>NC_040903.2:200239929-200874857 GCF_004126475.2 Phyllostomus discolor | reverse complement strand
CCAAGGTGACCTTGAGAAGTGGCCTATCAGTAGATGATAGAGACAAAGCCCAATTGGGATGGGTTGACGAGAAAATAGTTATTAAGGAGGCAAAATAGCAAGTATAGACAACTTCCTAAGGAGTTTTGTGGAAAAGATGAGAGAGAAATGGGACTGGAATTCATGGGATTTAAGAACAAAAGCAGATTGGTGGGGATGCAGGAAGAGACATCTGTACTGATTACCAGTTGAAGTGGAAACCCAAAAGAAGCCATTTACAAAACTTTAATTTCAGCTTGTCACTGTTAATATTTTCAAATTATTGAACATTGAATGCATGGATACTTTCTTAGGTTTTTGTGCATTTCCAGGTAAGTTTTGGCACAGTGCGGGGTAAGAAGACCAAGACACATTGCAACACACCACAACCAAATCGAGAGAAGGTTTTCTTTTTTTAACATGGGACGTATCTCTACATATTTATATTGGTAATATTAACAATGCAGTAGGGAAAGAAAGAGGATATAGGAGAGAAAGTGTCATTGCAATAGGAGAGTCATAGAACAAGCAAGAGAGGATGGGACTGAGTGCATCTATGGGAGGTTGATGTTAAACTAGAGCAGGGAGAATTAAATAGGAGCAGAGAGGCTGAGATATGCATAAAAGTGCAGGCAGATGATGAGAGGTGATCATGGGGAAATATTTCAGTTTTCTTTTGGTTGCTTTAAATCATCCCTTTGAAAGGATAATAGGCAGTATAGTCTTTTGGCATTTGCTTCTAAGGACATTGAATTTGGAGATGTTGAGAGAAGAAATGATTTATACATAATAACAGAGAACAAGAAGGACAATTATTCTACCACAAAGCCCTATGCGACGTGGAGTGGTGGTTGTGGTAGAAAGAAATAGTTATCACAGCAGAGAGCATTAGGAAACCATTCATTTTCTCTTAGAGAAAGAAGGTGAGGGGATTAATTAGATTTTTTTTTTTCTGATGACAGACCATGAATTGCAAAGGGAAAAGCAGAAGAAGAATTTGGTGTGCAAGGGAAGAATGAAAGCTTGAGTTAGATCCAAGTTTATATAGAACCACAGGGGAATAGGAATCTTTGTAAAGAAGGATATCACAGGGTCTTGGACCCCTTATGGAGATATAAGGGATGACAGTCTTTTTGGAGAAGGTGGGTCATTAATTCTACCTTCCTTCTTAAGACTGATTTTTTAAGGTAATGGGACTGAGATTATAATATTATAGTGGTAGAGAATTAGTGATTTTATTAGGTGCATGAGAAGTTCTCTAGACCTTCCTTAAACCCTGACATTTTATTAAACTTGGGCACAGAGAGGTTGAGAAAATCTCCCAAATTTTGTCAGCAAGCAAGTGAGAGAGCTGAGGTGCAAATTCCAGCAATTGTATTCCAGAGTAGGGCATCCTAACTGCTGTGCTAGAGGCCCTCAAAATGCTTGTTGACTAACTGGATAAATGCAGAGAAATCTCTTATTTGGGAAAATGTCCTTGCTGGGGGTCAGGATGACATCAGTTTGCTGATGACCCCACACTGGTGAGATGAAGACCTGGGTTTATGTTTATCCAAGGCGGCATCATGATAACATCATGTTCTTTTGTCTTGTGCTCTTTCTTAGGACTCTTGTCTTACAAACCAGGTACATTGGTGTGGGAAGCCCAGTCTGCATGGAGAGAAATGTAGGCCCATGGGCCCTCAGACCCAGCTGATCTATTATTGGGTAAATATCACCACCTTGCCAGCCATAACAAGTGAGTCATCTTGGTTAGGGATCTCACAGCCCTAAACTGTGTTCCCCAACGAATGCCACAGTTTTAAGTCTTGTCCAAATTGCATATTCATGAGTAAAATAAATGATTGTTGTTATTTTAAGCCACAACATTTAGGAATTTGCAAGGTAACAGTAAATAACTAGAACATTCAACCATTAAACTACCTGACGTGCTTGAACTTTTGCTTCCCTAACTGTAAAATGAGGATCACATTGGTCCTCAGGGTTGTCATGCGGATTCATGAAAAATGTAGAAATACATATATTCTTGCATAAATAATACTCAAAATTGGCTTCCTCCTTTATCCCTTCTGTAGCCTCCCAGATTAGACAAAGCAACTAGAAGTGTTTTTTTAAGGAAATAATTTCCTCTCTCTGTGTATATAAGTAGGCAAAAGATGGGAGGAAGAAGGAAAGGCAGCATATCTGCTGATTCTCAGCCTCCAAATAGCTCACACTCTTACTTCATTCCTATCTGCTCAAATGCCGTTTTCTTAAAGAGGCTCATCTGGCCTCCCCCATAAAATAGCAGCATATGCATGCTCTTTATCTTGTCCCTCCCTCCCCATTAGTGTTTGTTATTTTTCTTCCTTACACTGATCATCACCTGAGTATTACATACATATATTTATATATATTTATTACATGGTCTCACTCCACTAAAATGGAAGTTCTAGTATAGTAGGGATTTTTGACTATTTTGTGCTCTAATCTCTGTGCAGTACCTGGAACAATGCCTGACATACATCAGAAATTCCATAAATATTTGTTGAATGGCAAAGTGAATGAATACTTTCTGGTGCAGCCCCTTCCCTCATTTTAATTTACTCCTTTCAGATGCTGTGCAGAAGAACACATTGAATAGAACATTGACTTCAAGATTAGAAAGTCAGACAGATTCTAAGAAAGGAAAAAGTAGTCAAATATGCCAATTACTTCCAAAGGGTAATGGCATATTTTGAAATTTGGAGGCTGCTTCATTAAAATTCATTTTGTGCTACTAAAATAAGGAATCAGGAACCTGACAGAAATGAAACTCAAATAGGCATTCATTTCCTTTATCTTTTTACAAGACAGATCAATTAGTAATTTTATGGTTGAAAAAACTCAGTTTTAAATGTTATATGAAACTTAGTACAATATCAAATCTGGCCTAATGTCACCTTTATTAAAGAATTGAAAACACTCTTACATCTGTTCATTCCACCAAAAAAATACTGAGGAGCACATTTTTTTTTTGCCATCTAAAGTTTATGATGGAGGAGGAAAATGGGCACAGAAATGGTCCTGTTGCCTAATTAACTTCCCAAAAAAGAAGGGTGAATGATCAGCACCAGACGGGAATGTTTTAAGTTACACTTATATTCGTAAACCAAGCCATGGAAACCCTCCCAAACAGGTGTGTTAGAGAGTCCAGATGGCCTAGATGAGGAGACAGGAAGCCAACACCTTCTGCTGCCTTTCTGGCCACTCTCACCGGCTCGCTGTGTTTGGCTGTGTCAGTGCCTCACTGCTGGGCAGCCAAGAGGCCATGCAGGTGGTGCCGGATGAGAAACAGGGTATCCAAGCAAGAGGCTGCTGTGCTGCTGGAGAAATGCCTCTCTTTCCACTAACGGGTTATAAAACTAAGATCCAAGTCATTTACAGCTGGTAAAGATCCTGGATGCCTTTTAGATAGGAGAGCCTAGGCGTTATTTAACCTCAGTATCCTAACTCAGGTAATTACATTCTGCCATCTGAAACTTCCCCTGTGAGTTCAATCAGATCTGGTTTTTACCTTTGCTCTTCAGTGCTGCGTAGGGTTGCTATGTAGCTATTAAACAGCTGCTGAGCCCCACTCTGCACAACACAAAGGAGTATGTATTTTTTATGAGTTGGATGTTGAGGTGACGATGTGATGCTGGCAAACCTTCGTGTGGGTCTAGCTCTTGAGGGATGTTTCGCTGGCATAATTATAAACAGGGAAGGAAAACTTTGGCCTCTTTGATTGTAAACAGAGCCTTGGGAAAGTGATGGTGATTGATGCAGTGAAAGTGAGGTAGCAAGGGAGCTTTGCAAGTCGCAAACCTGATGATGGAAGCTGTACCTGGAGGAAGGAACCCTAAGGGATGATTACCATGCAGATAGACCTGCTGAAAAGAGCTCAGTGAGCCATATTCAAAGTACTGGATAGAGGCCATTTCTTTCTTCTCTCCCTTTAGTTCTTCCACCAATTTATCCTTCATCCAGCATTCATACTCTAAAGGGGCTTATGCATGGAGATAGAACCAATTTTGAAGAATGCTGACAGGCCCAATTCCCTGAATACCCACCTTCTCCTTCTTTTATATCACTTGGTTGGGTTTAGACTTTGCACTTTCAAAAAGAATTGTTAAAACAGGAGCGTGTTAATTTGTAAAACTGATCATAGCTTCATTTATTATTCCAACAGTTTTTAAATAGTTCCCTGTAACAAATACACCAAAGGAAATTCTCACAGAGGACAGACCCTGGGGTGTGTCCAGGGCTGTGCCCAATTCCAGGGGTGCTACTTCCACCTTCCTAACACAACTAGAGAGCTAAAATGAACAAGTGAGAAAGGGAGGCATTATCGTAGGAATGCCATTCAATGCGTTTTAATTTGCATAAAGAGAAATAATTTACTAATGCTAGCTTCTTGACAACTAAAGGAACTGAATAGCCAAAAGGTCTATTTGTAAGTCCTTTTCTTTATTCTCTTTTCATAAATAGGTAGTTACAGGGAGAAATTTAACTTGCTTATCTGACACACTTTCTGGTAGAGAACTATGACCTAAAGTTTTTAAAGCTTTAAATAGGACCTTCCAAGTCCTATATTTTTTCCTAAAATAGACTACTTTCATCAATATTAAAATCTGCTGAAACCATTTGTCATTGAGAATTGTGGTGGCATAATGCAACAGAAATCCTGACTATGGCTCAACCAAGTAGAGGTTTTTCTCATGTAACTAGAACTCTAGAGGTGGGCAGTCCACAGTTACTGCTGTTGCTCTTGGAAGTCATCAAAGAGCTAGGCCTCTTCTATCTCCTGGTCCACCATTCTTAGCTTTTGTCTTAAATTAATGTTTGTAGGATGGCTGCTATACTCAAGACACCACATCTTTAGTGCACCAGCAAGAAAAGAGAAGAATAAATAGCAAGAGGTTCGTATAGGCTGAGTTTATCCACCCCTTTTTTGACAGAAAACAGTAGTATTCTCAAAATCTCCACTTGGAAAACCCCTCATTTTCCACAACTGCGCTATATTATCCCCTGGTTGCAAGGGGATCTGAGGTGGTAGGTTCTTTTCCTTTTTTTTTAAGTACTAAGTCCTTTTAATTGGCCTAACCAGTTAATCACTGCTACCTTGAATGAAATCAGAACTAAAAGGATTTGAGGATTATGAATAAGAAATTCAACTTATAAATAAAGAAGAAAGGGGAAGTAGATATTGTAGGTTAACAAGCAGTGGGTGTATGCTACATACATATTAATGAACTCCACAAATTCTAGTGAGTATCTTCATTTTCCTTCTTACCATTGACCTTGATGATGTCCAGATGCAAATTGCTTTGAGTAGAAACCAACATCCATGGTCCCCAGGTAAATTTCCATCTGTAGCAACATTACCGTGTATAGGATCTACATTCTCAAACATATACCTGTTCTCCTCTTGTATCAATTTTACATATACAGTGTAGGAACTTAATTTCTGGACACTGTTTAGGAGAAAAAAAATTCTTCCTCTGTGCTCTTGTATTTAGTTTTGGCAGGAGAAATCTGTGAATTAAACTAATAAAAGATAGATAGGGAAGATAAAACATACAGAATTCTTATAATAGTTATATGTACCAGAGCTCATAGAAAAGAAGTGACACTCAAAGAAGTGGGTGGAGGGGGATTATACATCATTTTAAGAAAGGAATGGGAATTTGGGCTTTAAAGGATGATGAATCATGGGGAAATGACTAGAAAATATAGGGGGGAACTAGTGGGAGAAAAGGGTTACTCTAGTTAAGGTTTGTTTATAGAAACTCCTATTGGTGTTGACTCTTCTCTCCTTCTCCAGTGATTGTCAATAGTGCAATAGCACAATAGAGTCACCTTCATAAAGGGAGACAGACTCTTCTTCTAGGCAGATAAGGGGAAGGAAAAGTATGCTTCCTACATTTGTTGATTCTCAATTGCTGTGAGTTTAAAATAATTCCTATGTCAATAGGAATTGCCATATTCCTATGGCATATTTTGGGTGGCATATCCTGACCCCCTTCAACATCTAACTGCAGGATCCTCCATATATTACCATTTGTTGAGGACAGAAAAGTTGACAGTTTTATAGTGAAATACTGTATTTTTAAAAGTTCTGAAGTTGGAAGTCCTTAGATAGGGGAATCTCTCTGTATAGGTGTTAAATTAATTATAGTAAACCTCACAGTTGACTATGGCCCAGCAACACAGTTTGATGCTGCAGCTGAGACCGGCTGCACTAGACAGTAAGATGAGCCAACTGTTCTTTACAGTGGGGTTTACGTTTATTCCAGTTGCCAAAGTGAGACCAAGGACACGTAAATGCTGATGGCTGGGTAGGAGAAGCAGAGAGAAGAGAACACGGAAGGTTAGCATGGCAAATTCTGCCATGGTAATCGATCGCCATAAGAGAAGACATAGCCAGCTGGACAGTAGAAGGCAACTTTGAAATCCAGCTTAACCTTGTCCCTGAACCTGGAAGCCAAATTTGCTTCTGTGGGCTACAGACAGATGCCCTTGATTGTTACCCAGTTTGCTTTAAACCAAATCCTTTTAGGTAAGCATTTTTATATTTAAGTGAGAGGCTTTTGCAAATTTATGAACTAGGTTTCATTGGCCTCTTCGATTTATAAAACATAGTCGTTTCTTTTCTTTTTGCCTTGATTTCAATAACAAGTAGGTGAAATTATTGACCAAGGTTGTCATCTTTATGAAGTGCAAACTGGGGTTGCTGAATTGAGGTGAAAAATCAGATGCTCTTGGGAAAATTCAAACTCAGGTTCACTTCCTTATGGTCACTAATGTTTTTGAGGAAGAATCCTTCCAGAGAATACTATGACTAGCATCATGTAAACTGAGCCTTCATCTAGGCTCTCCATGGCTGCTCTGACCCATACAGAGATCTAGGCAGAAAATTGTTATTCTCTACTATTAAGTGTCTGTTTAAAAGCCAATTCTTCCTCCACTGCTGCTGAGGAACAGGAGCGCTTCTGAACACTCCGTTAAAAGGCAATTTAAGTGTCTTAAGACAAAACGCAGGACAACTGTTTCCAATAAAACAGCAGAAAGAATCCAAGAAAGGAGGGTGAATTTTCTAATGTGGAATTTGGCCAAAACAAAGGTTAACTCACTTCCATTAGGTCTTTAATGGCCACAATTTTAGGGCCACTGCTTCTTCCATTAAAATGTCTTACTATGAATTTGAACCATCCTTCCTCAATGTTGCTGAATCCTAAGTTATTAAATTGGCCATTTTGTTTTCCATGTTTCATCAGGCTATTTCTTCTTAACCTCAAAGCCTCCCCTTTAATATTTATTACTCAGCTGACAGAAGACACCCCTCTCTCCCTTCAATCATTTCTCTTTGCCATAAATTTCTGTCCTGAGCCTAAAGTGCATTTTAATTAAACAAACCATCTTTTTCTGTTCAAGTTGGATAAAGAGCTCAGACCCTACCTTAGGTTGGTTTACTTTATTAAATGGCCTATACAAGACATGTTGACCTTGAGTTTGAAACTCCAAGTTCAAACATTTTCAAATCTCTAGGTATCCCAAGAATAGTTTTCCAGGGCAGAGGGTATCAACAATTTTCAATTTTAAGAATAATAATAATAAGATCCTGCCTCAATTGGGCCACCTTTAACCTGGAAATGGAATGAAATGGAAAGCCAGATTGTTTTATAATTGACAGCTTTGTCTCCTGGCAGATGGCTGTAACCTTCTGAATGTGCCAAACACAGACTTCAGGATTTTTGAATTTGTAGTGAAAACAGAAAGGACAAATATTTATCATAATTACAACATTTGTGCATTGGATATAGTTTCACAAGCCTTTTAATCCTCCTTGATTAGGAAATACAGAGTGACTTTGTTTTTCTTGCCATTTGAGGAAGTTTGTTTACCAATGATTTGAGAAACATTTCAAGTTTTAATAAATATAAAGCTTGGTTATATAGAAACAGCTTTCTGTTTAGTTAGCTTCCTAGTGAATCTATGTATCAGCCCATTCAGGAAGTTTGAATCAATATGGTCTAGCCCCCAATCAACAGTTATAGCACTCAAATTCAAGTAGCATTTTATTTTATTTTATTTTATCTTATTTTATTTTATTTTATTTTTAATTTTTTTGACTGGGTACAGTGAACTTTCTTGGTGGTGCATGACAAGCCTCTCCTTAAGCCCCTCCCCTTCTTCAGGGGGGGGCAGCGGTCTTGGGTGAAAACTGTAGGTCAGAAGATTCTGTGTCCTGGGAGGTATCTGGGACAAGGACTCCCCAGCAGTTGAGGGCCTCTCTTCTTCTCACTGGGGCTGGTGGCCTAGGGGGCTCTTACTCTTCGGAGGCCAGAAGGTCCACCATCCTGTTGCTATAGCCACATTTATTGTCATACCAGAAAAGGAACTTGACAAAATGGTCATGGAAGGCAATGTCAGCCCAGGCACTAAAGGTGGAGGAGTAGATGTCACTGTTAGTCATAGGAGACAACCTGGTCCTCAGTCAATTCTAGATTTGTCTCAGGAAGTGATTCATTCATTATTGCTGGTTAGTTCTTGTCAAGAAGGTCAGTTGGGGATCTCTGGAGTGATTTCCATAATTAGGTTCTCTGTGTAGTCTATGAAAATTACTTAGGGCAACGTGACCCACACCTGATTAATCCCATCTGATTAAGTCCACCCTCACTATTAGCAAATCATTAGTCTGCATCTACATTATGGTTAACCTGAAAAGGAGAAGCTATTTCCAGAAATGAGCAAGTTGTAATTCACATGTAAATTCTCTGGACTGAAGTTAAGATTTTCTTTCAGCTTTGGGGAGTAATGGGTGGAAAATGGATATGATAGAGGACTAGCAAATTGTGTTTAAGGCACACCTCTTCCACTTCATGTTTTGCTGCCTTAGGCAAATCAATGAACATTTCTTAGACTATTTCCTGACTTGTCAGATGCTAAACATTTAAGATTGTTACTTTGATAAAAATGTCCCATTGATAATATTTTGCATATCTCTATTGCCAGATAGCCACAAGGACTTTCAATGCTCTCTGTATTACTTAAAATAAAGTCAGTTATGTTTTTAACCTAATCAGATTAAATAACCAGTTCTGAAAACCCCAGAACCAGCTAGAAAATTCATTCTTAATATTCTGTTCCTCTAGAACAACTCTCAGTACCAAAATCTATATTACTCAGAGTTTTCTAAAGAAACAGAACAAATAGAATGTGTGTTAATATCTGTATACATGTAGATAGATAGTTAGACAGAGAAGTTGAATTATTATAAGGAATTAAATCACACTATTATAAGCTGGATAATCCAAAATATGCAGGGTGAGCTGGCAGGCTGGAGACTCAAAAGAGTCAATGTTCCAACGGAGTCCAGAGGCAGTCTGCTTTAGACCCAGGAAGACCTACTGTTGTAGGTGAAGTCTAAAGTCATTCTGCTGGAGAATTCTCTCTTGCTCAGGGGAGGCTAGTCTTTTTTTTGTTTGTTTGTTTTTCTTTCAATTTAAGCCCTCAACTGATTATACAAGACTCACCTACATTGTGAAGGGCAATTTGCTTCACTTAACTACCCACTTAAATGTCAGTCTCATCCAAAATATCCCCATAGAAACATCCAGAACAGTGCTTGACCAAAACTATCTGGGCATCTCATGGCATATTGACACACAAAATTAACCATCACACACAGTAAAAGCTTCATCAAAATAGATTTCCCTGACTTTCCAATTCAGCATCCACACTACCACTAGAGTGAATCTTCCTAAGTGCAAAGCAGATTACATCATTTTCTGCTTAAATGCCATTAAATATTCCCACAATTCCTGCTCCCAAAAGACAGTAGGCCAAACTCCTTACTATCAACTTTTAAGCCTCCTCTGTTCTTACCTAGAATCAACCTCTCTTTTAGGTGTACCTTTTGCCCCTCAGTACTATTCCTATCCCACCACTTTGAGCAGCTTCTATTCTAGCCTACAAGAACAATTGTGTTTTTCACATCACACCAAATTTCATGCTTCTATCTTTATTCAAGCTAGTCCCTGTTCAAGGAAGGGGCCCACTCCCCACCATGTTCTCATTACCAATGATATTTGGCTGGAAAATATTCACTCAGAACCCCAGAACCACCTTTAAAATCTGCTCAGAGATACTGTAATTGATCTCTCATTGAAGTTATTTCTTTGTATTAGCACTGAATTATGCCACTATAGCATCACACCGGTCACTCTGAAATGCTCTCTCTTTCTCTTTGTGTCTGTCTTATCTACTGACCTGTAAGTTCTAGTAAGTCCAGGAACTGTTTTTCTTTGTCCCCCCATTAAGTACTCAAAAATTGTTGATAAAATAAATGAAAGAGGAAAAATGAAGAAATTGGGACTGAATTTGGTGATATCTGACCCCCATTAAGTACTCAAAAATTGTTTATAAAATAAATGAAAGAGGAAAAATGAAGAAATTGGGACTGAATTTGGTAGTTTAATTAAAAATCTCTTCTTAAAAAAAGAAAAGATGTACTTTAGGGAGTGTTATCTCTGAATGATGGGAGAAGGGCTGAGAATACATGGAGGAAAGAAAAAGAAGGCAGAGAACCAAAGTAGACTATTGTAATTGCCCAAACATAAGGTAGGAAGTAGTTAAACTAGTTATATAGAACAGAAATAGGAGATCCTCCTACTTACAAATATGCTCCTCATCTTTAGAGCACATGGTAGAAAGGTACTTCCTTTGACTCCTTTAAAGTTAGTCCTGGACATGTGATTTTCTCTGGCCACTAAGATGGGAAGTGATATGTGTCACCTATGAACAGGAGCTCAAAGAGCCAGTGCGTGATCTGCCACAGCCTGATTTTAATGCCTCACTGATCACGGATCCATAGATCAAGATAGAACCTCTGTCAGTCTGGTTCTCTGAAAGACAATGTTGTGCAAATTTTCCCTTTCAACTTGTATTTGACATGTAATGTGAGTGAGAAATTAATTTTTGTTGTGTCAAACTAATGAGATTCTGGAATTCTTTGTTGCTGCAGCAAAATGTAGCTTATTTTGATTTATCAGGATTTGGCAGCTGATGGCAGAGAGTATGAGTAGCAGAACATATGAAAATTTAGCATGAGGGAGTATTACAATTTCAGATGGAGTGACTGACAGGCCGCTACATGTGGTTGTTAATAGTGTGTACTTCACAACTATAGGGCTCCCAGCTGTGTCACAGTCTCTCTAGACTGTGGCCCCTGAGCCGTCCAGTGTAAAACCTGTACAGATGCACCCAGCAGCCCTGGGAATAATTTATCAGAACAAAAATAATTATTTACTGTCCACTAACTCTCAAATGACATTCTGACTGTTGGAAATATGAAAGCAAACCAGAGTTAATTACTTCCTGCGATAGGTCAGAGGCCAGCACAATGTGTCAGGTACTTTCGTAGAAGCCACTCTGCACAGATAGGGAAGAGGCAATCAGCTCTGGGTTGTAGCTGAGGTAGAGTTTGAAGGCTAGTTCGGAACTATTCACACAGAAAAGGGAAGTGAGTCATTTTAAGCAGAAGAAACAGAGAGGTAAAAGTCCACAACCCATTGAAGAAACTGCAATAGAGCCATATGGCTATGGCTTAGGTAGAAATCATTTAGGAGAATTTTGGAGCTAAGTGGAAATGGTGGGAGAAAATACCGGAAAGTTAGGTTGAGGTTCATTTAGAAAGATTTCATATTCTGCCAATGAATTAGGCTTTCTTCCTGAAACAAGTGTCCTAGAAAAGTTTAAATTAGTTGAGTGCTGTATTTAAGTTTTATGCTTAAAACATACTAATAGAAGATTTCTGTCATACCATTGGTAGAAATAATCATCTCATATCTAAATGGGAAAGCTGATATATTCAACTTGACATCATTTGATGACTTCACTAATTTGAAAGATTATTATCATTATTTGCAAAAAAATAAACTTGGGAGTTAAATTTTGTTAATAGTGATTTCAAGGATGGATCTTATTCCATCAGTGGTGCTACTTTGAAAATTTATCTACTTGAATGTAGCTTGAAATACATAGGCCATCATTAGAACCTGGGAATCTCTTTGTCATGCAAAGATTGCCTCTGCAGAAGGGGATTTGATATGTAATCATGCAGGCCATAAACAACACCACCCAGAGCTAGAGGCCATTTTTGAGAAATTGTAAAAGCGGAGACCACCCACTTATAATCATAATTTATAATTCCTCTAGAGTGCAAAGTCCAATTAGATGAGCTTTGTGCCTGATCTTTTTTTGTTTTTTGGCTTTTAAGATCTTCCCTGTAGTGACATTTGCTGTGATAGATTGCCACCTGTGTCACAGGCAATGATTTCTGGTTACTGTTTGGCAGTTCAGGCATTACTATCAAATTCTGGTGTCTAGATCTGCTGCATCATCAGAATTTCAAATAAGACCTTTAAGCATTCTCCTTACAATGAAATTACTGCTTCAAGCCCATGTAGCCCCTTTCAATACCTTGTTTATAAGCTGTTCAGATTTATCATTCAGTGTCAACAGTTTTAACTGTCCAGTATTTCCTCTGCTTTTTTATTGCATAAGTAAAAACTGGACAGTAAAAAATGTCCCAGTGGTGTTGCAAAAGATCATTGTTAACGAACTAAAGTGGTCTATTTGCCTGTGTGCATCAAAGCCCAATTGAACATAAACAGGAATTTGCAGCCAAGAAAATGACATTTATTTTGAGAAAATTGCTCCACACTTACAGGCACAGGTGAACTCGTGTCTGCAATGGCTTCTGAGGGGATGGGTTATAGAGGGGACTATGGGATTTAGGGTTGTGGTCAGGGTCGTGGTCTCTACTGATTGGTCAGCGCTAGAGGAGGGGTAGTCCTTCAGTGCATCTGGCCCTGATGTCGGCCATGGTGTTGCTTCATCTGTTTTCACTGCTTTTCTGGGCCTGAGCTAAAACACAACTGAGGCCTAGATGTTATCTCTAGTTTGACTGAAACTCTGTCTCTGGTTGAGAGAATCAAGGCTTTATTTATTTCTGACCAGGGTCTTGTTGTCCTGAATGCCCAGTGATTAAGGAAGTGGACATACAAGAGAGAAGGAGGCAGGAGAAAAGAGGTGCTGGATGATGCCATTTGAATCATCGTGGAAAAAAGAAGAAAAGGTAATATTAAAGAAATGAAGTTTCTATGTGGTTACATTGTCATGACAGCCCAGCTGGTCCCTGGAAATCTGTATTTGAGTGTAAAAATCCACTGAACTTGAAAGCCTTTATACATTGATGAGGAATTCATGAAAAATGCAGCCTTCAGAGCAAAGTGAAAATCAGGAAGTTATAAATGATCTGGTGAGGCATAGATGTCAAAGTAACAGCCAGATGTTGGCATATCCAAAGTCAAAGGAGAACTTGATTTGAATTTTGATTCATTTGAAGAGAAAGCATGATAATTAATGCCTAGCCAAGCATTGACGCCCCAAGGACTCCATAGAACATTCCCCTAAATTGAGAAACATTTGTGCTAGAGAATGTAGTGTCTGGCACAGAGTAATCACACCATTAATATGATCTATTAATGTTACTATTCTGCTGAACTGAGAAATAAATCGAAAATTTCAAGTTGGACTTAAAACAAAGTACTCCTTTGGCTTTTATACTAATTAACACATATCTTATGCTTCAAGCTATATATATATATTCAGTGGATTTTTATACTCAAATACAGATTTCCAGGGACCAGCTGGGCTGTCATGACAGTGTAACCACATAGAAACTTCATTTCTTTAATATTACCTTTTCTTCAAGCTATATATATATACATATATATATATATATATATATATATATATGTATATGTATAAATCCTTCTGCCAAATTAATAATGTGATGAGGTGGCACCCCTCCCCTTGATAATGCTGCAGGTGACAAGATAGGACTGCTGGTGCTGGTGACTGATAACATGTGCTGGCCCACCATGCACAACAGAGATACTTTAGAAGATGTGATTTAACTATAAGACTCTCTGGAACTGAACTGACAAACCTTCTCATAATGAGATCAATCATTTTGCAGCCTTTAAACATCACTGTATGTATAGTCTTAGGAGAATGCAACCTATTCCAGACAATTCACTCGATTTTGTATTTTATAATCATAATTTCATTTGACTTTCTCTGTACTCTTATAATATAGACATTCTCACTTCTTTTTACATATGAGGAAGGAAATTGAGGTTCAAGAACTGGTCCTTATCATACAGCCAGTGATTGGTGGGCTGTGATTTGAACCCTGACTGACTGAACTCAAAGTCTGTGTTCTTAATCACTCTGAGTCATGGCTTTCCCACTAGTGCAAGTTCAGGGTGAGCTCCATTCCTCTCTTTGCATTATTTTATGCATCAAGAGTCTTCACGAAAATGATTCCTTACACTGTCTGAATGATTGAGTACACCTCAATGCAAGGATTGTTAGGTTTCTCTGAAACACCCTTTCTTTGATAAATTTCTCAAAGAGAACAGTCCAGGGATAATAAATCGAGGCGTCTTGGGGACTCATGGGAATTTGCCTTTGTGATTGATGGAATGAGCTGGCTGTCACCTGCATACATGGTAAATAAAGCCATGGAAATGCATGAGATTGCCACCTGAAAATTGACATTGGTTTGTTCATTTTCTTATGGAAAGAATGCAATTGAAATGAAGGGAGCTGAGGGGAACCATAAGTGTGATTGATAGAAAGATACAGAGTTTAGATTAGGAAACTAAAAAAGAGAATGGAAGATTTTATTATTATTCCATTACTATGTCATCAAAGTAAGCCAGCACATTTCCCCCAGTGCAATCACAAAGTATATAGCACTCTACAAGGCACTGAGAGAGAGAGAGAGAGAGAGAGAGAGAGAGAGAGAGAGAGAGAGAGAGGTGCTCTCCATACTTAAAGAACTAATGATTTAATTGATGGATTAAAAATTAATTCATACTGGGTGGAAGGACATGAACCTAAATAACACAGGCATATGTTAATCACCCAAGGCCACATTTGTTGATCATTTCATGTCATTTGTCTCTTACATAAATACATGTAGATTTTAAGAAAAAAAAGTCTCTTGAATAGGAAAGGTTAAGCAGGATATGAAATGCAATGTGCCAAAGGTATGCAGGCAAAATATTCTTTCAATAGATAAATGAAAGGAAACCAAGGCAAAAACCTGCCTTTTATTATATAGCAAAGGAAAACAGATAATTAATGATCCAAAGTGGCAGAAAACCTTGGTGCATTCATTTATCTCAACTTTTAATAAGGAAATAATTTAGAGAATTGATTACAAAAGAGGCTGACCCAGGGTTATTTAAATACAGCTTTCTCAGCTCTGTATTTTATCTCAAAAAACGGTTATCCTAAATATGTATATGATAAATCATAGACATTCTATGACATAATCAAGGTACCTTCCAAGGAAAGGAAGGTACTTTGCCAACTCTTTAGAATTGTTTAGGAATCAACTTCCAAACCACAGTTACGTGAAAATCACAATAGAATAGAATGAGCTTTACCCTAGTAGGAAATAACGGAAGTGAAATGTTCTTTGAAAAGGGAGAGAAGAAATATTCTCTTTAACATTCAAGGAAAGAGGAAGATAGTGACTTCTAACAGACGGTCGATTTGGGCCTCCATGGGAAATGGTGAATGTTTCCCTTTGAGACACTTCAAACTAGAGTGAACCATGTTTATACTAAACTCTTTTCTAATTAAGTCTTCTATATCTGTCTACAGAGTATGGAATTAGCTGTGTCCTTGACTCCTATGCCTTTTCCAGAATTTAATTGCAAATGGGAAACTTTAGTGTGAAACCACACTCCAGTGAGATTCAGGAAAATACAACAGGGCAGCTGATGGCAATTATGAGAACTGTGGGAGACCCCAAGGTGCCTACTTTGGAGGGTACTGAGGCATCATTGTCCTATGTACAATGTTCCTTGTATATTCTTCAATAATTGCCTCTATTTTTCATAGTACATGGCTTGATACTTTCTGGACAGACCTCAGGTATTAGTGGTTTTATTAAAATTTTCTTAATATATTTCTATTCATACAATGACAAAAATATTTAACCTAAAACCATTTCTTAATACTCCCCACAAAGTGATAAAATACATTTTAAATACCAGGGGAACAGATCTGTTTTATGGAAAGCAATACTGGAGTAAAAGGAGGTGGGGGATGATGCAGTGTTTATATTTTCCAGGTGAATAAATAGACCCAGCTAGGAGAAATGGACTGTCCAAAGTCACTCGGTTGGTGGCAGGGTCAGGACCTACATATCTTGATCTCTAATCCAGAACTCTTTCCACGAACCTTGCTGCCTCTGTTATTCTAAAAAAAATTAGAAATATTG
Organism: Phyllostomus discolor; assembly: GCF_004126475.2. NCBI lineage: Eukaryota > Metazoa > Chordata > Mammalia > Chiroptera > Phyllostomidae > Phyllostomus > Phyllostomus discolor. The sequence goes on along the minus strand of NC_040903.2, from coordinate 200,858,470 downwards.
CACACATTTCTATTTTCTTATTTAACATGTGGAATAACTTTCATCTACAGCAAAAGGCTTTCCCTTCCCTAGATTAAAAGAATAGAACAGTTATAACCAAATTTCTGCGCAGTATTTAGGTTTCCAATGACATTTTGTGCAATTAAAAAATTGCTTTAAAAAAGTAAAGATCACAGCCCTGGCTGGCATAGCTCAGTGGGTTGAGTGCGGGCTGGGAACCAAAGTGTCCCAGGTTCGATTCCCAGCCAGGGTACATTCCTGGGTTGCAGGCCAGAACCCCCAGCAACCGCACATTGATGTTTCTCTCTCTCTATCTATCTATCTCCCTCCCTTCCCTCTCTAAAAATAAATAAATAAAATCTTTTTTAAAAAAAAGTAAACATCACAAAGAAGAATTACAAGAAGAAGAAGGAGGAGGAGGAGGAGGAAGAGGAGAAGAAGAAGCCATATGTCTATCCTTTATAGTTAGAGCTGTTAAGGACTTGCTCATGAATGTGGGCTTATTGTCTCTTTTGAAGGAATAGTTCCCAGGGAGTGACTTGGCTCAGGACAGCATTGCACAAGTAGTCAACAAATTTGTGTTGAGTGTCTTTGAAAGAATAGAACCTGACCACAGTTAGAGAATATCTCTCTTACTGAACCTCCCTAGTATGAGATATATCTTCATCTCATTAGACTCATGACAAGGGATGTGTTCAAAATCCAGCTTCAGATTCTATCAGTGGTCAAGCCCTTTGCCATTTACACAGTTACCACTCATCTGCACACTTTGGTTTTGGAGGCAAATAATGACTTCCATGCAGGTTTAATGATAGTGTTTCACTTTGAAGTGTTCAGAAAAAAAAGATACCCTGAGCACAAAATAATGTTCTCCCTGGATTACTATGATCGTCTGAAAACAGAAGATGAAAACAAAATGGAAAGAGATGACTCTTTGGTAGTGTCAGCTGTTTATTATGTATCAATACACAGCTCATCCTTTCTGGACACTGGATATCACAGAGATCTGACAAAATTAGAAGATTAGGCAGTTCTTGTGGGAGAACAGGTGATATTTTTATTGCCTGTACTTCTGCCCAGAGGAGGCTTGAATGGTTCCTCACACCCAGGGCCACATGAGGGCTTTAAATCTTACCACGGAGCATTGAACATCTGGACTGATGTCTTCCAGACCATGAATTAATCCTGGAAGACTGGATATGAATATTGTCTTTTCATAGCAGAGATGTAAAAATTGCCTTGCATACTTCCATAGTGTCTTTTATTTTTTGGTTAATGTCAGTTAAATGTGTCAGTGAAAAAGCTAAAAGAACTCCATTTGAAAAGGAAGGGTGTCGAGAGACTCAATGACTTAAAACCAACTTCAATGCACTTAATACTTAGGTTTTCTTCAATAAGAGAATAATATGAAGTGAAATGAGTAAAATTCTTGATTAGCTAAAGATTTAGTCATCACTTCTAGAAAGCTTAAAATGAGAACATAAATCACATTTTAGGCAGTTAAGAATTTAAATTTACATAGAAACACACACATAAAATTCATTCCTTGATTCCTTGATTAGTTGAAAGCCTCAGCATATCAGTGAGAATGACCAATACAATAAAATCTCCCCTCCACCCAAATCAGAACTTTAAGTTCACTTGGTCAACATAATTGTTGTTTATTTTCACAACAGTTGAGGTACCTGGAGGGGGGAAGTCTTAAAGTTAGGTTACTGTTTTTTATGCTTGTTTTTTTGATTTTTGTTTTTTTTCTCATTGGCTTTTTGCTTTGCAGTTGCCTCAGAGCTAACATGTTTATCTTTTATTGCATTGAGATTCAAAGAAATCCAACCAATGACTTACAAAATCATAATATAGCCCCAAAGTGGCAGAGAGTGAGTCCAAATCTAATCGACACCAATAATTTTGTTCTTCACACTATGCATGTGACTATGAATTCCTCATCTGGAAAGCAGGGCTCATATCCACTTCACAAGGATTAAGAAGATAACATATGCTTATCATCTAGAGCAGTGTCAGACATCTGGTAGGTATCCACAAAAAGTGTGATGGTATTAGTACTGATGGTGCTTATTGCTACGAAGGAAAAAGTGTCAGAAAATACTGCCTTCTGAATGTCTGAGAATAATACACTGCATTCCTTAAAAACCAAACCAAACAAAACAAAACTGCGACTATGGAGTGCAAACTAATTATCTCCAAACCCTGCATGCACTTACTTCCTGAAAGATAGCTTCACCAATAGATTTAGTCACACATCATAGATCACAGGTAAGTGTTGACTGGGTGGATGGTATTTTGTGGTGGTGCACAAGGAGGAAGAAAAATTATAGCCTCTTAAAAATTCCATCATAATGACTAGCAAGCACTAGATTAATTGCCTGAAACATGTACCTTGAAAATTCCTTACATGGGCTAGAATATAAAGTCCTATCAGAACCAGGAAACCTAGTTTAAACTAAACACCAATACAAAAACACATTTCATATAAGCCCATGTATGTGTATGAGCCACTTATATTTTAGCACCTAGTAAACAAAGACATTCTAGCCGTGTCCACTATGTCCAACAATGTCTGCTGAGTCTCTTATTGACATGATTGTGTCATGGCAGTGGGAGAAAGCTTGGTAACTGACAAAGGGAAAGGCTGGTTGAGACGAGAAGCAAAGGGGTTCAGAACAAGCCTCCTCAAGATGTGCTGCTGTGGCAGGAGAATTATTTTGAACTAACAGTAAATGAGACCCTCCAGAGAAACTTTTACATCTCCCTTAAATTAAACTGATGGCCTTGCCTATAATGAATCATCACCAAAGATAAATTCTTATGGCCTGCCTGTCTGTCAGGGCAAACATCTAATTGTTAAACACCTGCTCTTCTTATGTTGTAAATTATCCTTCTCACTGGGGCCCTATCCCATTCCTTGGCTGAATATAGTCTATATACCTTACTTCACCTTTCTTTCTTTGAGCCTCTCATGTATGTGGGGTTCTTGCATATAAAAAATTAAATTTGTTTTTCTCCTGTTAATCTGAATCACATTTATTTAATTATTAGACTAGCTGATAGAACCTTTGTACCGTAGAGGAAAGTTCCTTCTCCCCAAATGAAGCTTACAATGGTTTTTACTTCTGAAGGGGCAGAAGAAGCAGGTGTAACATCCTGTTACGGGTTCTGTCCCACACTTTAAGCTCTACAACTATCTGAAGGAAACATCCTGAGGTGGATGGACTAGAGAGAAGGTTATGTTGGTTCAACACCTCAGGAGCCTCCCTTTTGAAATCTGAAACTGGCTCCAATACACTGAGGCCAAGGAGAGAACAAAAGAAGAGGCAGACCATTACAGGTAGGTGGCAGGTGTAATAAATGAGGGAACTTACATACAAGGCTTGTCTTGGGTGGCTGCAAGACCAGTAGATTTCCACACAAGTCCACCAGAATCTTTTCTTTCTTTTTTAAAAATTAAATTTTATTGTTTATCAATTATAGTTGTCTCAGTTTTCCCCCCTTTGCCTTCTCTACCTAGCCTCTCCCCACACCACTCTCTCAAGCAATCCCCACACCATTGTCCATGTCCATGGGTCTTGCATATATGTTCTTTGGCCACTCTATTCCTTATGCTGTACTTTACATCCCCATGACTATTCTGCAACTACCAATTTATACTTCTTTTTTCTAAAAAAACTATTTGATTGTTGTTCAAATACAGTTTTCTGCATTTACCTCCCACTGCTCTCCCCCCACCCCAGCCATCCCCATCTCCCTCCCCTGATTGCACCCCACCTTGGTTTTTTCCATATGTCTTTTGTAGTTGTTCCTGAAAACCCTTCCTCCCTTTATTCCCATTATCCCCTCCCACCTCCCCTCTGGTTACTGTCAGATTGTTCTTAATCACTTCACCACCCAACCCTCCTCCTTCTACCACCCAACCCTCCCCCTTCCACATGGCAACCATCAAAACTTTCTTTGTATCTATGATTCTGTTTCTGTTCTGCTTGTCTTTTTATTTTGTTCTTTTTTTTAGAATCAATTGTTTATATATATATGTTTATTGCCATTTTGTTATTCATATTTTTTTTTCTTCTTCTTAAAGAAGGTCCTTTAACATTTCATTTAATACTGGTTTGGTGGTGATAAACTCCTTTAGCTTTTTCTTGTCTGGGAAGCTCTTTATCTTTCCTTCAATTCTAAATGATAGCTTTGCTGGGTAGAGTAATATTGGTTGTTTATTCCTTGCTTTCTATCACTTTGAATATTTCTTGCAAATCCCTCCTTGCCTGAAAAGTTACTTCTGAGAAATCAGCCAACAGTCTTATAGGAGCTGTGTTGGAGGTAACTAACTGCTTTTCTCTTGCTGCTTTTAAGATTCTCTCTTTGTGTTTAACCTTTGGAATTTTAATATTGATGGGTCTTAGTGTGGGCCTCTTTGGGTTCATTTTGTTTGGGACTCTCTTCACTTTCTGGACTGGTATATCTACTTCTTTCACCGAATTAAGGAAGTTTTCTGTCATTTTTTCAAATAGGTTTCAAATTTCTTGCTCTCTCTCTTCTCCTGGCACACCTATGATGCAAATGTTGGTATGTTTGAAGTTCTCCCAAAGGTTCCTTTCACTATCCTCATTATTTTGAATGTTTTTTTCTTCTTGTTGTTCTGATTGGTTATTTTTTGCATCCTTATATTCCAAATCACTGATTTGATTCATGGCTTCATCCATCCTATTGTTAATTCCCTGTAAATTTTTCTTTGTTTCAATTAATATATCCTTCATTTCTGATTGAATTTTTATGCCGTTGGGGTCCTCATTATGTTCCTTGAGCATCCTTATTGAATTCTGCATCTAGTAGATTGCTTATCTCTACTGTGTTTAGTTCTTTTTCTGGAGTTTTGTTCTGTTATTTTGTTTGAGCGATATTTCTTTGTATCCTCATTTTGGAAGCCTTCCTGTGTTTGTTTCTATGTATTAGCTAGAGCTGCTACATCTCCCAGACTTGGTAAAGTGGTCTAATGTATTAGGTGTCCTGTAGAGTACAGTGTCACAGCCTCCCTTATCACCCAAGTTGGGTACTCAGTGTGCACCCACAATGTGGATTGTGTACATCCTCCCATTGTAGTTGAGCCTTGATTGCTGTTGGCATATCCAAGGTCAGCCAGCCACTGTGTTCTATCTGGGGTCACACAGCATAAGCTACAAAGTAATATGCAGATGGTTACCACTTGTACTTGGCTTGGAGGTGCCCAGGTGATGCCAAGCTGAGAACCAAGGCTGGCTGTTGCCAGCGCCAGGCCTAGGGCAACTTAGCAAGAGGGGGCTCTCTGAAGCTAGATACTGCTTGATTGAGAGAATTTAAGAAAATCTGATGCATGGGCTAGGACAAGCCATTCATATGGAAAAACCACTGGAAATAGCTTGGGTGAGCCTGAAAGTTGGGTAGGGTAGGGCCTCAGGGAATCACCAGAATGGGGCAAACAGTGTGAGTCAGGTTGATAGAGTTTCAGAAAATGGCTCTTCCTGCTGGTTCTGTGGCTTTGTGTGGGTAGGGCTCAGAAAAAAAAATAAGGGTCTTTGCCAGCACTTCTGTATGGGAGAATGCTGCCCCCTCAGTACTTGCCCTGATACCAGATAACTCAGGTCCTCCCTGTATCTGTCTGATGCCTTTCAATCTGTTGTTTCCATGCTGGAGCTCAAAGGGAGTGAGTCTGAGTAAATTTGTGTGCAGGCCCTTTAAGAGGAACTACCTGTGACTCCAGAAATTTCTGTCCTCAGATACCATTGGTTTTTATAGCCAGAAGTCATGGGATCTTAATCTTCCTGGTATTGGAACCCTAGGCTGGGGGGCTTGGTGTGGGACTAGAAGCCTCCACTCCTCAGATATCTCTCCTGATTTTTATCTGCCACATGTGCAATCAGCCTGTTCTGCATCTTCACCTTTCCTACCAGTCTTGATATGGTTTCTTCTTTAGTTCTGTAGTTAGTTTCTTCTTTAATTCTGTAGTCATAAGACCACAACTCAGCTCAATTCTGATGGTTCTGAATGATGATTGTTCTATAGCTTAATTGTAATTTCGGTGTGGTTGTGTGAGGAGATGAGCTGTGTTTACCTACACTGCTGTATTGACCAGAAGTCACTCAAACTCTTCTCACCAGAATCTTAACAGATTATATAGAGGCCTTAACTGGGTCCAGTAATGTATTCAGTATAGTTGGTCTCAACAGCACATTGCTCTCTTAAGGCTGCATCCTTTAGAAGGCTCCTGCTGTAGGAATGGTGGGCAGAGTGTACATATCAAAGGCAGGGGAAGGGGTAAAGAACCTGAGATTGCTGGAGTACAGTTCTTAGGTCATCCAATAGTCACATCCTTTTGATGACTTCTTCTAACAGCAATGGAATTAATCTAGTTTCTGAAGTCTTTCCACCCTCCTTCATGCAGCCATATTGAGTAATTAAAGGAAAAGCAGATACAGAAAATTCCTCTGAGGACATTAAATTAATCTTCTGTGAAATTTTATTATTTTATCCATAAATGCTACAGCAGGGGTTATAAATGTAGTTAGATAGCAATTGTATTAGAGCTAACTATAGTTTTCTTAAAGTATTAAATTTCATCATCAAAACATATTTGAAGACACCATAAATGAATATGGGCTTTAATCTTTGATTGAATATAAGCCTCATACTCAACTATGTGCACATTATAAGAAAGAAATAGAATTTATCCTTAGCTGTTACATCAAGCTTTTAGTAAAAAGCTTTTAGTTCAAGAAAAATTCTTGCTCAGTCAAACTAAAAGGAAAATCAGGTATTAACCAATTTCACTTTTCTTTGAAGAGTTGACCTAATAAGTGGCTTGGGTAAAACATTTACTGTTGTTGTTTGTTTGTTTGTTTGTTTGTTTGTTTACAAGCTAAAGAAGAAGGAATCACCAATAGAAGAGCTTAAGGCATTCTGAAATATACTTGCTAAATAATAAACATCAATTTCTTACAAATGAATCAATTATTAATTCTCATCCAACTCTACCAAACCCAAAAGTGTTTGCAGACACCAAGAAAGAGAAATTAATCTCAGCAGAGTGTATAGTATGCAATGGGAGGGTCCAGACTGAAAAGTCATAAGACAGGAACCTCAAAGTTAATGCCTTAAAATATAGGAAGGCAATGTTTAAATAAACATTAATGGACTCTATTGCAATTTTAAACATTTCCAACTACAGGCTACAGAAAATGCTAACGGAAGGGAAAAAGTGCCCATACAAAACTTTTAAGATCTATCGATATTGATTCTCATCTCTAGTATGAGAATTAATTCTAGACTAGAACTAGCATCAGTAGTGGAAGGCTATGCATTTACCTAACTCTGCTAACACCTAATGTTTTAAAAATATATCTCCCAATATTGATTTCAATGAAACATAGCAAGTTTTCCATTTGTCTAAGGATATAAGTGGTTTTCACTATTACTGTGTAAAAGACTTGCCCCCAATTTAGTGGTATAAACAGCCATTTATTGCAGTTTCTTTGTGTCAGGAATTTGAACAGGGCACAGGAAAAATGGCTTGTCACTGAACCAAATGCCTGAAGCCTCAACTGGAAGATACTGTGGGAGGCTGGGATCTGGAATCTTCTGAAGCCTGTTCACTCACAGGCCTAAAGATTTATAATGGCTACCAGCTGGGACTTAGCTAAGACTGTCCGCCAGATCACCTGTGAGTGGCCTCTCCGTGTGGCCTGGAATTCCTCAAAATACAGTGGCTGGGATCCAAAGTGAGTGTCCCTAGAGGGAAAGAGCCAGAAGGAAGCTCAATCACCTTTTGTGTCCTCACCACAGAAGTCACACAGTGTCTCTTCTTTTTCATTCCATTTATTGGGCAGTCACAAAGGCTGACCTATATTCTAGAGGTGGAAATTAAAATCCACCTTTTTCATAGGAAAAATATCAAGGTTCTGAGATTACGGGACTGGAAATATGGCTGTGAACATTTTTGAAAAACAGACTATCACAGTAATTGTTTCTTTTTCTTATTCTTTCTCTTTCTTTTTGTCTTGTTTGTGCTTTCTTATACTTTCTAAGGAAAACAGCAAGTCATACATGGAGAGCACATTTCTAGTAAATTCTAGTGATATTTTGGTCATTTGCTCTGAATCATCTCATTGTAGATTAATAACTTTTGTCCCTAGAGTTATTCTGGTAGTTCTACCAGATGTTCATTCTAACACAGGCATTTTGGAATTTATACTTGAGGATAAATTATGGGAACAGAATTTGGAAGTGTTAATTGTTGGACAGAAGTCTAATACAGAGATAGGAAAGTATTTAAAAGTAGAGTGAAGACAGATGTTGGGACTTGAGTCTTATTAAGAAGAGGAATTTAACATATGAAGGAAAGATCTTTTTGCTGACACTAATTAAATGCTTCTTGGTATATGCAAAGCTTCTGAGGAGTTTTAGAAATTACTTGACTTCGGGACATGATCTTTATTTTTCTACATATTTCCATGTAAATCTTTTTATGAAAAAATTATTTATCAAAATATATTGCAGCTTTATTTTTAATGTTAAGGAAATACATAAGTGATACTTCTCTTGTGGCCTTATGTTTCTCCATGCCTTTGAATAATCTCCTCTGTCCTGGTCCTATTACATGACTCTAAGTTATGAGTGATGGACATGGACTGAAAAAAGCCAGAATTATGAGAACCTTCAGCTAATGCAATTGAGTATTATCTAAAACATGGAGAAGAAAGATTTATCTATTTTTTGAAAACCACACCCTATGAACATTCCATTTGACAACACAAATTTACATTGAAAAATCTATTCTTTAGAAATAATTTTGAAAGTGTATGAGAATGCTTATTGTAGTACTATTTATATGAAAACAAATTAAAATGGTCATCAATAGGGAAATGGCTATGAGGTCTTTTCATGTATAGAATAGTACTGTAGCTTTAAAATAACATATACCAAGTTTCATGTAAAGGTACCTGTGTTTTATTGATACATTAAAAAAAAACAATTTGCAAAACATTATGAGTAGCAGAATCTTACTTTGTTTCTAAGATGATAAGTAATTTTTATTCCAGATGGTAAACTTCACATTCATATAGCTTCCTCATTCCATACAAAATGTCTAGAGGTGACAATGTATTTTCCTTTTAAAACTCATGTCTAGTATGTAAATCAAGGACAACCCGGATGGACCAAACCTATGAAAAATTCTTAGAAAGATTTGAAATAATTGAAGTGAAAGAAATGAAATTAGAAAAATGTTTCTAAACTATATAACATATATATATGTGTGTGTGTGTGTATATATATATATATGTGTGTGTGTGTGTGTGTGTGTGTGTGTATGTGTATATGTGTGTGTGTTTGTGTGTGTTTGCTACAAAAGTTGAGAGCAATACCAAGGGAGATTTATAACCAAGAGTAGTGAATCCTAGGATCTGGAGGTCCTAAGAGTATCCAACTGGGTAATCAGAAGGGGAACCAAGCAGAGCAGGATCTGAATAACCCCACTTTCTTAGGGCAGAGAGAAGCTACAGGGTGTCAGACTTCAGGTGACATAGGAGGAGATGTGCTGTGAGCACTGGGGTCAAAGATTTGTGATAGTGCTAAGAGCTCTAATGTTGCACCAGTGACGTACTGCAAGCCTTTCTCTCTGAAGGAAAGCACTCAGTGCACACGCCATAGAGCATCATCTTACCTCTCTTCAAAAGGGGACACATGAGTCATCCCAGCAGGGTATCTCAGCTACAAGGACGAGAGCACGTCAATTGTCACTGATCATTTGAGGAAGGCCAATGCTGTGTTGCCCCTCAATAAAAGATTAACTTAATCTTGAGGACACAGAAGAATAAACATAACAGGAAGTTTCAAATAAATATAGTTTATATCCTTAGAAATGTGAAGAGAGATCTGACCCATAATACAATTAATCTAGTATATAATGGACATTAAAGCTGTCACTATTGTGAAAAAACTGGAACCCTTGCCTACTGTTGATGGGAATGTAAAATGTTGCAGTTGCCCTGAAAACCAGTATGGAGATTCTTCAAAAAATTAAAAATATAACTATTATATGATCCAGCAATCTCACTTCTGGGTATTTATCCCAAAGAGTTGAAATCAGAATCTCAAAAGAGTTATTAGTATTCCCATGTTCATTGCAGCACTATTCAAAAATAGCCAAGATGTAGAAACAACCTAAATGTCCATTGATAGATGAATGAGTAGAGAAAAAGTGTTCTACACACAAAATAGAATTTTACTGAGCCTTAAAAAGAAGGAAGTCTTGTCATATGCCACAACATGGATAAACCTTCAAGGACATATACTGCATGACTCCACGTATATGTGGTATCCAAAATAGTCAAACTCAGAGAAGCAGAGAGTAGCATGGCAGTTGCCAGGAGCTGGAGTGGGTGGGTGGAGGAGAATATAGGAAGCTGCTATTCAAAGAGAATAAAGTTTCAGTTATGCAAGATGAGTAAGTCTGAGTGATCTGCCCTACAGCATTGTGCCTACAGACAACAATACAGTCATACATCATTGAACAATGTGGATATATTCAGAGAAATGTGCCATTAGGCAATTTGGTCATTGTGTGAACATCATAGAGTGTTCTTACACAAATCTAAATGGTATAGCCTACTGCACACCTAGGCTCTATGGTGTATCACCATCATATATATGATCTGTCATTGACTGTAATATTATGTAGCCCGTGACTGAATTGTATTATACACTTAAAAATTTAAGAGAGCAGATCTCACGTTAAGTGTTCTTGCCACCATAAATTTTTTTTAAAAAGCCTATCATCATTGAAATAAAACTCAGTAGTTGGGCTAAACAGAAGAAAGGAAATAGTTCAAGAGAAAATAATGAGCTGGGATATAGCACCAAGGAATTTTCTAGAATTCAAATATTTGGAGAGGCTGCATCTTGTGGTGTTTAAGAGCAAAGAATCTGGGAACAAAGTACTTGGGTCTGAATGCTAGGTCTGTACTTAACTAGCTGTGTGACATTGGGAAAATTATTTACATTTTTTGTCCTCCTTATTAAGCTTTTCTTCCTTTCTAAATTCCTAATATATCCTACTATTTGTAAAACTGAGGCTAGCACTTTGAAAACTTTACTTCTCTTTTGTCACTGTGTTTCCTACAAAGTTATGCCAACAGAGGGCACAAAAATCACAACTAAGAGGCAGGAGGCAGGGGTAGGAACTTCTGCTTGCAGTTCTTGTCCACGTCTTGACAGCAGGAGGTCATCTGGCAACAGCAGTCATGGTTCCCGTCCCTGTCTTCACTTGGCATCCAGACCAGTCTTCTCTACCTTCCCTCACCAGGATCAGTGCAGTGGGCACTGCCTCATCTCCCAGAGACCCCTTCTAACCCAACCCGACCTAGACGGACATCCCTTCCTCACAGTTCTGCACTCCAATTCTACAGAGTTTCTAGGTTCTGATGATCTTCCATAAGACAAAAGGATGGTAGCCATTTCTACTGCAATTACTTCCATGTGTGTCTAGCTTAACTCTGTTGTCAGTTTGTTTTTTCATTGTTTCCATACCTGCTTAACTAATTCTCTATGTAAGTTGTTTCTGTTGAAATAGTTGGGTGTTTTTGATTGACAGAGTTTATCATATCCAGCCAGAAGTGGGTGATTATGAAAATTAATTGAGTTAGTACATATAGAGCTTAGAGAAGAGGACCTGTATGCAAAGAGCTATATAAGTATTTGCTCTCATTATCAAATGCTAATTCCAAAAACTGAGAAAAAGGTAAGAAAAGTGAGAGAACATAGATCTAGAAATTTTAGTAGCTGTTTTAGAAGATGAAAACAGACATAGTAATAGGTAGATGATTGATATAGACAATATATATTTATAAAATAAATACATGATATATGATAAATGATAGATTGATTTCATGGATAGATAGAAAATAAGAGAAGAATTTTGCCTGAATTTAATATAGATATATCATTGGCAGAACAAAACACACGCAAATAAACAGACACATACAAACACAATACCTTTTATCTAGAAATATATTCAGACTTAGCCCATCAAGGATAAAAGACTCAGTATTAATCTTTTATCAAATCTAGACAAGGAGAGAATAAGTATATAAAATTATTGAATGATTTCATTTGTCAACAGAGGTGCAACATCTAAAACAAAATACTACTAATAGAGTACAACAATATATTAGAAAATAATACAACATGGTTTATCTGGGGAATGCAAGATAGTTTAATATTATAATTTACTAAGAATTTAGTATATAAATAAGAAAGAAAACTATATGATGACCTCAGTAATAATAAAAAAGCATTTGATAGCATCCAACATCCATTCTTTATTTAAAAGAATGAAACAACTCAAATTTGATATGAGATTTCTATCAGTAACCTATAGCAAACCTCATGGTCAATGGTGAATCACTGAAAACACTCCCATCAAGTAAGAAACTAGATAAAGATACCTGCCAATGTTTTTAATACTCAATATTGCCTTGGAGTTCCCAATTAATAGGAAAATATATAAAGTATACATATTGAAAGAGAAAGGCAAAATTGTTATTATTTCTATGTGATAAGATTATTTATACAGTTTGTCAGTTGACTGTCTTAGTTTTTCTATTAGAATGAATAAAAGCTCAGCATTGTGGCCTGATAAAAGGTAAGTTATTTTAAAAAATCTAAAACTTTTCTGTACACCTGTGAAACATAATAGATTTAGACATCTTTTTCCAGATGGCAATACAATAAATATAAAGTAATGTGGAAGAAATCTAGAAATAAATGTATGATAATAAGAGGAAAACTATAAAAGTTTTTGAAAGTGATTTAAAAACCTAAGTAAAAGAGAAACATAACATATTCATAAATGAAAGGATGAAACACAATAAAGTTAATTGTTTCAAACTTAATGAATTCAATGTCTTCCCCCCAAATCCCCCACAATATTTTACATCTATCTTGACTGCTGAGTCTAAGATTCAAGTAAGAAAATGTGAAAAAAGGAAAAGGCAGTTTTGAAAAGGAATAAATTCAATAACTTGATCTAACAGATTTTGAATCATAAAAATTTAGGAAGTAAAGCAAGTTTGGGGTGTGTGTGTATAGGAATAGATTTATCCTCACTGGCATGGGGTTATTTCCAAGACATGCTGTTGAGTAGAGAAAGTAAAGTGAGGGAAGTCAAATTTTCTATTTTCTAATTCACAAAGCCAGAATAGAACAGAAGAATGCATACCCACTGATGATAGACAGTACTAGTGGGATAGGAATGGTAGCTACGGAGTGAAGGATTTCTTCACTTTACCAGTAAGTCTTGGAATTTTTAAAGAATGTAGTCATGTATTATACAGGTGGTTATAAATAAAAATGTTTTAAAGACCTATATTATCTATGTGCATAAGGACAAATTTTTTTATGTCCCTATATTTATCTTTCTATCCCAATCTATCTACCTCTATGAGCTTTTACTGTGTAACAAACCACTCCAAAATCGGTTTGACTCGGTTGAAGAACGGTGGTCTACAAGGACCTCCGTCACATGTCTTGGCCTCTGCTGGAATGCCAGGGATCATTAGGGTGGCTGCAGCCTCTTTCCACGGGGTCTCTGGTCCTCCAGAAACGCAGGCTAGGCTTGTTCACAGGATGGCAAAAGGTTACCAGCCACAAGATAGAGTAAATCCCAATGCACAAATGCTTGTTTGGCTCCTAGTTGTGTCAGATTTGCTATCATCTCATTGACTAAACAATCCCAGGACTCTGTGGCAGGGGCCTACCCATAGGAAAAAACCTAAAAGAGTACACACTAAGCAATAAAGACTGGTACACCTGGGCGATAGGAATATGGAAGAGGAAGGCTTTCTGCTTCCTCACATACTATCATGCCTTTTTTGGTTTGTTGTTGTTTTAATGAGCATGTATTACTTTTGAAATTATATCGCTTTAAAAGTACACAGAAGAAAACATTCTCCTGCAGGTTTGGGATCCCTAAGAGTTTCCCACCTTCACGTGATCCTCTGTATCTACATACATCTCCCCTCCCCAGGCACTGAATCTTCATGCCCTCACCTTTGTTAAACATGTATTTTCCCACAGTGAGACACTGCCAAATGCCCACCTCCTTCTAGAAAGCTCACCTGTGCAGTCACCCTAACATCTGCCAGCACATATGCACAGATAGCATGGAAACATGCATAACAGAGTACACAAGGACAAAACGCCTTTTAAAAACCCCAACAGGCAGCAGCTGTTCCTGGGCTCCAAGGGAGGGACATAATCTCCCTCTGTAGCCCCTTGCTTTGGGTAAAGCAAAACACCTCCACAGGCTGATTTGGCTTGCAAACGTTGAGTCTCCCAGGGCACAGCCGAGACAGATACAATGCAAGAGAGATAATCAAGCTTCTTGTGAGGCTGCAGAAAATAAAGATGATCCAGGAAGGCATGAGGAGAAAACAAGGTCAAAGCAAAAGAATGACTTTTGGTAGTGAGGGTGGCTAGATTCTTTTAAGGACGGAAGTGCGTTAATTATTAAGTAATAGTTCCTCTTCTTTGTTGCCCTCCCATACTCTGCTTTGCTACACAGATGTCTGGATGTTGTCAAGTACATTTTCCTGTGTCAGCTGCCTTTGCTAGGTTTTGCCAGAATGAGCCTGGGGATTTGTTCCTTTCCTTTTGTTTGCTATTCCTGTCACTGGAGCCCATTTGTTATTCTTATAACCGTTGCCCTGAGAAAGCCCTTCAGTCCAGTAGCAGCAGCTGGCTTCATTCTGTGTGTTTGGGCACTTATTGCCAGCCTCATTGCACCCTCTGCAATGCACCAACACCAGAGGGCAGCAGCCCTCCCTCAGAAGGTTCAGCCCCAGCTGTAAACCCTGCTCTTTCCCACATCCCTATCTGCTGGTGTCAGCCAGATGGCAACACCCACCTGAAGGTCTCTCCCAACTCTGTGGAGGCGGAGCTTTCAGGTTCTGATATTGTCCCCTCCTCCTTACTTTTTCTTCCTCTAACCCTAGGTGTGGTGGCTGCTCCCAGCATTCATTAACTTTCCATTACCTCATTTTGTCTCCCTCCCTCTTTTTAAATTCCACTGTGAAAATAACAAAAAAACACCCAAATTGAAAAAAAAATGAACCAACAATAAAACAGAAGCTATTTATTCCCAGGTTGCTATAGCTAGGGAGTCGGCCACCATCCCTTGCATTTGGCAGACTCAAAGGCAGACTGGGGAATACAAAATCTTCATAGTGGTAAAAGGGAAAGGTTTCAGGTGTGCTCCAATTGGAGGTTTTTGGAGTTAAGAAGTTGGAGGCAGGCTAGCTAGAAACACAGTGTCTTGTATAATTGCTTTGGGGAGCATATTTGGCTTGGGATACACTCCCAAAAGCAGGTGGTGAAAATAATCAGGAAGCTGGTAGCCATTGCTTAAGTCCTGGCCATTCTGTTCTGGTTGCTACAGAGGTCGAAGGTCAGAGTTCTATTGCTGTATATGGACAAGCCATAGTTCATTCATATATTCAGTTGCTCTTCTCCCAATGCCTGTTCAGCTCATTCCCTACATTAAGTTCTCTCCATTAAACTGTCTCGTGTGCTTTTGTTTTACTGACTAGACTCTGACTGATACAAGGAATGGCTAATGTTCTGTTTGAAAAGTTTCCACTGTGTGTGTGCATCTGCTTTGCCAAATCTTTAGTTAGTCTGATACGCATGTGAATGACCTGTACAAATGGTCTTTGGGGGAAATAAGAACATGAATAGGGCAGAAAGAACAGCTATAGGAGGCAATGCATTAGTGACAGAAGATTTCAACAAAGAGAGGAAGGTGGACCTCAGAGCCATCAGGAGAACCAAGCCCCAAGGTCTTTTCCTATCTGTACTCTGTATTGGGAAGTGAATGAAGGTGCTCACTAAACAATCTGGTTTAATTAACAGTTCTCAAATTGACAAGATCAACTTGTATAATAGTAATACTATTGTGATTCATTCACATTTTCTGCCAGTTCTCTTCAAATTATCTTTACTGAATTTCTGATCTGGGCTAGTATAGCTAGACATTTTTAAAATGGAAACTACCAAACCTCTGTTCTCAAAGCTTTTAGAGGATTTCTGGGAAGAGATTAACATTCAGGAAGTAAGTAGCAGTGATAAAAAAACACACAATATAATGTAAATTCTAGAATAAGCGCTACAACTAAATGGCACTGTATTATTTTTAGGAAGAGAAGAAAATGCATATAATTTCAGTACACTGGGAAACCTTAACAAAGTAGATCAGACTTTAATTTTCACTTCTCAATAATTAAAAAGCAAAGGTAAAAATATATTTTAAAATTGTGATTGCAAAAATTGCTTATAATTCTCTCATTTAAATTTATCTTACATACATACACAGTTTAAATAGTCATAATCATGATATAGAACTCACTATATTATTTGTATTTACATTGTCACAATATTTTTTATTTTTGCATTATCTGTATGTTTTACCATTTTTAATAATTGTGTAACATTTCATTTTTTTGTGCTAAAAGTTATACAACCTTCCATTTAGGCTGTTTGTTATTTTTAAAATTTTAGATTTATATCCATGAATACATTAATTGTTTCAATAAATTGTTGCTTCTGGCAGATTATTTTTTGGGATAGACTTTTAGAGAAGGGTTGCTGGCTATGAGTAGTACATTTGTGGCATCCTTTTGCGATACTGCTTACAAAATGACTGTACAGTATTGTTAGCAAGGGACTGGTTTATCTTAGCCACATCAGTGCATGTTGACTTTTTTTCCTTAAATCCTCATGTGTAGGGTGTCATAATTTGCATTTTTAACTACTAATGAGAAAAGGAATCTTTCCATCTGTGTTTGTGTGTTGATGTGGATGATAAAATGTGCAGAGGAAAAGCAAGTACCTTGCAAACAGACAGAAGTGAACAGGGCTGGGTGGGAAAAGTGAAGATGGCTGAACGATAGAAGAATAAATCAATAGAAATATTATTTATACATATATACATTTATATACACATACCCACATGTACACACATAACATGTCTGTGTATTTCTCCCAGATCCAGTATTTACTTAAGCCCCACATTATATTAAATGGTGCTTTACATAAATTTCATATTATTCTCACAAGAATTGGTGTTTGGTTTTCCCATTTTTCTGGTGAGAAACCATGAGCTCATAGAAGTTAAATCACATGTCCATGGCACATGTTTTGTAGCACTCTGAGATTTTTCCAGTGTCTGCCTTTCTCTAACACATTTTTAAGCATCAGGGATACTCTAAATATTTTATCTAAAGTGAAAAATCTAACATTGAGATAAAAAATCATATATGATAGTTGTCATACCTTCATTGGTAATAATGGAATCTTTTCAGGCCCTGGTAGGATTTTCCCAAACGACATCCATATTGGCCATAAGCATCATATTCATTTTCTGCTGCCAAATGGACTTGGTCTTAGCTTAATTCTCTTTATAGGATTGATGTTTGTTCTTGGCTAAGCATCCACGATAGCATTATACCGTAGACAGTGAAAGGTTCACCCGAATGTGCCTTACAATTAGCCTCAGCAAAGTATTTGCTTCTTTTATCCAAACATTTTACTTTATCTA
Source organism: Phyllostomus discolor (assembly GCF_004126475.2). NCBI lineage: Eukaryota > Metazoa > Chordata > Mammalia > Chiroptera > Phyllostomidae > Phyllostomus > Phyllostomus discolor. Next base: position 200,840,835 of record NC_040903.2, on the reverse strand, counting down.
TAAAGATTTAAATTAATCATCTCTGCCAGCAACTGAATCACTGAGAGAACTGTTTTATAATATCTGGAGTAGAGAAGGGCAAATTGCAGAAAGAGCAATACATTTTGCTCAACCCTTTTCCATGTTTCTTTTCATCATTTGTATTCTATGTCATATGTAGCACCTTTGGGGACAGGAAGAGATATGATACATTATTTGATCAATGACTATCAACCTTTAGGGAGGAGACCATTGGACAGAGATGATTAATTAAAATGCACTTTAATTTTAATCATATTATTTCCAAGTCCCATCACTTAATTTTCACAGTAATGCTATAAGTTAGACACTGTTAATTCCCTATTTTACAGATGAGAAAGTAGCCAGAATGAAGTTGGAGTGATTAAACCAGGGCACATGCCTAGGCCACACAGCATCACCACTCTGGGGTTGACTACTGCTGTGGTGATATCTGGTGGGTATGCTGCTTTGGGTCCACTCAGCTTTTTGTCCCAGTCCACCGACCACTTGTGGTATCACGGTGCAATGGAATTCCCTAGAAGGAAGGTGTCAGGAGAGAAGCCAGAGCTCTATGTATCCCCAAAGACATATACTATTTGATGGATTATCAATAGTTATTCACATTTAACATGGGATAATCAATTTGGAAACAAAACTCCTTATTGATACAGCTTTTCTGGTTGTTTCCACTTCTGTGTAATTGAACTTAAAATATATGAGAACTAAGATCTCTACCTTGACCTCCAAATAAGTCAGAAGTTCAGAATTGCTCAAATGTAGTCAGTTAACCACCTACACCAGGTTCACCTAGGCCCCATCCCACGCATGCTAAGTTAGAATCTTTGAGCATGGGGCCCAAGAATCCTCATTTTAAATTACTGTCCAGTGCTTGAGAGTGACTCATCACGTTTTCCTCCATAGGTCTGATAATGGCGATGATGACTATGAAAATGATGATAAATGGAACAGTGCCTGGCACCTACTTAGCGATCTGTGCAGATGTGTTAGATGTTTTAGATATATAACCTTGTTAAACTCTTAAAAACCCTACGAGGCACTTAACTATTCTTATGTTCACTTTAGATGAAGGAACTGCAGCTTCACAAAGAGAAAGAGTCAAATATTGGGACCTGGTTCCAGACTTCGCTATGACTCCTTAACCTCAACATGGCTATCTGTGTGTTTCAATTACAGAAAATTTCAGCTAGGGATGACCAAACAAATATGTGTTGCAATTTACAATGAAACAAAAAAAATAAATAACTAAAAAATCTGAACCTTTCATTTTTGAATAAGAAAAGAGTTTGAGATTTTCCTAGGATTTACCGAATAAGTAGATGAAAAGTGATTATATTGCGATTAATTTTTTTAAACCCTATAGTTTGGTAAAAGTTTTAACTAAGGAACTGGTGAAAATTTTATAAAGTATTTAAAGATTAGCACAAAAAACCAGACAAGTAAAATTGAATAGAATAGTAATGACTATTTTAAAAGTGAAACAAGTTCATACAGAAATTACTTTATGTAACCCACAGAGACTAGCAGTGCTCTTAAAAGGGTGGTAATTACAAAGTGGTCTCAGAGCTGTAGTGACTTTCTTTACCTTGATTACATAAATAGTGGGGATTATATTTCCTAGGGATCGCTACAAAGCTTCCTAATCAGAGGAAATGTTGGGCAATTTCCAAATGTACTGGTTACCACACTTAGCAGTAACAGTGCATGTCTAAATGCTTTTTCATTCTCAATTCTTTCACATATTTTCTATAGTAATCATAAAGTGTGATGATACTTTAGAACCACATTTGGAAAAAAAGAAGCTCAGACATTGATGGTTTCTTAAACCATCCTTTCTTTTAAAAAAAAAATACAATGGGAGCATTCTTATTGCTGGTAAGAACATATGCTCGAACAAAATTTCTGGGTGGCAGTTGGTACTAGAAAATGTTTGAAAATGTTCTTTGATCAAACACATCTATCTATAGGAATTTTTTGTTAATACAATGATGAATGATATGAACAAAGACTTTTGAACAAGTACTTATCAATGTACTTGCTATAATTTCTATTGTTGGTAATAGAAAATTACTACCTGCTATTCCAACAAAGAAACATAGCAATAATGAAACATGATGCATTTGCTTTCTATTCTGTTTTATTAGTCATATTTATACTTAATTGTCCAATTTAGTATTTTGTATCTTTTAAAACTGAGCAGCATGTCACAAGCTTTTGCTCATATGAGTTAATATACACATGGATTTTAATGTATTAAAATAATTTCAATGTGTTCTATAAATGCTAATTGTTATTTTAATTGTGTTATTATATGATGTAACATAAGTTAAATAATTCCCTGTTATTGAGTTTTAAATTTTTAAGTGTATTTTATTGATTTTGCTATTAGAGTTGTCCAATTTTTTTCTCTGCTTTATTCCCCTCTGCCCTGTGACCTCTCCCTCATTCCCCCCTTTAGTTCATGTCCATGGGTCATACATAAAAGTTCTTTGGCTTCTCCATTTCCTATACTATTCTTAACCTCCTCCTGTCTATTTTGTACCTATCATTTATGTTTCTTACCCCCTTTATCTTTTCCTCCATTCTTCCCCTGCCTCCCTTCCTGCTGATGATCCCTTCATGTGATCTCTGTTTCTGTGAATCTGTTCCTGTTCTAGTTGTTGGCTTAGTTCATTTTTGTTTTTTAAGGTTCAGTTGTTGATAGTTGTGAGTTTGTTGTCATTTTACAGTTCATATTTTTGCCCTCCTTCTTTTTCTTAGATAAGTCCCTTTAATACTTCATGTAATAAGGGCTTGGTGATGATGAACTCCTTTAACTTGACTTTATCTGGGAAGCACTTTATCTGCCCTTCCATTCTAAATGATAGCTTTGCTGGATACAGTAATCTTGGATATAGGTCCTTGCCTTTCATGACTTTGAATACTTCTTTCCAGCCTCTTCTTGCCTGTATGATTTCTTTTGAGAAATCAGCTGACAGTCTTATGAGAACACCTTTGTAGGTAACTGTCTCCTTTTCTCTAGCTGCTTTTAAGATTCTCTCCTTCTCTTTAATCTTGGGTAATATAATTATGATGTGCCTTGGTGTGTGCTTCCTTGGGCCCAACTTTTTTGGAACTCTCTGAGCTTCTTGGATTTCCTGGAAGTCTATTTCCTTTATCAGATTAGAGAAGTTCTCCTTCATTAGTTTTTCAAAAAACATTTTCAATTTCTTGCTCTTCCTCTTCTCCTTTTGGCACCCCTATGATTTGGATGTTGGAATGTTTAAAGTTGTCCCAGAGGTTGCTAAGCCTCTCCTTATTTTTTTGAATTTTTGTTTCTTCATTCTGTTCTGGTTGAATGTTTATTTCTTCCTTGTGCTCCAAACCATTGATTTGAGTCCTGGTTTCCTTCCCTTCACTGTCAGTTCCCTGTACATTTTCCTTTATTTCACTTTGCTGCATAACCTTCACTTCTTCCTCTTTTTGATACCATACTCAATCAGTTCTGTGAGCATCATGATTATCAGTGTTTTTAGCTCTGCATCTGATGGGTTGGTTATCTCTTCATTGCTTAGTTGTATTTTTTCTGGAGTTTTGATCTGTTCTTTCATTTGGGCCATATTTTTAATCTGTTGTTGTTGTTGTTGTTGTTGTTTTGTGTGACTGTTACGTAGAGAGGGATGAAGCCTTAAGTATTTGCCAGGGCAGGGCAACCCATTTCTCTGTGTTGTGATGCTGTATGTGGGGGAGGGGTCTTAAAGGGAACAATGCCACTTGCTCAACTCTCAGCCAGCTTTCAGTCTGCTACCCACAAGCAAACTGAGCCCCTCTGGTGCTGATTCCCAGGTGGCTGGGTTTGTGTACATTCTTGGACCTTCTGGGTCTCTCAAATGAACTCTCCTGTGAGGCTGGGAGTTTCTCCTGCTGTCTCAACTCCCACAGGTTTTTCCAGTCAAAGGTTTTGAGGCTTTATTTTCCCTGTGCTGGAACCCTGGGTTGTGTGGTCTGTCCCGCTCCCCAGTTGTTCCTTCCATTTTATTCACATGCAAATGTGGGACTGCCTGCTCCGCCAGCTGCTACCTCATCTACCCTGGTCCTCTAGCTACCACCTTGCTGTGAGTTCTCTTGACCCCAGCTGCCCCTCTCTGCCCCTTGTACTGGGCTGGATGAATATTTCTTCTTTAACTCCTTGGTTGTTGAACTTCCATACATTTCAATTTTCTGGCAGTTCTGGTTATTTTTTGTTTTTAAATTTGTTGTTCTTTTGGTTGTGTGAGGAGGCAGAGTGTATCTACTTATGCCTCCATCTTGGGTGGAAGTCAACATTTTTTAATAATGTAAATAACAACATAAACAATTAGATTCTTAATTTGTTGATTATAGTTATTTACAGCTAATGACAGTTTTTTCCATGTAAAGAATTTATTTCTAAAATGATAAATATAGCCCAAAAAACCCCACTCAAATCCTACAAAGCACAAAGTGAGCCTTTATTTGAGCATTAAGTGAAATATATTTAAATATTATCTAAGTGACCAGTTTCTTTAAAAACTTATTAAGACATAATTGTTTTCTTTTGTCTTTTAACTTTATTTTAGAGCTTTAATAATTTGAGTTAAGAGTCAGGTCTTTATCAGTGGGGATGATTTTCAATTGCATATCTCAAAACCATGTTAATCCCCAAGTGGTTGTCAAAGGGTTATGATGCCAGTTTTTCCTCTATTTTGTTTCTTAATATTTTCTCTATTTTTCAAATTAAAGAACTAATGTTAAACTCTCAACTGGTTTTATTTTTTAAAACATGTAAAAAAGGGAATTTCCTTGATTAAGAGCACTAACTTGCTGTTTCAGGATATGTTTTATGTTATTGGAAAAGAATTATGAAGAGACCCACCCATGAAGCCCCAAAATTAAAAAAAAAAATTAACACAGGCAATGTGTTATAAAGAACCTTTATTCTTGAGTAAATTGTTTAGTGATTATGTTTTCTTTCACGGATAACTTCACAATGTATTAGTCTTCATTGACAGAGTGAAACTTTTCCTTCTTCCCTGCATGTCATGAGGAAGTTAGCTTAGGGGGAGGGAGACATGGGGAGTTCCTAACCAATGGGAAGGAGATTTCAGTTAAGCAAAATGAATGAGGGCTGGAGATTTGCTGTGTAATGATGTACTTATAGCCACCAATGATGTATTGTATACTTAAAATTGTATTAAGTGTTCCTACCATAACAACATAAAGACAAAAACAATGAAAAAGTCTCAATATACATATTCATATATAGCATATTCATGCTATATATGCAGGAAAAAGTTATTTTACCTGTGGAAAACTCAGTAGAGATCATGGAGAAGTTGAAAAGATTATTGGAATAAAACATGTTTAGAAGTGTGTCTAAGCTTTTTGAACTGTGAAATTTGATTGAAAACTTCATGAAATAACCTTCATATGAGAGAGTTGAGGAAATCATGGATGTGTCCAACAAAAATCAAGAAGAAATATAAGAAACTTAAAAAAAACTAGGACCAAAATTTTTTATAAGAATAGACTTATCAAAATGCATGAAAATGTCACCATATTTAAGATCCAGTTTTCCTAACTCTGTAACAAGCCAGAGAAACTCCTTTCTGAGGAGTTAAGTAACCAAGGTAATTAAAAAGGTAGCCATATATTTAGATTGTGTTATTTGTCCCTAAGACAGGTCCTGCTCCTTCCCTCCACTAGGTATGTCTGCCTAAAGGAGAGGAATAAAACTATTGTCTAGAAGAAGCATGAGTTGTTACCTTCTGTCATTTCAGTGGTCAGAACTCTGACACGTGGCCACTGCTAATTGCAAGGGAGATTATAAAACTGTCTAGCCACACGTCTAAGAGGAATGGGAAATAGATTTAGCAAACAGATAGTCAACCTTTGTGATGGTAATCAAAATAAAAAGTAGGTCAGGTTAAACTAAAATATAAGTAGGTTCCTTTTATGTTTAAATTTTATGGCCTGAGGTTTTGTACCATCAACATACAGCTTACAAGAATACTCATGGCCTGGTTACTGCTAGCACCTACACATTCATCACCTTTTATTTCCCTTTATTTGCACTCTGTATTCCAATTTGACCAATCTCATTTCTGTGCCCCAAAGAGTCACACCCTCTGAGGTTTCGTCTCTGTATCCATTTTCATTCTCTGCTTCCTCACCTCCTTCTACTGTGCCATTTGCCCAGTTAACTCTAATTAATCCTTCATGTCTCTCCTTGAAAGTCACCTTAGGGAACTCTTCCTTGACTACCACCTAGACCTTAGAATTACTTACAACTGACTTCTGGCTATGCCAATATTATCTTGTTTTTCTGTCTTAACTTCTGTAATTGTATGACTTTCCTATTGGATTGTAAGTTCCAGATCAAATCTTGAGTCTGTCTTACCTACTTACTATTCTATCAAGACTTCTCATAGAATTTGAAATAGCATTTAAGAAGAATTTGTGGGATCAAGAAGGCAAGGGAAAAAAAAGGATAAAATAAAGAAGAAAGGAAAGAAGGAAAGAAGGAAATTTTTTTTGCAAGATTTCAGAATGCATCAACACTGAGATTGTTGTATTTGTTACATATTGATTGCCCAGACTGATTATCTGCGTAGTTGGGTCTACAGCCCTTCCTGTCTCACTGTTCCATGTGTTCTGTCTACACTTGCTCCTCTTACAAACTGCATGCTTGGCAGAAGAGAATGCTTCTGAGAGAGGAAACCCCTTCTGGGTCAATTGTCTATGAATCACTGTGCTCATTTGGCACCCCTCAGCATGATCTCATTTATCCATTATGGGAAATGTATTTGTAACATCCTGATGAAAATTACTGCCAGGTTCAGGCACAAACATAGATTTTGACAGACTGCTGAAAAAGAGAGGAAGATGAGACCTGCCTAGAGTTTTCTAGATTCTTGTTGAATAGAGAGCATGTGTGCCCACCATACACTCAAAATCTATATAATCTTATTAACCCTCATCACCCCAATACATTTAATACAAAATAAAGAATAGAGGGCATGAAGACAGGACCTGGCAGGCACTTATCTAGATTTTGTATAATGAAGTTTTGAAGGTAAAAGTAATGACTAATCAAGACACTCAGTGTGTCTGAAGTTAAAAAAAATGGTCTGTAATAAATTATAGTCCAGCCCTGTGACTGATAAGGCAACAGGAATGCAGGTTAAAAAATAAAAAGGAGTAAAAAGATAAAGTAAAAGGGTATTACAACTTTCCCTAACTTGAGTACAACAAAGAGTCTTATATACTGTTATTACTGAGATTAACAAAAGGGGACAGAAAATAAGGGAAAAAGAACACCTAATACATAGTCTCTCTACCTGGTTGCCAAACTAAAAATTGTTCATCTTCTAGTTTGGGGTGTTGCTACCTGGCTCTGCACACACCTTCTCCCATAGGTTAACTGTTCATTACTCTGTTGTACAGAATGGTGCAAATTCTACTTTCAACTATTCTCCAGGATGGGTTCATCGCTTGAAGTCTTGTGCTTTATCCTAAGTCTGTTAGGAGTTCTATGGTTTCTTGAGTCTCTGTCCCTTTCTTCTTTTATTCTGACACTACGTTTTTTCACTGCTTTGAATGGCCTTCCCCAGAGATTGCAGTGGGATAATCAAAGGAGAGGTGACATAAGCCAGACAGTTTTGTAATGATTTGTAGTTCCTCTAAAACCATTTATCTAAGGGAGGAGACTTTAATGAATTATTGCCATAAGGGTTTAGGATTATCTGTGATTTTTAATTATTTCAACTACCCAGATCATTTTTGCCTGAAGAATTAAGACTTGCTTACATGGTTTGAATAATTGAGATCAGATTCCTGATGTGCTGAGTAATTAAAAGCATAATTGATCCTTGAATCTCTAAGTGTATATGTACCAATCTCCTGTACTAGATTATCTTCTTACATTTAACACATCTTGCTAATTTTTAAGTAGAAATCTTATTATTTTTACTTTTCTCTATACATCAGTGAAACTCTGTTAAGTAGTAGTATGCTTGGGTCAAATCCTATTTACATTAACGAAATTGAAGCCAACATTTTTAATGTCAGCCCAAGAATGCATATATTTTGACTAGTTTTTATTTTCAGCTGATTGTGTTTTTTTAAAAGAGAGCCTTTATTTTCAAATGGCAATTATCGTTGCATTTGCATATTGTCGCTTTGTAAGGGAATCTGCAGTGATAGGTTATCCTGTCATTGTTATTCATGAGACACTATCATCAAGTCATAAAATTATAGATCAAATTGCCTCTAACAGGGATTAGAGTAGAGCAAGTGAAAGAATCAGCCATGGCTCCTTGAATGCAGTGACGCCTCAGTGGCACAAAGCGTTAGTTCTGACAGCACATTTATATTTTCAAGAAAGTTGCATTGTAGAGGACAAGCCAAAGGTAAGTGGAAAAGTACACCAAGGCAAAACATGGGAATTCCTGCAGTTATTTCAGAGGAGGGGTGGCTGGAAAGAATAGAATAAAAGAAACCCAAATAGATCCTTAGCCCTTAAAAATATTTAAGGGTCCAGAACCATCAACTTCAATCCAAAATGTGGGTTGAGTTGAACTAAAGTGATAAAAAATCACTGAAATTTCGATGGGAGTATTCTACACACAGTACCTTAAAAATAAGCAACATCCCCATAATCACGGGACAATGAATGTGACGCTGAGCTTGGCACCCTGTCTCATCAAAGGTACTCTTTTGCTCATCTTGAAAGACAGGCAGAGCTCACTCAGCTCTCTCCACTCTTAAAAACCAGTTTTCTGTTGACACTTTTACTGTGTCATCTCCTCCTCCTTTTCCATACAATCTGCATGGTGACCAGCTTTAGCTCATGTCAGAAAGAATTTAAATTAAGTATAATTTAAATTATACTTAACAGGTAAACAGGTAAAAAATTTAAGTATAATTTAAATTATACTTAACAGGTAAACAGGTAAAAAATTGTGGGAAAATGATATCTCATTTTTATGAAACTATAATCTGAATAATTAAAAGGAAACATGAAATAGATTATTTATACAAATAAAGAGAAATGAAACTAAATTATGTATTATTATTGTCTTCAAGCTGGTTTGGTGTTTTAAATCCCCAGGAAATGCCTAAGCATTAAATGGAGTCTACTCTGTATACTAGTATTTGTCCTTTATGCTTTATATTAATTATATTTATCTTTGCTCTATTGTTACTTTTTCCTAGCACTCTAAAGTGCAGTGACTCAATGTCCCAACTTGGAATTCTTTGGCCATTTCTCTGGAAGGCTCTCACTTAATAATCACGTAAGTCTTTCCTTGTCAAGATACTGATGGAAAACTAACCTTGTTCTGAAAACAGTTATTTTCTAGAATTTCTGTCTCTATTGGTATAGCCATAACTGAGTATTCCAGTCAGACAGGAAACATTTCAGGGAATGGTAATAGCTACTTACCTTTTCTGGGAATGGGGCCCACTGCACATATAGATAAGTAAGCTTATCCCTAAATGTTGACGTTTTCCACCAAGATAGCACAGGGTGGACAGTAATCAGTGATATGTGTTATCAGGGACTTCAGCTGAGCCAAGTTGGGCCAGTTATCACTGAATAATAGTTCATTTTGATTTAGAATGCATTTCCTGACCATGTGAATACATTTGCCTAAAACTTGAACGTTTTAGAAAATAAAATACATATTGGCATGTGGGAAAACGCTTTTCTACTCTGGAAATGCTTTTGATTCTTTTTGGGAGGGTTATCTGCTGCTTGTGCTTGGTCCAAGGCCGGCACGTTGGCTGCAATGGGAAATGCAGTGCAAGGGACAGCGCAGAAGCACTACAGTCCATGTGGCAGGCCTTCTTATTTTTTTAATTGGATGAATCCCCTTCCCTTGGTGCTTATTTCAGTGCATTCCCTTCTGAAAAAAAGTGAAAATGATGTGGCTGTGGGGAGCGAGGTGCTGCTACTTTTCTCTAAAGAGGAGGAACTTAGAAAACTCAAGGTGAGTGATAATGCCCTGTGCCGTAAGCTGGCAAACATAAGGCCTAGAATTATGTGTTGTTACACACACAAAGGTAAAATGACATGATGTAACCCACAGTGTCAATCACTTTAACAACCTATAAAGCAAATTACATGATGCAAGCACTGCTTTCCTCCCAAGGTAAGAAATCACAGCAATCTGTGCCCGCCTCCACACAACAATTACTCCAGTTATTGATCGTGTTAGCCAAATGGTAACAAGGGTGGCACCATGCTCCCCACCCTCCTCTGATTAATGAAAATCCAGAGTGGAAAGGTGGCACTCTTTGGCAATCACCTTCCTTTGGGTAAGGGAATGTGAGGCAGGAAAAGTGACTTGCATCGTCTACCTCTGGGTGATGTATGCATTTTGTCTTCGAAGATGGCTTAGAGTCAGTTCTGCTAAATTCACACCAAAATTAATAGCAAAGGGCTGTAGGTCACATGTTTATAAACACACATAGCCTAAACAAGCACACTAAGAACCAGCAAGGTCCTTTGACCATCAAAATAATCCAGTAATTCAGAAGGTTGTACACATGTTGAACACTTTCTTTTCTACCTAATGTTTTGTTCATTTACTTGCTCACTCAGTCATTTATCATCAGCAGTTTATATATCTTTATAGTGGCTGTCATGCATGAAATGTGGCAAAGTAAAACATTTTCACCAAAACCTATCCATCTTTGTTTTTTCCTCCAACATGTATCTGTCTTTTGCTGTTACTGTTTTATTCACCTCCCCTTGGTGACAGTCAGTGATAAACAGAATTTGCCAACACATCATTTATGTGTTCTTTATATATTAATTTATTCAACACATATTTGCTGAACATGGTGACCTACTATGTAGCAAACTCTGAGCCAAGAATGGCAGGAACTATAATAAGAAATAAAACCTGTTCCTTGGAGTTGAGAGCTTGTAGGCTACCAAGCAACTAGCAAATTGGCTGTTGCTATGTCCTTTGGGGGTAAGAGGGGAATCCAGGGACATCCATTATCACACTTCCTCGTGTATTCATTTAACAAATATTAGTACTGGGCACAAGAATGAATAAGACAGACATAATTCTTACTCTCCTGAGCTAACAGCTTAGAAGCAACACCACACTCAGTAGTTCTAGTGTGTTCAGCTCCTAGTGTGTTCAACTCCTAGTGTGGCTAGTCCTGTGGCTAGTACCTAGCTAGTACCTAGTAAGCAAGAAATAAAAATTTGTAGAATGAATGAATGCATTCATTTGTAGAATGAATGTATGAGTGAAGAGCATGTCATGTTCCTTCTTATCTCTTTGCTTTTGAATGTTTAGTTTCCTTTGCCTGGAATGCTCTTTCCTTACTTCTGGTAAACCTCTATACCTCATTCAATTCTTCTTGGTGTCATGAGCTCTTTTTGGCCTTTTCTGAATACCTCAGGTGGTCTAGACTCTCCTTTCTCTGTGCGCCCAATGATCCTCATATATCTCATTCTCACTTCATTTGAAGAGCTTAGGTACAAACACAAGTACAACACACATGTCTTCACATGCAACAGTTGATTGCTTACAGCAGGGACTATTCTGTTTCAGGTCTCTCCCCAGCACCCAGAACCAGGCTGGGTCACAGTAGTTGGTCAGTGAATATAAATTAGCAAATGCCAAACAAAAAAAAAAAAAGAAAAATTACCCCCTACAAAGGAATTTGTGTCCAAGGCTGGCTGTGCTTTGGCTTCAAATTTCCTCTCTTATTTCTCCATATGTCAACTAAGATCCAGACAATCTGTTATTTTGGATGGGTCTGTTTGTTTTGCTATCTTTATGCCTTTCACATACTATTTCCTATAAACAAATGAATGCCCCTTCTACCTCTTACACTGTTACTAACCATTCAGATTTCAGAGCCCCTCAAATGCAAGCTTGCTTCCCTGCTTTTACTGTGACCTTCACATCCCTGACTCATGGCATACCCCCTTATTCTTAGCATATTTTCCATCTCCCTATCTGAAATCACCTCATCTTCCTTTGAAGAATGCTCACACTTTTCTTATAAGGTCATGATGAATTCTCTATTCTATTATAATTTGTTCTTATCACATCCACCATAGTCAATTTAAGGCACCTTAAAAGGAGGAACCATGCCTTGTACAGGGCCTTCCAAAGAGACCCTTATCTTCAGAGGAGGTGTTTCAAGACCCCTAGTGATGCCTGAAACATCAATACTACCAAACCCGATATATATTGGTAATATATATATATTTCTTATATATATACATATTTATGATAAAGTTTAACTTATAAATTAGGCACAGTAAGAGATTAACAACAATAAATACTTTAATGAAATTTACATGAATGTGGTTTCTTTCTCTTTCTCAAAATATCTTATTGTACTGAACTCAACCTTCTTCTTGTGATGATATTAGATAAAATATCTACATAGTGAGATGATGGGATGTGAATGATGTAGGCATTATGATGTAACATTAAGCTACTATTGATATTCTGATGATAAATGGCAAGCATTTTACATGTTTTCCTGGCATACCTGAATTGCCAGCATCACTACTTTTGTGCTTTGGGGCCAATACTTAGTAAAATAAGGGTGACTTGAACACAGGCACTGAGATACCATGACAGTCGATCTGAAAACTGAGAAGGCTACTAAATGACTAACAGGAGGGTAGTATATACAGTGTGGAGAGGCTGGACAAAGGGATGACTCACATTCTGGGTGGGATGGGCCAGGACAGTGTGAGATTTCATCGGGCTATCAGACCAAGGAACAATTTAAAATGTATGAATTGTTTATTTTGGAATTTTCCACAACTTACTGAAAGTGTGGCCTTGGGCAAATCACCTAAACTCTCAAAACCTGCCTTTTTTTTCAGCTGTGGCCCAGGAAGACAAACAGTGCTGATCTCAAAGTGTTGTTGTGAAGAGTGAGTGAGGTAATGAATACATAGAGTTGAGCAGAGAGCTTGGCAAACAGTAAGTGCTCAATTTGTAGTACTTTTTCTTTTTCATTTTATCATTTGCTTATAGTAAATCATCTTCCTTGTTAACCACATCAACAGGAATCCAATCAATTTATCAGAGATTCAAGGGCTTTGCAAGTTGGGAGGTACCTGAGCTATCAGGTAACTAAAGACTCCAAATTATGCTTTTGGGTTTTTAAATGTTTTTGCTTTTGATTTAATTTGTTTTAATCTTTTAGTTTTAAAAAGTGAAATCAACCAGAAGGTAAAGATGTAAGGGAATCATTTTTCAGCACTTCCCATTTAAACTCAAATTTTAGATTCTTCTTTGGAGTAAAATAGGTATTCACTGCTTTCAAAGTTATTTCTTGGTTGGAAAAATTATCTGCATGTTTTCCCCTGTTATGCCATGTTTTCTCCTGCATTCCCCTATTCAGTCTGCACTCAGACAAATGCACAGAAAGTGTGAGGATATATTTTTTTTTTCTTGTGTGGTAGAAACCTAAGCAGCAGACAGTAACTACCCCATATCTGTCGAATAGATGAATATCATGTTTTTAAAAATTAGCAGAGATGAACACTTCTTTGCCCTCGAGTGGATAGTTGCTCTTTCTTCATTTTATAGGTGACATGGTTCTCAAAATGTGGTCCATTCATCAGCAGCACAACATCACCTTTGTATATTAGAGATGCAACTTCTCAGACCTCGCGCCAGACCTCTGGAGTCAGAAACTCCCAGGGAGAGGGCCCAGCAGTCTGTTGTTAATAGGTCTCCAGGTGATTCTTACATATGCTAAAGTTTAACAACAGCTGGTCTAGATGGTTACAACCATAGTACCAGAAAAAATAAAAGGAAAATGATCACAGTGTATTTGAACACCCCATGAGTAGCAGGCCAGCTATATTTAACTGTTCATTTCACAGATATTCACTGGGTCTCTCTTCCATGCCAGGCACTGTAATAGACGCTGAGTATCTGAGGTCAATGTATCAAGAGTATATCAAACATTTGCTGGGCCTGCCACAGTTTTTGTAAAATCATTCTATACAGTCTAATGGACTCAGTGATAGTTATTTTTATAACCAGGAGGCATTATCAAGCCCTCTAGGATGATTTCCTGGGCTATAGCTTTCTTATTTAAGTGATCATGTTTTCTAATGTCTCATGCCTATTTTCATGAGAACTGATATACTGTTTGTGAACTCATCTACGTTGTTGAATGTTTACATAGAATTTGGCTATTAAATCATTTCCCTTTTTATCCAAGTAAAGCATATAAGGTCTTTCCAGACGGTATCCAGCCTTGTAATATGACAAATAGAAACATTTATTGAAGATACAAGATATATTGTACATAGGACAATGATGCTTCAGTTCCCTTCAAAGTAGGCATTTTGGGATCTCACACAGTTCTTTCAATCGCCATCAGCTGCCCCATCATATTTTCCTGAATCTCATAATATTTCCTGAATCTCATCAGTGGTCTGAAATCCCTTCCCTTACAAAGGTGATTTAAGTTTTGGGAAAAGCCAGAAGTTGTGGAGTGACAAATCTGGGCCGTAGGAGTGCTGAGTCACCTGCGTGATTTGATGTTGCGCAAAAAACTGCATGAGATTTGAGGCATGAGTGGATGTATTGTGATCAATACCAGTTATCCATAGCTGTGGACTTCTGAATCATTTGAATAATTTCTGCAGAGGAATATTCAAGCTTAAGGTAAAATTTTATGAGATTTGTTGCTCTACTCACTCAGTTGTTTTGAATGTGACAACCACACAGCACACACACTCAGTGGCATCCATAGCTCCCACTGACTAGCAGTGAAGTCATCATCGTTCATGCATGTGCATTCCAGTCCACTCTCCTTGGCTGCCAGGTTATGTTGATGTCTTATATTAGTAATGGCTGGACTTTTTCCAGACAGACCTTGTATACCCAGCAGCAAATTATCTTTGCTCCTCCATGGCTCCAAATTGAAGGCAATGATATCTAGGGTGTTTGTGATCCTTTATGAGAAATTAATCCAAATGTGCACCCTTCTCTCTAGTCATCGGAGACGGTCCCTGAAAATAGTGTTTTTTTTTTAATTGCTCTGGAACTCAGTATTCACAAGACCTTAATGAGATACGTAGGAGTGCCACTGCCACTCCCTGGCCCAGAAAAAGTTGGAGAGTTTCCAAGACTCGATTTTGATAAAGGATACAAATCACAGTAGATTTATTTTAAAGCAGAAAAACAAAATAATAGAAGGGAAGGAAGGAGTGAAACAGAGAGAGAGAGGCAAAGAAATAAGCATAATCGGCATTTTAATGGGAATGAGTAAACAGTCTGCACTATAATAAATCTCCTAGGCATTTGATCCCAATAAACCATCTTAATCCTTAGGGCTATTCTGGCAGCAAGAGATAACTGCTCTGAAACCAAAATGCATTTAGCATAAAACTCACATTCTGAAGTTTACTGTGTATGTGCTTTTGAAAAATAAATTGAAAATCCAAACTTCTTTGAGGTGGTGTAAGGGGAAACAGCCTCTTAGGGCTCTTTCCATGTGTCATTGAACCCCTGTCTGCCAAAGTCAATACTTGAATTCCCACTGGCTAGGGAACTAACTGGAAGTTTTGTTAACTGAAGCCCTTAAAATCCTCTTTTATCTGGGCATTGTTTGGCTGGCTTGGGTTATGGAAACTTTCCTGTGCTTGTGTACATGTAGAGAGCTTTTTGGTCAGGGTCTGGCTTTCTGAAATCTCAAAGTCACATGTCAATGTATGGCTGATCTGTAAAATCCTCGATTGAAATATAAAACTGTTTTCAGTGTTAATTATGATTGAGAAGTGGTCCAACTTACCTTTTCTTCTTTCCCCTTTTTTCACAGCTTATTAACTTATTCATGCATGGTGTCCTCATATCACAAACATGCTAGCTATTGCTACACAACATCAATCTGTCTAGTTATAAAAGCTATCACTCAGATGTTAGCAAGATGGTGAAATACGTGTCTCTCAACTATGATCCTCTTCAAAGAAGGAGCAACTAGCAACTATCCACAAACAAGCCACCTTTTTGAAGATCTCAGAACCTGGGGATGGGGCTGAAGAAACCCCATTGGTCCACAAAAGCTGAGAAAAACCACATTAGAAAGGTGAGAAAAGTGGTTTCCCTTGAATGCATTGCCCATTCCCCATGCTAGAGCATAACCATTCTGAGGAGTCCCTTTGAGTCTCCAGTTTCTTCAATGGCAAAAGGAGAACCCTGGTGGACATTCAGCTTCTCCAGCATGCTGCAACACTCTCAGGGAGGCCCACTTAGGTGCTGCCACACGGAGTTCACTGTGGGTGTCAGCTAGAGAAAGAGAAGGGAAGAAGGGAGGGTGAGGCTCATAGCAGTGAGCTCATGAATCTTAGACCATGCTCCTGCTGGCTGTGGTACCTGAATGGAGATTCCAACCAGTGATTCTACTCATTGGCAGAGCCCAGTCAGTGGCCCCACCTGGTCAGAGCATTCATTCAGTCATCGATTTTTCTGATTAGAAGTCCAGGGTCAGCAGTGTGTCCCAGCCATGGAGCACAGTCTAGAGATATGCATGTATGGAAAAGCTCATCAGTGGTCCTTCCCAACTGCTGAGCATAGCCTGTAGTCCCACCAAACCAGGAAGTATGGCCAGAGGTGCCAGGCAGCTGTACAGCAAGCAAAGCCTGAGCAGGAAGCAAGTCAGCACCCCATCCAACTGCTGAGAACTATTGAAAGAGGGCTGCCTTCTCAAATGTGCAGATAACAGTGCAGGGATACAAGGAACCATGAAGCATCAGGTAAACATGACACACCACCAAAGGAACTAATAAAGCTTCAGTAGCTGACTGTACAGAAGTAAAGATGTATGTGCACCGTCTGCCAAAAAAGTTCAGAATAATCCTCTTAACGAAATTTAGTGAACTACATGAAAACATAGTATATAACTAGATAAAATTAGAAAACAATGCATGGACAAAATGAAAAGCTTCACAATTTAAAAATTAGTAATCCTAGAGCTGAAGACATGAAGATAAAAAGCTTCATATAATAGACTAGACCAAGAGAAGAAAGAATATGTGAACTTGGAGACAGATCTTGGGAGAACTTGAATGTGAAATTATTCAGTCAGAGAAGTAAAATTAACAAGTATACATAAAAGAGTGAAGAAAGACATGTGAATTATGGGATACCATTAGAAGAAACAATCTGTATATTATTGGAGTCTCAGAAGAAGAGAGCAAAAAAGGGACAGAAGGATTATTTAAGAAAACAATGCCCAAGAACTTCCCAAATTTGGGAAGAGCTTTGAGCATTCAAGTTTATAAAGTTCATAGGCCTCCCAAAAGCTTCAATTAAAAAAAAAACTTTTCCAAAACATATTATAATAAAGCTTTCTGAAATCAAAGACAAAGAGAATTTTAAAACAGCAAGAGAAGAATAATTAATCACCTACAAAGGAACCTCATAAGGTGATCAGTGGATTTCTCAGCAGAAACCTTGCAGGCCAGGAGAGACTGGGATGATATATTGAAAGTGCTGAAAGAGAAAGTCCTAACCAAGAATACTTTGCCTGACAAAGTTGTCTAAAAATAAAGGAGAGGAAAAGACTCTCTCAGACAAATAAAAGTGGAGGGAGTTTATCACTACTAGAACTACTTTATAAGAAATGCTAAAAGTTCTTCAAGCTGAAATATAAGTTGCTAATTAGTAACATGAAAACATATGAAAATACAAAACACTGGTAAAGGTAATCTTAAATGTGATTATATTTATATATATTATATTTAATCCAATACTGTAACATGGTGGTGTGTTAACCATTTAACTCTTATACAAAGGTTAAAGGATAAAAATACTCAAATAACTAGCTAATGTAACTTATTAATGTATACATAATATTAAAGGCACAGATTTTGACATCAAAAACATGAAATGGGGAGATTAAAACAGTAGAGTTTTGTATGCAAGTAAGTTCTTATCAGCTTAAAATAGACTTGTATCCAAAGGATGTATATATATATATATATAAGCCTCCTGGTAACTCCAAAGCAGAAACTCAATTAGATACACAAAAGAGAAACAGGAATAACTCAAAGCATACTGCTGTGGAAAATCATTAATTCATAAAGGAAGAGAGCAATAGGGGAATAAAAGAACAAATAAACTATAAATCAGGCAGAAAAAGTTATAAGATGACATTAGAAAGCACTTATTAATAATTACTTTAAATGTAAATAGATTAAATTCTCCAATAAAAATGCATATTCTGGCAGAATGGATTAAATAAACATGACCTAACTACGTGCTGCCTGTAAGAGAGTCACTTGAGCTTTAAGGACATGCATAAGTTCAAAGAAAAGGGATTGAAAAAATCTGCCATGCAAATGGAAAGTAAAGAAGCCAGGGGTGGTTACACTTACACCAGAAAACAAAAAGACCTCTAGTCAAAAACTATGAAAAAAGAGGTTCATTATATAATAATATTAATTCATCAAGAGGATATATTCATTGTAGTTTACATCATATTCAATGGAAAAAGCTGGAGTCTTTTCCTAAAGATCAGGAACCAGACAAAGGTGCTCACTCTCTGGAAGTCCGAGCCAAAGCTATTAGTTTAGAAAAATAAATGTCATCCAAAAGGGAAAAGGAGAAGTACAATTGTTTCTGTTCACAGATGACATGATCTCATATATAGAAAAAACCTAAAGATGACATAAAAAAATTGTTAGAACTAATAATGGCTTGAGTAATGTTTCAGGAAACAAAATCAATATGTAAAAATCAGTCTGTATCTATACAGTAACTATAAACTATCTGTACAATAAATCAATACCATTTACAATGGCATCCAAAAGAGTAAAATAATTAGAAATAAATTTAACCAAGGAGGTGAAAGACCTGAACATTGAAAACCATAAGATACTGATAAAAGAAACTGAAGAAGACACAGATAAATGGAACAATATCCTGTGCTCATGTATTGGCAGAGTTTAATATTGTTAAAATGTCCATATTAGTCAAAACTGTCTATAGATTCAATGCAATCCTGTTATAATTTCAATGGCATTTTTCACAGAAATAAAAAAAAAAATCCTGATAGTCATTTGGAACCATAAAACACCTCAAAGTCAAGCAATCTTGAGAAAGAACAAAGCTGGGGACATTATGCGTTCTGACTTCAAACTATATAACCCAGACATAGTAATCAAAACAGCATGGAACCAACAAATCAGAAATGTAGACCAATTGAACAGAATAGAGAGCCCAGAAATAAATCTACATACGTATGTGGATTTTTGACAAAGGAGTCAAAAATACTCAGTGGAGAAAGAACAGTTCCTTCAATAAATGGTATTGGGAAAACTGGATATTCACATGCAGAAAAAAAGAAATTGATGCCTATCTTACACCATTCACAAAGATTGACTTGAAATGGATTAAAGACTTAATTAAATGTAAGACCTGATGCTGTAAAACTTCTAAAATAAAACAGGAAAAAGCTGTTTTCATGGCAATGTGCTTTTGATTATGACACCAAAAGGACATGCAACAAAAGCAAAAAATCAACAAGTGAAACTACATCAAATTAAAAACTCTCTCACAGCAAAAGAAACAATTAGCAAAATGAAAATGTGACCTAAAAGTGGGAAAGAATATTTGCAAGTCATATGTCTGATAAGGGATTAATAACCAAAGTCTGTAAGGAATTCTTGCAACTTAATAGCAAGAAAGCAAATACTCTGTTTACAGGATTTGAAGAGACTTTTTTTTTCCCAAAGAAGACATACAAATGGCCAACAAGTGTATTACAGGTGTTCAACATCATTAATCACCAGGGAAATAAAAATATAAATCATGGGAGGGGGAGAGGATGAGGATGGTGAGAGAGGGGAGATAAAAACCTGTTATTTTGATGTTCTTATTCTAGACCTATCTTCTAATACCACCTGCCACCTGTCAGAATGGATGTTATCAAAAAGGCAAGAGATAAAACATATTGTCGAGGATGTGGGGAAAATGGAACCCTTATAAGCTGTTGATAGGAATTTAAATAGTTATAGCCATTATAGAAAACACTATAGCAGTTTCTCAAAAAATTAAAAATAGAACTATTGTATGACCCAGCAATCTCACTTCTGGTTATGAGAATAAAGGAAATGAAATTGCTATCTTGAAAAAATATCTGCACACCCCAGTTCATTGCAGAATCATTGATAATGGCAAAGCCATTGAAATAATAGAGGTATCCTTTGAGAAATAAGTGGATAAAAAATGTGGTATGTATATACAACAGAATATTATTCAGTCATAAAAAAAGAGACCTACCATTTGTGACAACATGGGTGAAACTTGAGGGCCTTATGCTAAGTGAAAAAAATCAGACAAAGACAAATGTTATATGATATCACTTAAAAGTGGAACTTAAGAACTTTGAACTGATTAAAACAGAGTAGAATGGTGTTTGCCAGGGGTGGGGTGGTGGCAAATGAGTCTATGGTGCAAATTTGCAGTTATATGAAGAATATGACCCGGCTGGCATAGCTCAGTTGGATTGAGTGCGGGCTGTGAACCAAAGTGTCACAGGTTCGATTCCCAGTCAGGGTACATGCCTGGGTTGCAGGCCATGACCCCCAGCAACCGCACATTGATGTTTCTCTCTCTCTCTCTATCTCCCTCCCTTCCCTCTCTAAAAATAATAAAATCTTTAAAAAAAAAGAATATGTTCTAGAGATCCAACTCACAGCCTTGTGACCATAGTTAATAATACTGTATTGTATACTTGAAAATTGCTAAAACAGTAAAGCTTAAATGTTCTCACTACAAAGGAAAATTAAGATAATTGTGGCGTGATAGATGTGTAGCCATTGTGGTAATCATTTTTCATTATATACATGCATCAAATCAGCACCTGGTACACCTTATTTATTTATTTATCTTTTTAAAAATTATTTTATTGTTGTTCAAGTTGGGATTATATCCTAAGAACCCTGAAACACCAATCCAAAACAACCCATACACCCCAATGTTCATTGCAGCACAATCTACAATAGCCAAGTGCTAAAAACAACCTAAGTGCCCATCAGTAAATGAATGGATCAAAAAACTATGGTACATTTACACAATGGAATACTACACAACAGAAAGAAAGAAGGAACTCTAACCTTTGAGACAGCATGGATGGAACTGGAGAGCATTATGCTAAGTGAAATAAGCCAGGCGGTGAGGGACAAATACCATATGATCTCACCTTTAAGTGGAACCTAATCAACAAAACGAACAAGCGAGCAAAATATAACCAGAGACATTGAAATTAAGAACAATCTAGCAGTAACCAGAGGGGAGGTGGGAGGCGATAATGGGGAAGAAGGGGGGAAACATTTTCAGGAACAACTATAAAGGACACAGGGACAAAACCAAGGTGGGGTGGAAGCAGGGGAGGGAGGTGGGGATGGCTGGGGTGGGGGGAGTAGTGGAGGGAAAATGCAGACAACTGTACTTGAACAATAATAAAGTAAAAAATATATATAAAGCTCTTAGTTCCTCATTTTGGAAATCCTATAGTTAGATTTTACAGGAGTTCCAAAATGAGGGACACAGAGGAGAGTGGTAGAGGGTAAATGCAGACAACTGTACACCTTGTACACCTTAAACTTACACAATATTACATTTCAATTATATCTCAGTAAAGCTAGAAAAATCGTATTAATAAAGAAAACCAAAAACAGCTATTGCTCTGGTGCATATACATGTTAACAAATTACAGCTTGTCAGTGACAGGTCAGGAAGGTCTGTTCAATTACACAACATGTGACTGAAGTTCTTACAATACATTTTAGGGAAAAATGTTTAAAACATCAGTGTTTAAGAAAGTTTTAAAGTTAACATAGTAAAAAGTAGAAAGACCAGCACAATAGTTAAAGCATTTTAGAATTTACTAATACACAAGTACAAACCCATTTTTTAAAGAAGGAGTGCAGAGTGTATGTGTATGTAAACTCAGAGCTTATTCCTTAACATCAGACACCATTTCTGGAATTGAAGGGGAGAGAGAAAGGGAGGGAGGAAGGAAGGGAGGCAGAAAGGGAGGGGGAGGAGGAGCAAGGGTAGAAGAAGGAGTGGGGGAGGGCGAGTGGGAGAAAAAGGGGAAAGCAAGAGAAGAAGTAGGAGAGGAAGAAGAAGAAGAAGAGGGAGGAGGGGGAGTAGGAGGCTGAGGAAGAGGAGAAGGGAGCAAGGTGGGAGAGATCTCATTAATATTTTAGATGCTGTACGTCTGGACCTATCTTCTGAGGAATTACAAACCCCTTAGTTGCTCAGGAGCAGCTCTTCTGCTCTGCTCTCCCCCTATTGCCCACATTTCCCTGCTTGTTTAGTTCAGGGGCCATAACTATCCTAGTTTTCCCATTTCAGATTCAACATCCAAACAGATCTGGTCACTCATACCTGTGCACGCACATAAGCACACTTTCCTGGGTGATGTATCAACATTGAAAACAACACTGTGCCTTCCTGCAAGACTAGACAACTTTTTCACTTTAAGAATGTTTATGTGTGCTCTGTTAGGTTCCTTCCATACCTCCACGACATAACTAAATAAAATGGGGCAAACTGCTCAGCACGGAGGGGGAGCAGGAGCAGTCCTTGTTGAAACCTACTATTCTGCCTTCCATTTTGACTCACAAGGTCAAAAAGCAAAATTGTCTGTGGTGGTTTTATTCAATTTTCCAAACACTTAGTTTGATTTTGAGATAGAGAAAGATGTGCTATCAGACAGCCTATGACTTCTCTCTCTCTCTCTCTTATGATACTTTCATGATGAAAATTATAGATCAAAAATTGCAGGTGACTGAGAGCAAAGAAGAGAATATAACCATGGTCAGAGCAGTAATAAAATTGTAACTTGAAAATGTGCTTAATGAACTATCTCATCAGGTAGGTGCACACAAATTCAGTGTAGTAATATCTATTGCAAATACCTGAATATAACCCTAAGGAAATATGCTTATAGATTTGTGATCACATTTCTAGGAGTAAAAGCATTGCTTAGCTTCCACAGGTGCAAACGAGTAGTATTTTTCCTTACCCATACCATTGAAAAAGAACAGAGTATTTTCCAAAAACATTTTACAAAAGGTAGAGCCGCTATCTATAATCTATAGACTTTTAAAATTTATTTCAAAAAGTGATTGAACACAGTTGAATTGGAATACAGAAAAGCTGAAAATTTCTTTCAGTTTTCAGCCAATCTCATTGATTGAAGAAGAGTCAATTTAGCAGTTAATCTCTTCTTTCCTGTTGTCATTGAATAAAGAATTGGAATCGTGCCATTACTTGTCCAACAGAAAGAATGTTAGGTTTAGTTACCCTTAAAACACACTGAACGAGACTCAGGTCAAGAGATCCAACCATAACTATTCTTTTAGTGTTCCTTTGTTATTAAGCATTGTGTAGTATTAAAAGGTCTTCTTTTGTGGAGAAATGAACATAGATAAAACAAGAATGGCAAAAGTTCGATACTTCTTGAAACTAGATGATGGATAAATGGGAGCTGTTGTGCTAGTCTCTACTTCTGAGAATATTGAAAATGTTCACAATAAAGAGTCACATAAAACACAAAACCATATGATTTCACTTATATGTGGAATCTAGTGAACAAAATAAACAAAATTGAAACAGACTCAGAAATACAGAGAATAGACTGATAGCTGTCAGGAGGGAGGAGGTTGGGGGACTGGGTCAAATAGGTGAAGGGATTAAGCAAAACAAAACAACAAAAAAGAAACAACAACCATAGAGACAACAGTATGGTGATTACCAGAGGGAAGGGAGCAGGTGGGAGGGCAGCTGGAAGAGGGTAAATGGGGGATAATTGGTGACAGAAGGAAACTACACTTTGGACGGTGAACCCACAGCGCAATGTCCATAAGATGTGATGTAATCAAATGCTCTACCACACACCTTTAACTGGAACATAATCAACAAAAGAAAAAAGAAAACAAAATATAACCAGAGTCATTGAAATTAAGAACAATCTAACAATAGCCAGAGGAGGGGGGGAGGAGACGGGGAGAAGGATTTTCAGGAACTACTGTAAAGGACACGTGGACAAAACCAAGAGGGAGGGTGGAAGCAAGGGCGGGTTTGGATGGGGTGGGTGGGGATGGGTAGGGAGAAAATACAGACAACTGAAATTGAAAAACAATAAAGTAATTTAAATAAAAAAATTAAAAAAAAACCCAAACCCCAGAAGATGTAATGTAGAATTGTACACTTGAAACTTATATAATTTTTTTGACCAATTTAGTCCCAATAAATTCAATAAAAAACTCAAAATAATGCATATCAATAAAAGGTGCAAGGCCTCTTGGCTTCCTAGTGTTACAGAACACATCGGGTGTGTGGGAGGGCTGAACAATATAAAAGACTCCCCCCTTTTTCTCCGGGGGTTCCTCCCCACCTACTGGGTTCATTTGCCCACCCCCTGAGGAAATATGTCTCTTAATACCAGATATCAGTGAGAAGGAAAGGAATTTATTATTTATTTGAAATAATACAAACTAAAATTCTCCACAGTCCTCCCAGCACTCTCCACATGGCAAAAGAGAGCACTTCCAAAGCCTTGTGATCCTGACTCTCACCCAAGTCATGTGGTCCCAACCAAGACACCAAAGCTACGTGGTCCTAAACAGACGCATGGCTCCAAAAAGAGAGACACCAAGAGGCTGCCGTGCCTCCTTTTAAGTCCTAGCACCAATCTTCTTCTGCAGCCTCATTTCCGGCTCCTCCCACAATTGGCCACAGCTGCCAGCATTCTAGGCAGGTGTGGCCCTGTGGTGTGGAGCCAATTATCTCCAAGCTTTTCTGGACCCCATTACAAATTCCTATTTGGGGCTCCCCTCTTGCCTGCACCCTGTTACACTAGGGTTTGAGTGACAAGCTGTTATAAGAAAGCGGAGAACTAGAAACACAGGACAAGAACAGAAACTCTCAGGGTGTGAGGCTTCCCTGGGTGCAGTCCCTGCAGCCTAGAAGCAGAGAATGAGGGGCAGTGATGGGAAAACTCTGCCCATGACCAGGCAACTGCATTGTATATTTTCTTGGCAAATGAGACAATTAGGAAAATGCTCAGAGGTTTTGCTTAACTTCTATATTTTTATGCACTTCTGGGTGCTGACTAGGCAAGTAGAAGCTCATTTTGATCCTGCCTGAGTTAGATAACAAGACCAAATTTAAATAATGACCAACACTTTTTAAGGCTTATTATGGGCCAGGTATGTGCTAAGCATTTCACATGAATTATTTTATTTAATCTTTCCTGACAAACCAGCAAGGGAGGCATAATAATATTCTGCAGGTGTGAAAGCTGAGCTTTAGGTAGGCTAAGTCACTTCGCTGAAGTTACAGCTGTACAACACAAGCCGTGGCATTCTGACTCTAGCACCCATGGACCTAACCACTAGAAAAGTTGAAGGCCTCTTGAAGCTCACACTAATAATGTAATACAACCCCTAATCTGTGTCTGGGTTCCCTTTAGCTGTTACTGTCTTCTTACTTAACAACTCTAACACTGCCTCCAAATCCTGGCCCCTTATTCCTGTGATCCTATGCTGCTCTGTGGTTTAGTCTCTCATGGATTTACTTGCCCTTCTACCCAGCAGCCCTAGACACTTGACAAGGCCACAGCTGCTTCTGGATTCTTTAAGTCCTTTGCATTTTTACAATTTTCACCTTATTATTTGCCAACACCATGTACACTTTTGATGGACTGAATTGTGTCCCTCCCGTCCCCCAATTCATATGTTGAAGACCTAACCCCCAATGTGACTGGCTGTATTTGGAAAAAGAACCTTTAGGATCTAATTGAGGTGAAGTGAGGTCACAAGGGTGAGGCGCTGATCTGATAGGACTGCGGCCCAAGAAGAAGAGGAAGAGTGATATCTTTCTCAGCACACCCACAAAAGAATGGTCTTGGGAGGACAGTGCAAGAAGGTGTCTATAGAAAAGCCAGGAAGAGAGAACACTCACCAGAAAACAAACCCTACCCAATGTTGATCTGGGACTTCCAGGCTCCAGAACTGTGAGAAAGAAACTTCTGTTGTTTAAGCCGCCCAGCCTACGGTATTTTGTTATGGCAGTCTGAACAGACTAATGTGGCATCCTATCGTCCTCCTTCATTGCAAATGCTTCTGGAAAAAAAGTATAAAATGGCTCATTTCTCTACAGTCAACACTAAGTAATTGAAAGAGTTCTAAATTTGGAAACACAAGATTGGGTTTCAAGTCACGAAATAAAAAAGAAATGTAGCAAAAATATAAAGGCTTACTATGAAAGTCAGATAAAGACAGCAGACCCTCTTACAGGCACTGCTGTTGGCTGCATTCCTGACGGGGTTTGCCAGCAGACCCCTGCCTTGGGCTCACAGCCTTGCTGTTAGCTGCACGACTTGGCCTTGGATTTACCTAGATCACTGAGGCTCTCTGACTGTAGCTGTCTCAACTTCTGTCGCCTCCTTTGTCATATGTCAGTTTCTGAATCCATTTTCTCCTTCCTTACATTGTCGGAAGATCTCATCCCCTACTCTGTTCAGAGTAACACCTGTCTGGAGACTTGAGCTCTTCGGTCACATTTCACCTTCTCCAAAAATGTATCAGTGATTACCTTTGGCTTCGTGTGTCCTCTGTACTCTGTGGTAAATCAGTCCTTGACCTTGAGAACCTCTCCAGGCATTCTTCCATCTCTATCTTCCATTCCATAGACAAAATTCCAAAAATCTTCCTAGTCATAGCTTCCACTAATGGACTTTGTAAAATCTGTGATCCATCCAGATTTGGGGTTTGATCCTACATGTCCCCACTTCAATGCTTTGCTGGAATGGCATGCAGCCCTGATCTCTGCCCCTCAAATTTTCAAGGTTTACCTAATAAGTGACCTCCTCTCTGAAACCCTCCCTTAAGTAATTTCTTCTGAACTCCTAGTGAACTTTGTTCTTTTCAGATAGCTTATTTGTATTCACTGTAGTATCATTATTTGTGTACCCCAAGGACAGTATAAACTCCATACAGTTCTCAATTTAAGATATCATAATTACTTATCTAACTATCTAATAAATACATTAATAATCAAACTGATGTCAAAGAGTAGCATCAATATTTCAATTATTAGGACAAACATTGAGTTTAGAATTTTCGGAGAAAAATCAAACTTCCATTTAAACGTGGTTGAAAAGAATCTGGGCCTCTATGGATCTATGTGAGATAAAAAAAGCTAAAATCTCCCATCTCCATTTTTCGTCTTCATTGAAACAAAGTAACAATAGCCAATAATAAATTGGCTGGTATATAAGTGTTCAGTAAATGCCAAATCATGAAATAACTGAATGCTTAAAGTGGTTCTTGAATTATATATTGAATAGTGGTCTTTAGAATGTTCATGGAGGGAAAGCGAATATAGAATTTTGAGGGGGTATCTAAGGCAATAATAACTCTGTAGTTTGGGAAGCATAGGAGACTGTCCTTTCAGGCACAGAATACTTTACTATTTGAATCTTTCTTATGGTCCCTATTCTGAAGGAGTTGACTGAAATAAAGGATTTTGCAGAGGTATGCACATTTCTGGTAGAAGATTCAAGATGCGCTCAAAGAATCAGTAAATCAATGTGATTTCAACTTAGGGGAGAGAAGCAATTATGATTTTAGATTACAGAAGGATAATGATTGTCCTTGGGCTCTCCAATATGTATCCTTTCTAGACTTTTAGAAAGAACTGTGGATTATTTTTTCTAGGATAATAGATAGTTAAAAGGACAACTTAGCCATCATTGTTTGAGGGCTGTGGGCCAGCCACTGTGCCTATATCCAGGCACTCATGTTCACATTAGCTCACTTAATTATAGAACACACCAAGAGGAGGATAATATTATTTCAATGTTGTGAATAAACCTAGAGTCATTTCACATAGCACTCAAGGTTTAACAGACTGGGAATTCAGAGCCAAGGTTTGAACAAAGCTTTCCTGAATCCAAAGCCCATGGCCAAAGTTAACCACATTGGAGAGGAATGGTTTAGTGTCACCATTTCCTCCTGGAAAGATGGCTTCTGTTAATGAATGGACTTTCAGGATTGTATATGAGCAAATGCCACTTAGATCTCAACAAATACCACATTAACCATCATCTAGGAATTTATCTGTCAAGTTTAACATTTTCTCAATCTGTACTCCCTTCACTTACCTTAATGTCTGGCTGCTTGCTTAAAATGCACTGCCAATCAGATGTGGGCTACCAAACGTCAGTGTCACGTGCTTCCTGCTTCCAGTTACGCTTGCAGTCAAAGGGTGTGACTAGAAAAAGACTACTTTTGTCCATTATAACTAGGAAACCCTAGTCACGATTTTGCAACATTACTTGGGAACTATTAGGTAAATCTTTTTATTGCAGAAATTAGTATAGAATTTCTAATTCTGGATGGCAGCTTCTGTATAGAGAAAAGCATATCACCAAAGTGAAGGACATTAACATTGTTCAGCCCCTATTCCATGTCAATCACATTTAAAACACTTTGTATTATTTCAGTTTTTCCTCCCAGCCTACAACAAAAGGAAAGTCATCTAGGTGTCACATTTTTCAGGTGAGGAGGCCAAATCTCAGAGATCATGAACTTTGCCTGTAAACAGTGAGAGGTCCAGGTGGGGCTCCAACCCACTCTGTCTGGCCTCAGCACCCATACCCACCCCACAGGTCCCCCTGACCTCCATGCCAGCAAGGCCTGACTGCCAACATGATTAGAACTATATTTGCCAAGTTGTCATTAAGCTCTTTGCGTCTTTGTTTTGAACTCTTTAAGATGAAAAAAAAAATTCTATCTGGCACTAAGGGGTTAAATAGACAACACAGATCCAAAACACTTAAGACAATACCTGCCACATTGTGGGCATGCCTAAATGATGGCTTTACTTTACTTAATTATCGGAGGCAGGAACCGGAAAAGGAACTTTCCAGAGTTTGACATCACTCAGCTTCATTTTCTTTCCATTCCCGTGGTTGTCAACAGCATAACCAACCCATTCATGACATTTAAAGAAATAGGGTTAATGATATCTGTTTTTAATTGTAACTCTTTGAAAACTGTTAATCAGCATATGGATAGCATACAGCTGTTCACTTAACCTACATTTCTGGATCACGTGAAAATGTGGAGTGTCCTGAGGGGTTGATTATCCAAATGGACAACATGCATTGGCTTAGGGAACCAGCACATCAAGGATACCTGAGATGCAAGAAGGGTTCCAGCGACAGTGAATGTTTACAGAATTTTATAATCAATCTAGATAAAAGCTGTTAAAATTTAAGCACTCACTTAAATTGTGTTTTTGGATTTAGTACTTTAAAATTTTTTTCAATATGATGGCGGGCTGGCTTAGAAAGAAGGCATCTAATGCTTTCCAGTGCTTAAGGAACTGCGTGAACGTGGTTCTGAAAAATTGTCCAAAGTTTGTTGACTTACAGAAATTCTTAAAAGTTACTAAACGCTTTTAAAAACATAGTATCCAATGATATTTTACAGAATAAAGTGCCTTTGTCAACTTACCTGTTCAGAAAATTGTTTTCTTTACAGGTTGCTCTATCATAGCAATCTAAATAATGCTTTGGTTGACAGACAATAGTTGTTGAGTCCATAAATATGCCACTTTTCATAAGTTTACCTAAGTATCTGGTTAGAATCTGTTATTTCACATGACAGTGGTCCTAGCTTACTTTTAATGAGATGTGACATGTTCAGCTTCTTTGTAAGATCTTTTACTAAATATTTAGGATATAAAAAAAACATCATCATACAAGGTTTTGGGAAGAACATTTTATTGCTAAGCATATCCTTGAACGAAAATGCAAATGTGAAATAAAAGAGAAAAGGAAAAAAAGCAGTAACATCACAACATCATAAAATAAATTCCTTAAGAGTCTGCTCATAAAACAACAGGGATATGATAGAAGCTCACATACAGAATGCACATGTTCCCGTAAAATTGTCCAAATAGAACTTACACTAAAAGGAATATAACAAATGTATTTTTACTCAAAATTTTTAAAAAATATAAAGAAAGAAAGCAGAAAATCAGTTCACAAGACCTCAAGACTCCAAGAACAGCAATCTTTTAAAGACATCGAGATATAATCAACTCCATATAGGTTGGGCCATTTAAGTTATCTAAAATCGTGCTTTGATATCTCTTTATAATCCTGTCTTTTTAAATAACAACAAAAAATTTCAAAACTGTTAACACATTGAAATATCAGGTAATGAGGAACACTTCTTTCCGTACACATTAGTAAAGGCTACCATTGTTTAAATTGCTCTTTTTGCCCCGTGTCATTAAGATATTGTTTTCAAAGTCAAATATTCATGCAACTTACAAAGACCAGCAAGAGTAGATTTCTAAATCTAAACGCTGATTGATTTTCATCTGTACAAAAGAAATTGTATATATCTGACCCTCCAGCAGACATATTTCATTTTTATGTGAATATTTGTCTTGCTTTTCTCTTGCTTCTTGGATAGCTATGGCCACACAACCAATTTATTATTTTTCTATACATTGTTTCCTCTTTTCAGAAAAGAAAGAAAGACAACTGGAATATAAACCAACCAAACTAAAATACACAAATAGAAAGGAGAGAACAGTTCTTAAAGCAGTATGTACATAGGTGGCTAAGGAATTATACCAGCAAAAATGTAGTAAAATATGTAAACAAAATCTGAGAAGATTTATTTTTAATTCTCTTTGACACAGTTAACTGTGACAAAACTAAAACTCACACTTGCTTCACATTGTAAGGTTTACTTTTTTGTTGTTTTGTCATTATTTTCTTTTAAAACAACATTCTCATTCCACTTCAAGACTTTAACAGGTGTCCTGTTTCAGTCACCCCATCAAACATACCATGATAAATATATCTGTATATATATTTATTTATATATATTATACTATTAAATTCCTTTTTGTGTGTGTGTCACAGCAGCTTTACTCGTTTATTATTTATTTAGTTAGTTTTAGAAAAGATGGGTGAAGGGAGACATGAGCAAATGGAAGGACAAAGTTATCCGTGTCAGGCTACAAAATTAAACCACGATGAAGACCATGATCGTGTTGGGGGCGGGGGAGAACTATGCGTTTTGCACTCTCTTCATGCCTTGTGTTTGGCTTGTGTGACCTTCTGTGGGTTCCATCACAAGTTGAACTCCCCTATTGTCTGTTTTGATTAGTTAACAGACTTTTGGTATTGTCTTTTCTTCTACATCTGCATGCATTTCAATCAGTCACAGATCCAGCCCACCCCCCTGCTTTTCCCTTTCCATGATAGGGAAGGCTCTGTTTTACCTTGTGGGGCTTTCTCCTTTAACCACAATTTGGCCGGGCTAATGGACAGGAACGATATTGTTAAGTAAACCCAATAGCTCTGATAAAAGCAGCCCTAACCCGGTCTGTTCAGGGTTTGGGTGGCAAATTCTGGAATTCGATCCTGAGGGACCAGCTTTTCAAATCAATATTCTCATCCATCACATGATTTTTGCTATGTGATCAGCAAAGCATCATATAGGAAACAAACAACAGATTCTAAAAACACCACAACCTGATATGTAGAGTGAACACCATGGTAGCTTTTTGAGTTCATATGGCAATAGTCTCTCTCGCTTTAGTTTTCTGAGTTTTTTTTTCTTCTTCTTAAGGTATGTCCAGTCATTCTCAAAAATAAACAAAAACCCAAAAGCCATTTTTTTTTTCCCCTCAGATCTTGAAAAGTTACACACACTGGCCAGAACCAGATAAGGGTGTTTTTTTGTTTGTTTTTGTTTTTTAACTTTTTTCTTTTCTTTTCTTTTTTTTTTTTTGTTTTTTACATAATTAAAGGAAAAAAAAACATTGTTACAGTCAAGCTTCACAAACATTGTTACAGACTCACTTGGAGTTATGGAACAAGTAAGCCGTGAAGTCTTCTGCCTTCGGTGAAAGGTCCCAAGAGAAGGCAGCTCCCAAGTCCGCGGGTGCGCAGAGCCGCCTGCTGGCTCCGGAGCGCAAAGTGTGTGCTTTATGATACAGCAGGGCAGAAAGAACTTGTCTCCGGGCGATGACCGAACCCGAGCAGCCACGGCTGAACTGTATGTAGGCAGGCGGGTACATCTTGGTGTGTGTCCTTTTGGAAACGGTTTTCCCCGCCGTAGCCATGGTACAGACCCCATCTCATTGGTAGCATGGTTCTGACGTCTGCGAAATCTCCTTTGCCAAAAATGTGCGTACTGATATAGAAATAATTCTGCGTTGTCAACTCAGGTATTGTTAATGGTGTCCTTTGTTTACACATAATACTCCTTGTCCTTGTTTTTCTGTTTCTTGTGGCCGCTCTTCGAGCTCTGCTGCTTGTCCTTGAGGAGCGTGCCGTTGCTCTGGGCCGAGTTGCTGATGTAGTTCCGCGTCTCGTCCACTTGATAGGACCCCTCGTCCCTGTTCCTGTACTTGTACATGGCGTACAGGAGGATCAAGATGCAGAGGGCGGCAGCAGCCACAATGCCGACGACCATCCCTGTTGTACTGCTCGACTCCCGGATCACCTCTGAGGCCCCCGGGACCCGTCTGACTCCCGGCTCCGTGGGGTTTGCTGTGGGCACATTACGGAACATGGGGGAAGTAATTAGTGGGTTCTTCAGTTTGGTGCTGTCTAGCTCATAGGCAGTGGGCAACGGAAGCAAGACTAGATCAGGCTGGGGTTTGAGATCACGGTTATTCATTTTGCCAGCTGGCAATTTGGGCACCATCCCAGACGAGGAGGAAGCTGTGAAGCGGATCAGCTCAGGGGACAAAGATGTGGTAGTAGTCCTACTAGTTTCGGAGACTTTGTTAGGTCTAAAGTCCTTGGATTCCCACTTGGGCGCATGTGCTTTGTAGCCACCTTCGAAGATTGAAGTGGAAAGACTCTTATCTGTTACCAAGGAGAAGGTGGTGTAAAAATCTTCATCATCAGTAGGGGGCAGGTTAGAGTCAAAGGTTTCCCCTGAGCCATACCCAGATATCACCAAGCCATCATCATCACAACCTTCGCTGCCTTGGTCCGACAAGCAAGGTAACCCCGCCTCAGAGGTCATGGACAGGGAATCTTTGGTGGTCTCAATAATGGTGAGGAGGGGGCGGAAGGTAGGGGGGAGTGTAATGGAAGGTGCACGAGTAGCAATAGGAAGGGTAGCTAAAGGGTCTTCTACAAGAAGAGGAATAACTAATTCACCTCCTGGGATTGAAAAGAAAAAGAAACACAGAATTAGCATATTTGTAGATAAACACAATTCAGTCACTCTCAATGAATGGAATTCACAGGTTACGCCCCTCAGAAATTACAGCACAATGACCTGAATCCACGTGGATCCTTTCTGGTGGTAGCCCAAATATTCTACGCTGATTTAGAGCCTATTATATGCCTCTGCCACCAAAACCTAAAATCTATAGATTGGGGCAGGGGTGCAGACTTTAAAGATACTCTCAAGTAATTATTTAGATAGAATTCAAACAGGCTTGTTTCCAGGATTCACTAATGGGATGATGACGTTCAATTGTACTGCTGCAGATACTGGCTGGCTATCAAAATTGTGTGTGCATGTGTGTCTGTGTGTGTACATGCAGACATGCATGCAATTCATGTGTGAACCATAAAGTTTCTTAATTGCCTTTCAGGGTTTCCCATGAGGATGAAAACGACATATTCTCCATGTCACCAAGACCAAGATCAAGGAATATAAAAGATCTGCCTTTCACATTTTAAGATCCTTCCTTTTATTTCACATTTGTCAAGTGTAGCCTTCTTTTACTATATGCTAAGTGAGGGTGAGTTATAAGAAGTTAAAATTGCTCATATAACAAATCCATTTTGACTATGCTTTTCCAGAAATTTCC
Organism: Phyllostomus discolor; assembly: GCF_004126475.2. Taxonomy (NCBI): domain Eukaryota; kingdom Metazoa; phylum Chordata; class Mammalia; order Chiroptera; family Phyllostomidae; genus Phyllostomus; species Phyllostomus discolor. The sequence continues at coordinate 200,806,918 of NC_040903.2, read as the reverse complement.
AGCTATTAAATGGCAACTCCCTTGCATGGGTCAAATACTAGGTTAATGTATTGCTTTTATGCTATGTGAAAAATATTCTGAGCTGGATGCTAGATTTTAAAAACACCCTGCCTAAACAGCTGTGACTTACTGGAAACTTACTTACGGATTCAGAAATGTAGGCACAGCAAAATGAGTGTTGAAACTCAGTGATTCTTAAATAGAATGGCAAAAATATGTCAGTTTGCCCACAGACCCAACTTGCTGCCTTTGTAAACATGTTGACTAGGTCAGAAAACAAAGTTCAGATTGTTCACTCAGTCACAGTGCCTTGCAGATCATGGGTACCCCAAATATTCTGGTGGATGTTACTCACCTAACTGTAGAACCAGGCTTATTATTTATGTATGTGAGAAAGTTCATCAAGGTTTCTGCTGTGTTTCTTTACAGTGTTATTTTTCAAACAGAGAAAGAATCTCAAGAAGTCACCCTTCATGTTTCATTGACTTTTGTCCAACACATTTATGCCAACTAGTGTTTTTAACAATCCTCTAGCAAGGATGGCGTGCTGTTCCCTTGTCCCAGTTAAACAGTCAGTGAGATGCAGACAGAATGTTGTCGAAGGCCTCTTTCTGAGAGCTAGGCCGCTCAGTTCTCAACCAGGTACAATGTGTGTTCTGCCCTCAGTGGTGACTTTGTGCTGATGGGATGGCTGGCATTTAAGTATCTATGACCAGGAATGACTTTGCTGAGTTGCCCCTATTGGTGACAAACACAGACATGTGGCTCAATACTGTCAAGTTCTAGGGACATTCCAGGCGGACAAGCCTTTGAGTTTATGGTCTTCCCAGGTTACTCCTACGAAGACTGACTCACAGTTAGAAGTCTCGGCTCTGCTTTCTACACCTTATACCTGAAAACATTTCTTGTGCCTCAGTGGAAACTGTTGCATCTACTGTGTCCAGACTTCAGGTGTGCTAACAGAAGGGTCTCCTGAGAAGAAACCCATTGCATACCTTCCCAGCACCTGAGAAGACCTGTTTGTACTCACATCCAAAGCCTTTCCTCCCTCCCTATTTAGCCAATAACACTGTGTTACACAGAGAGAAACTGAGCTGGGGAGGGGAGCAATAATGTACATAATGAGGATCATTTGGAAAGCAAGGGACAACAGAGCATTGTACAATCATCTCTGGCCTACTCAATAATGTTAACATATGTAGGGAAATAAAACAAGAACCTTTCTGAGAATCTCAAAATGATATTTTGCGCTGTGCTCTATACCCAGGCTTCTCTTCAGGTGCTTGGGGTTTGAAGCTATTGAGCAAAATGTTTTTTTGCGGTTCTGTCAAAGCTTCAGACTTGCTTTACTGGACCAGCATGCCTATTTTTTACATTGTGAACATATATAATTCATATACCCTGCAACTTATTTAATGCATAATTTACGCACTTTTGCTAGTTTTTATAAATGGATTTTGGAGCACGATTCCCTAAAGGTAAACCAGTCATAAAACTAACCCTGAGCTAACTTTTCCCCTTATTCTTCTAATGTGGGGTCCCGAGTGTTATATTTAAGATGATACGTGGGAAAAGGCAGCGTTTGAATAAAAGAAGAGCAGTGAGGAGGGAGAAGGGAAGGCTCATGCAATCTGCTGAAAGGTTCCCTGGAAATGGCTCAGGGATGATGTTACTTTCCTTCAGAGAACAAAACAGTTCTTACCTGTCTCACCTAGAACAAAGGCTTAGCATGTGTGTTCCTTTCAGGCACAAGCCCTGAAAATCATTTGTTCCTTAGGGCAGTGGTACAAATCTCTACCCCACGTGCATTACTAAGTAGAGAGGAAATTGGGATAATGGACAAGGAGTAACTGATCTGCCGGGGGGCAAAGGCCCAGTGCACATAATTTACATAGAAAGGCAAACTGTTAAGTAGGATGGCAGAGTCCCTGTAAGTGAGACTGAGATCACTGCCTTCATGATTACAGAGTGGCATTCATGTACAATTTTAGTGCACCATCTGTGACACCCAACTGGAGTCCTACATTTGCCTATCCCCCCCCCCATTTTCAATCTTAGCTAAAGCTTCCACAGTGTCTCTGTTGCCAAAAATCCACAAAATCTACAAACTGCTCCCTCTGTGGTTGAATCACCCCCGCACCGTCCTTTGCTCTTCCCTCCTCATTCCACACCTTAATGCGAGCATCTCTCTTGAATTACCAAAAAACAAAACCCCATAAAAATTAAAAACTATCCTTTTCAAGATGAGATGGAAAGAGGATCTTGAAGCTCACTAATTTATAAAGAGCTTCTAAAAGGTTGGTGAGTCCCTAAGTGAAATGATAAGAGCTTATTTCAAAACTAAAATGATGGGTATGCTATTGCAGAGTTTAAATAACTGAAGCTACCAAATCGCTAATGTTCAGTTTTCTTTGCAGTTTGTTTTTCATCCTGGTAGCAGTGATAAAAATGATAAAAGATGTCCAGGATCAGGGAACTTTGAGCCCCAATTCAGTGGTATGTAATCAGTGAAATGATAGATGCTTTCATAAACCTATTTCCTGGAATCTCAAGGAATTAGAAGTGTCTTTAGTTTAAAAGGAAGTCAACCAGGATGTGGGGAGCATTATTATGAGTAAAAATTATAGTAAAAATGGGTGGAAAGTTTTAGGGAACTGTAAATGTGGAAGGTGCTTGGGACAGGTGTATGAGATGCAGTGTGCAATTAACTGTAGTATTCTACCTTTAAGAGTGAAGATGATTATAGTATCCTGGCTCATCCATGGGAACACTCCATTTGAGATGAGGAGGTAAGGGATATATTCCTCCCAATATTAGATCCTTAATAGAAATGACTTAGATTGAGGATGCCCATCTAAGAATTCATGTTTGTTTTAATCCAAAGTGACTATACTCAGAAACGCTGGAGCAGCTGATAATATTTTTGTTTCACTGCCCAAAGATGACAACATCAGTGATCTACCAGATGTCGATGCTTACAAAAGAATTCACAGAAGCAGCCACCCTAAAGTCATAAGGGGTTACAAGCAGAGTGATACGAAACCTATAATCCATTGAAACTCTAATTTCCTATTCTATCTCTAGAACTTTTCTTTGGTTTGGAATAAGTCTGGTATTCCTTAAAGTTACCATTTAAAATTGGGACTATATACCCCCCCACACCTTTTTTTGATAGAGTCGTGCTTTTCTTTCAATGAGAGAGATCAGTAGGGATATAAAAGGTCTATTTTAGCCCTGAAGGCTGCCCTGCTTTTTGCTTTATGAGTGTATTTATAGATATATAATTCATGTGTGTAGGGCTCAAATCCAGCAGAAGGGGCTCTCTGTCATGGAAAAGACAGTGGATTAAAAATTCAATAGAACTCTTCTGAACTGTGAGAACGTTGTAGGTGATCGTGAATGTAGTGGGTCATCTATAAAGACAAGAAGAGCAGCAGGAAGTTTCCATGTGGCTCCAGCCTCACCTCTCTGGAGATATTTGAATCCAAGAAGTCACGAAAACAGCAAAACGAGGACATTCAAGAGCTAGATTATGGGACAGGACACTGTGCTCCAATTCCTTGAGTTTCTTTTATGTATATTTAGGTTCTTTACCTCATCTCTTATTTGTATTTTTCTAATTCTTTGCTGGGAAATTCACATGTAACAGGGAGAAATCCTTTTCCCACTAAAGAAGTTGTTTAATGATCTTCATTTAGTTTTTGGGGGCCACAGAAGTGTGTACTTGTGCCCTGGCTGGTATAGCTCAGTGGATTGAGCACGGGCTGCGAACCAAAGTGTCGCAGGTTCGATTCCCAGTCAGGGTACATGCCTGGGTTGCAAGCCATGACCTCTAGCAACCACACATTGATGTTTCTCTCTCTTTCTCTCTTTCTCCCTCCATTCCCTCTCTAAAAATAAATAAATAAAGTCTTAAAAAAAAGTTCTTAAAAAAATAAAAAAAATAAAAGAAGTGTGTACTTGTAACACATAAATATCCCAAAGCTTGTAACCATAAAATTTTTCTCCATGCACCGTCAGAAAAAAATAGCCACAGACAAACATGGGAAGTACCTGGGAAGAAGACACTGGGAAAAACTCAAGTGTCTCAAAGGGGCTTACTGGTATTTTAATTAGATGAGAATCTTTAGATAGGACCTCTTACTCCCCCAGTTTATCTGATTCTATAAGGCTGCAGATTCTGTTTTTCAACATATGCCCAGGTAGGATGAGCCAAAGACCCCTGACATCATTTTCCATTGTAAAATAAGGAATGTCAATTGGATTCATGTGCTTGTGGATCTGAGCTTTGCCTATGAAGTCACCAGACTCAAGTTAACTGCACAGCTCTGCAGCCTACTAGCCGTATGAGTGTGGTCAAATTGCTTAAATTCTCTGTAAATGGGAATAACAACACAGCCTACCTCAACCCACCAATGTGAATAATAATAATTCATGTTAATGTTAATTATAATGCATGTTAAATATTTAACTCAAAACTGGTTGCTACTACAAATGCTAGTTATTAGTATCATTTCTACTAATATTTTAGGCCTGTAGCAACTGAAACCATTGACCACATCTTCTGACCATTTCCTTAAATATATAGTAGCCTCATGCAAAGTAGAAGTATGACAATACGGGATCCAGATTAGTTAGGGTATTTTCAGTGCTGAGTTTGAGGAATGACTTATTATAGTTCAATGAGCTTGTATTAAAAAAAAGATTAGCTTTTTATTAAATGGTCATATAGATAGCCTCTTCAATAAAAATAAAAGCATTCAATTCAATTTGATAAAATAGCACTACATTTAGGAAGTTCTTAGTTTTGAACCTAAAATATCACCCAACATATCAAACATTATAAAATCATATAGATCTAGGTAGAGAAAGTCCATTCATTAAAACTACTAGGTTGGAAACATATCTGTTATCATTCATTCAGTTCAATATTTCTATAACAGTCTCAGATAACTCTAATATTGAAAATTAAAGTGAAAACAGTAACCGCTTTTCTTAAAAATTGTATAGTACTTCTTACCGTTCTTAAGGTTCTTGAAGTGCAGAAAGGCAACATCTAAAAACCTTTAAGGTCAAGAGATATACTCACCCTAGAATCACATGAAATGTCTGTACCTACCTGAAAAGTTGCCTAAATAAAACTTCAGGTGTGAAAATCATCATGTTTCCTTTTGGTAGAATTTTAGGATCCTTTTAAAGTTTACCTGATTAAATCCTTGAGAGAAATGGAAACCATTAATAGAGAGGAAAAGGAGAGAGGGAGAGAAGGGAAGAGATGGTGGGGAGGGGAGGAGAGAGAGAGAATTGTGTGTCGTGTGTGTGTGTGTGTGTGTGTGTGTGTGTGTTTTCACCAGAAGTTAGTTCTATACATTGGAAGGCATCATTATCATAGGACAACACTTTAAACACCTGGGATTCTCAATGTCTTTATTCTCAGTAAAATTGATTTTGTAACCTGTGGTGAATGTGATGGTCTAATCCTGGATAACGAAACTCACCATAATCACTTGAGAGTACCTTGTTTCCCCTTTGCAGAAGGGAAAAAAAGAAGACCGATTTCCCTGAATTCTTTCTCTGGAGTCAAATTGGGATGTAATTGCAACTGGTAACACTTGGAGTTAATTCATTGTCTCCCAGGGAACAGGCCTCCTGTAGGCTGTAACCACTTCACTATCCCACTGTAGAGCCTGCCATTACTTTCAAGGCTTTCAAGCCGGTTCAGGCAAAGAGGCCAGGCTTCCATTAGATGTTAAGTTAAGAGCAATTTCCCCACCCCCTTCTACCAAGAGTAGGATTCACATTGGTTATTAGAAGCAATTCAGCACAAAACGTAACACTGAAAATTAAACAAATAGACACAAAAGAAATGAAATATTTAATATTGTCTTCAAAATCATATAGTAGAAAATAAAATCAACTTCAGGGCCAAAGTAAGCTAGAGGGAAAGGAGAGCAAATAACATCAACAAGGCATTCACAATATAAGGACAGAAAGAAAAATAAAAGCAAATAAAAAATAGAGGCTGTTTTTGAAAAACAAAGAAAGAAATCATTTCCATATAGACAAAATAATTTAAGTAAGAAAAAGCATACCATATTAATTTAGTCAACTTACATCAACAAATTGCCCGCATGTTTTTTGGCATGAAAGAAAAATTTACAAAAGAAAGTTGTGTAAGAATGCTCTTGGACAAATAGAATTGCCACATTCTTGTAACTCGCTTTTTTGTTGTCAGTTCTTAAAAAAACTTTTGAGGAAAATGTCTAATTTTTCAAATATAATAATTTACAACAGAGGATGATACAGGGAGGCAACAACACATACATCCACACCACATAACATAAAAAGAAAAAAAATCTGCACTTTCATGAATTTTTACTTCGAGGGGATTGGGAGGGCATCAATTTTGAACTTGAAATAATCCCAATTGCAGTGATTGAAAAATTTTCAAAAAGAACCTGTTTGATTTTATCATTTGCCTTTAAAAAAAAAATCTATGAATCTAGAGGGTTTGGAATGAATTTCTGCATTGTTATAGGTTCTCAGGTATATATTTACTTTTTAAATTTGTTGTCTTTTTGACAAGTATAGACTTTCTTTAACTTAAGGGGATGGATGACAGCACATAAATTCGAACAATGCTAAAGAAAGGAGAGGGTGGGAAGGGAAGATGCAGAGAAGGTAGGGTCGTATCTATGAGTGAACTACACAAGAGATGAAGATGATGGGAGTAAATGTGTAAGTGAGTCGCCATGTCCATGTAAGGGCGGCACGAAGTGATCTAGCTGCATTAGAGCTTCTGGCTGTAAGGAAGGGATGGGCAATATACAAAAACAAATGAGCCTACACATGCCCATCTACAGAAATAAAGAACAGAACTCTAACACTGACAATCTCACACACCCTAAGCTGCAACTTCTTCAACATGCAATTACTTCAAAAAATCATTACAGTTTCATTAGAATTTTCAAATAATAAAAACAGTTAAACTTTTTTCTCCTACTAAAAATAGCCAAAGTACATAAAATAATAATACTACTAATAATGACCAAAAGGTTAAAAGCAAAAACAAGAAGACTAGATTTATGCATTCAAGTTGAACAACTTCATCGACAGCCACACAGCCCCATCTAGAGTTAGGGGAAGGGGTCAGAAATCTGCAGAGGGGATGGAAAGGCAAAGTTGTATAGGGAGCCCATTAGCCGGGTTGGTAACCACTTCCCTACACAGAAACGGTACTGTCTGAATGACACCATCCATATTCCCCAAGCCACCCACAGTGCACGTCATTCCCAATGCCAGTGGGCTAATTGGGAAGATGTGGATGTGCGATTCTGCGGCTGAAGTTGTTCCACATTTAAAGAGGGAGTGGGGGAAAATTGCAGAAAACAATTCATAACTTTTCTCTCATAATTTTGGATAAAAGCAAATCTAAAGATCTAGCAATTAAAAAGAAACACACTGATATATTTATATATATATAGATAGATATATATAATACAAAAGGCACTTAGTTCCCAAACAAGAAGGGAGAAAAGAACAAAAAAGCTTTCAAAGAAAAAAATATTTCACACACTGTCAGAGATGAACAACCAGATGCACACGCTGAGGAGGCACAGACAGAGCGGTCAGGGGACACTTTGTTTGCTTTGCATTTTCTGGCCTGTTGATTCCTCTTTTGATGATAGCCGAAATCGGAAACAAATGTTGCCGTTTCTTTGAATTTTTTTTTTAAATTTGGTTTTGTTTTTTTAAACAAAAATAAAAAGGGCGTGCAGTCTGGATGTACGTCGTGAGTAGACATTGAAAAGAGAAGAAAAGTGGCTAAGACTGACAAGTGGGTAATCATCCTATTATCCTTTAACTGTAGGAATATTAATCAAGTTAATACATGGTTAAAGTAAGTTGCATTTAGGGAAAATAGAAAAACAGAACAGCAAGCTGGGGTCAGGGAGAGGTCAGCAAGACAAAACCAATTTGGGGTCATAGAAAGGTCCTGGATTTAGTTTCACGCCCTTCCAGTAGGTGCCAAGGACATCCCAAGGCTTCCTGCCAATTCCAAGGAGAAAAGCATGTACATGTACAGGTGTATGTGTTTTGGGGGGTTGAAGTACAGCCTATGAGAATGCAGGTAAAATATACATGTGTTCATGGGTTCTGTTCCAGGAAATGTACCCCACATTCATTCATAAATTAAGAAGGCATATTTTGTAAGGTGTAGAGAAGTTGTATTTAACATTGTTCCATATGAGGGTTGTTGGGCTTTGCCAAACTGACAGGGTAACGTGGGTAACAATAGGGTGTTAATAAAATGGAAGAGCATATATATACACACACATACCATATTTTTTAGTAATAGGGGCAAAACCCCTAAAGAGCATGGTGGTGTAGTGTCAGCATCTGTACACTACAGGAGAGGCAGGAAACGAGGATGGTGTATTTGAAGTGCATTGGGGAAAACCGCACCCATCTTCTAGAGAACGGGTGGGAAACTAATCTATTCAATGTACATTGAGAAAAGTGGAGAAGAGAGAAGAAGAGATGGCAGAGTGGTGGGGAAGAAGAGAGAGAAAGAGTGGAGTGTGTGTGTGTGTGTGTGTGTGTGTGTGTATGTGTTCAGGAAAAGATACTGCAAAAGGGACATGGGGAAGGAGGTTTTAGAAATGGCCTCAGCCTCCACTGGAAGAGATCACCAGAGCTGTATTCAACATTATACCCTGTGAGGTCACTAACGTTCAACCAAGGACTGGGAAACCCGGGTAGGCGAACCACAAAGGCAAGACACTTGAGAGCACCTGCTTCTGACAGCCAATTCCAGTCACTCCCAAGAACTTTTTGGGTGACTTTGACAAATAGAATAAATTGTAAGGATGAGCCACAATTTTGCCCCCCTATGGACGCCCCTTTTATTATTTTATATTAAAATAATGATGATAGTAATGTGTCCCCATGGGTCAGTCCGTACCGAGATTTTTAGTCTCTGGTTTAATAATGCTAATCATTATTTTAGGAACTTCACAAAGGGCAGCTGGGTGGTTTTAGGAGGTGGAAAAATTCCCCAATAGTATAAGAAAAGAAAAACCCTTGTTGCCATTTTGGTGGTTCTTTGACTGATTATACTTTTAACATTGAATTTTAGTGTATGAGAGGACCCTACAAATACTCTTATAGACTCACAAGGCACTGGATGACTTCTGTAGAACAAAGTTAGTCTTATTAATGTTTATATGAAGTGTGTTTGTATCACTGGCTATTTCTTTAAGTAGGAAACATAACTGGTCTAAGTATGAGACTAGAAAATAAGATACTTCCAGTACATACATACTCTAGGATAATATACACCAGCAATTTGGATCTCCAAAGGTTTTGACCGAGAGATTTACCTATTTCAAAATAGTCTGTTTTGAAACTTATACAAGTAAGACACCACTTATATTCTGGAAACCACTGGTTTAAACAATTGAACACACCAAAATTTATGGTTGTCATTTTGTACATAAAATAATGTATGTATTTTTTAAACTCATGGAAGCCACAGTTTCAGATGAAGCCAACACTGACAAAATACAGTGCATATACTTTCATTAGTCAATCATCAGTTAACATGCACAAAGCTTGTTCAGTTTCTAACATAAGATTCAAAATAACATTGCTAGTAGCTTATAATCATGTCACAGTTTCATTGCCATCTTTCATTAGCTATCTACACTATGTTTTTTATTATCAGTAACTGCATGGTTTTGTATCAATGCCTGGTGCTGGGTATAAAGGACGCTTTAGGGTTATTTTTGCCATAGAGAACAAATCATACAATAATTTGACTTGAAACAGCATATTTTGATTTGACCATTTTTATCCCACCATGACCAAATAACCCTGTCTAAATGTAAAATCAAACTTTTAAAAACATCAGAGGCAATCCAAGGGAATTACACTGGTCAGCATTCATCTTGGAGAATGCACTGGTTTCAAAGAAATAATCTTCTCAACTGCTGAGGGATGTGTTTAAGGAGTCCAACACACTCAAGTAACTCAAGTTGCAAACCCACCTCTCTGGGAGAGTGGTTCCTGCTGGCTGAAGGTGAGGTCAAAGAGGAAGGCCCAGATGAATTACTTAGGGTATGTTTAAGTATTTATTTTGAATTTCCGAGGAAAAATACTGGAGAGAGCAAAGGAGGGAATTTTCTGGGGAGCCTGAGTGCAACAACAGGGAAGACTTCAAATAATACAAGTAGGGAGGTTTAAGAAAGGAGTCTGCAGAACCAATATCTAATGAGGATTTTCAAGATGTTTGCATCAGATCTCTGCAGTAAACCTGCTCCTCTGTCCCTCCTATGAAATATACAAAAAACATTTCATCAATTGTTAATTTATGTGTCCATGGGATGATGGGAGAGATTCTTCCGGGAGAATCGATGGCTCAGTTCTGAATTGTGGTTTGGCTTAGAATAAAAATGGAAACTCTAAGCACAGATATGGGATCCTTGGAACACGAGGATTCCTGCCATGTCATCTCTCATTGGTCACAAAACGAGCCCTGCATATACTGTGACTCCTCATAGCCTCTTCCTCAGGCATGAGTGGTGCTCAGAGAAGGGGTGCAGAAGTTGCTCCATACACGCTGTTTGCTTCTAAGTGAAATGTTTAGCATTTCCTTTTGAATGCTGAACAAAAATGTCTCCAAGTAAAAAATTCATGTGTATTTTCTTCCCCAAGCACAGCTTCCACACACGAGACAGAAAAGCTAAACCTTTAAGATGAAAAAGAGCGCCCAGGATACTCTCAAGCCCAATACTTAGAACTGTATAACTGTACTAGTGATTTGCTTGACCAATTTGGAGTAATTTTTCATCTTTAAGAAGAAAGATAAGAGTGGATAAAACAAAGAGTTGTATCATATAATCAAAGCTGGTAAAAGAAAATGTTTAGATGTGGAAGAGCCTTAAATTAATGGCTTCTTTCCCTATATTAACATGACCTGTAACTTGTGCCTGTAATTCTGTCCTACAATCTCCACTCTCCATTGTGAATCGACTGTATCCTGCACAAATTTCTATGACTACAATACTCCAAGGCATGTTTTTTATTCTCAGTTTCAATTAGACTCTAAAAACATTAGGACAAGAATGACTCTTTCTATTTTTATTTTTCTTATCAACTAAAAAACTAACAATCATTCAAACATGTAGTGAGTGAACTAATGAATGAGTAAATGAATTAATGTATTTCATTGCTCACTTTTGTTTTTTACCTCCACATTACACTATACTTTCTACGGAGCCATTAAAATCATGTATCACCACAGTGGCCACCTGGTGCCTGAAATCTGCATGGGATAGCAATTTTAGGGGCGGGAGGCCCAAGTTGTAGTCTTGCCTGTACTGTCCACTACCAGCATGTTGGGACCTTGAACAAGTCAGTTAATCTCTATGTTTGTTTCCTCAAGTGTAATATGGAGATTATGATGAATGTTCAATTAACCTACCTCACAGGGCAGGTTTATACAATGGAGATTTTGAATGTGAAAGTGTTTAGAAATTCTAAAGAGCTTTTCAAATGTTTGTTACTATTGTCTTCAAAGCTGACACCATAGCATCAACTATGAAGTGAGGATTTTGTATTCAACAGAGGCTGAGTCCCAGACAACCAAGGTCGATGCTGCTACGAGCAGGATCCTTAGAGCATCTGCTTCAGTATCAGACAGACAATAACCTCAGCCTAAACCCTGACCCATATAGCTGTTATTCTACTTCTTTTGAACTCCTTTTTCTGCCCCTCCAATAACGCTAAATCTTGGAACTTCAATTACTTCATCTTTTCATGGTAAATTTTTGTTATTTCTACATCTAATTTTATAATTATTGTGTTTTCCTTTTCTGTGGGTTAGAGCTAAGCTCTGAAGAGGTATTATTTAAGTATGTTTCCATAGGAACATATTCATTTAGGGGCAGGAGCATGGATATGGAGGTGAGGCCTGGCTCTCCATCAAACCCCGTGACTTCACACAGGTCACTGGCTCCTCATCTCAAGCCCTGGAGCCTCAGCTTCCTCATTTATAAAATCATAAAGACTTATCCTCTCTAACTCACAAATTTATGAGTATCACAAGTGAAATTACTTTGGAAACTATAAAATATTCAATTCAAATGCAAGTTGTTACATTCTATGAGTTCACCACTACTTGGTGCTACTGAAGAAACCAAAGAGGATGATGACAAAGGGGAAATCTCATTAAGTCCCTTGGAAACACAGATCCCAGCAAACATTAGAACCAGGGGTGAGGACATGATGGGATAGAAAGTCAAGGCAGTAGTTTAGCTTCCTTCTCCAAAAGCTTTAATACTGGTTAAGATACGCAAAAGGAAAAACCCAATTAAGAAATTTCTAGGAATTAATATTCTTCTTTTCATTTTGTTTTCATGCTAATTAGGTATTAGCGTAAGTAAGCCTTTCTTCACTCAGGATATTATGAGTTCCTTGCTGTACAAGTTGAATCTCTCTGTTTATCTTACGTGTTTTAATCTGTCTAGCATAGAGCAGGGCAGAGCATACGTCTTCAATGTATATTTGTTGAACTACAAAAATAGAACAGCTTGCAACACTTGGATCTCAGCTTTGTGAAGTGGGTGGGATTCAAAACACTATCCTTGCTGGGACTGATTTTCTAATCCAGAGGGAATTATCTTCATGAAGTGAAGCAAAAGGAAAAAGCCAGGCACATGAGCTCAAACCATGAACTAAGTAACCACTTTCCTATCCTTAGCCTTGTCTCTGTGGATTTTTAGGGCTGATATATGCATATCGTTCATTATGTGCAAACTTCTGGGGCCCTTTAATATTATTGAAGTCCAACACAGTATATAATATAAAATATTTATTTTATCAGCACAAAAAAGATACCTGTGTGCAGGTCAGAAATGAAGGTTCTGTATGAAATACTTTGTTCTTTTAGCTGGAGTAACCCAAGATTTTTCCAACTTTCTTCCTCTTGTCATGGCCCCTTACCTCTCCATCTCTTGGCTGGCCCCAGGTGAGGCCCTAGGTTACCTTAGTTTTCAGGGTGATCCCATTCAGCCCCTCGACTATAATATCTACCACCTATAAGACTGCGATTTCCAGTTGAAACCTCCTCTCAGAATTTCACATTCCTTTATCCAAATTCCTATTCAACATTTTCACTTCAATGTCTAAAAGGCAGCTCAAATTAAAAAGGGCCAGAACAGAACTCTGGATTTCACTCTCCTCCTGTTTGCACCTATCCTCATTCTTCCCATTGATTGGGTTTGACCTGGGTGTACAAGCCCCGAAGTAGTCATCCTGCTTACGCTCCAACCCCAGCTCACTTTCACACATCCAGTGTACCAGGAATCTTGTTGACTCTACTTTGTGGCAACAAGCTTCTCACATGTCCACTTTGATCTATGGCCATTAACCAAGTCCGAGAGTAAGCCACCATAATGCCCTGCTTGGGCTCTGCAGTAGCCTCCCAAGTGGTCCCCCTACCTCCACTTTCGGCTTCCTAAAATCCATTCTCCACAGTGAAGCTAAAGTGATTCTATAAAGTATACATGATAAATCAGATCAAGTCACTTTCTTGCTTTGTATCTTCAAAGGTAGAATTCTCCAAACCAAAATCCTCTACTGTGACCCACTAGGAAAGTCCCCCATGACGTGCCCACTGCCTGCCACTCCAGTCCTCTGTCCTACCGCTCCCTCTGACCCAGGACCTCTCAGACTCTGGCCATGCACTCTAGTTCCCCTACCAGAACACTTCTTTTTTGTTCTTTTCCCTGCTAGTCCCTTCAGGTAGTTCATATCTCTCCTCCTGTTTCCTCCTCAGGGAGGCCTTCCTTGACTTCCCCGTAAGCAGCAAGCTGTTCACCAATGGATCATCCCTCATGATCCTCTGCCAGGTATTTACTAGCTGACTCTTCTCCATTGATGTGTGGAGCATAAGCTCCAGGAGAACAGACATTTGCCTTACTCTCCACGGTCCTTAGAAGAGTGCTGGGCCCATAGTAAGAGCTCCAGGTGGCTGCTCCACCATTCTCTTGCTATCTTCCATATAGCATGGTGCTTTTCCCACACGAGGCGTGGAATAAATGTTTTGTAAACTACTGAAGCATTGCTTTCTCTATTCTGTTATTTTCTTTTACACTTCTCTAAGCCAGATGGAATTTCCCCGAGATCTAGTTAGCAGTTCCAATGCAAATTGGACGTTCTCATCCACAGCTGGCTTTGCAAGCCTCTCAGAAAATACATCGCTATCTAGATCATGCCCCCCTTTCATAAACTGGTGGTGGGGTGTTTATTAAAATCTTGGGCTTTCCTTTGAGTTGTGAAAGCTAAAGAGAAAATAAACACAATATTCAGACCTAGAGCTGCCAGACTTTGATGCTCGTCCTCGGGCAATGGGAGGGAAAGGACCAAACGCATTATGAGCAGGAGGAGTGGTGATCAGAGCAGTGAAATGTGCTTGGTTGTCTTCGCCTGCTGTGGCCCTGCAGCCACTGAGAGCAGGACCCGGCAGCAGCGGGGCCTTCCCCACCCAGCCGGTACCGTAACATTTTACGACTGTGTTTATGCAATAATGAATTATTCAGTGAGGCTATTTTGCTTGCCTTTTCCACAAAAGCTCCTCTAGTCTGTCAGGACAATTAGAATTCAGATTGTCTCTTTGTGCTGGTGTTTCTTTGGGTGGTAGCAGCTGGTCATTCCTGGTGTTGCCGCCTCTCTGCAGGGCTCCTAAGTTCCCTAAGTCGTCCATGGCAAACAGCTGAACTTGACAACATACTGCAGTGAAACTCACCATATCTTGAAAACACCTCTTTCCCCCTAAAATCTATCTTCACGGCAAGGAATGTATACCGTTCATAAAATGAATACCACGAAGGAGTTTTTGTAACTAATGGAAATTAGTACTGTGCAAACAAGATGAAAAGCTTGCCCAAGACGCGTGCACTTGATAGTAAGATGATGTATGATGACTATATGGTTTGGACTATGCCTGACCTGAGACTCAAACAGCTGGTTCACCAGAGAGGAGACGGCTGCAGAGATGGCTGAGTGAGCACGACAAATCTCATGAGATTATAGTTAGTTCTTATGAACTGAACTCCTGTAGATTAGAGAAGGAGCTATGAAAAACTTCCTAGCCATTTCCTAAACTCAACTCATACAAGCTTCCAGATTAGTAAAATATATGCTTAGAAGAAAATATATAAGATCGAATGGGTAACATAGTGATTTCCTTACAAATATGGGAAAAAATAAAGTGTAAATTATAATTATATAGTGAAAACATGGATAAACCCTAAGCCTACTTCTGGAAGGAGATGTTTTAGGAGTTATTGAGAATTTACTTTCTGCCAGACATTGTGTTAATTGCTTTAGATATTTTATTTTACTTAATCATGACACATCTTACATATCAGCAAACTTTGGCTGAAAGAAGTTAATTTGCCCAAAGTTACACAACTAGAAAGTTGAATTGCTCTCACTGCACTCAATCTTATATATTTTGCATGAAAACACAATGCCCTTAAACAGAATGTTGTTTAGTATTCAGTTCTCAGTGAGGATGGGGCCTTACAAACAAGCTAATCTATAGACACAAAAACAACCTCTACAGGCGATCCTAAGATCTCTATAGATTTCTTTCAAGCTCTTATGCTTTAGAAATTATTATTGCACACTGAGATATCCAGAGGGTCTCTGAGGGTTTTTTTTTTGTTGTTATTTTTGTTTTTTTCAAAACCTCAGGTCACATCAGTCAGCCCTACTATTATCAGTCTCTGCTGGGGGTTTTGGGGGCAGGTTGGCAGGCTGTGCTGGATATAAGCATTTTTTTAAAATTTCCCCCAGGGGCTCTTATGCAAAATCGGGTTGAATTTATAGTCAAAGACCTGGGCAAAATCCTAGTTGGGATCCACCCTCTGTGACCTTGAATAAGCCATAACCTCTCATTTGTAAACTGGAGATAAACTTCACCAGATGTTGAATTAATCAAAATAGATATTAGGTATATAAGCATTTGTAATGTGTAATATATATGTACATATTTTCAGAAATGTTATAAGAGTAATAATTATTTTACTCTCATATCAAAAACTGCCTAACAATTCCCAACACACGGATTTTAGAGCTACACAATAAATGCTTTTGGATATTCTCCCTATTCTAAAAGTGACCTGGTGGAAGCACCATCTATCTAATGAGAACCTAACCAAATAGTCTAAATGACTTGATTCCGTTGCTCTTTTCTTGAGTCGTTAAATTGCAAGTGCTCTCTGAATATCCCTGTCTCATATAATTTTTTCCCTACCTATCTCAATTTGTCATTGACTCTCTACCAAAAAATTTTAAAAGCACCACAAACCAATTGTTGGAGAAGACCATCACCTTTTTGTTGTCATTGTTCCTTCACACCCTATTATTTTATTCCACATTTTAGGCGTAAACTGGTGGACTCCACTAATTGTTCTATGGTGTGAAGAACACTGGCTTTCTCTGCACTCACGGAGCAGGCACAGGTGCCGCTAGCTAGCGCAGCCTCTGGCAGGCCCCGGGACACAGGAGTCCGCTTCCTTCTGCGTCCTTTCACGACCTCAGAGCTACCGGCTCCATTAGAGCTACACAATGTTAGGATCTGAGCGAGACGCCAGGCTGGCTGCAGATTATTGTTACAAAGTGAGAAAGAGTTAGAGGTAGCTTTGAGAAGAGAAGTGCCAGTGGCTGTCTGGTCACTTTTAACATTTCCAGACTATGTCATCTTTTTCAGTATGGTCTCCAGCATTGTTTCTCAATGGCACTAGTAAATGGATCCTAATATATTTGGCTTGTGCTCTTTTAGGTGATACTGATTTTTATGCTACATGTGATGACCATACGAGTTATCTGTTAAAAGATTTGAGAAACATTCGAGGTTTTATTTTTCTGTGCCACATTTCATTAAGAAAGGCAACATGATAAAACCCTGAAACTCACTTCCAGTCTCCATGTTTCTACAGAAGTTTAATGTGCTCACATGTAGTGACTCCTGTTAGAATGTTTGCTCATTAATTTTATTCCTGCTTCACAGAATTTAATATATAGTTCATGTTTTCCCTAATGCTACTAGTCAAAATATCACATTTGTTTTTCCAAGTGAATGGATAGTACTGAGAGGAGAAACTCAAAACTCAATAAGTGTCAAGCATTGTCTTTGCAAAATCACACGGCCTAAGGCTAGACTTGCTTGGTTCCTTTTCCTAAAAAAAAAGGCTGATTTTTAAGTTATGTGTTATTAAGTTATTCAGCACAAATATCTCTATATCTATCTATCTATCTATCTATCTATCTATCTATCTATCTATCTACATCAGCCCTCATGAAAGCAACTCCCTAGGAAAATTCTTGATATCTTGAGCTACTAGGCGAAACATTTCGATAGGGCAGGTTACCACCACTCTTCTCCTACTTTAAAGGACACACAGGTGAGGCCCCTTAAGCAAACCCAGGACTGAAACTTACATTAGGTGTAGGATGGGGCTGCAGGAGTGTCATCAAAACTAAGAAATCATTTTGTTGTTATTATGACAATTTTGTTTTTGTTTTCAGTCAACTGAAATTTTTCTTGCAGATGAGGGTAAGTGTCTTATTTCCCTGGAAATATGGTTTAGCAAGAAAACAGTACAACATACCGTGTGGGTACCTGCACCTGTCTGCCTGCAAGGAAGGCCTGCTTCCCTGTGCAACCCCAGGAGACGCAGCTCCTGTGGCAGCCCACGTAAACAGTGTCCACTGCAGTGTCATGGACCATGTAAGGAATGCACAACCACAGGTAACAACTCTGCTCTGGTTGTGAACAGCGCTTGTAACTACTCTGAATAAGCCTGTTCCCTCTGGGTTCTCTCCCTTTCAGTTTTGCTGAGGATAGCCGGGTTTTGGACATGAGAGTAGGACACAGTAGGCTATTGCTTCTGGCCCCTGCTAGTAAAGGTTTAGGCAGTATGGACCAGAGGAATAAAGAAAGTGACAGAGATGTGACCACAGCACATAAGTACTCTATAAATGATTACTGAAAAATAAAAGGGTGTTTCCCATTGTACTTATGGGTCACAGGCACCAATCAAGGCCGGAACACACTGCACACCCAGCTGAAGTATTGGAAAAAGCCTGTGCATTTTAGCATCTCAACAGCCTGCATGTTTGAAGACATTTGATTATTTGATTTTTAATAAGTTCCTAAGACTTATTTCTTTGGTTTAGAAGGAAGGAATCTAACAGCAAGGACTTAACAATGTGAAAGTCTCCGGAGAACAACTCTCTGATACTTCTACAGGCAGTGACATCAAAGAACTCTAAGTGGTGAAAAGAGTAACTTTGTAAAGCCGTGGTGTTCATTATTTGTGGTCCAGAGAATAAAGCAATGAACGGGAAAGGGATGGGGATATCTATTCAATACGTTTCTCGAGGAACCAGGGAGAGGAGCAAGAATCGAATGCTGCTAGGTCTCCTCCCACAGGTCGTGCATCCTGCTAACAAGCAAAGCTTCCAGAAAGTCAGCTCCGGTGGCCTTCCCAGAGAGGGAGTACCATTAGGAAGTAGGATGTGGGGCGATCTTATGGGTTATGTAACCTCAGGTGAGTGACTTGATTATTGTCTGAGCACCACTTTTATTGCCTGTAAAATGCAAGGGTTAGAGAAGACGGTCTTTTGAAAGAACCAATGCCTTAAGGAAGGTAAGTGCCGTTGTGAGTGGAGTTCAAAACTGTTCCAAAGTTAATATTATCATTTCTCAAATATTTTGAATTTGTTATAGGTACTGTTTGTCTAATATTATGTCATTACATCATGGAAGCGTATGTTTCATGTTTACTTTTCTCTTAAGAATCAAAAGTCAATTACATAACCACTTCACAACCCTCCCTACTTATTTCCAGGAAGGGATAACTTCTGTGCTTTCTGCACTAAGATGTCAAAATTCTGGGAGAGACAACTAAGAATATTTTCTTGGATATCAGGGCTACTGAGAAGTGAAAGAGGGAATTCTAGTAATCTAAGGTTGCAGGTTTGAACGCTGATTTCCCACTTGCCACCGACAGGGCCCCATGTGGAAGGCAGGTCGTAATGTAATGATAGACCAAAAGAGACAACATAGGGAAAGTGGGTAAGATATATTTTTTTAGGTGTTCATATAAACAATGACAAAGTTTCAGTCTTGCAACTTCAGCTGTTTAGAAGACAGGATTGGGTAGGACTGACTTTTATTGCTTTGGAAAGCTCTGTTCTGTCTTTTTACTGTGCTGGCATTCAGCTGTGTAAGGTTCTCTAGAGTCCTAGATCCAAGGTGTTCTGGTAATAACTACCCATCTGCATTCTAAAGCTATAAGCAGTTCTTTCTCTGTTGGATAGCACATATCATAATGGTGGCCAAATAAAAGAAGGCTACAAAGATTTCGAAGAGCATTGTTAGGAAGCACCACGTGTCGGTTGGTGTCGTGTGAGCCAGTTTTATCCATTATGCAGAATCGTGGATGGAACTTTCTCACCAGCCGGGCTTGACACTAAAAGTGTAACTTTCCCTAGCTGAAGAAAGGCACTTGGTTTTAACAGTCTTAAAGTGTATCAGATGTCACTTGGCACCAGTTTCAGTGAGAACTGCTCAGGCCTGACCCTCTGGTCTGAAACATGGAACTGTTTGCTGCCAGAAAGCCAACTGGGAAGGCGGAGTGGGCAAAGCCCAGGGCTATTAAAATAGCCATGGGTCACATTGAGCACCTTCTTTCCCGTTTACCAGTGAGCTCCTTCCAGCACCCAGGACCATTTCAGTCCAAATTCTTGGAACTGTTAATGGCATCCGTTGAACTTTGCTCAGAAGAATAACTTCACATTTGTTCTGCTTTACTCTATGTAACACTAGAAATAAACCTTATTGGAAAGCATTCTACTCTAATAATGCAGAGTTGCAGGAACTTGAAAATCAGTTGCAGAGGATTGAGTCTCAATTGAAATTTACTATGTAGATTTTAATACCCTTCCAAAGATAAGCTAGGCTATTGCATGCATACCAGGATTTAAATTGCATCTTCTTAACAATGGGCAAGTCTGATAAGGTGATGATAATTTCTTGTGTAACTATTATGATCTTCAACCACAAAAACCACATGCTTTGTGTGGGGATGTGGCTTAGGGTTGAAGTTGTAATATCTATGCTTACATCACATCTCAAACCACTTTACAAAGAAGAAAAAAACGAATCCCAGGGCAATGGCCATATAAGCAGTTCGAATAATTATACTCGTGGCCACACACTTCTTCTATTTAATCCCTCAATTATGTCATCTGGGATGCAGCTATTCAATTCATCCCGCACACACACATTCCCACCCCCCAGAAGCAAAGGCTCTGCCAAACGGCAGTACTTCATGAGCAAGAGTGTGCATAAACCCTAGTACAGAAGCCTCGGGAATGTGCAAGGAGAAATCAAAATCAAAATCTTTGGATGCTGGTTTTTTTCAAAGTAAAAAATATATTCTGAGAATAATATTAATATTTACCCTTCTATATCATTAAAAGAAAAATGTTACGGTCTAGATGAAAATATTTAAAAATGAAAGAGTCATGTGGGTTTACAAAGCCCAATGAGTGGCAACTGAATAAGACAAGATGTGAAGAGGAACTTGATTTTCTATTCTGTCACCCTGGGTTTGGAACCATTTTGCTTTCCTTTTGAAAGGGACCCTCTAGGCTGGCCTCAGTGCTTTGGAAAAGTTGCCAAGATTCCATTTGTCCTCTGAAGGAGTTAGAGTGTGGAAAGAGAAATGCACCAAGGGAAGATGAAAGGGGTCTGAGCCCAGCTACTGCAAGTCCCAGTGAAGTGTGACAGGGAATGAATGCACTCTTGTGTCTGTTCTGATTCTGACTTTGTCAGGTTCAAGTATTTAGTGTTAATCCAGAATACAACTGCTAGCAAAATACTTAGCTCCTTTTATGTCATTAGCTCCTTGAGTGTTACAGTCTTCACTGGCATATAAACACATATAGACACATGGCTATGTTTTGAGTGATGCATAAACAGTGTTTTTGACAGTGACATTTCGTGTAAAATGTTGCTGAGTCTTTAGCTGTGAAGCTTAGTGGCGAATAATACATAGTTGAATGGTTGGTTCCAGAAACGGAAGGTTAAGGGAACCAGGTCCTCCCGGAGACTCCAAGGAGGCCTCTCATTGCACACACTCTGTGCTCACTTAGCACTTATCAGAGTGGCACATACAAATCCCTTTTCAGAGGCAAGAAAAGTGCCAGAGATAGAAATAGGAAAATGAAGAGAATGGGCTCTGGATCAAATGGCCACGTTCGTAATGGAGTTTGCTCTGCCAGTGGTACTGTAAATCTCGGTACTTAATAAAACTTTTGGGATTGGATTTCTTAATTATTTTATTTTACTTTACTTTTTTTAGCAAGATAAAATAACCAAATTTAATATGTACATATGCACAGGAACCCTGCATACAGGAGCGGTTCAGGGACCCACAGGTAGGAGAGGTTTAGAGACAGAAAGAGGGATTGCAGTATATAAGACAGTCTGAGGTAGGGATGAGTTAATACACTTTGGGGGCTTGTTCAAAGGGTCATTGCAGGATGATGAGAAGAAGAGCAGATGTTTAGTGAAATAAAAGTTTGCCCTGCCATTTAGATGGGTATAAAAGATTATCCCTGATAATCTCTTACAGGCAAGGCCTCTAATTCAAATTCTTCTAATTCCTCTAGGTGGTTGAAGGAGACCGGGGGTTGGGAGGGAAGGAGAAGTTTCTCCTGAGCAAGCAGGTAAAGTTGTCTTGAGCTCAAAACAATCTGGGTACCCCAGAGGCACATTTGGGGTTGGGAGGATTCCTTCTGGATTCCCACAGTTCCCTCCTCTGAAACTTCTTTGTTGTGTTTTCTAAGGGTTCATATTATTGGTAAGTGTGGGACATTCTATTTATTTAGCAACTCTGTGGATTTCCAGGTCCTCTATACAGCTGTTGTGGTGCAGTGAGACTTTCATCACCCTGAGAGCTTGCGTGTGCTAGAATGCGGATGTCCTTCCATGCGTATTTTCTTGGGAGGGGAGCCAGAGCTGATTTCCCCTGCCTGTTCATGTAAAAGATGTTGTTACTTGGCAGATATATGTTAAAATGGTTGTTCCAGATTGCAGAGAGTTTTTGCACACCTGGGTTATTTTCATTCCAAAAGGTTCAATTACATAATATTGTGTTTCATTTGCATAATTATTCAATTTAGCTATAAGGCAAAGCTTGCAATCTGAATCTTTAAATTAAAAAAAAAGTCTGTATGTCCATTAAGAATTTTAAAATTACTGACTGGTTGGTACCTCTAGAGGTGATCTGCTAATACATTGATAGAATAAATACAGTATCATTTAAGGAAGATTTGGTGAAAATGAGCATTTAGGAGAACATGAGCCTTTATTTTAATCTCTCAACTCTTTTGCATAACAAACCCTATAACTTTTTTTGCATAACACACCCTACTGAAAAACTGATAAAGACTACATGCTTCCTCCTCTCCTCCATAAAAATGTTCTTGAAAATAAAATATTGTAAAGAAATTTATGGGATCTTGTCCCTGGATCCCAAGATAAAATTTTGAGAAGACTGCATTACAAATAACACCAGAAGTGATATCTGTAAAATGACTTGTAAATTCTAGAGTTATATACACATATGAGGCAACTGCACAACAAAAGCAACAAAAGGATTGATTCTAATTTCTACCATGACTGATGTTGGAGTTTGGTTCACTGGAATTTAATTCATTTTCTTACTATCTCTAGTTATCTGAGTTAATATAAAAGGCCATTATTAAGAGTCTAGTCTAAAATTTGCCTTCAATGTAAAACATATTTTATTCTAATATAATGTGGCTAGATATTGTTAAGTTTGATATTCATCAGCACTGGTTAAATGAACCCAACCTCAGGTGCAAATCTAATAGAGCCGAATGTTAATTAATGTGATCCAAACAACTTATCATTTCAGGGTTGCTTCTATTAGGAAAGATGTGCTATGGCTGTATGCTAATAGAAAAACCTATTAGCTGCATGGATTCCAATTTCCTTTATCTGTATTAGTCACTGAATGGTAGGTTTCTTCTAAGATTAATATTTTTCCCATTGTTTCTCTTTAAGTTCAGAGAATTAGTTTAAAACCATAAAACTATGGAGCAAGATTCAGTGGATGTATTTAATATATTTCAATCTGATAGTTTCATTTATAACTTTTAACCTAGGAGAACAAATCCACTTTCCTCTTAAGATTCAATTTTTATGTCCATATGTATAGTGCCAGATAACATTAATATCAGACATGGAAGACTACTTTATGTTTTCAAATATATTAGAGCCCCACAATAATCCTGTGACAAATGGTGCACATATTGTTTACCCCTTAAAGCAAGGTTTCTCAGCCTCATCACTACTGACATTCTGGGTTGGCTAAGTCTCTATGGTGGGAACTGTTGCATGTACTATAGGATGTTTAGCAGTATCTCTGGACTCTACCCACTAAGTCTCTATGGTGGGAGCTATTCTGTGTATTGTAGGATGTTTAGC
This sequence comes from Phyllostomus discolor, assembly GCF_004126475.2. NCBI lineage: Eukaryota > Metazoa > Chordata > Mammalia > Chiroptera > Phyllostomidae > Phyllostomus > Phyllostomus discolor. The sequence continues at coordinate 200,783,322 of NC_040903.2, read as the reverse complement.
AGCATCTCTGGACTCTACCCACTAAGTCTCTATGGTGGGAGCTGTTCCAGGTACTGAGGATGTTTAGCAGCATTCCTGGCCTCTACCCACTAAGATGTAAATATCATCTCCTAAGTTGTGACAATCAAAAATGTCTCTAGGATTGCCAATGTCTCCTGGGACAAAATCACCCTCAGTTTTGGCTTACAGGTAAAGAAACTACCTGGCAGAGAATTTAAGGCATCAGCTCGAGGTCATGAAGACACTGAGTAACCGAGCCAGGGCCACAGCCCATGTCTCTGATATGTTGTGCTCTCCCCTCTTGCCATGGTCCACAGTGAAACTTGGGACAGACTCCGTATTATGATTCCTTTAGTGTTTCTATTGAACCATAAATATCATAACATAGACAATATTATACTCTCATTAATATATGTAGAAGGCAAGAGGTAAATATGTAAAAGTGTTTGTTTAATTCTAAAGTATTTTGAAATTTCCACATGAGCCTATGCATGCTCTAGAGAGAGACAGAAAAAGACAATCCACTTTGAGATAGATATCTGGGAGGAATCACAGAAGACCTGAAAATCCCAGAGCAAGGTAAGCTGGAAACTAGATGTGTCTGCCACGGATTTCAAGTCCCCAACTGCAGACCTGATCTTCAGTAGTCATTTAAATACTTAATGCAATCTGGCTACTGTTGGCCTCTTCCCAAAACATTCTTTGAGCTGTTATAGTGGAATTTTGCCAGCAGCCAAATTATCAGTTTAGAGTCTCTAGCGATGAGCAGGTACAAACAACGAAAATTCATCCTCGGTGGAGCTGTGCCTGCCTAACTGAAAGAGCTCCATCCACCCTTCAGACATATTAAAATTGCAGCTGGAAAACCCTTATGTTTTATAAGATAAAAATGAAAGCAGATACAACACCTAGAGTCACAGAAACCTGGTATTGAAGGAATCTGTGAATAGATCCTCAGTTGTCAAGATATGAGCTTCCCAGAAGCATGGATGAAAAGCACGGGACAATCCACACAGCTTAACCTAACTAGAGCTCCCACTGTGTGTGTGTGTGTGTGTGTGAAACACCACAGCCAGACTCAGGTCTGCATTACCATTCTGTTGATGACCAGATCTCATGGGAAAACACTCACTCACTAGCTCTTGAATAGTGAATGCCAAGATTATGTAAAAGAGAAAAAAGTTGTGGAGATAGGCCTGCAGTTCCATTATACTTCAGAGGAAATATTAAGTTTCTTGTCTCTTGGAACAAAATGACATAGCTGGTAAAAAAGCAAGCATTTTTCTTAAAATGCTCTCAGCATCCCCAATTTCCTGTTGAATCTAGACATTTCCCTCATTTTTCTTTTTCTTACAATTCCCTAGTGGCCTCTCTCTCTCTCTCTCTCTCTCTCTTTCTCCCATCCCTCTCATAGTACTCTCGACCCTTAAAGACCTTATATCAACACTTCCCTGAAATGAACTATAACCTCTCATGAGTTTGTCAATTTAATATGTGTGTCATCTAAAAAAAGTGAGCTTATTCAACCTGCTTCTCATTTCATCAGTCAGTGTGAAAGAAACAAGAGAAAGGACTAAAAATAGGTGGCTTACAGCTATTCAGAATGTCTTACACCAAATAACACAGAATATTCCACAGTTGCTTAAATAGTGAACCGAGTAAGTTTCCTTTCATGGAGTGAATGAGTTAAAAGGTAGGCAATGGAATAGGGTGATTTAGTCCATTAAAACCAAATGGAGAGGTTATTTTGCCCCGTTTATTCAAATTCTGGTAAACGCAGAGTTTCTATATGAAGTGGGCAGGTAGACCAGTTGTCCTCCACTGTGACATGGGTGGGTGTGGACCACTGGATTAAGACTTCCTTTCCCCAGGTCTGGCCAGTGGCGTCAGCAGGGGTCTGGGAGGACTCTGGGCCTGTGGGCTGTCTCTAACTCCCTGGCTTTGTGTAAAAGTCAACACCCTCCTTCTGAACACCACTGGCTTTCTTTTCTCATTAAATAATTACTTACAGAAGGAAAACGGTCACATGACAAGCTATTCTCTTCTATCACACAAGAGTCATACATTTTGGGGTGTACTAAGTATAATTCCAGAAATAAAGGTGCCTCCATTCTACAGTTAAAAGAGAAAAGCCTTTTGTTCATTTTGTTCATTATCTAGAATCAAGAGACCATGACTCCCAAGCCACTTCTCCAGCTGGAATTCAAACTCCATAGCCAGATAAAGGATTTTACATAAACACAAAACATCCTATTTCCCACTGAAAAAAAAATGGAACAAACTATTTCAAGATTCTAAACCTATTGTTTGCAAGCTTATTAAAAAGTCCCACAAAGTTACAACCAAAGGATGATAGTCATTTTAAAATGATGCCACTCCCCTGGACAAGTCACACCAGAGGCAAATCGACAGTTCTTTGTGTGGTAACGATGGCCTGCTCCATCTTTCCGCGTCAGGACACTGTGGCAGAACCGGCCATGATGTCCAACACATTTTTTCAGCGTGAATGAACCTCATCGCTAGTCTTTCAAATGCTCCAAGTGTGTTGCAGACAGATAAACAAGCCCTGCTTGGAGGAATTGCCTGAATTTGAAACCACCCAGCATATCGTCTTCATTCAGAGTGTGTTGTGCGAAGCAATGCATTGTAATGAAGTACAGTCAATGGCACCGCAGATAATGCAGACACCTTCATTTCAAAAAAGAAAGTCATTGGATTCTGTGGCCACGGTAGGCTGGGTGTGTTGATGATATTGTTACCACAGCTCAGCTCTATTCCACTGAAAAAGATGCTTCCTTGCATCTCTTTTAATGAAGAAAACTTCAGGGAAGTCTGTTACCCCATAGAATTAAATACAAACGAATATTTTCATTCTAGAACTATGCTTTTGTGGAAGCACATATAATGATCATTATGTGGGCAGTAAAACAACCCATTTATAACTGATTCAGGCTACAACTACTGACCTCAGTAGTTACTGGCTCTCAAATCCATAAAATGTGGTGTGCTATGTCACTTAACAAATCTAAATGGTAATCAGCAGTAATCTCATAAAGTGCAATGGGCAGCAGAAGTGACCAACTATTATAAGCAGAAGGTGAGCCATACGTGGGCAATGACAGACATAAAGAAAACCTGCTGTTTCCTAATTGATAGGAAGAACATTTAGGTTCCAACCCAGGACTGGGATGCTGTCAGCAATCCAAAATGTGACTTAGAAAACTCTAGTGGTGGGCACAGGCATTCAGTGATAGACTTCCTATCCTTTCCTTTGCACAAATATTATAATTATTTATTAATAATTATCATAAGTACAGTATATGTAATAAATATAATATTATTGAAGCATTTTTCTTTTATTCCATCTATAGAAACACATGCAATTTTTATTGTGGGGCAAGTATTGATAAATCAGAACATGTACAAACCATTTCCTTCAAAATCATTAATCACACTGGGAAATGATTGGGAACTTTAAAATCACATATTCAGTGATTCACTGATATTGACTGTAATGGTGAGGTTGGTGGTGAGGGAGAAGGAATGTGTTTTCTCTAAAGTGTGGAGTTGTGTAAATTATAAGTAAATCAATATGACATTTCTACTTCCTCACGATCATCATCAATATGCAATTCTTCAGCACAATCCTTTGAAGTAAGATCTGCTTCTTTTCGAAAAAAAAATTGTTGTGTGACTAATTCTTTACTGGGCTTTGCACCGTGTCAGAATGCCTAGAATTTTCATTCTGTCATTCGTCTTATGACTAGGTTGTATGTGCTTAAAGAAATGATGCACAATTATACACCAAACTATAAAGAGTCACCAAAGGCTGAGAACCTGGAAATGGCTTTGCTCACTCTTCTAGTCTAAGACATACATTTCTGCCACCTTCTCCTTTATGAGTAGGAACTGGTGTACAGAAACACAGATTCACTTTCTTTTTAAGCCAAATTCCTCCAGTGAATTAATCATTTCACTCACTTTATCTATGTTCTTCACAGAGCCCACTCATTGAAGGGTCACTCAACTCACTCTCAGATCCATTCACCCAAATACTCAGCAGAACACCAAGAACTATCCAGCTAAATGATTTTTCTTTGGACAAAATACTGTGAAATAGTTACTGCTCCGAAATGAAGCCTTCTCAGGGATGGCTGATTTCTTCCTAATGTCTAAAGTTTATTGCAAGCTCAAATTTTTTTTCTTTCTTTTCTGCTCAGTTAACTTCAATTTATCCCATGTGTTTCAACTCAGATGTCACCTCCTCAGAGAAGGTTTCCCTGCCCCCCACACTGCATGCTCTCCCCTCCCAGCTCCTATATTGTCACATGTCCTGTTATAACACGGGACATAAGCCTTGGTTTCAAAGCACTCATCCAAGTCTGTCACCATACATTTATTTGGAGATCATCTGATAATTAATTATAGTCTCCCCATCTAGCCTGACTGGGGGTCATCCTTGTATCCCCAGCACCTCTCCAAAGACTTATATACGGGAAATGCTAAGCAAGCAGTTGGTAAGTGGCAGTGTCAATGAGAAGTATTCAGTTGGTCAGAAATATTCTTTACTTATCACTGCTTTCTACACAATGAATACAAAAGAAACCTCAACTTCTTTCCTGATTGATTCCAGTTAATACTAAAAAAGGAAATCTTAATTCTGGGTTTAAGCACAGGCTATATCTTCCTTCTTCCTCACTAGTCCACTCAGTAGGACTTGAGGGAGTTTATTCACTCTCCCAATTTGATATAGCACAGGTCTGGAAGTAACACAAAATAATGTATCAGAAAAATGCTTCAAAAATTGCTAAGCTTGACAATTAAACATACTAGGTGGTCCTGGACTGACTTGTGGTCTAGAAAAAGTAATTCTACAACACATGTGAATTTGTTTACAATGTCTAAAAACACACTGTACAAACTATAACAAAGAATTATTTCACCAATCAGTGTGATACAGGAATCTGTGTAATGGCATTTGGCAGTGGCCCAGAACAAAACAACTTAGGAAACAAGTGAAGTCATGACAAGGAAAGGTCAGGAAGCAGACTCTGAATGTGGCGAGTAAAAAGTGAAATCAGATTTTTCACTGGCTAGAAATACAAATATTTGTATTTGATAGCAGTGCCTGACTCTTTGCAAAACCTGGGTGATAAGATTAGAGATAACTTAAGCACATTATCAATTTCCCACTTTGATTTTTTGGACTGCACACAGGTGCTCTCGAATAAGAACACATCTAGAAACATAGAGCAAATTTTTAAAAATCTACTATATGTCAATTAAAATTGTTTTTCTGTGTGCAATACACGGTTTTAACAATTTGATGGGCAGTTGCTGATAAACGCAGACACTGATAAAACTGAAAGAGTGAAAGAAATTGTTCCAGAAAAACAGAACAGAAATCAAAATCTTAGCAAGTTTCTCCCATCTCTGAAATGTAAGCGTGGAGATCACTACTGGTGCTGACACGTGAAAGTGGCACTTTTATCTTTAAACAACCCTGTTGTTTGAACAGATCTGCTCCAGGCATCCCGTTTGGACCATTTGTGTTACCAGCTGTTTCTAACAATGTATTCATCATGGACACATTTTCCGTCTACCTTCAAAACTGCTTTTGTCGAGGGCTTTCCCCCCCCTTGCACAAGGGAAGGGGTCTAGTTCTGGAAAACACCATCTGCTGAAAGATCTCGCAGCTTCAGGGAAGGACTGCAGTCATAAGCTTGGAAAAAAGAACTACCAGGAAACCCTGATAAGCTAAATGACAAGGAGACGGCCTCATTCTTTTGCATTAAAGGTAATCAAATGTTTTAATTCGTTAATACTTCCTTGGCAGCAGCGGTGACAGATGTTCCCTACATGGAAGAGAGTCTCAATTAATCTACAGCTGGCTTAATTGTCTGGACATCCTATTAGGGGAGAGAGAGGGAAGAAGAGCAGGGGGGTAGAGAGAGAGGAATGCAAAGTTTTTAATTACTCACTGGCAACTGCATTCTTTCATTTATTTATTATATCTAATGAGCAGATGTACAGGCGAGGGGTGGGCAGGCAGTGAGGATGTATCCAGAACCTAAAGTCTGGGTGAAAGAATCAATCAAATTCCCAAGTGTCTGTTGAAGGCCACTTCACATCCCATCTGTGTTCCTGGTTTTCAAGCACAGATTTTAAACTTTCAGGTAATGGGTCATTTGTAGGATACCATGTGCCTCCTGCTGCTATGTGACCACCTGGTGTGTCTATGGACCATTTGTTGGTTGATTAATGTGACTGACCTCAGGGAACTGGTGGGTGCTCAGCTATGCAGTCTTATATATCATCATCATCATCGTCGTCGTCGTCATCATCATCATCATCATCATCATCATCACCATCATCTCTGAATTCCTCCAGCAGCTTTTCTCAAAGGGCCTTACTTTATGGGTTTAATTCATATTCATGGGAAGGGTAGGATTCACTAATTTTTTTTCAAATCACTGGTCTGCCTGAGTTTCTATATCTAAATATTCAGAAGATTTCCCTTGTTGGCCTCCTATAGTCTTATACATTAAAAAATATACCTATGCTTTCTTTCCAATTACAAATGCAATATACACTCAACAGAAATTGTGGAGTGTAAGTAAAATAAAAATCACACACTGGTCACCACTTAGAGATGATCACTGTGAAATCTGTTATTAATAATATAAACCTGACACCTGATTCAGGACACTAAGCCCCTGATTTTCCAATAAACAGTAAACTTGGCATAGCTTTTTATTAGAACAAATTAAGTGTAATATTTTCAACATTTAGATAATATATTTCATGAAGCAAGAGGTTATTGGTATAGATTACCCAAGAGACAGAAAAGGTGGGAGGAGATGAGAACTATAGATACAAATTTTGTTATTGCCTTGAGTACAGATCGCATCCTTTCCTTTGGCTGGGACTAAGGATTTTGACCTTCTCATTCACAAGAATAAATTGTGTTATTCAAATGCAGGCAAATTCAGCCCTCTAAAACAGCTTTTTCCACTTTTCTATAAGACTTTACCGGAGGTGAAATTCTAGACTTGGCTTTGAGTTCCTAGAAGTGTCCATTTTTGTTTAGCTTATTTACATTTATAAACAGATTCTGATCTTCTAAGAATATTTATTCTATATTTTAAAAAGTCTTTTATTTCTATTTTCTGCCTTTAATCTATGTTTTTGTAATGATATTTCAAATAGTATCATAATATTTAATGTCTAAGTCACTTGTGCTAAGGATAAGACCTTCTTGGGGTCTCAATAAAACAAATGGCTTGGTTTTAATATCACTTTGTTCGTAATAACATTTTACACTTAGCTCTGTAGTCTTCAAAATCTACTAAACCTAGGGTTGCATCATAAATTACATTTAAGTCTTTTAATTTTTGTTTTTTTCCTGTTGATTTATTTGTTTTCATATATCAGTCAACAGTCAAAGAAAAACCTGTGGGGAAGGGGTAACATATCTTTGCCAACTTTTATTTTGCTAAATAAAGATGCTACAAACAGTAACAAAACACTGTTTTTGTAAAAGACATTGACTTTAACCATTAGAGAAAACAACAAACTATATAATCTCAGAATGGAGGGCAGTCTGTAAGTTTAATTTTGCTTCCACAAATTTCTCTATATCCTCCTTACTTACCTCATTTCACCATGGGTCTGTGAGCTGATGCATAGCTTGACACTGGGTTTGCATTTGTGCTTGGGAACCACAGCTCTAGTCTGCCCAGTATTCTGTTCTCAGGGTGGAGGGTGATACCACTGAGAATTCATCACTAGACCATACGTTGGTTGTGTCTGTACCACAAGTCACTGGCAGTCCCCACTAATCGCTTCACCATTTGTCCCTAATCTCTTAGTTGGTTCCCTGAGTGACGTATAGAATAGAGTGGCAAATGGGCCCCCTTAATGGGTCAATGATACATTCTTTTGCATGGTAAATAATGACCAGTAGAAAAGAGATACCAAATTTTTCACACATTCTCTATTGGATACTATCTCAGCTTAGAATAAAAACCTTTGGGCTTAAAAACAAAAACAAAAACCTTGATATACAGTAGGAGTAAAATGGTATAAATGGATTTAGGACATCTGGAATTTAATTTCAGCTCTCACATAAACTAGTTCTGTGACCTTGAGCAAATCAATTGACCTATGGAGGCTTCAGTTTTGTCACCTAAAACTAAATCGTTACCACGGACCTTAAAGTTCTGCAAGCTTATAGTCTTGCAGCTATGTAAATTTTAAGGCTAAAGTAAAAGAAGAAAGAGATTTAAAAAGGGCTTTAACTTCCTGGAGGTTTGGGAGAAGACCTGCCATGTTTAATTTGATGCTCAGGATCACCAAATGATGTCTTAACCAGAAACCTTACAGAGAGAACATTCTTCAAACTTTAAGGTGTTAGATCAAAAGGAATTTTTAAAAATAGAATTAATGGAATTAAAAACACCATGTCTTATTGTTGCAACTTGTTTGACTGTCCTAGGGCCTGCTTTTATATCATTTTTAAAAAGGTATGTAATTTGAATGTTGTTAAATGAGGGCATGTTCTCCCCAGTCTGCCAGAGTCCTCCCTATTGCTGATGGTGAGACCTGGTCTGTTTCATCTATTCATGTCACTCAGTCGGCGCTTGGGACAGCTTTCCCCTTGGCTTTAGAGGAAAAACTAGTAAGGACTAAGTATAAATCAATAAAGAAATAAACAAGCAAACAAAAAGGAAACAAATAAACATGCCAAACAACCAGATAGGAAAATGCCCGGCTGTTGTAAGCATGAGAGAAGCAGAAGCTGAGACTTGACTTTGTTACACCTCTATCCGGTCACCCACAGTGCTAAATTTGCCCTTGTTTTATTCTTCTTGTCTATAATACCTCTAATCTCAGAGGCTTATTAAAACACTCATTCCGAATTACACTGTTTCAAAAGATGTCCTCCTGCAAGTCCTGCCCCCAAAGTCCCTCCTCTTGGCTCAGACTTTCTTGTTCCTTTGTATTATCTCTTCTACATTTTTTTTTTTGTCTTTTGAGCCATAGTTCAGAGCCCTACAACTCCAGGCACAACACCACACCAGGAGGCCTCGCTAATGGAGAAAGTTCAGAAGGTTATTACTTAGCATCCTGGCTCCCAAAAGTTAATCTGATGCTCCTTCTGGTGTTGGGATGCATTAGGATCTGGCTCACAATTTACTTGCTATTCATGTATAAGTCTTTTGTATTTTTTCCACATTTTTCTAATGTTAAGGAAGGGAAAGGGACTAAGCTTTAACTTATAAAATGACAAATGTCACATTCACAGTCATACTAGATATGGCTTTGGCCCGGCATATTCATGGCCTGCTCCTGTCCAATCTGCTGCCAGGTGGTAGAACACGTTACTCCCCTCAGATCATAGGAGGCTCCTTCCTCTGCCCCACATATCATCCTTGACCTCCGCCACTCAGAGGGCGGAGACAGAAGTAAATGTGTTCACCCCCCCAGGATGGAGTCCTGTATATTATGCCCCTTCTATTCTGTCCTCCCCATTCATTGACTGTGTCACCAAGAATGGTTTTTGTCACTTTTCCCCACAAAGCTGATAAAGCTACAAATCAAAAAGTACAGGCAAAGCAGAGGTTCTCAGCAGGTTGCAAATATCTTATCTCAGTCATTTAGACATTTGTCAGTTCAGCGACCCACAGCCAAGGCTTGGGGAAGAGTTACTGGGATGTGACACAGCATGTGGGCTGGAGTTCAGGGAAGCTACTGCCAAAAAGCTCTGGAAGCCAAGAGAAGGGCAGCCTGTGCCCCAGCTGAGGCCGGCAGTGAAAAGGATGGGTTTGCAAAAAGGGCAAACATCAAGCTCTTACAAAAATTGCAGGGCACAGCTGGGTGGAGGGGATCCTGGTTTTGTACGTATTTTTTAATTAGCGTGTTTCACATGTGAGACAACAGCATACTTAAAGTAATAGTGAGGGGGGAAGCTTTTCATGTCCTCCCCTATCCTAGGGGGTTTCATGTGCTTAGTGGAGAAAATAAAAGTTTATCAAGATTGACTATAAAATGGGCAAAAAGGATTCATCTATTCAAATTAAAAAAAGACTACAAATTTCTAACCTATCAGATTTGTCTAGATCAGGGCTAAGCAAACTAGGGGTGTGGGCCAAATCCAGCCTGATGCCTGCTTTAAAAAGAAAGCTTTATTGAAACAGCCACAATCATTCATTTATGCATTGCCTGTGGCTGGCTGCCTTTGTGTTATAACAGGTAGTATAAGACTCCCAAAGTCTAAAATATTTTGCTCTCTGGCTCTCTCCAAAAAAAAGTTTGACGACCTTCGCTGTACATGATGGATTGAACAAATTTGAATACTTTGGCAATATAATGTTGCCAGCTGTCATGATCTCTGAATAAAAAGGGGGTCTCTGTGCTTCAAGGCTAAGGTGGGAGCAGAACTTGGCAATAGAGGGTTCTCAGCATTGTTCCATGTACAGATTTTTCAGTCTAGGATCGGGCTCCCGACTGGTCAGGACTAACATAATGTATACTGAGACCCCCCCCACCCCAGACTCTTGGGCCACCTGTACTTTCCTTGGAAGGATTCTAATGAAAGCAAACATAGCTTTATAAAGATGCTCTTTTTAACTGTGAATGTTAGTCCTTAATAACTCCTTTTAAGGTTCTTTCCTGGCATAGAAAATTCAAGGTCCCCGAAAGCTTTTATTTTGTTTGTTTTGAACTTTTGTTTCTAGCCATAAAGCAAGGAAGTAAGAGAAACAAAAGAGAAGATAAACACATGAGTATGAAATGTCAAGAGCACAGGGATGTCAGAAAGGGGCTAAGAAATCCACCCTGTCAGGGACATGTTCACTTATTTTGTTGCTTCCTATTAGCTGTAACATCTGAAACATTGTGTTCCAGGGAACATAATTATTTCTGAAACAGAGAAAATACAGCATCTTACCGGCATCCTCCCTAGGAGCCTGTTAGAATCCTAACATCAGCTGGAGGTGGCTGTTGTTTGATCTTATTTTCTAAAGCAGGAGTACTAGGGAGTAAGGAGCCAAAAGCCCCCGGTGTACACCTTACTACCCAGGTGATGTCAAGAGTGACTAACTTCACATGAGAGATGGTATTTATCCTAAATATCAAACCATTCCACCTCCCAGAACACAGGGGTGAGCCGTAGCAACCACAGCTGTTGGCATCAATTGGAACTGGACAATTTTATAACCCCTATCAGCCAAGGTTTTAGAAGCCTCTGAGATGCCCAATAATAAATTTATTTAACAAGTATTTCCTGACCACTTAACATACTCAGTACACAAACATTCTTTTGTTGTTGTCAAGGAGACAGGTAGCTATTTTGTATATATTGGTTAATGGAGAGTAAGCTACCAACCTAAGAGACAGTAAAACACAATGACCACCGCTCAGGAGTCAGTTGGCCTGTGTTCAAATCCAGTTTCTTCTACTTCCTGCCGTGTGACTTTGGACAATGTGTTTAGCTCCTTTGCACCTCAGTTTACTCATCTTTGAAACGAAGATGATAATTGCAGCCCTGGCTGGTGTGGCTTAGTTGGTTGGAGCGTTGTCCTGTAAACCAAAAGGTCATGGGTTTGATTCCTGGTCAGGGCACATGCCTAGGTTGAGGGTCCTGTCTCTGATTGGGGTGCACAGGAGAGGCAAACAATGGATGTTTCTCTCTTATATTGATGTTTCTCTCTTTCTCTCTTTCCCTCACTCTAAAATCAGCAAGCATGCCCTTAGATGAGGATTTTTAAAAATGTAATAATAATAATAGCCTCTCACAAGATTGCTATGTGGATTAAAGAAGTTAAGGGTGTAAAATACTTAGGACTATACTTGAGTATAGTAAGTGCTCAATGAATATTTTCTCAATAAAGGGAAACAAGATGTAGCAATAGCAGACCCATAGGTGAAGGCCTGGAAACCACTTCAGGAAACTTTGTTCAGTGTTACGTATGGTGCCATCAAAGGTTGACCGCAGGGGCAGCTAAACCTGACATCAAGTCAGAGTAGAATACTGTACTACCAGAAACTCAGCCAGAGAATCCATCATGTCAAATGAGAAGGACTGATAAGATTCAACACATTCTTTTCAGTCCCAGATCTCTCAAGGTCTTTCACAAAGCAATGATTAAGTATCTAACAGTAAAACAATTTTTTTAAAAGCTTCAGTTTATTTCCTGTAGTACAATGGTTCTCATGCTGTTCTAAGTGTTCATAAACCAGTTTACTCTATGAGAAAATGTGGAAGTCAAGTACATTGATATATTTCACTGTGCAGTTCATTCACTAACATGCACCAAATATTGTAACTAAATAAAGTTCATTATATTTTAGAAGTTACAAAACATAAGGACTGAGTAATGGAATCATACTGGATATTATAATTATGTACTAAGAAGTGCATCTATTACAGCTTTTTCAAAGGTCAAAAAACAAAATTTGCAAACCTAAGAAATATCCTGTGCATCTTCAGGGTTACTGAAGGAGTATTTGCAACTCTATTTTGAGGAAACAAAATTAGTCAAAGCTCCACAAATGAGCACATAATAGTTGTACAATTTAGTGCTTTAATATATGTTTAAGCGTGATCCTCTGTGTAAACTGCAATAGAAATAAAATGTATTCATTTTACTTCTTTGCCAAACTATGAGATCTTGGAAAAGAAAGTTATTTGAGTTCCAATTTTCTCAGTTGTAAGATGGCTAATATAGTTCCCCCCCTTCATAACAACTTCAAATGAGACATAAATAAATGCCATGTTTGGAAACACCCAGCATGATGCCTGGGACAATTTTCTTCTAGAGCCAGGTTATGATCATTGATTGCTACATTTTTAGGAATTTTTGAAAGTTGGTTGCTAAACACAGCCATTATAAAAAATTAAAATAGATAAAATTGCAATCAAGTGAATCATATTAAAAACAAAGGTAAAAAGTTAAAATTTATTATTTTCTAATTATTTTACTGCATTTCACATTATGTATGCTTTGAGGTTATTTACGTCTATAGTATCTGTATGATGAAAATGCTGTATAATCAGGTGCTCATGAGTGTTACTTCCCAATTCTGAGTTTAGTGTTCTCATATGTGTGGCTTGTAATCAACCACAGTGGGGACATTTTACACTGTAGAAGTTGGCAAACACAACACATTTGGGCTGTGCGTATATCTGTGTGTGCTGTTTTTAACATTTATCAGCAGGCTGCTTTTCGGGCTCATCAGGAATAACCCTCCCTCCTGCCTTATTATCACCTTCTCTCTCCTCCTGCATCTGTCTCTCTTCCTCCTTCCCTCTCTCCTTTCCTTCCTTCATTAGAAAGTTCTAAGTCCACAGAGCCCATTAATTCCCTCTTTCCTCTTTCAAAGTGTTGGCTCTTTAATGCTTCCATGAATTAAAAAATAAAATAAAATATATATCATTTGACTCCGAAAGATCAAAAGACAATCTTACCTCAAAATATGTATGAGGTAGAACCAGTGAGTTAAAAATTTCTTTTTCCCTCTTCAGATGACTCGCCTAACACATTCATAATTTAGGCTAAAATATGTAAACATTATTGAATTTTTTAATAAAATCATTCAGATTTTCACAAATCTCTTACCAATTCAGGAATGGGAACTGCCCTTATATAGCAGAAATGGTGGTGCTCCCTCACTAGCATTTTCTGAAAAAAAATTTCTGTGGATCTGTTCCTAAAGAAAGGGTTAACTAGAAGATTGATAATCTAAGAACAAAAAACTCTTTGCAAATTAGCTCTTACATGAAATCCCTTTAACAGGAAACCCATTTCATCATGCCAGAGAAATCAACAAGGGTCTCTTATTGTTGACTGGGTAGTTGTCTGGGTACTGTCACTAATAGTTTCCCACGATAGGTTTTGCCTCCTTAGCCAGGTTAAAAAAAGTGCAACTTAGGACTTCCAGATGCAAACCACAGTTATCAGCCTTAAAATTTGACTGAACATTTGCTTTGCTTCTTTGTGAAGTTCCCTAGGGGTAAGGTTAGAAGTAGAAACAACAGGGGAGTGAGAAATAAAGGGAGAGGGCTTGAAACCACATGTTACAAACAGAGAACAGAATCACAGAACGATACCACAGCAGTGGACTCCAAGACAAGATGGCAAGACAGATGTGCCGGACAAGACACACATGCTTGGCGACTGGGCCAAAGAAAGCAAACACAAGGACAAAACCATACAGAGATGCTGCGGGAGCAGTTCTTAGGCTGTCGTGACTTGATGCAAATAATAATAAAATAAGAACCCATGGAATTATAACTACAAAGAAAGTTACCCCCAAAACTCATACACTGGACTTGCTGGGTTAGCCTGGATGTATCCCTTGGATGAAACACAAGATGGCGTCATTACAGCCCATGCATTGGTGATGGAGACCATGGTTAGTTGATTAGCTACAAAACTGTTACTGCATGCCACACAATGATCCTGGGCTTGTCCAGAAATAAAAGATACAACAAATACTCTGTATCTGCAATAAAATTCTTTTTATGCCATCTGGAATTTGTGGGGAGGGATGTGTTTCTTGGTTTCTGCATGTTTCTCTATCTTTCTTGTTTTTTTTTTTTCCCCTGGTTCATTTGTCCTCTTAATTGTCACAAAGGGGAGAGGAAAGACAAGTGTCCTGTGCAGATATGTGGACAAATAAAAAGGGAAAAGGAAGGAAATTAAAAGGAAAAATATACATTGGAGGAAGAAGAGGAAAACACAGTGTTTCATTCTTTTGTACACAACTTTCTTGGATCTTGTTGGGGCTCATTTTTTTTTTTTTTAAGCATAAATACTGGAGGGATAAGCTGAAGGGGGAAAATTCAAGATTAGGATGGCAAGAAAAGATTTTGTTGCCTTGTTTGCTTTGCATATCTATATATCTCTCAGTATTTAAAAAATAATGATTATAATTACTCATAAAAGTATAGCAATGAGTTAAAAATAGCCATAATGACCAAAATACTAAATATGAATCAAAATAAAATAAAGTAAATTGAACCACCAAAAATTCATGCGGCACAAGATGAGGTGAAATAACAAAAAAAATGTTCTTCAGATATATACAAGACATATATCTATTTATATATATATACACAGGAATGTGCATATATGGATAGATATATATGTATCATTTTTTCTCTCTACCCCTCTCAAGGACAACTGGATTATGAAATCATCATTGTAATTATGATAAAGGAGAAAAAACTAAAGGAAAATTAACATGCTTTGTTCACCAAGTTAAAACTGTATCATGCATGTTTATGTTGGCTGATGTGAGAATGATGGAGTGAATTTCTGTGTAAAACACATGACCGATGGCAGGGGCTGTTGTTAATCTCTGTTCACATTAGTCTAATCTCATTTATACTGTGTCTACATATATCTGGAAATGATAGGCACTATGTATTTAGTATACACATATATAAATATATGTATATATATACACACAGTACATATACTGGGGCTTATGGGAGAAAAAATACAGAACATAAGGAATAAAAGAAAACCCATAAAACCTCTCTTTTAAAACCCAATCCCTCTTTATATATTAAATTTTTGCAGGGGTGGGGGTACTTGCTTAATGATTTCATTAAGCTCACTTCTTATCAACTACTTGCACTGGCATTTGAAATCAGGAAGTTCTCATGAGTTTGGCTTGAAATTCAACAGGCCCATCCTTAACCTATTATCTAAGAAGCCCTGGCCCTAGACTGTACTGTATATATGGAATTCAAAGAAAACGTTATGACTGAACTATATTAATTCTTCAACTGTAATCGGTTGGAAATTGTGTGTCCCTAACCTAAGATACAGAAAACTGGCTTTGGGGTTACTTGATTCTATCATTGGTTGGCATTATCATCATCTGTGATTTCTCTTGCCTGTCTATGGTCTATGAGTGGGGTATGTTATTTGTGAAATGAAAAACCTCTCTATAAAGTTCTGATAATGTTCTAGGCATTTCCATCGACTCTCTACACTGTTTCTTCCCTTCCTATCCATTCTTTCCTTTCATTCTCCTTACTTTTCTGTCTTCCCTAATAGAAAATGAACTCACAGTAGTCACTAAAAATGTTTTATAAATAAGTAATGTATTAAACTTTCAAGTGAAAGTATTCATACATATACATTCATCTTACTGATTCCTCTTCCTTCCCTACATACCAGAAACACTTGGGTAATGGAGATGAAAATACTTTTTTTAACTTTTATTAGATTTGTTATATTTGTTATGGAATCCCTGATAAAGGTGAGCCCATGAGGCATGTGTTTTATGTACACCCTGCCTGAGCTATGAATTGCTTAATTGCCAACAGTCAATTAGGAGACTTTCCTATAGTTATATTTCCATTGTTACTCTAGTTTTCAAAACATTTTATCATTAGGAATTTAAAGGGCACATGTTGTTCCAATAGCCTAAAAATTACCTAGGGGTGGGATAGAGTTGGGTTATCAAAAAGTGACACAATTTATCACTTAGTGGGTTAAGGAAGACAGAAACTATATATAACATTAAATTTAGAATATTGAGCACCCATGAACATATTCTATTAACTTATAGATCAGCAAAAGTAGGATTTAAAGCATTGGTAGGATTTAGCCTAGGCCTAATATATGGGTAACTATTTGCTTTTGTATACATTAGAAATATATTATAACTCAAATATAAAAATGACTAATGTCTACAGTCAATAATGATTAATTACACTGATGAATTTTACATCTATTTACATTATACTTTCTGAAGCTAAATCATTTCTCAGATTACTTCTGTTATCCTTTTACTTGAAGTGTTTTTGAGTGGGCCTGAACTCTCCAAGGGAAAGTTTTCAAACATTCCTATGGCATTTATTTAGCATTTACTACTTGACTAATAGCCACTTGACTAGTAACCTTTAAACAAGACTCTATTTACCAATCATGACTTTCCACCTGGAAAACCCTTTCTAAAATAAAAAATATCTTTTTTTTTTGTAATAAAAACAGACAAGGTGCTAACTCTTCAAGCTTGCTGGAGACACTAATGAAAAAATATAAATGTGTTTTTATAAACACATAAGATCACAAACATCGTATTTAAAGCCAACAATCAGCAATTTACTTTCTTTCCCCCATGGATTCTGGAGAACAAGGCTCTATTTCTTTTCATCTTCCATTAGGCAAGTATTAATGTCTTAACGTTGCAGCTGCATTTCCCACAGTGTTCCGGCATATTAAAACTTGAGTTATTTGGCGAGCCTTTAAGCAATTCAATGCCAGATTTTCATATCATAAACACTTTACCGAGGCATCTCAAATGGCTAAAGATTAAGAATCCACTTCCACCTGGAGAACACAAATACGAGGATGCTATTGGTATTTCACTAAATTTAAATTTCACCCACATTGGGTTGGTATCGTAGTGAAACTAATAGTAACATCAAATACAAATGGGAGGACTATGGATTTGAGGAGTAAAAATACATCCGAGAACCACTCTGGCAATACTAATTACTTTGTGATCTCAGATTACCACCATTAGTTTAAACATCCCCCTCAATCCAACCATTACAGAAGTTGTTTAGCACAGTCTTATTGATTAATGGATGCGTTTCATCTTTACTTCCTTTGACTGTCTGCCCTCTGGTGGAAGTGCGGCTCCTTGATGTTGGATCAAAGAACATTTAACAAAAGTGAAAGCAAAAATCCTGGCTAATTGACCACTAGAAAAATACATCCCTGGATAATGGCTAGGTAAATCAATATAGTTGTTAATTATTGCCATTCCCATTTCTCAGGTGTAGAAGGTGTTTCTTTTTCTTTTCTTTTTTTTTACTCTGCTCTGTGACCCCTGCCCTAAGACTTTTGGAACCTGAGACTATAAATATACAAAATTCAGAGAGTAGATAATTTCTAATTATAAAATAGCTAATCTAAAATTACATTTGTTTTGATGTTATTTCCTAAAATGGAGACACTGAGGGTAGGAACAGTGGGGAGGGAGAGAGAAGAAATGGAAAGTCAATTTCATCAATTTCTCTATATTTCAGAGTGTTTTTAGATCACAAAGGTGAACTTAGTAAAGATTTTAATTGTTATTTGGCTTCCATAGTCTCATGAAAAAAAAATCTTATTTTCTAGTATTATTTGAATCCTCTCCAGCTCATCTGTAGTTTTGTTATTGTCGAATCCAAAGTTGCACGAAGCACAGTGAAACAGGAGCTTACTGCATGATTCAATATCAGTACAGTATAGTTGAAAAAGAAAAGGTTTATATGCAAAGTCACAAATCTGGATCATTAAGTAGACATTGACTTCCGTTGTGGGAAACCCAATCAGCTCTTATAAACTAGGAAAGTTAAAATCCTGACCCTCAATTTTAGGTAGTTAAGTCCTAATTCAAATATTCTAAATTTTCATTTGAAGCAGATGGCTTCATTATGATTTTATACTTTAAAGGTTCAATTCTGGGTTCTTAAAGCAAATGTTCAGAAATTGTGATCTTACCTGTTACTCATAAAATGCTTTAGTTCCCAGAAAGAGAAGGGGTAGGAAAAGTAGAGAATTCTTTTTGTTGGAGAAATGTAACTTTATTACAGTGATATTCACTTATCTAAAATTATAGATTTTAAATAATTTAATGGGTTTTATTTAGCTTTTCAAAGGAGATGAAGTCAGAAGTATGAAAAATCTCCAGTGTTAATTTAAGATTATGAAGCCCTTTGTGAGTCAAACAAATTCAGACAATAAATACTAATTGAGCTTTCACTCTGTGTCTTTTTGTCGTGGCTTAGGTGGTGCTTGTTGTTTTTTAAGATCTCATTTACATATTTTTCAGAGCAAATACACAAAGAAAATTTGAGATCCCCTGGATTTACAAGGTTTCTAGACCCTCGTCAACCAAACTCCTAAAAATGTTATGTTGTCACTGAATATGATACAACTGAGTTACACAAACCATGCGCTGGGTGCCAAGGTGGGATTTTGGTGTGAAATTACCTCTGACTCAAACTCAGCAGCTTTAAGCTCGATTTTGATTTAAAGAAAATTAAATAAGAAAACTAAGTTCATTTAAAATGTAATGTCCAGGGCCCTGGCTGGCGTAGCTCAGTGGATTGACCTTGGGCTGCGAACCAAAGTGTCGCAGGTTCGATTCCCAGTCAGGGCACATGCCTGGGTTGCAGGCCATGACCCCCAGCAACCGCACATTGATGTTTCTCTCTCTCTCTCTCTCTCTCTCTCTTTCTCCCTCCCTTTCCTGTCTAAAAATAAATAAATAAAATCTTTTAAAAAATTTTAAAAAAGTAATGTCCACATGAAAAGTTGAATTAGCATATGCTGAACTGCCCAAATTTATGAAAAGCAAGAGCTTCTAGCAGACTTCAATTAATCAGAAAAGAACTAGAAATTACATGACTCATAACTGAGATAGCTAGAAAATCAAAAACTTGCTCATATAGTGAGAGAAGATAAGAGAAAATGTTAAGTAGAAAAAGGCCTGGATAATTAGTTAAATTTAGTGTATTGACATTGAACATCAGTCCTGGAAAAGATTAACATTTTAGAAACTGAGGTAGTAAATTAGGGCATTCAAAATCAGAATTTTAATCTCAATACTCACATGGAATTTCAAAATAAAAAATTTATGTCAAAGTGATATAATGGTCACCCTTACCTGTTGCTGCATGGGCAATGGAAGCCTTCTCTCTAGGCACTGCAGAACCTAGCCCCAGAAACAGCTGCTCAATTGTTTCTGATTTTTACTCTGGGTGTTTTTGGAAAATGTGAAGGCTATGGAGTCATTTCCCATTTAGAAGAAAAAAAGGGCTTGATAGGTAGGTCTGTACCATGTAACCTTCATCAGTGTTAATCTGGTCCCAAGGGCAAAACTTCTGCATCAACAGGAATATCTATCCTTCCTCTATTAAATATATCCCTGACATATTTCCCTGTGTAGCTGAATTTCTTCTTACCAGGAATACTTTATGGAGTAAATATTAGAGAGAAGAAATGCTCATCCTTCAAATGTAATGAGTTGAATAATCCCAGGCAAGGGATACCAATATCAGTGTCTTAGAGCTATATGTTATCTGCTTCAGGGTAGGCACCCGATTTATGTATGCGCCTCTCCCATACTTCCTTGCTGAACAGAGCAGATTGTTTAAAAACTGCTGTAATCCCCCACCCACCCCATGTAATTGTGTCACTAAAGAAAATACTGGCATTGAATTTCTGTCCTCTGCCTTTGAATCAGCTGAAACACCTGTGCAACCACTAAAAAGCAAATGTCATTCAAGTTTGGATCTGTTCATGTTCAATACCAAATGGCAATATATACCCACAACCCGGGAGATCTAAAACTTGTGAGTGTGGAAAAACCCTCGGTGTTATTAAGGAGGTTGCTATGGAGATGATTATGTGGGAGGAGGAGGTAGTAGGGAAAGATGGTGGTAATATTTTAAAATGATAAATTCTTAATTTTTACAAGAAGACTAAAATCTAAAGTTTGATGAAACATTTTTGTGTATGTATATGGATACAGATATCATTGCTATAAAAGCAATAAAACTAGAGAAAGAATAAACAGGGGATCCAAATTAAAGTCTGGGTACCTTGCCACATTCACATCTAAAACCTTAACACCTAGCACATGCCTAACGTACACAAAAGATATTTGTTGGGTAGGTAATTTAGATAGTAAAACACCTTATTCTATTTTTTTCTGACAGTTCAGTTATGACAATTACTAGAACAGAAAAGACTCAAACCTAAAGATACACTGTATGCTGTCTGTTATTATATTAGTATAAATATAATATAATGCCTAAGTGCTAAGAAATATTTATTGAATGAATGACTGGATGAATTAATGAATTAAAAACTTGGTGTCCAAGTTCTGGTATAGACTGGAAGCATCTGCCTTCTTTTATTTTATTATTTTATTTTATTTTAGTATAGTTGATACACAATATTATATTTATTTTATTAGTTTCAGGTGTACAATATAGTGTTTTGACATTTTTATGCCTTACAGTGTGATCACCCTGCAGTGAGAGATGCAATTCAAGTAAACATCTCTCACCCTGCAGGCTTACTGCAATATTATCGGCTACCATATTTTGCCTTGTAGAATGTGTACCCACGTTTTTGTGCATATTATACATGGCATTCTTATAACCATTATTATGGCTATGGTATGTAATCATTATACACATGTATAATGAACATCTTTACTTTTCCCTCAAAATTTTGGGCTAAAATGTGCTCATTGTACACGGCAAAATACATTATATTCCCATTCACCTTTTTCAGCTATTTTCCCTCCTCCCTCCCCTCTGTCAACCATCCCTTTGGTCTCTGTCTCTGTAAGTCTGTTTTGTTTTTGTTTTTTTTTTGTTTTTGTTTGGTTGGTTTGGCTTTATATTCCACCTATAAGTGAAACTATGTGGTATATTTCTTTCTCTGTCTAACTTCACTTACAATAATCCTCTCTCCAGTTAAAACCATGCTTAATAATTTGAGATAATTACACAATAATTTGAAAAAAATCTGACTAACGAGGTCACGGTTACTTTCCTTCCACACCACTGAATTTCCAAAGGAAGCGATGACACTCCAAGTGAAACGGCCCTCGTAGTATTGTGTCCCTAAGTAACGCTACAGACGGGAACCCACAGAACTTCCTGGATTCAAAGCCACTTGCAAGACACCAGCAGTCAGGTTTCCACAAAAGTTGAAAAATTGTAAATCACTTTGGGGTAACACCTAGACAATTTTCACTTTTGCTATAGTATTTCCTCATGAAGCTTGAAGTTCTCTAAAATTATCCAAATAAAATGTTGAATGGCTTGCCTTTTTTTTTTTTAAGGAAAGGAAAAAAATAAAGCAACCCAAAGAATCAGCTAGAAAATTCTATGTGTTTTTCTTAACTTTTGCAGAAGTAAGATACCAACCCAACTCCAGCTGTAATTCTCTTAAACATACACAGAAATTCAATGATATCTGTTCTCTATTATATATGTATATATATTTAACATATAGCAAGTCTCAAAACAGACAACTTGGGAAAGTTGCTAGGAAACTGTCAGGGACTGCAGTTGCCTGCTGGACATTACATCACACATAGCTCACTGTAAAGAAAGACCGTAAATCATCGAAATGTATCTGGGTGCAAATGGGGACACACCGAAGCTTCTAACTGCCAAAGTCCCGTGGACTTCAGCACAGTGCGTACATCGTGAAGCATCCCAGCGGTTGACATGGCATGGTTCGGTACTAATTTTGTGTTGGCTCTGTTGCTGCAGAAATCGTCTAAGCACCCAATGAACAAAATTAGTATAAATACAATACCATGTTAACTGCTGTTGGAATCCCATGGAAAATGCTTTTGCTGTTGCTTGGGTTTTGGTTTTGTTCTGCTTGCCATTTGGACTCGGAGCAATTCGTGAAGTTGAAATGATCTTTATGACTCCACTTTGGGTTCATGTTTCGGTGCCATTCCAAAACAGGCCTCTTCAGGCTCCCACCCTGCCCTGGCAGCTTCACAGCTGCCACTGGCCACTAAGCACCTACTGTTCGGGTGGTTGATCTGAGTGTTTGGTTGCTCCAAGCTAGGTCACATACTATGGATTTTTCTTTAACTTTCAAGGAAATGACTCCCAGTTTCCCTCAGATCCTGTTACTCCTTCCATGGGATTTGATGCTTTAGATTATATTTTAATATTTATATATGTATGCTTATACATATATAGATATAGGAAATACACACATTGACACACTATAATATATATAAAACACATGTATATTCACATATATGTATGTATTGTTTTTTGCAAATGAAAAAATAAAGCAAGCAAAACAAGACTGACCTAACCTACCTGTACTCGGTTCACATTCAACAAAGTCTTCGTCATCGCTTGAACATTCAGCAGATGATACAAGGTCATCTGATGTTGGCTGTGGGGGAAGAGAGAGGAGAGGGAGAGATAAGGAAACCAATGAACAAAAGCGTAAATGACTTAACATTGTGTCCTGCCGCCATCATTATTACTGTTTCTCTTCTCTAAAGAGGGCATGCTGTAGAATGCAGAATTTTTAACTCCTGTGTAGCTGTGAATGGCTCTGGGTCCAGACAATCTGTGTGGGTCTTATGTGAAGCTGAGAGACCCAAGGTGGTTCTCAGGGACTCACACCTCTGCCATGCCTGACCCTGTGTAGCCAGACCCTCTTCTGACTTTAATTTCAATTTTGAGACTCAGAAGGGCAGGAAGAGGGCTATTACAAATGGTAGGCAATACAAGAGTGCAAGCCACCCCAGAAATGCGCTGCAGCTTTGAGAAGCTTTCAAATGCACACGGTGTGTGGTCTCAAGTGTATGATTTGGTGGTTGTGAATATATAGGCTGGCATAATTAATGAACACTGTGGAATGCAGTCTGTTCAGGAAATGCATAATGGCTTTTCTTGCTAGCACTGATTTCTCCATGTAATTGCTGCAATTAGCTGAATTAGTAATGTGGGCCAGCAGAGAGATACCACACAACAGTCTCTGAACACAGGTAAGACTATTTCTGGAGAGCAGAAAGACATTTGTTGCAACAGTAGTGATTCAACTCAAGACTTTTTTTTTCCTATTGAATCCTACAGAAACTCCCCTGCGCCAGAGAATCTGATGCCGGAAATATAAGGGCTGTGGGCATGGGCAGTGGGACAAGCCCCTGAGACGCAGTACCTAAGGAGACTGTTTTGTGTACCTGGTACACAGTGCATGCACGAGAAATACTGTTGAATTAATGAACTAATCTATAGATCTTATGTAAAAAACAAAATTATATCCTACTATGTACATAAGGGTATTCAATATATAGAGTATACACTGGCTTGCTAGTCTTATTATTCATAATGCATTGAAGTCTGAATCCATATTAAAGAGGAAAAGAAATTACAAGCGAGATGCTGTGCTGAACAGGTATACACACTTATTAGTTATAGTTATTGTTAATTAATTCAACATAATCTCATAACAATCCTCTGGGACAAGGATAATTATTATACTTTTAAAGAGACCTAAAGTTCAGAGAGGTTAAGTAAGTTGCTGAAGGACACACAGCCAGTGAGAATCAGAGTGGGGGTTTGAACAGATACATCTTTGTCAAAGTCTGCATGTGTGGCCCACATAGGCTTCTCTATACCTTTCCTTACATGATATTGTGGACTGAATTGTGTCTCCTTAACTTCCTATGTGGACATTGTAATTCCCCCACCTCAGAGTGGGACTGAGATATGATCTTTAAAGGGATAATAAAGTTAAAATGAATTCATTCGGGTAAATTTAATCCAAATAGGACTGGTGTCCTTATCCAAAAATGAGATCAGGGCACAGGCACACCAAAAGGGATGACAATGTTTAAACAGCACAGGGAGAAGATAGCCATTTACAAGCCAGGGAGAGAGGCCTCAAGAGACAGTAACTCAGCTGACACCTTGACCTTACACTTCTAGATTCCAGAACTATGAGAAAATAAATTTCTGTTGTTTAAGCCACCCAGTCTGTGGCACTTTGTTATGGCAGCCTGTGCAAACTGATACACATGACAACCCATCTGCTTAGTATTTCCAGACAGCATCCTTTTGAAGTAGACATAATGGGCATAGAATGACTGGACAGAGCAATGAACAGCAGAGACACCATATTAGGCAATTGATTTCACTTAGAACTGACAGTGGCAGAGAGGTGCCTTAAACCACGTTATTGATCTTTATTCTACATCTGACAGGCAGATACTTCCACACCTGATCTGCCTTAAAGTTAATGGAAAAAGAATTTTCAAACATGCATTTTTTTCAATTACACACTAGTGAAGTGCGCATTTCATTTCCAGCAACTGAGGCTCGCAGTTGTGCTCTGGGGCCCGGTTTTTCCCGTGAGCAAAGTGGTGAGCGCACTCCCCTGGGGGCTGCTGCTGTGATGGGGCCCCATGCAGGTGCATCCCCGGTTAGTTGGGCAAGGGCAGTGGTGAGGGAATAAATGTTGACTGTACGCATGCAGAAGGCAACTATCAGAGACAAGCACCATTTTTGAAAGGGCCACAGTCACTGTTCAGTCACCGTAAAACAGTAAGGATTGTTTGAGTGGAGGGAGCGGATCTTAGGCATGACAAGCATTTATGACCTACCAACAGCCCGCAGTACTTAAATGAATATATAGTGTGTCTGTGGTATTAAAATTTTATGGGATAAGGGCAATTAGGAAAAAAATGTCTAAAAATACTCCTTAATGGGGAGTAATGAAAAAGTGGTTGAGAATGCACTTCTAAAGTATAATCAATTAGAAAATTGTTGGTGACTTGATTATAAGGACCTGGCAAAAAATGGCTCATATGCTGCTTAACTAGCTTTGGTCCCTAGAAATGCGTGAAACCTGGTGACTTAATGAAAACCTAGTGAGCTCATCTGAAGGGCAGAAGGCCAGGCAAGAAAAAGGCCATTGAGCAAGTGCATAAAAACAATGCATAATGGCAATAGAAGCTCCAAAACACATTGATGTAATATTAGTAGAATATTCAACTTAATTCTAAGAAAGTTATCTTAATTTTTGTTGGCCAAAGAAATGGTTTTTTTTTTTCAAGAAAAGTACTAGACTGTGCGGTTGAAAGGATATTTACTATTTTCTTCTTTCTCCAATTCCTAACACTACACAAGTTTTCTCCCCTGTGGTTTGTGCATAGTTACACTCTCCTTCCTCAATACCACTTCAGCTTCTGTCCCCGAAGTGCTCCTGTCCCCCACTGCAGACCCCATGCATACTCTCTCCCATGTTCTCACCTCCTTTCTCCCTAGTTCACTGTCCCCAGGCCCAGTTCCTACAGATTTGTTTTCTGTACAATCTTCTGTATGAATATGGATAAATGCAAAGTTCTTCCCAGGAAACAGAAGCACATTTGCCAATAGCTCTGATAAACGGTGGCTAGACTCTCAAGGTTAACTGAGAGGCAGACTAGCAGAGTGTGGTAAGAGCAAGCCTGACTCTTTTTCCTGAACTTTCAGTTGGTAACCTGGGGGAGCAAGTTACCTCTCCTCTCCAAGTCCCAATGTTTCCATCTGTAGATTGAGATGCACAGAGAGTCCCCTCGCTGGTTGGGTATTGATTTGAACGTAATGTTAACAGTGAAGCTCTGTTCCTGGCATATGGTACCTGCTCAATAAATACTAGCTAAGACTAAAACAATTAATTAGTCAATCAATAACACCAATGCATCTGCCATGAGGGGTGATAAAGACAAATACACTCATGAAGATTCTAAGAGAACTTGAAAAATAATTGAAATTCAATTTGTTTCCAATGGCTCTGAGTCCAGACATTCTGGGTGGGTCACATGTGAATTCATCCCCTATTTTTCTTTCCTTCAACTCTCATCATCGCTATTTACAGCCGCAGCCAATGAAACTCCCAAAGCAATGACAAACCTCTCAAACCCTCCTTGCTCAACACTGAACCAACGTTTGTTTATCTGGAGAACCTGGCTTCCAGCACTGCTGTGCCCACCCCAGCACACTGTGCCGTTTCAGAAAAACTCGCTGTCAGAGGCAGCTGGCTTCGATTTGCAGAGGACTCGGGATTAAGAACACTATATTTAAGGATTTGTTTATTTATTTATTTTTGCTACCTTTGTCCCTGCCATGTAAAAAAAAAAATAAAACAAAACAAAACATCAACAAGTATAAGCCAAGGTTTTTTTTGAAGATTTTATTTATTTATTTTTAGAAAGAAGGGAAGACAGGGAGAAAGAGAGGGAGCGAAACATCGATATGTGAGAGAAACAGTTGGTTGTCTCTCGCACACCCCCACTTTGGGGCAGGCAACCCAGGCATGTGGCCTGACCAGGAATCAAACCAGTGACCTTTTGGTTCACAGGCCGGCACTCAATCCACTGAGCCACGCCAGCCAGGCCAAGCCAAGGTTTTTTGGATATGCACTTAGGATCATATCCAAAAGTAATGACAATACGATTCAAAGTTACCCTCAGGACACCCAAGGCTTTATGAATGCCTTTTAGTATTCTTCTTTGTGTCCTTCCTCAAGTATAAATAAATAAATGCAGGGTCTGACTCTACACTTTGGAAGAAAAGGCATACTTCTTTTACTACTGGTTCCCATGGCTGGTATAGTACAGCAGATACACACAGGCTGAGGACACCATTATCATAAGTAGAACAGAACTACAGACTTTTTGTCTTTAAATAGCATGTAGCAACTCTAGGCTGTGTGCGTGTGTTTTCCTAAAATACAACCACTTTTCATAATTACTCATAGCTCCTTAGAGGGAAAGAGTAGTCAGTACTTTTAAGAAGAAAAGGATATTTGAACTATCTAGAAGCATGCCTACTAATAATATTTAACAATTATTAAACACTTTCTATATTCAGGCTTTGTGCTAAGAAATTAATGCATAAACTCTTTCAGTAGTCGTAATAACTAAGGGTGTAGACATTTTTCAGTGACATCTGCTATTTTTAAGGGTCCACCATCCATCCATTCTCCATCAAGTTGCAGCATTGCTTTAAGAAACTCTTCTAATTGTATCGTTATGTCAAGAATGTTCATCAGGGTACCTTCCATGTCATCTTCTCCACATTTTCTCCTCATAACGATTGTCTAAAGCTCTCATAACTCCCATTGGCTGGGCTGAAAGTGTTTACCTATTATGGTTCCCACGTGTCAAAAACCAACTTTACAAGTCATTCAAGGAAGAATAAAAGATCTATGACTACTCCAAACCAAATAATTTGATCTGGAGGCTGGGCTACTAGATCCACGGTCAGTGATATATGACTATATTACAATGGCGTTTTGCTCATTCATTCATTCATTCCTTTATTACTTTAATAAATATTCATTGAACACCTATGTGTCAAGCACTGTAACAGTTACGAGGGATAAAGTGATAGATAAAACACAGTTCCTCTGCTCTGGGAATTCACAGTCCCTGAAGAGGCAGACAAGTAAACAGGCAAATTTGACATAGCAAACTGAATGCCATGACAAGCATAAACACAAGATGCTAAGGGAGCAAACAGCAGGGGAAAAGAGATAGCTCCTGGGCAAAGGGGAAGTGGAAAATGAGCCCCCAGGGACAGGCAGCAGAGTAGCTGGGAAGCTGAGAGCTACAGGCGGGAGAAGAGCATTCTAGGTGAGAACAGTCTTACAAAGGCTCAGAGGTATGAAGAAGCAGAGTTTACTTGTACACCTATGAGTAGTTCAGGCAGACTGGGGTGGAGGGATATATTATGAGAATGACAGTATGGCAGTTACTTGATTTACCGTGTTATTTGTGAAAATTTGGACAATGATCATGAATTTAATATCTTGCCCTATCAGACTTTTCTCCTTCTCCCACTCCCTACATATCACCGTATTATCTGTCGCATTTCCTTTGGAAGCCAGTATGTGTGGTTTCAAAACATGGTGCGTGGGTCTGATTACACCCATTTCTCCACGGTGCTGATTAAAGGCCTTGCTTTGTCTTCTCAAGAGGAGGAAAATATTCTCCTGTCCCTATATATTAGCAAAGTCCTATATTAAAAGTAATAACTCACCATACCCTGTTTTAAAATATGAATTTCATATTTTTAATTCACATGTTGAAATTACTTGGTTCTGAATTAGGAATCATAAAACTAAAGATAGGTATTATAATAACTTTCAATAAAATATCTCTCTGGCAGATCCCTCTTTATTCCTTTCCTGAAAGAATTTTTATTGCATTTATATTCTTTTTTTTCCCCTACCAATGTTTATTAAAATTACCTTAGAATAAACTGGGCCAGAAGAGCGCTCAAAATTCTGTCCGCCCCAGTAAATTTATAGGTAAATTTATCTTCCAATTTCCTCAGTCTCACCAACCTGGCTTCTCATTTCCCTCCAATGAGTTATTGTTTCTATAATCACCTGCTTCTAATTATTTACTCTGAAGGGCTCGACCCCATTTCAGCACAGGAACCGTTCCACATCCTTCTTCATTGCCATATATCACTTGGTGGCGAGAAAAAAGCGCCGTGATCAGGAGAGCTTGAGATCGTTTCAGCGGGTCCCCTCTTCACCGCCCAGGTGTCTACTTGTGGCTTCCACTTCCATCCTTTAGCCCTTTATCTTATACGGAGAATAGGCTAATCATGTTGGGGGATAATAATTTTCCCCCATCCAGCTCCTTGGAAGCATGGTGATTTGACCGAGATTAAGTGCAAGATAAAATAAGTTCTGCCACTGAACAGCTTTATGAAATTATAAATAACACACTCAAGAATGATGATCGCCTTTCTTCCCGTGAAGAAGGAAAAGGGAAAGGCCCATAAATATTCTGAAGTCCCACAGAAAAAAGCCATATATCTCTGCAGCTGCTTCATGCTAAAAAGAATTAAATTCCTTCAAATGCTGGGTGTTTTCCTTTCCCCCACTCTACACTTCCATTCTGAGATGGAGTCGGCATGTTAAGCAGCTCATGTGAGGGAGGGTCTCTAGCAGCTTCATTATGAGTTTTCATTCTCTGCTTAAATAAAGGATGTCTGAGATGCTTTTAATTAAATAAGAGCCCATTGACTCTAGGTAAATCTATGAATTTTAATGAGTGTTTAGAAGTTTGACCACCTCAATTTAAATTTATCTATTAAGATTTTCATTATTAAGTTCTTGCCATTGAATAGGTCCATCTTTGATCAATGCTAATAGATAACTCTTCCCCACAAGACACACACACAAACTGTATAATTTTTAGACTGTACCAAAGACAGAAAAACTTAGAACTTGAACAATATTGTTAGAGGAAATAATCTCAAACCCCCCGCCCCCTACAACCAACACCATCATTTCACGCAACTCAAACCCAATGCAGAAACAACCTTAATGTATAGTTAAGATTTTGTGTGATTGTCTATACCTCACTGTATTCTGAACATCCCCTTTATATTCATCTTTAAAAGAAGCCACTGACACTATTATGTGCAAAGGACACAATTAACACTCAAGTGTAAAAGGGGCATATCAAGAGACAGGTTCTGAATGATGGAGACAGAGTTGTAGTTTGGTTAAGAGGCTTTCTGAGTTCTTGTGTCTTACCTCTGTGTAAGAATCTTTAATGGAACAACACATTGTGAATTTTAAAACCACCTTTTGGGGTTCATGTCATTGCATTTTTTAGAAGATATTATTTTCTTCTTTTCTCTCTACCCACTCCTGGAGAAAGATCATTTGCCAAGTAAGATCTGACTGCATACGGATTTTAGTTGCCTCATACTTCCATGAGATGAAAAGGTTTTAAAGAGAAACACCCTGGGCTAAAGATACTGCATTCAACATGATCAAAATTAGTTAACTGAAATAGAGCTCTGTAGGAAAAATAAATATAAAAAAAACAAACAAAATTACATCTTTCTGTCCATATGATTTTATTTATGCATGCATTTTGCTCATTCAATCAGTCTTCCATTAACTGCCTAGGATGTGCCAATCACTGTCCTGAGGGTTAGACAAACCCAGTCCTTGTCCTCAGGGAGTTTATAGAATACTGAGTTTTGAGCCAGGTCAGACTAGAAACCACTGATTAGCTGCTAAATCATGAGCTGCAAAACTGTAGAGTGAGGTTCATAAGTAGTACCCACTCTAACAAAAATGGACTGTTTATCCACTGTCATTAAAGATAGCAGTTTATATAGGAACCCAAGCAAATAGCTTCCCATTAAACTCTGTCCACTCTCAATAACTTCCACATTTTTCCTTTTCTTTTCCACACTGCATATGCTGGAGCAAGAGAAAGAATGACATGATTTATTGAAGATAATAAGTTTTGCTGATGAATTAACCTGTAAGGAAATCCCTTTACAGACTCAAGATTTAATTAGCAGTAGGAAAATTGAGTTTAGCTTAGCCAGATTTTGTGCCAAGGATGGGGGCCCTTTATTTTTGGTCTCTGAGGTCTTCCAGGATTATATAAATAAAGAGGGTTTGGAATCTTTCTATTTTCTTTGCAGTTTTAAGATTTTTCTTCCATCTGGTCAAAAAAGGAAGGGTGGATCAAGAGAGAGGGGAGGGAGGAGGGAGAGGAGAGGAGGTAGAAGGGGGATTAATCTATCTGTTGTTCAAGGCAGCCTGACAGAGGGAAGAAGAGTATTGAACCACAGAAGATTAACCAAACTTCAATGTACCTTCCCAAAAGCTGGAGGAATGTAATGCTACGTGGTGTTCCACTGATAAGCAAATCCCTCTAAATCCTTTCAATTTATTTCTTGGCCTGGAGAAATTACATATTATTTAGGAGGCAGGAAAAATAAATAAATAAATAAAAACCGCCTACCAAACCCCTCATCATCTCCAGGAATCTAGATCTGGCGCCTATTGATGGCATACACGTAAAGGTCTGGCTTTCCTGGCTGTTTTTCTTATGGGTGCAGTCTTCTCTGGGATGGCTAATCAGAAGGGCTTGGCTGTGTGTCCTCTGTAAACTCCTTTGGTGCTCACCACCAACCTCGTTTTGAGTGTTTACGGTCTGACCCTTATAAAAGAATGCCAACAATTTAGCTGAAGCTCCAAAGACCACCTTTTCTTTTTCTTTCTTTTTCTTTCTTTCTTTCTTTCTTTCTTTCTTTCTTTCTTTCTTTCTTTCTTTCTTTCTTTCTTTCTTTCTTTCTTTCTTTCTTTCTTTCTTTCTTTCTCTTTCTTTCTTTCTTTCTTTCTTTCTTTCTTTCTTTCTTTCTTTCTTTTCTCTCTTTATCTCTTTCTCTCTTTCATTTTGACTTGGTATTTCCTCTTAAGTGAATTGTTTATTCCAATATTATTATTAAACCCAAGCTTCAGTTTTTAAAGGGAAGTGACCAAGGCCACATATTAATGTGACCCACAAACAGAGGTGAATGTATCAGTTAATGGATGTTAAAAGTTCTAAACAAAAGTCTTCAGTATGGAAAGCACCAATGTGTGTGTGCATGTGTGAATTTTGGGGCCAGAAATGTTCATATGATCCATTTCTCCATGTTCTTTCTTGTCCTATAGTTCAGGGAGAAGAGTTGAGTTTTTGAAAAAAGAATAGGAAAAACAAAATCTTATTTCTTTACGAGATGGTCTTTCTCTTGACTCTCTATTTTGTAGTCTAACCTCACCATCCAACACAGGAGAAACAGCCCTTCCTGGCAGGTTAGAAGACTTAATAAGACTCAAATATTTGAGGAAAAAAGAGGAGTTGCAGGATAAAGCCAGTCTTGGATACTGGTCAGCAACTCTGAAAACAGATGTAAGGTCAACCATTCATCCCAGAGCAAATAGCATTGTTTCTCAATCTTTGGTCTCATAATGAATTAAGGTATGCCAGATGGGCAGGAAAGAAAGGAGTGGGAGAAGAGCAAAATATTGGGAATCAAACATACCTTAATATTTACTTAGTTTATAGGACACTTTTACTAAAAGAGTGTGCGATGCATGTGAACATCTGCCAGGTCTGTTGATGATGAGGATGAGAGTTGAGAACTGCTACCTTCACATAGGCATGACTGAGGTTCATGCCCAATAAACAAGAAACTAAGAAAGAAATGCAAGCTCAAGGCATTGTAGAGCAAGCACGAGGAATAAGAGCATAACCTAGAACTTAGTATGTGGCCAAGAAAATGTACCCAGAACAATCAAATGCAAAGAAGAGAATGTCAACTACAACTGGTAAAAAGACAAGAATGCCTTTAACTTATCACACTGAAAAGCATGTAATGTAATATTAGAAAAGTCAGATACAGGTGTCAGAACAACAGCAGCAGTTAAAGGACATCTTACATGATTTAATAAAATAGAGAAGGAGTTACAGGTGATCTGTAGTTAAGACTGAGTCAGAACTGTGAGAGGAAAATGAGGGGCAAATGAACAACATGATTTCAAACCCCAAGAGAGGGGAAAATACAAAGGATTTCAGCTTTGGAATGAGAATTCATCCCTAGTTACTCATGTCTGGAAGATAATATCAGTCTCCCACAGAGAAAGGCTGGGGAATGAATTCAGATAAAGATCTTTGATTTGTATAATAAATTCCAAGTGAGAGAAAGTCTTCAGGTAGTATTGCATGGAAATTCAGGAACCCAGATGGATTTAGCTTCCAGATGTTACTTCCTCACTCCCAGGCTGCAACTAGCTAAAGAGATAATCCTATTGTGGCTGTAGATTTAGAACAATTTGCAAAAGCAAACACAATAGAATTTCAATGGGGGAAGGGACAAGACTATTTCTCATTTCTGATGGACAGCAGCAACACTAATTTACTGACAAAGTGGGTTCTTGAAATACAGCAGGGGTAATCCCAGGCACGAGAAGTATGCAGGGCCTTGTACTTGGTTTAATGGTCTGCTCTCAGCATCTTGAAATTCTTAACCATTTTATTTTCAAACTTGTGTTTTGTAAGGGAAGTTCAACGAGACAATGGAGTGTGTGCATAAGCAGATGAGACAGATGCAATGTGTGTGCCCACCTGTTTCTGCCCCCACAGAACATGTACATAGAGAGTTTCCAATGCTCCATAAGCACAAGATTCCAGGGACCCACCATGTGTGGTAGTAAGATGAGTCAAACAGATATCTTTGAAGGCATTCCCCAACCTGTCTTCCAGGAAGGTTGGCACTGTCTTCCAGACAAGAGCGACTACAAATAAGTTCTCAGTCCAAAGCTGACCTTTACACTTCCCTCTTACAGACTTTTATATGATGTCCTTTGAAACGAACACACAGGTAAGTGTGTTACACCTACTGAGTAAGTGGGGGCACTGACAGCCCCAATAGGCTATACTTTCCCTTTAAACAGAAGTTGCTTAGAAAACAGAAAGAAGGCAGTAAGTGTTTCAAGAAACATGAACAATGAAGGAAACCTATCACATCCTTTCTTATTCTCTGTACTAGCCAACCATTCAAAATAATGGCATGAAAGAAGAAGACGGGGTAATGCCGATATCTTTTCCTTTCAGTACTAGCTTATTCACTGGTAAGCTGAAGTTAGAGGGTGTTTGTGGAGGTGTGTGTATCAAGAAGTGAAATAAAAACATTTGAGTTAGCTTTGTGCAGTGTTTCCAGGCTTCTGGAAAGAAGAAAATACATTTGCATCTATGAGCTATGGAATAGGAGTTCAAAACATAATATCAATTGTGTTACTTCAGCAATTCCACAGTTGAGTTAAAGGCTCTTCTATTTGCATTTAAAACTGGCCTTGCACAATACAGAGTTGAATGGTAATATTAACACTAATAAATAGAAAATGTGGCTCTTCTTTACTTAAAATGGTTTTAAATAGCGAATAAAAATAACCACCGTGACAAATTGAAAGACTGCAGAAGAAAGGGAAAAGCTTGATATTTCAGTACCTTCCACATCACTGTTTCCTACTTTATTTTGCGCTGGTTCCTACAAATTATGTAGCTGCCCCTGAGAACAATTCTGAAAATTTTTCTGAATAGGCCAAAGGGATCTGACATAGTTTTCAGAAACTCAAGTGATGGCAAATAGTTTGTGCTCCTGAAACTGGGTCCTTTGTGCTTCCCTTTTGGCCTCACGCCCATGGGTCTTAACTAACTTTCTCTCAAGGGCACTTAGAGAGAAAGAGCACCACCGCTTATCTCTAAACTCGTATGCCTCTCCCAGTGCCCATGCCCGCAGCCTCATTCCCCTCCACATCTGCCTAGAGCACTGTTCAATGACATTCCAGAGGCTAGCCCTTAATGAGGTCCGGGCCCTTGTTTATTCTTACCTCCTTCCAATTCTAGGAAGAGTTTTCATGTAACCACTTTAGAAAAGAATTACGACTGCAAGTTTTCTCAACAATTTACAATGTCCTTACACCTACCCAGTGGGAGTGTGCCGGATGGCAAAGCCAGAACTGAGAACTGATCATACAGAACCCAGGACCTTTACTAGCATGGATTGTGAGGCAAACTTCCCTCTGAGAACTTGGAGAGCTGGCTGATCTTGGAAAAGTAGACTGTCCTTCCAACTGACCATCTTGGGAGTAAAAATCAGTAATTGCCAACTATGCTGAGTCAGCGGCATCTTTGAAAACTGTGTCAGAAGAATATTTTTAATGTATACCCTGCCTCTTTGAAAGAAATCCATATGTCATTTGCTGAAACTATTTTTTTATCCTAGCATCTTTAGTTAGCTTTTCTGTATTTCCCTCCCCACCCCTTCTCAACCTGTAGTCTTCTAGAGAGCAAAGAAAAAAGTGTTTGTTGGTATTTATATTGATTCAATTACTTTGAGCAAAAAATAAACAACTAAATACAGTGGAGTAGCTTTAATGATGATCTTTTAGGGATCAAGATCTCTAAGCAATGCAGTCTTTCATGGTAGGTGATTGGAAATAAACAGAAGTCAATAAAACAGGATTACCTGGCAATAAACAAGAGAAGCCACATTCATAATTTAAGAAGCTGCTTTTTATGTATTCATTACTGAAGAATGAACTTGAGCACCATTCTATTTTTGCAGCTCATATATTTCCTCCCAGCACGTAGTCTGTCTCTTGCTTTTTTTTTTTTTTTCTGAAAGGTGCTGCAAAAGAGTCTCTCGCACGTATATCCAGAAGCTTCTACATTCCTAAGGCTGCTCAAAGGAACCAGAGGCAGATGAAGGCACTTAGCATACTAGGCACGAATTGGCTCCTTGGCCCTGGCTGGTGTAGCTCAGTGGATTGAGTGCGGGCTGCGAACCAAAGTGTTGCAGGTTCGATTCCCAGTCAAGGTACATGCCTGGGTTGCAGGCCATAACCCCCAGCAACCGCACATTGATGTTACTCTCTCTCTCTCTATCTCCCTCCCTTCCCTCTCTAAAAATAAATAAATAAAATCTTAAAAAAAAAGAATTGGCTCCTCAAACACATTCTATTCCAGACCTGTCTATGTCTGGCTAAGTGCTGGGTGAGGAGGAGGGCCTGGCATACCATGGGTGTAGAACCTGGAACATGGTCCCTGCCTTCAAAGCATTTATAGTGTAGCAGGAAAGGCAAATGTTAGTGACATTGTCAACATCCATTATACTCTTCCTCCTTACTAGGGCTGGCATCCTGACTGGCCTAACTGAGCCTCCTTTACAACTAGAAGTGGCCATGTGGCATTAATTTGGACACAATGAGGAATCAGGAAGTCTGCGTTCTACAAATACTTATTTTATTCCTGATATATTTTAAAAAAGAAGACTTGGCTGGTCCAACTGCTTTCCCTTCTTCCTTGGGTTTGGATGGGGTATTTTGAGCTGCAGTAGCTATTTTGTGACAATGAGGTGGCAAGTGTGATGGAAAGGCCAAGAAAAGACCTGACAAGCTACTGACATTGCCAAATGTATGATATGAGCCCAAACAAGCAGTTTTCTACTTTCCAGACTCCAGAATTCTTTTTAAGTAAGAAGATTTATCCCTTCTTCAGTCACCACAGGTCATGTTCTCTGTTGCACAGACAATGAAGACAATCCTAATGCAGAGAGAGCAATCCACAGAGAGCAGCCAGAGACAGAGATGTTGCAAAGCACGTAGTTGTCTGCCTTTGGCACACATCAGTTCACCAAGCAGCATTTTAGTACCATCCAAGAGGGACTTGGGAAGCTGCCCAGTCACTTTGGTGCTTCATCTACCAATTCTGTGGCCCAGAGGAGAGTCCAAAAGGAGCTCAAAACAGGAAAGATGGTTTTGGAGTCCAGTAAGCAGGGGGAAACATTTTCACCTTCATGAGAAAGATAGTTTCAATTAAATATCTTGTTAGTATTTGCAATGAACACATCCCAAACTGGATGATCATCTCCTGCCGCTGTTGTCTGTCTTGCTTCTGTCTGTTGCCTCATTACTCTTCAGGAGCAAGCCCAAACCCTCAAAGTCATTCTGAGTCCTGCCTGCTAAGCATCACACCTCTGGCCACCAAGCTCACAAAGCCCACCTCTAAAATGCTGCTCTGTTTTGCATTTCAACTGCCCTGGTTGTTTACCTGGACGAATCATGAGATTCTCTAACCAGACTCCCTGCTGCCACTCACCTCTTTCTTTTCAATGAACCCTAGAAAGACTCACTAGGATTAAAACACACACACACACACACACACACACACACACACACAACTTTCAATGTGCCACTCTCCGGGTCCAAATTTATTCCGTTGCCTATCAAATAAGTCCAGACTTTTTAAAAAAGTATTTTTAATTCAAGATCCTCCACCTGTGGGTCCTGATGTCACTTTGTAGCACTCTCTTTTACTACTCTCTTTGGCCCTGTAAGCAAGTCTTCATTCCAACTATTTAACAAATGTTTGCCATGCTCTGAACAAGCCTGATGAACTCCTGACAACGTTCTGGCTTTTAGTGCACCTCACCCAGCTCTATTTGCACCTCATTCCATTTATGCCTATAAAATTCTACAGAGTCTTCCTCAGGGCCCAACTGAAATACATGTTTCATGCAGCATTTTCCTGATCCCTTTGGCTGAGAAATAAAATACTCTAGCATGCCAACTCAGTACTTTCTTCAAATCTCACTTGATGTGTTGACTCTATTCTGACTTATAATGCATATCTGACTTATATTTCCCTTCCTTGATTGCAACTTGAGGGAGGGAAGGAGTCTTGCCTGGGAAAAAAAGGTTGTGTTTGGGGTCAGAATGCATGAGCTCTGTCCCTGGGGTGGGGGCTCAGGGCAATGATCACGCACGTTGCTCTCCCTACTTCTCTTCTGTGAGTTTGAGACAAGGAAGGACATCAACCCCGTGCTATTCTTATGTGGACTAGAATGCATATCAGAATGTAGAAATGTTACCGTTCTGTGGTGTTTTGTTAATATGATGACATTATTATTGGTTTGAAATCACCGCAGGACTATGACAGTGCTGGGCCAGATCCTGTCAGTGTTGAGTGCACACTGTATATTTAAATGGATAGCAGAGACTTTCTGAATGTCTGTTGATTTTAAATAGAACTGGGCAAGCCAGGAGTCAGGCTGACAGAGTGGCATGACAGGGGTGGAGAGCGAAGTACTTCCCAGGCTGGTTGGGTGATTATTAATCCTGACCTTGGGAGGTGTCAGGAGCAGGAGCATGTTTATCGAGAATGAGGTGGCTCTGGAAGAGTTTATTTACTTTCAAGATACAAAACATCTCTTTGGTTCAGGCAAGCCCATAAGCAACTTATCTTGTAATTTTACAACCATATACCAGGGAGTCAATTCTTCATTTGCGGGCCTATAGATTTAAAGTAAGTCAAAGATCATGTAGTATTCTGGAAATTGGGACAATTTAACATTTTAATAGACCAGTCTTTTGCAACAAAAGTCCAATACGTCCCCCAAGGAGAGATTTGTGTTTCCCTTCTCGTTATTCCCAAAAGCCTTGGCTGGGCAGAGACCAGGAAAAATCAACCTGTGGTTCTTTGGCCAAACTAGCCCTGTCTCACTTAAACCTTTAAGTAGAATTCTCTATATAAAAGAAAGCATAAGTGTAATGGCTCTGAATAAATGCCCTGTAAAATGACTGTAGCAATTAATGCTGTTTGCAAGAACCCCTGAGTCCATTAAGATAAACATCTATCTTTGAATATTTGCATTAATACACTGGACTGTTCTTCTTAGATAAATCTTACTTGAACACTGTACAGTTAACACAGTTTATCACCCCTTTGCTCCTCTTTTCTTCAATACACATACTAATGTTTGAAGGGGGGCTACGGTTGAGAGGGGTGGATCATTTAAGTAATCCTAGTCTCTAAACATCTTTAAATGCAGAATAAATAGACTTTAGGTTTTAAATACCTTCATAGACTGTATACTCGGGAACACATTGGACTGGGCTCTTCATTTCCCACATAAGTAATATCTTACAGGCAAAGGCAATGAATGCTTGTATTTAAAATAATTTTAATATGCTTCCAATTGCTCAGCACACGGAGGCTCAAATGGAATCAAATTCCCTAGTTACTTCTCTATTAAAGAAGTATATCTCTTTATTTATGTCTTAGGATATATCTATAGCTATATCTGTGCTTTAAGCTTGGGCCCCAATTTAATTATCTTTTACAGCCAAATTGGGAAAATGCTCAAGAATCTCTAGTACTTATTCAGAACACTAGTTCGCTGCTAAGTGAAGGGCAGACATATCCCCTAACCAGTGGGCGGCTTTAACTGTCCCCTGTGGGTGTCACTGGCTGTAACAATGATATTGGCAGCGGTAATATAAAATTTAACAGTCAGTATTTAACAATCAGTGCAGGAGAGGAACTCATTAATCAGAACAGACGGTGGCCATAGTATGGGAGCTGGGTTCCAGAAGCTTCTGCCACCCCTGACCTCAATCTGCTTTATGGTATAGCAGACGAGAATCTTGCTGGGAAGGATCCAAGTCACCTGGAAGTAGATGACACTTGGGGTTTTGAGGCTATTTGCTAACTATTGTTTTACCAGATTTAAATACATTGTATAGCAAATGATCCTAAGAACTTCAAGGTGAACATTCAATTTTTCTAGGAATAAATTCCTTTGCAGTGAGAAAAATTCTGTTTGGTGGTTTCCAGGAGTATTCCCAGTTGTTCCAAGGAGGATGTCTCACCAGTCTTTTCTAAGCTAATGCTCTGGGGAGGAAAAACAGCATCTGAAGTAACCCCAGTCTTCAAGAAGCTTATAATTAAGTAGATGAATGTTTGGGATAAATGTCCTTAAACAATAGTAAAGGGAAAAAAAGGCTCTGAGGGAAGAGCAATAAGTTTGGACTGAAATGTCAGAGAGGAATTCGTGGAGATAATGGTCTTTGGGCTTGGCTTTCGGAGAATAATAGGGTATTAGGAGGCAGAGGTGGGAACTATCCAGGTATATGGAGCAAATTAATACATAGAAACAGGAAAGGAGAAAGGAGGGACTGTGAATAAGAGACTAATTTAGTTTGGCATGAACATAAAATAAATAAGAAGAAGTTGGGTAGTGGAACAAATATATAAATATATATGTATATATAAGGCCTGTCCGGAAAAAAGTCCAGCCATTGTTAACATAATGAGAATGTTTTGTGCAACATTGATGTAACCCGGCAGCCAAGGAGAGTGGACTGGAATGTGCATGTGTGAACAATGATGACTTCATTCTGCTAGTCAGTGGGGGCAGTAGATGCTGTTGAGTGAGCATGTGTACTGTGTGGCGGTCACATTCAAAATGACTGAGAGAGTGGAACAAAGAGCCCACATCAAATTCTTCATTAAGCTTGAACATTCCTCTGTGGATACAATTTGGATGATTCAGGAGGCTGCAGCTATGGGCCAGCTGGTGACTGGCAGCTTCATCATGACAATGTGCCGGCTCACACGTCACATCTCATGCAGAGATTTTTAGCAAAACATCTAATCACCCAGGGACTCAGCCCTCCTACAGCCCAGATTTGGTGTCCTGTGACTTCTGGCTTTTCCCAAAACTAAAATCACCTTTGACAGGGAAGAGATTTCAGGCCATCAAACAAGATTCAGGAAAATACGAAGGGGCAGTTATGGTGATTGG
The DNA here is from genome assembly GCF_004126475.2 of Phyllostomus discolor. Taxonomy (NCBI): domain Eukaryota; kingdom Metazoa; phylum Chordata; class Mammalia; order Chiroptera; family Phyllostomidae; genus Phyllostomus; species Phyllostomus discolor. The sequence continues at coordinate 200,742,800 of NC_040903.2, read as the reverse complement.
GAGAACTGTGTGAGGTTCCAAGGTGCTACTTTGAAGGGGACTGAGGTGTCATTGTCCTCTATGTACAATGCTTCTTGTATTTTGTACCTTCTTCAATAAATATTTCTGTTTTTCTTATTACACAGCTGGATACCTTCTGGACAGATAGGTGTGTGTGTGTGTGTGTGTGTGTGTGTGTGTATCACACACATATATATATTATATATATCTGACACACATACGTATTCACATATTCAGGGTATTCAGGGGGAGGGAGGAAGAATGAGAGCAGGGGAGAGAGACTGAAAAGGAGAAAGACACGAGGCACTGGATAACACCAGGGAAGCCTACCTCTGTTACTTTTTTTTAAAAGATTTTATTTATTTATTTCTTAGAGAGAGGGGAAGGGAAGGAGAAAGAGAGGGAGAGAAACATCAATGTGTGGTTGCTTCTCATGTGCCCCCAACTGGGGACCTGGCCTGCAAACCAGGCATGTGCCCTGACTGGGAACCAAATCCTTTGGTTTGCAGGCCCGCACTCAATCCACTGAGCTATACCAGCCAGGGCCTACCTCTGTTACTTGACAAACAAACCAAATCAAATGCACCAGCAAAGTGATCTTTTTACACAAGTGCTGGTACCTGTCATTTGTTTCATCCCAGAATGAATGAAGGTTCTGGGCATTGAAAGAAAGAAACTGTTGCATCCATCTAATTTTCACGGCTAGAGGCACAGCTGAATGAGGTCACTCCTGCACACACTTCAGGAATGAAGGGAACGCCTGCTCCCGCCTCTGCTGCAGTCGGGCCTCTGTGAGAAAGTGGACACCTTACAAAGGGTTCCCATCTGTGGGTAAGAATTCTACTGTTTTGAAATTCACCTGCAGAGTTTTCCTGTCTTCCAACAGAATAAAATGTCTAGCCTCAGAGACAGGTAATGAAGCTCTGCAGTATTTTTTTCAGGATGTGATTCAATGTCATACATACATTCAGAACGGCCATGCTCACACCTGTCTGTGTGTCCGTATGCCCATGCATGTACATGTGTGTGCATATGTGTGAGGATATCAGAAACATAAAAGGGACTAAGTGAGTTTTAACACTCCAGTAGCTTCTCAGCTGGGGCACACTTTACGAAGAAAAAGTTACATAAGAGAAACTTGGGCAGCTTTAAACACCATCTGGACCATGCTGTGCTCATTTGAGCTTCACCCGTTTAAAAAAAAAAAGCAACACAATAAAAAGTACCTACAAATACGACTAGAGAACAGAGTTTCTGATTCTTAGGAGATCAGATGCTCTTGACTTCAAACATTGCTGCGTGTCTCCTATTTGATACAGAGATATCTTTTTTTTTCTTTTTTAAGTAGTTAAAAGAGCCTGCTAAAGTTGAGTCCTAATTTTAGGGGGGAAAGTGTGCAAAAATAAACCCAGTATCTTTTAAATATTATTTAAAGAGATCTCCAAAACAACTCAATTGCTTTCTCTAGTCTTCAGAGGTATGCATCCCAAGCCCCATAGCTAAAACACTGGTATTTCCAAACTTACAGCATTATTTATCCAAAGAAAGCAAAGCAAAGGCAATAATGCTAAGGTCATAGAACTGAGCCCAGGACTAAAACAACAGGGTGATGGTCATGAACACACCAGGTCTTCCATTTCTTATTTTTATAGTCAGAGTCAAGGTTGGGATTTAAAAAAAAAAAAATCCTTACCTCCTCCTTGCCTGAGGATATGTTTATTGATATGATAGGGGGGTGGGAGAGAGGATAGGTGGGAGGGAGGGAGGGAGAAGTGAGAGAGAAAGAGATGTTTCTGTCTCTACAGAGAGAAAAACACCAACTGATTGACTCCTGTAAGCACCCGACGGGGGACTGAACCCACTACATGCATTACCTATGAATGTGTCCTGACCAGGGATCGAGGCTGCAACATTTTGGTGCACTGGATGGCGCTCCAACCAACTGAGCCATCTGGCTAGGGCAGCTGGGATATTTAAGTTTATATACCATTTTATGGGTGGAAATGTTTTTGACTCCTGCTTGGGTTTTTCAGCTGAACCAAATTCCATTTCCATCTTTTACATAAGACATGAATACATTTCAAGGAGAGAGGTTTGAGGAAGGGTTTGATTGCATCCTTTTATTAAAGGGGAGAGTAATATTTTCTCTCAGGAGACAACTTGCATGTGAAGTTTTAATTGCCAAGACTCACAGAGCCCTGTCAGATCATTTTTATTTTCTTGCTGCATTTAAAGGGCAATGAGGAGATTACTGAATGAATCAGGAAGAGGAGCAGGATTCATACTTTCCTCGAAAAGCAAGGGCCAAGGCTTAACCAGCAAAATTCAGTAAAACACAAACAGCTTATGCTAAAGGAAATTCTGAGGATACGTATGCTATTATGAATTTACATAATCACATGTAAGCAATAACTTACTTTTGACCACATTTTCATTGTTTAAAAAAGTTACTCAAAGCCCATTTAAGAAACCGTGTGGCAACAGACAAAATGATTTCCTTTGAAAATTTTAAGAACTGCAGTCTTTGGATGGGGTTGAAAAATGCTTTGAAAGCTCTTTTTTTTGTGGGGGGGGAATGTCAAAATAGTGAGGTTATAGAGATTAAACAATGAGATTTTGAAAAATTCACTGCTTGAACCGTAACTGTTACCATTTGGTCTTTAAGGGGCAGGAAAAATTAGCCCTTGACTGGTGTGGCTCAGTGGATGGAGTGTTGGCCTCCAAGCCAAAGGGTCACTGGTTCAATTCCCAGTTAGGGCACATGCCTGGGACACAGGCCAAGTCCCCAGTAGGGTGTATGTGATTGGCGACTACATATTGATGTTTCTCTCCCCCTTTCTCCCTCCCTTCCCCTCTCTCTGAAATAAAGTCTTAAAAAAAGGAGAGGAGTTATAAATAGGCCCTAACTCCATTGTAATGCGGGCTATCTTTGTTGTTGTTGTTGTTGTTGTTGTTGTTATTCTTTTAAATTCTCATTTGATTAATAAAAAAAGCAACTTGGAACATTTTAAATGTTTTCCCACTTAATAGCAATAATGACCTTCTGGGTGAAACATTTCCTCCTAGTTAATGGTCAGTAAGCTGAAAGGCTGGGTAACAAAGGCCTGATGCCTAGTCACTAACTGCCAGTGAACATCTACTTTATCAGTCAGTTTGGTTTAAATATTATAAGACATATGCCAAGCTATCCACAGAGGGCTGGATACCAAAATCATATCATTAAAAACACACTTCCATCAAGGCAAAGCTCTTGGGATATTTGTGCTATCATAGCAGTCATTTTTCTGAAAGGTAGGCAAGTGGCAATGTGTTCCCTTGTTTCACTTCTCAGCACAGGGACCTTGCCTGGAGAAGACAAATCTCCTCATCTCCCCTGGTCTGTGAACACTGGACACCATGCAGAGACTTAAAGAGGGCACTTCAGGGAGGAGCTGCTGAATCTGAGCGCTGTCCGGCACATGGAGCCATAATCCTTATCTGTTCGGGTCATGGTAGACCGCCTACAGTGTTCATTCTGGATGACAGAATAAATCTCAGAAAAAACTCCAATTCAGATAATTACTCCTATGGGCTTCTCCCTTCAGGCTTAATTAGATTCAATTTCTTAGTTATATCTTACAGTCAGCTCTTCAGCACTCCTAGGCAATATTGTGGAAACTGGGAAACTGTTGGCTAAAGGTTTCCAGATGATCATTATTAAGGTTTTAGAGCTATTATGTAACAAATGATAAAAATCACTATCATATACCAAGTCCGTGTCATTTTCTACTGCCTCCAAGATTCCAACTTATGTGGGAATAAACAAAATGAATATTGCCCATCATGGTATTCTCTCCACTAGCCCCATCCAATGGGTGACATTGTTCTAAAGATTGTCACCCATCACAGCAATCATACTTTTCATTTATATAGCTATTTTACTCTCACAATACTCTTTAAATACGATACTGAATCCTATCACAGTCAGTCAGCGTTCACACTCTGACTAGCCTTGTCACAGATGGTACCGAACCCAGGATGCATGGCCTCCACTTACTATTTTTGCATTGTGACACTAGTCTTACCGGTTCATGGACTTGAATCTGGCTCATGGCTACCACAGAGAAGAGAGAGGGTAACTTAATATCTTCTAAACATTAGCCATCTTATTATTAAAGCTTCCCCGAGCTTTCCCTTTAAGTGATAGCTTGTTTAAAATATGTCCTTTTAGGAAATAGAAACACACTATTTATAGCACAGTGTATGATGCTTTCAAGGGACAGAAGAGTTTTCAAGCTGTGGAAGGAGCCCAAAGGTTGGCAGCCACTAGTGGTTATGAATGAGGCAGGTTTGTTCTTATGCAGTGAATGCATCTCCAAGATTCTTCACTTGCATCAAGGCAGGTAAAATTGAAATAGCGTTACTTCAAAGCATGTGAGGCAGCATAGAATGAAACTGTGGAACATTTAAGAAGCCTTTTCTCCATCATCTTTGCATTTATGGAATAGACAAGAAAATATGTTTTGATAAGTAGTACCAGTTAAATGAGAATGATCTTGAATTCTTGCTATCAGCAATATAAGCACTTTGGTGGTTAGAGGGTGGGGAGTAGATGTGCATAGACAGCTGCTTCCACAGCAGTGAGTTCAATTTGTATCTGAGTCACACAGAATGCCAAGGGGTGTGAATCCTTACTGAACTTCACTTCATCTCTGCTCCTGAATGAAAAACAGAATGTGGGTCAAGTGAAATCTAGCTCTTCCTAGCATCCTTAGAATGCTATGTATGATGAGACAGTAGATCTGAGTGCTGGAACCCAAAGAAACAAGAGAATAGCATACATTCTTCTTGTCCACATACTTCCATGGAGTGTGAACAAAGGATTGAATGCTAAAGTCCGATGTTTCTGCATGGTGACAGATGTCAGCTCATTATCTTTCTCTCTTGACTCCTTGCACCGTTCAGCATATCAGGTATATTACCATTCCTTTTGTCCTACTCTTTTCCCCATATCACGCCACCACTAACTTCTCTACTTCGTATCTGTTCTTCACAAAATACATTTTTATTTCCTGAGTCGAAGGCCAGCCACTTGAACTGGATCAACCAACCTATGATACATAGTTTGGTGGGTGATCAGGAATTAAGTAAATAAATGGGTAGGCAGAAAAACTGATATCAAGAATGAGAAGGAAGAACTCTTCAACATCTGATAAGATAAAATTATACTAACCTCTGAAGTAATGGGCTAATTTTCGTAACAGAAGCAACTCTTTATTCAGTGTTAAACTGAACTGAACAACTGAACTTAACAACTATTATTTTAAAAAGCAAACTTACCTTCTGAACCAGAAATTTCAAATGTATTTGAATTTAAAGAGAGAGCTGCATCTTACACAAAAGTCAAGGTAATACAGAGAGTTGCTAAAAGCAGGATTTTCCACAGGGTTTTTGAGGTGGTAGATGATACAGATGCAGCTGAATGTACTGTATTTCCACCTTTCTGGGCACTGAAATGGCCTTGAGGCATGTGAGATCCTGAACTGAAGTTAAATGACTCTAATGACAATTTTCTAAAATAGAAAATATGTAAAAATATTTCTCCAGCAACAGCTTAACAAAGGTTTTCCATTGATCATGGTATTTATATGATATTGTATTGGGCCCAGCTCAATATATATAGTGAAGATTTTATAATAATTAAATGATATATTAATATAGATTTGAAGGCAGAATATAAACTAAGGTATAGAAACTGAGTAGCAATCTCAAAATGGATAGTGAGGAGATAACAAAGAAATAATTACTTGCTAGAAAAAGTGTTTGTGAATTGTTTGCTTTTCCCCAAAGTATCTGTGGAGACATTAGTATATGTTGTATACATTTTAGTTCTTTGGAATTCAATAAGAGTGTAAAATCACAGACCCCGTATAAAGATGTTAAAAAGAGAGATAAAATCTAAATGATAGAGTCCAATGAATGCATGTTGCCCACGGTGTTGCCTATTAAGAAATGAGAAATACTCTAGTCTATTCTAGACCAGCAATATTGAACCTTTTTCATCTCATGGCACACATAAACTAATTACTGAAATTCTACAGCACACCAAAAACTATATGCTTGCTGACCTGACAAAAAATATGTATAATTTTGATCCGTTCATACTAGATGGCTATTGTTGTGTTGCCTATTGTCTCCCCCACCTCTTTCTTTTTTAATTTGACAATCTAGGGGAAAAGAGGTCAGTGCCCCTGACTAAATAATCAGGTATTGCAGGATTTAAAAATTCTTGGTGGCACACTGGCTGAAAATCACTTTTTTTAGACCAACAGCTCAGGATGAGACAGACTGCTGTAGGACTGACGGGTGAGTGGAATAGGGAAGCTTGCCTGGAAGTCTATGGTGAGAGTTGATGGGCTGGGAGACAGAGAGAGTGCCCAGGAAGCTGGTGATACAGGCCAAAGAAGGTCTCTGCATCCACAGACAGAAGCTTTTTAGGTGGAAGATACAGCTGCAGAGATTATGTGGTTTTCAACAAAAGTCCCAAAGTCCAAACAGAAGGGAATCTGGTAGTTCCAAAAATACATAGACCAGCTAAAGTCTCTACATAGAAAAAAGTGTTGAAGAGTGAATTTATTTAAAGCAACCACAGTAACAAATCAATAACTATTGAATGTTATTTATTAAGTGGTTGCCATGTGCCAAGCACTGTGCTTTAGCACAGTGCTAAATAAATAAATTAGTTATAAATAAACTGTTTATAGTTTATGCATGTTCTCAAAAGTAAATTATACCATTTCTGATTTGCAGAAGAGGAAACTGAGGTTCAGAGAGCTTGAGAATGCACATGCAGTAACTGGCAAATCTCCAGTTTCTGACCCAGATCTGTCTGATTCTAAAGTCCTTCACTTAACCACTAAGCTGTAGTCAGAGACAGTGCAGGAAGGTCAAGAAGAATGTTAAAGGGTCTTTAAACCTGAGCAAACCTACAAGAGTGACATGATTTTTGTGAAGATCGGGTATAAAGTAGTATCACTAAATACAAATGTATAAGCAATTAAATTTGTACTTTGAACTAGACAACACAAAAATAGGCATAGACTATGTATAGACCTGAGAATCCATGTGTATACATTTCATTTGAGCATCTTCCCATACATCTCTCCACGCTTTTTTTGGGAAGGGCTTCAATAGGTGGTCTACAAATAACAAAGTAAAATACTTCTCCATTGTTTCATGTAAATAATATATACTGCAGTTGAAATATTTTTCGGGTCACCTACTTTATTCCCTAACACTTTCCTGCAGGTGAGTAGATCCTCAAGCCAGTAGCATGTCTCACACCACCAGACTGACATCGATTCAGTCAACCGTATCCAACACATTTTCTACATGCAGGATGCTCACTCATTAAAAGGGTGTGTGTATGTGCCGGGCACTGGAGAGGACATTTATGGAGAAGTCAGAGAGTGCAGAGAAAGCCTGGATCTGGGGTAGGGTAGTTTTTGAGGAAAACTGGTAGTTTTTTGAATCATGAAATAGTCATAGTGAATGGTTAAATCATGATTTTTCTGGGAAGAGAGATATGATTTTGAATACCATCAATCTTGGGATGGAATCTTTAAAAGTTTTTCCCATGTTGTCCATTAAGAAAGCATTTTAAAATGATTTAGACCTTCCAATATTTCCTGGACTAATTAAGGAGACTCTCCATGCCTAAAATTCTGATTTCAGTAGCTTGGGACCACAAAAGCCATTCTGCTGAGTCAAAAACTTGGGATTCTTTAGTGTTTTTAAATAAACACTCTTCAAAATAGAAATAGATCAAGAAATCCATGTCCATCCATCAATCTCTTCATCCATCTACAAAGTAATTTTTACCTGAGATACACTCTTCAACTCCATCCTCTACATTATTTTAGGGCTTACGTGCCAGGAATTGCTTCCAGCAAAAAATCTTTTTTCTTCATTCCAATACAATGTTCTGTTTCTTACACTACTTTTTCAAGGGTATTTTCAATTTCCCATGAAATCTATTTCCCCACACAGACTGGGACTTCAACCCCACCTAAATCTGTACCCTGGGCTCCTGTTTGAATTATGATTTGGAGAAAATCTTTTCTAAAAGACACTTTATATCTGTAGATATGGGAAAGACAGGTCAAACACAACCCAGGAGCAGCAGCTGCCTTGTAGTGCATGTGCGTTTTTTATTCCATACTTTCAGGAAGGAGACAGGATAGTCTGCATCTTTCATCTCATTAGTTTTCATAAGAGGCCGACAAAAAGTAGATTAAGATAAAGGAATAGCCAAGACAACATGCTATTTATTATAGGCCGTGTGGCAGGAGTCCATATACCACTTCTCCAAAGATTACTCTCTTGTCTTCTGCCTACATTGCCTTCTGACAAAAACAAACTTGGGGTGAAGGGGTGGGCAGGGAAGGAGAGGGAAAAGGAGCTGGAGAGTGAGAGAACAAAAATGTAATTGCCTGCCTATCAGCTCCACTATCATAATTACTTTCAAACTCTGACATGAGTTGAATCAGATGAACAACCAAATCAATTTTTGGAGTTGGCGATCAGTACATTCTTAGCTTATAAATTAAAATGTCACTGCTGGAGTACAAAATGATGCCACTTCTGGGTTCCTCAGCATGTTGGGAAGAAGAGAGGAGCTCCCTTCTTCATGCCTTTCACTCTTTTCTGTTCTTGGCCTCTGCTCACATTCTTTATCTTCTCAGTATGGTCCTACCATCTATATGAATGCAGAGGGTCCCTTAATACTGTTCATTTAGAAGAGAGAGCTAATTTCTGTGCATTAGAGAAGTGTAAGAACTATGGGGCAATCTACAAGGTCACAAATAGACAATCTTATATGGTATATGATATCCAGAAGGTAAAGGAAGAGATAACCTTGTCCACAGAGAACCTGAAGAATTGGAAGCAGAGATGTTGAAATTGGAGAGGTTACTGTTCTGATTTTGCAGTGTGACTGTCACATGATCATAAAGCCTTGTGATCTTATTGAAACAAAAGAAATGTGAGTCTCAAATCATATTGGTGCTTTAGAAACTTCACAGACTCAGTTTTGTAAATATTTACCTAGTACCCAATCTGTGCCAGATACTATGTGCAACACTGTAGGTCCCTATGGTTAAGCATTTCATAGTGTGAGATGCAGAGAGATTCATTGAATGTAATTTTAATATGACTGATATATGTTATTAAAGCAGAATAAATAAATCACCATAGGAACAGAAGAGAGGGGTAATTAACTCTGAAAGCTGTACTGAGATTGTGATTTTTGAGCTGTCAGTTCTTGTCCGCACAGTCCCACCCCATCTGTCCCAACATTTTACTCGTGAATTCATCCACTCACATTCACTCCATCACTCACTCATTCATTCCCTAACTATTTATAAAGCACCTCCTAATTGGTAGGCTCAATACTAGGACCCAGGCTATAATGATGACTCAGCACCATCAGTTCTAGAACAAGTGATGGATATGTATCATTTGCTCTCCACTGATTAGCAGTTAGAATTTGGAAATAACCTAGGCTGTGGCTACCATACAAGAATGTACTGACCCATCATGCTTGGAATCAGAACCTGAAAACTTAGCCTTTCTTCTGAGGTTCACACTATGAGACTTTACTGACTTGGTTAGAATGTCTGCTTGGTACCCAACTGCTCATTCATTTTACCTTCCCTCTGGCCTCTACCATCATCTCTCCCATTCTGATCTGGGCTCATAGAATGGACATCTGACATTCTAGCTTTGAAGTCAAGCTGATGTGTGAACTTGGCTTACTCACTCAATTCCTACTGGATTCTGCTTCTGGTTTGCCTCACTGAGAGCCTCATTTTCTGGTCCAGAAACTTGTCTAGCTTTTGTTGCATCCCTACTAACCTTATTCTCTGGAAAGAAATTTGGATTTGGTCTCCCCCAGCTTACATCAGTTAGCTTTCTGTATGAGTAATCCTATTACCTGGCACTAAGGATCACCCCTAAATCCATATCTTACTACTTGAACTTGAAATTGAATGACTACAGACAATGATCACTGAATTGATCCTGGATTTGATATGTTTGTTGTTCAGGTTGCCTAGAGTTGTCCTTAGAGTCAAAATCTCCCCTTCTTCCATTAGTGAGAACACTCAACTCTAACATGAGTACCAAAATATATAAACATTAATTTTATTGTTTTATGTATTAAATATCCTCTAATGATACACACATATATATAAAATAGCCTCTCCAGAAGGTATCTAGCCATGCAATATTAAAAACAGACATTTATTGAAGAAGATACAAGATACAAGACCACTGTACACAGGGCAATGACACCTCAGTCCCCTTCAAAGTAGCACCTTGGGATTTCAAACAGTTCTCTCAATTGGCATCAGCTGCCCTGCCAGATTTTCCTGAATCTCATCAATGGTCTGAAATCCCTTCCCTTTCAAAGGTGATTTTAGTTTTGGGAAAAGCCAGAAGTCACAGGGCATCAAATCTGAGCTGTAGGAGGGCTGAGTCACCTGGGTGATTTGATGTTTCACAAAAAACTCTACATAAGACATGATACATGAGTGGGCGCATTGTTGTGATGAAGCTGCCAATCACCAGTTGCCCATTTCTGTGGCCTTCTGAATCATTCATATAGTCCACTGAGGAATGTTCAAGCTTAGTGCAAAATTTGGTGCAGACTCATTGTTCTACTTTCTCAGTCATTTTGAATGCAATGGCCATACAGTATACATGCTCACCTAATGTCATCTACCACTCCCACTGACTAGTGCACACATGCACGTTCCAGTCCACTCTCCTTGGCTGCCAGGTTACATTGACGTCATGTAATCTGTTCGTTTTTTTAAGGTTGTATTTATTTATTTTTAGAGAGACGGTAAGGGCAGGAGAAAGAGAGGGAAAGGAACTACAATGCGTGGTTGCCTCTCACATGTTCCCTACTGGGACCTGGCCTGCAACCCAGGCATGTGCCTTGACTGGGAAGTGAACTGTGACCCTTTGGTTCTCAGCCTATGCTCAATCCACTGAGCTATGCCAGCCAGGCTAACCATTCTCATTATATTAACAATGGATGAACTTTTTTCTGGACAGACCTCTTATATTTTAGTTCACTTCCTGTCCCCCCCTAAATATCATGACTGCCCTCTCATAGTTGCCCTCATTTATCCTGTAACAAATTCAAAGAGCATAGAGCATCTAGTGAAATTGAAGTATCAGTCATTTAGCTAGCATTGCTTGAATGCAATTGATAATAGCATCACACATCATATGTATAAAACCACATGTGCACTATTATTTACATAGAAATAATAACAATTTAGACAGATTTTCCCACTTGATCTCCCAGCAAAGGGTTTGTGAAGGCAAGTCCATTAGGTGACTGAATATGTTCTACCTGAGTCTGATAATGCAAAGGATGGTCTGACTGTGGGTTTCTGATAATTATCCAAAGTCTAAGGTCCTAAAGCTAGTTTTAATCATTGTCCCACCTCTCTCTCTATCTTGAGATCTTTTCAGATTCAAGGGAAAATCTCAACAAAAACCACACACACACACACACACACACACAACTGTGTAGTACTTATTTTACAGAGATGAAAAGGAGGAAGGTAATCTGCTTTTGGGTAAGGAAGATAATCACAGGCTGGCAGAACCCTGGATGATGTCACCATTGACCTGCTCTCTGTATTTCAAAGTTTTCAAGGAAACCCTTAGCAAATACTGCATAATCACTCAAGATTATAGACATCAGCCTAGAGGATTACAGGCATTGAACAAACCCAAAAGTCAATATTGGGAAAGGTCACAATGATGGACACAAAAACCACGCAACCAACTAATCTCTTTGGTTAACATCTGATAAGCCTTTCATCACAGATCACATAGAGTACTCCAGGGTCTCTCTTTTCTGAATCTTCTCTAGAATGCGTTCCTGCCAACAAAAGATTTATCATGGTTCTTTTGCGCCATGACCAATTTCCCTCAGTTGAGTTGGGCATAAATGAAGTTTTCACTAATTTATTTATTATTTTAATTAATTAATTTCTTTATCCATTCATAATTTCAAGAAGTATTCATTGAACAATTACTATGTCTTCAGTTTAGAACTTAGAAGTCAGAAAAAATACAGTAATTAAGACTTAAGGTTCTGATCCAGTCTGCGTGGGTTCATATTCATACTTCGTCACCTACTAACTGTGTAACTTTGAGTGAGTTATTTAAGTTTTTCATTCCCTCAGTTTTATCATCTATATAATGGAGTCTATTATGGGAATTAATGAGCTGACACATCTAAAATGCTTCAGACAGTGTGAGGCACATGCTAAGTACCCCAAGATGCTGATAAATTCATTGATGATCATGTTACTTCTTAAGAGGAAACCAAAGCTAGTGTCATAGTTCTATCCAAATACCACTGATAGTTATTCCTCCTATAATACTGTGAAGAAAAGTACATGGTGTTATGAGAGTGGGGCATTAGATCCAGTCAGGTAACTCGGGGAAGCATTTCTTGAATAAAAAATAATTGAGCTAAAGCCTGAGGGATAAGAGGCATAAATAGGTAAGAGTGGGAGGGAGGAAAAGAATCCCATGTAAACAGAATGTGCAGAAGGCCCATTGTCAGAGGCAGCAACGTGGCCCATGAGCAAAGCTCTTGGAAAGTCAGTGTGGCTGGAGAAGAGTGGCAGTTGGGAGGAATAAAGCAAGCCTGGGGAGGAACATGTTGAATGAGGCTGGAGACAGATTGTACCAGACCTTGCAGGCCATACTGAGAACGTAGTCTTATCTAAGAGCAATGGGGAGCTACTGACATGAATTTTACAGGTGAGAACAAGAATTCATACGGAGGTTCTGGTTCAGTGCTCATTAAAAGACCAAGTGAGCAAGTAGTGTGACAAGTGCCATTGAGATGCAAGGGCTTCTGTCTCTGCCACTTTCTGGGATGCTCCCCAGCCTCATTTCCCACTGTTTCTCATCTTGCAATGCCCTACAGCAAAGCCAGGCTATTCACTATTCTAGGTGAGCCACATAGGTGGACCACTGCATTTTGTGCATGTGGTTCCCTCTGCCAACATTGCTCTTCTTCCCCCAGCCTGCCCACTAACCCCTACTGGTCCTTTGTGGCACAGCTTCCACATCAGTGATAACATGGTGCTGGCTACAGTCAGTAGTCAAGATATGTTTGCACCAATGAGTCTATCCTTGTTCTGAGATGGGGGTCCTAGACAGGGTCAGCTTGCCCAGGGGCTAAGAAATTCTTTGTGAGACCACTTGTGCTCACAGCAAGGAAGCCAGCAAGAAGGTTCTACTTTTTCTATTCCCTTGTTTCAAAAATTATTATAAAATGAGTTTATTTTAAAACATTAGTCATATTCTACTGCTGTGGTTGAAATCCCTGGTTGCGAGAGTCAGTTCTGTCTTTACTGTATCTGAGGCACTGCTTTTTTTTCTTTTCTAATTTGATCCAATCCCACAGAACTCAGAGTTGAAGAGACCCTTGCCCAGTGGTCACGTGTATCAGATTAGATGCAATTACTCTCTATACGAGAAGACTTGACCTTTGCTCCTGTCTGATCAGAGGATTTCAGCTCAGGAATGGTTTTTTGAAAAGATAAGTGTCTCTCAGGGATGTCAGAGAACTCATTGATAAATAAGATGCAGATGACCTTTGGCATGCTTCGTTAATCATGTCAACATGAACTCGCATTACTCCAGTCACTAGATAATTTGGCAGCCACTACTCTCAGAGGAAAAGCCCATTCCTGGAGGCACAGAGGCAACTCACATCAAATAGCTACATTAAAGCGGACACCATATGGGTCCTGTTATCCTGACAAAATAATTAGACAAGCACACAGAAAGACTGTGCTAGGATACTTGGTGCAGGCCTTTTTTTCCCTGATAATAGTATTAATGAGTCCTGGCTGGTGTGGCTCAGTGGATTGACTACTGGTCTGTGAACCAAAGGGTCACCAGTTTGATTCCCAGTCAAGGCACATGCCTGGGTTGCAGGCCAGGTCCCCAGTAGAGGATGTGTGAGAGGCAACCACACATTAATGTTGCTCTCCTTCTCTTTCTCCCTCCTTTCCCTTCTCTCTAAAAATAAATAAATAAAATCTTTAAATACATAATAGTGATGATGATGATAATAAATAAATCATTAGAAAGAGCCCAGGTAGCCCAAAATAGAGAATTGATTAACCAAGAATGAATGAAGAATAAAAAATATGCCTGAATATAGGTGTGCAAATATGCACCTTTGTTTAAAATTGGATTTATTATATATTTGCTACTATGAAACCTGTTTTTTCCCCCACCTCACATTGCATTGGGATTTACACACCAATGCACATGTGTGTAGTTATTGAAATCAAACCACGAGACCATATAAACTCTGACATATTTACAACTAGAAGTTTATGCAACTTTTTGAACTAAAAATGGGGAATGTTAAAAAGTACAAGACATTTTTGTCTTACTTCCTAACTGGTCACATTGAACGTGCAATCTCATAGTGTGGAGGGAGTGAGTCCCTGGCCAGAATGATCCTACATGGGGTTCTCAGGACTTATAAGCAGGGAATCATTCATATGGGCAATATTGAATTACCTGGTGCTATGCAATTTACTGAGGAGATAATACTGAAAGAGATATAGTATGATGGGGGAAGCAGTAAATAAAGGAGCAATCTTTTATACTGGAGCATGGTGGCAGTATTATGGGGCACATGTTGTTGTATCCTCCCCTCACAGTATCACAGAAGCCACCATAAATGGGACAGCACCACGCACCAAGGGTTATTGCAAGAGTAATGAGTCAAATCATGCAAAGTGCCCACTTTAGTGACTGGAATACAGTAAATGTTCAACAAAGAGTAGAAAGAGAAAAGGAAACAAGCAGATTGGTTGAAAAAGAAGGAGAACATGTGTGAAGGTACTGAGAGTGAAATTTTGGTGTAAAGGTAGAGTTTGCAGGATCTGGATAAGCTGCAAGTGAAATGCTTAAGGATATTTTTTCTACTTTTATGCTCAGCCACACTTCTTTTTTCATGCCTCCTACCGTATAAATCAGCAGCCCTCCCTGGTAGGTTGGAGCTGAGCTCCCTATGCAGCTAGAAATATGGTATTTTATGCAAGTTTGCCTCAGTGTCAGCAGGTAAAAGCATAGATACTTCATTCAACTTGATAAAATGGAAATGCTAAAATGATTTATACAAGATTGTTGATCATAACTGACTCACAGTTGTGTGTTGTGTGTATAGTGTGTGTGTGTGAATGTTGGAAGAAGATGTAGAAGTGAGGAGGGTGAGACCAACTGACAACACATGTAGTTAGAAATCACAATATTAATACCAAATAGAGAACAAAATAAATAAGGGCACTCCAGAAGTGTTAAGGAAAATAAGCTTCCAGACTTTGAAGGATTTCACAGATAAACTAGGATAAATGCTGCCTTAAGAACAAGTTTATGTAGATGAATGAATGGCATTGCATGTTTTAATCCCATACTTTTTGGTGGAGAAAAAGTCACTCAGCTAACTGTTCCCTTCCAGAGTAGACATGCAATACAAAGTGCCATTCAGAGTTCTCTGTGTATGGGTAACACAGAAGTGTCTAAGGAGATACTCTATTACTGCCAGCTCTCTTGCCTAAAGCTCAGATGAAGGAATGAGGTCTGGAAAAAAGAAAGAAGCATGATTTGTTAGGTGACTCTAAATGTCACGGTAGTGGATTCTGTTTCGAGAAATCCCCAATTCCAGGGCCTGAGACAAGGCAGCAAGCAAGATAAACAATGAAGTAGCTCTCTCATTCTTTTTCCATACTCTGATAATATTTAGAATGTAATTATTGCTTGCAATGATCAAACAATGTTCCCTTTTCCTATTATTGGTTTTCTTTCTGCAGGCTGAGTAATCCTCTAGGGAACACCTTTTTCTCAGTGAGCTCCACAGGTTTACAAAGATAAAGCAAAGATTATAAACATGGTTGCAATTGGTGCTGAAGACATAGGGTTAGAAATGAAGGCAG
The DNA here is from genome assembly GCF_004126475.2 of Phyllostomus discolor. Taxonomy (NCBI): domain Eukaryota; kingdom Metazoa; phylum Chordata; class Mammalia; order Chiroptera; family Phyllostomidae; genus Phyllostomus; species Phyllostomus discolor. Next base: position 200,726,763 of record NC_040903.2, on the reverse strand, counting down.
ATGTCCCACAGTTTATTGTTTTGAGGGCTAAAGATGAGACTGTAACACTTCTACCAAAAAAAAAAAAAAAAATAGTGACCTATTAACTTCTTTCCAGAGGTAAAAACCTAAGCTATCAACAGACAAGTCAAACTATTGTTTAATAATACCACATTTACAAAAGAGTTACATTTTCACTTTAGACGTAACTGCCTGTATCACCGCTACATGTAGCTAAAGATGATTTGTTCATTTTCACAATGGATGAAGTAGAATAAAGTACTTACGTGGAAGTAGGACCCCAATCACTCCCTGCTGACTTCCATCTTCCCTTCAAACTCACTGTCACCCTCACTATCATTGTACATGGCATTAAGCAGTCGTAATGCAACTTGTGGCTTAGCTCTATTGTTTTAAAAAACAATTTAAAAACAACAGTAAATGCCCATTTAACTTTTCCGTGAAAATGTTTGAATGATGCCATCACTTGGCATCTCTCTTGACAAATGGTGATGATGAGAATATGAAAGATGGACACTCACTCACTGGGTCTTTCTCTGTGTCAGGCAGTGCTGAATAAATAACATGGCTTCCACGTTTAAACATTTAAGCCCCAAAACAATTCTACAAAGCCATTTCTGTTATCAGATCCTCCTTTTACAAAGGAAGAAATGGAGACAAAGGGAAGATAAATTGATCAAGATAATATGATCTATTAAATGATGGATAATACAAATTCTTTCTACCTAACATCAGAGCATGAACCCTTAACTCACTGGAAAATTTGCTTTTTCTTAAAGAAAAAAAAAATCATCATACTGGGAGTGAGGTGCGACCAGGAAAATTCTAAAAGCTCTGGGTCACACCTATGGATCAGCCAATTTATACCTCCTTTCCATTGCATGCAATCCCCTTTCCTCAGCACAACATTAGGGTCTGTACATTTTCTTCCTTCTACCTACTCACATATGCAAGCGCGACATTTCACAAATCAGATTATGTGCAACTCTAATCCATTTGGTGATAAGAAAGAGTTTGTGCACTAATTTTCTTGCGAGGAGGAAATTGCCGGAACCTGCCTGATTCAGTAGTGTTAATATTTAGTCTCACAAAGTTACCAGACTAATCCCTCTAGACAGAGTGTGGTAGAAAGTGAGAATAATAATGTGCTAAGTTACAGAACTCTAAAAAGGCAGTTCCAAGGCATCCACTAACCTTGTTTCCAATATCAAGTCAGCATTCCCCCAGACGCCTTATACAAATTAATCCACATGCAAACTACTGACTCAGTGAATTTATGCAGTCACACAAGAGTGACTGCTGGAAGCATATGGCTCATGTCAAATGCAGGACTGCGGGCAGGGATAAGCTGACGTTTCTCTCAAGTTTTTGGCTTCAAAGAACCTCTTTGGGCACAAAAAGTGTCTTTTAAACTCTGGCCTTTAGCCCACATGAAAGTTAAAGATTTTCTTTTTGTGATATAAGCTGATCTGGCCACTACAATAATACATATAGTCAAAATATAAATACTTGATAGAAGACTGGAGATTATTGCTTAACTGGGAAAAATTCTAGTGAGATGAATTCCATAGACACTTTAAGATTTAAATGAAATGTATCCCATTTTTGCTTAAGCTTCCATGCTCTAAGGAGAAAGGCTTTTGGAGGACAACAGAACGCATTTCTATTATCTCTTTCTCAAAAAATCTATCATGTCTGAGGAAGAAACATTCTTCATATCCAGATATGACACAGGATAATTGTGTTGAACTGAGAGCCAAGTTCACTGCCTCTTTATCAGATATTGTAACACGGAAACCAATGAAAGGTCCGTTAAGTGACAAAATGCTTCTGGTTAGTTACTAGTGACTGGAATGCTGGGGTCAGTGACAACAAAAGACAAATATTAAAGGTATTAAATATATATTGAAATATGCCTCTACTTTTTCCATTAACTGTCACTCTTCTATGACCTCACCAGATGGTTCCTGCTTGCTCATTCTTTCTCTCAGCGACATCAACTCCCCATCTCTCATTTATCACCCAGAAAGTAAAAACTTTGTTTTTCTATTGGATGCAGCCCATTTGCTAGTCACATAATTATGGCAAATGGTTGTGAAGTGTATCCAGCACGGGGCCATCATCAGTGACTATGGTGGGCCACTTTAATTAATTAATTAACTATTTAATCAATCCTCACCTGTGGACATTTTTAAAATCACTTTTACAGAGAAAGAGGTGGGAGAGACAGTGAGAGAGAGAGAAACAGCGACTGGCTGCCTTCTCATGCATCCCCTCATCAGCGATGGAAACCACAACCTGAGTATGTGCTCTGTCTGGGAATCAAACCCGTCACATTCTGGTCTATAGAATGATGCTTCAGCCAACTGAGCCACCCACCCAGGGCTGTGATCGGCCACTTTTAAGCCAGGGCAAATGAGGCAGAGGTAAGGCCAGACCACCAGTCAAAATGTTCCTGGTATCCCCTCATATATCTCAGTGCTGCTCTGATTTGTGGCAGGTGCCCTCTGGCAGTGTGAGGAAAGGTGTATCAAGACAACACGGAAGAGAGTGTGTGCCCTCGGTCCCTTTGACGCTCTCTTGCTGAGAGCAACAGACCGAAGTCAGCATAAGGAAGGAAACAAACAGCCCTACCAAAAAAACTGTGAGATTTACTCTCAACTAATGCTCTTTCTTTGCATTTTAAGCAAACTTATTTTTATTTTAAGTAACTTCTTCCTATTTGTGAAATGATATTTTTAGTTGTGTCCTCTCTGAATATTTTTTCTCCTTATTTCTTCCCACACATTTTTTTTTTATCTTTCTGACTTCTTTCTTTTCCTTTAAAGAGACTACTTCAGGCCAACAAGCTACGTTATATGTCAGTGAGGTTTTTAAAAAGGGTCAAGATATTCAAACTTATACCTGAGGGCTTAAAATTTTAAATAATAATAACTTCTTTTTTCAAATACCTGGGAATAGAACTGATATTCACATTAGAAAGTTTGGGGTCCTTTTTTTTAAAAAAAAAAAAAAAGTCAGCTAATAGCCCTGTATCTAGAGACAAATGTTCTTTGCACAGTTTCCAAATAATTATTACTAAGTTTTTGCTCATCTTGCTTCTTTGTGATGAGAAGTATTATGCCTGCTTGCCCATAGTTAGGTAAGATTGCAATTGACTTTTGTCCTATTAAAAACCTGCCTTTTAAAAAAAATACTGGGCATGTCTTTTTCATGTGTTAATGTATGCAGTTCCAACATGCCTCTGAGTCATGTAACATGCAGGATTCCTTGTCCCAATCCCATTCTCATGTCAAAAGCTAAAAATTGTTACAAAGGCAGATTCTGTCCTCCCACATGGTCCTATTCAGATGTCATGTGAATATATTTGGGTCTGACTTGCTGTTACCAGATAAACAGCACAGATTTCCTTTCTTCCATGAAATAAATCTTTCATTTGTGCGTCTTTCTAATCAAGGCACCACATCCATTTTTGAGAATAACTCTTATTATTTATGGGATAATGTTATTACCAGGTTTGTTAAAACTTTATTTTAGGAATATCAAATTTTTACTTTAAAGTAATAGTCTAAATCATTTATCAAATTAAATACTTGACTAGACATATGACTTCAAATCATTTCTTTGACTGTCACATAATAAAGCAAGTGAGGTGGCATTATAAGTGGAAATATGACTTCTAGGAGAAACTGGCTTTCCCGGACAAGACTGAAAGAAGAAAACTCCTTTAAATTGTTCTGAATAAGAGACTTTACCAAAGCATAGGGTGTTTTACAATTAATTCTAAGTACCCCCCAAAGCAACAATTTAGAAAAACAATGCTTAAATTTTATTGGGTTATTTCATTATTGTAAAAGTCATGGAGAAATAAACACTGTTGATAGTAAAAAAAAATGGGATCTAAGGGTGCACACAATGTCAGTAGTAAAGACATCTTATTTGGCTGCTTGTGAGAATTATCAGTGGGTTTCTTAAGCTTTAGCCACTTCTTACTAAGTAAGAAGTACCACCCAGTTTATTATAAAGAAGTTTATTACCTGGTTATAACAAGAAGTTCTAACTTGAAAGAGTAAAGGCCTCCTTAACTTCTTTCTCTCGGGACTAAGTAAATTACTAGATCATTATGCCAAACATCAAAGCATTTAATTTTACTACTACTTAAAATTCTCACTATTGATTATTTGTTTTCCTGTCAACGTCTTGTTCTCCAAGAGCAGATTTCTGAAATGCTGAAACATCTAGTAGAATAAGAGAATATTAAGGAAAGAAAGTTGTAAAGATAATAGGGTCCAATTTCTCTCTCCTGGAGATGGGAAGGTTAGATCTCTTAGAGTTTCAATGACTTCCCTGAACAGTTAAAACTGGGAAACCTGTGATAGAAAACTAAATCTTAGAAAGTGTAAAGAGTGCTGAACTATGCCTTGTGGTTGGACTAATATACCTTTAAGGCATCTTCCAACAGTGAGTATGTAAAGTTCATTTCACTTTCAACTTGACTGTTCTATCTCTGGTTCTTTCTGGGATTTGAACATAGTGTTGGACATTTCCTAAGTGCAACTGGGTGTTTGTTGAGATATATAGCAAACATGTACAGTTCATACTTTTTTTGTTCTTTAGGATGCCAAGGAAGAAAAAGGGGAACAAGAGTCATCCATAAATCACCAATGACCTAAAATTAAAGGAATTTGCTAAACTTGCTCCATGAAGGTAATCCTATCCTGTTCCATAAAGAATTACGTACCTGGGAATAAAATAATGACATACTTAGCAAATTTTCTTAATGTCAGTTCCTAATACATTCTGCTTTAATGGAGAATGTATACCTAATGGAGAGAGAAAAGCATATTTCTTATTGCCCTAAGACTTGAAGTCTTTGGTGCAAGATGGTACCAGCATAAAATTAATATGGCTGAAAGTTTGTATCCAAGGTCATGCTACAGATTAGTACTAGACTTGGACAGGAACTCAGGAGTCCTGGCTTCTAGTCCAGTGTTCTCCCCACTGCATTATGTGGCACCTACTTTGAAACTAGGTAGGTGACACCAAATGCTTTGTAGACTTTTAAAATTAATGATATGAAAATACACATATGCTTGATATTAAAATGGGAGGAGAAAAAGAGTAAAGCTAATTGAAACTGCAGGGAGAATTTATGATAAATCAGGCAGATAATATCACCATTAATTTGGCCTGTCCTTCTTAATAATGTCAGAAAATCCATCAATGATCAGACATAGTTATTGCCTTTGCTTGGGCCTTTCAGCAAGATGGGACTGCCAACAAAACAATGATGAAAGTACCACGGTGGTCTTATTTCATCCATGTTGCTCTTACATCAATGCACAAAAAAGACCAGAGATAGTGCATCTCTTGTGTGTCCTTATTTCACAACTGCCTTTGTTTTTGCTTTCATCTGAATATAATTCTAATTTGAGAGCAATAAATAACTCCCAAAGAAAACTAATTTTCTCACAGCTGCAGGTGACCAGCCAGCTTGGAGAGGTGTGTCTGATCCAAATACCCTAGCGAAAAGGAGGGCTTGAGCACCAGTTGGACTTGATGGGTACTAAGCCTGCCCAGCACAAAGGTGAAACTGGACCTCAGAGCTCTGGGAATCACAACAAATACAGCATTCCAACTGGGGCTCAGCCTGCAGTAGGCGGATTTCATATGAATATGAAACAGTTGCTGATCGATCACAAAAGCAGAATCATAGGAAAACACCCTAGCCTTCCTTTTTCTTCCCTAATATCTAAGCTTTCAGGTTTCCAATAGGAAAGCCAGTTTCTACATCTGGATTCATTCCCCAGCCTCCCATGAGAGCAAACTAGAAGACTGGGTCAAACAATGACTCCCACACTGATTCCTTGGGCAGATTATTGTTGCTGGGAGCACCTTGACCACAGATTCTTTTTTGAAATGACCAAGTTCCTTAGGTTTAACAAAGTTGGGTTGGAAGGTCCCCAGTTCTTGTTAACATTTTCTGCTTTGGAACAGGCCAGAAAACAGCACATTATCTTGGGCAGAATATTAAGATTTAGTTATCTGGTCTGACTCAGTAATGATGTGACAAAGAAAGGAAATCTATAAAAGCAAAGCTCATTCTTTCAAATATGTATTTAGTGGTAAAAAGGTAAGTTAAGTTTCATCTTTACACTTAATTCTGATAGATATTTTTGTCATTCAGGTGTTGCATCTGGCCCCAGAAGGACAGATCTTCTCTAAAAGCAAAATAATCACTCTTTTCAGGACAAGAAAGAGAAAACTTTCTTTATGCATGACTCAAAAGCAAAATGACTAACTTCCCACTTATATGATTATCAACCCAGAGTGGGAAAGGGAGAAGGAAAACATACCTAAGTATGCTTGAGAATTAAATTCCAAAATCAGACACTTCTATATTTCATGAGAAAATAAGGATTTATTGCAATTTTCCAAAAAGTCATCAACAGTTCATTTAACCTAGCTCTGGGTGCCTCACTCCCTAGCATATGCTCTGTCTGTTTTGTTTTCAGACTGAAACACATGCATGATCATTTTTTCATGGACTACTGTCATTCCTCCAAGAGTATACCAAAATAAAACTAGAGATAAGACATTTTCAGGCACGGAAGCCAGAGAAGAAATGAAAATTAACTGATTTTCAGTTATAAGATTGGGGAATGTCCATTAGTAAAGATCACCAGACAAATAGGCACTGCTTAACCTGGAAATCAGGATTTGCATAGAAAATAAGATAAAAATTTCTTGTTCACTTTGGGAAAAAGTTTATGGTAGGGTTCATTCGAAAAGCAAGTTCCCCCACATCCTTAAGCAATGACTTGATTTTGAGGATTCAATTCCTGCCTACCTCTTCAGAAACCTGCCTGGCATATAAAGCAAGCTGTCCCTGAGCCACACAGGTAAATGTTGGGAACCGCCCTGACTGGTCTCAGAAGCTGTAACCCCCCGCCAAGGCTAAGGCTGAGGGAGTGACCTTGGACCATAAGCCAGCAAGGAGACAAAAGCTTATCTCCCTGGCAGGAGCGCTGCTTCTGCTGCTTCATTCATAACTGAACCCCAAAGCTTGGTCGGTTAGCCAAAGACAGGTAAGATTCCCCAAGGGGGGAACGATCTAAGAGAGGCATGATCACGTGGGAGGCCCCCCAAAGAAGGACTTTGGGGGCTACGGCAATAGGGGGTGATGGACCCTCGCTCCTCAGCTTTGACAAAGCCTGAGTTCTCCTTGTCTGGGAGAAAATCTCCTTATCTCTTGGTTGCCTTAGTTCCCTTGCTCCACCTAAGCCTGAAACAATGACAGGGTGGTGCAGCTCTGTGCTGAAAAGGGCGGGTTCCCCGGGTGATCAGGCCTAAGAAAGAACATGTAAATTCCTGTGAAACCTTCTTCGTTTAGAATGCTCTCAGGTGAATGAGAAGGGTCCAAGGAGGAAGTTAGTTTGTTCCTTAAAGTCTTACAGCTCTTTGACCCTGACTCAAAATAGGCCCTCAGACTTCCTTGTTATCTATTGTTTGATCCTTACTTCCTGGCAATGAGTAATGAGCTTTTACCTGAATTCTTATGCAAACAAAGCAATAAAAAGCCTCTCTGGAGGGGGAACGGCATGCTCTCCCCACCAGTGAGGGTGGCCAAGCCGCGCCCTCCAGGAGAGAGGGTGGCCAAGGCCCTCCCCACGTGAGGAGTGGCCCTGCTGTTCCTATCCCCCCACAGGACCTGGTTGTCTTTGTGTATGTTTTCATCGCATTTTGATGAGCCATCTGCAGCATTCCGTGATCACTGCTGGCCGGTGACCCACGTATCAGGTAAATATGAAAGATGTGGTTAAATGTAGTTGCACTTGTTTCTCTAAGATCATAGGAAAAAATAGCTGGAAAACAATAGAGATGGTGGAAAACTTTTAAAAAATAAAGAATCAAAAATGGGTGGTAGAGAAAGAGAGTAATTTATTTCTGTCAAAAACAAAAATCCTCAGGATCTTTTCTTCATAAAAATGTTAACAAGGTATTTTTAGGCCAAGACAGAAATAAAATCTTTGTATCAATCACTGAAGACCAAACAGAAAGTAAGATGCTTGCACTGTGGAAGAATCTAGCTTATCTTCTAAGGCAATTAATAACAATAATAACAACAACAAAGCCCTGGCTGGTGTAGCTCAGTGGATTGAGCTTGGGCTGTGAACCAAAGTGCCGCAGGTTCGATTCCCAGCCAGGGTACATGCCTGGGTTGCAGGCCATGACCCCCACCAACAGCATATTGATGTTTCTCTCTCCCTTTCTCCCTTCCTTCCCTCTCTAAAAATAAATAAATAAAATATCTCCTGGCTGGCGTAGCTCAGTGGATTGAGCGCGGGCTGGGAACCAAAGTGTCCCAGGTTCGATTCCCAGCCAGGGTACATTCCTGGGTTGCAGGCCATAACCCCCAGCAACCGCACATTGATGTTTCTCTCTCTCTCTCTCTCTCTCTCTCTTTGTCTCTCTCTCTCTCTCCCCCCTTCCCTCCCTCCCTAAAAATAAATAAATAAAATCTTAAAAAAAAAGAACACCTTTAAAAAAGAAAACAACAACAACAACAACAACAATAATAAATTATATATATTTATATATACACACACATATAGTTTAGGCATGCACGAATGGTAGTCTTAGGTAACTGAATAAGAATTTCTAGGTAAGAAGTTAAGGTTCTCTTCAGAGGGATAACATTTCTATCACAAGTACATCATATTCTCATGCCTTTCTCCAGGAGGAAAAGATTTGGTGTTCTAAGATCTTTGTGGTCACCCTGATATCTTTTAAAAAGATGTATTCTTTTAAAAAATACTTACTATGAGAAGTTGTAAATAACATTAGTGACAAAGTCAAAGATGGCTTATGAGGAATAGTCCCTGTGGCTCCACAGAAGTACTTAGGGACCCTGACTTTGCAGAATGAGAGATGGATGACTCAATCAATAAGACAAAATGGTATGAAATTCTATAACCTGCCCTGATGAGGGAGGTTGAAAGAATGGATTAGGGGAGGCTACGTCTTAATTAATAGAAAAATCAGGATCATTGGGTTCTACTCCGAGGTCTCATGTTGACTTAGTTTCTGTGACCTTCATTCATTAAACAGATTTGGTTACGAGCAAATTTGCAAGGTATGCCAGGAGTAGGCAAGAGAATTATAAAGACAACTTGCTGAAAGTCTAAACTCACAAAGAACAAGGACAAAAATAAATTCAAGTTCAAAGGCAAAGACAGAAGTCTATATCCAAAGTATAGTCTATTGGCGAGAGTGCAAATGTATAGACATACTCAAGTTTACCAATTATTTTAAAACTGCTAACCAGTAAGGATTTAATGTGTAAAAAAATTTGTAATGATTTTTCCGGTTGGTCTTTCCTGATTCATCATCCAGACTCACCCTGAGTGTGCCCAGTACATATTTTCTCCATTTGGACAGAGTCCTTATCCCCTCTCAACTCTGAGTACTAATCAGAAAAAGAAATATAGACCTTGTTCTAATTTAGCCCCTCTCTGCTGCCAACCCACCCTCAACGAATCAATTTTAAGGACTGGGAATGCCACAGCCTGTTAAGAACAATCATGCAGGTATGAGTAAACTGAAAAGCATGAAATAAGTCATCAAAATGATCAGAAAGTGAGTGATTTTTGACATGTTAGCATCTTGGGCTCTAAAAAAACCTCTCTCCCTGCAAACCATAGTTATGCAATTATTTTGGTAATTCATCATCAATCTGCTACATACCATAAATGCCTTTCAATTCTGGAATCAACAAAACTTCACAGAATGTATGAGCTACTAAGGAAAATATTCAGATATATAAGCAAGAACTTAGGTGCATTAAGTGCTTTGAATGGGAAATCAAGGTACTAGTAAAACATAGGGGGTACCTCTAACCTCAAGGTCATGAGGGATAAGAAAGTCTTCCTAGATTGGTGCCATCTAATCTGATACTTCAGGAAAAGGGATAAAAGGTGAAGACAGTGTTGATGACAGTGTAAGGTTGGTTCAGTTAGGGGAATAGCATGTTCAAAGGCCTGCACGCAGAGGTCAGTAAGATGGATACTCACAGCTGGTTTTTTTGAAAAAGATTATTTATCTGTTTGACATAAATTATCTAGTACCAATACTACTAGCAGGCACCATCTGGATGCAGGTATGGGTTTATTTGGTTCTGAAGGGTACCAGAGTGTGCAGCCCCAGAATATTCTTCTTTGGCAGATGAATCATTTGAGCAAAAGGTGATTGAGAACTCTTCACAACTCTTATCAATGGATAGGACACTGACTTAAATCCACATCACAAGCCTTACTAAATAATCCTCAAATACTATATTTCCTGGTAACCATTCCATAATTTGCTTCCACCACCCAAATCCCAAATACCCTTTTCCTTAATTAGCCTGAGATGGTATACAAGCCCAAGTTCTAACCCTTTGGGTTACTCATCACTGGATGCTCCCATGTCTACTTGCATAGTGCACATGTTAATAAACTTCTGGGTTTTTTTTCTTTTGTTAATTTGTCTCTTGCCTGTCTAATTAACAGGGCCCAGGTAGGGAACCTAATAGAGATAGAGAAAATATTTTTTTCCTCCCCTGAAGTTCTCTTGCACAAACAGCTCCATGTCCAAAGACAAATGTAGACACACACTCTTTCCATACTCATCCACTGTAGTGCAAAATGGACAACCATCAGATACCTGACAATCTCCTAACAGTGCTAGAGACGATTAACTTCTTGAGGCTGAGAGCAAAAAGGATTCTGCCGGGCGGGATGAGAACTTTCAAGCACACTCCAAACAGCTCAATTAGATCAACAGAAAAGCCTCCTGAAGCAGTTCAATAGATTTACTGCACAGCATTTTCCCTCTCTTCACAATATTAAAAAAAAAAATCATCAGCTTCTTCCCACCCTGGAGTTGAAAGGTTGCCCCAGCCTTTTTCAGTGCCTCCCTTTCAATTTAGCCTGCTTTCCTTTTTAATCTGCTGCCATCACAATGTCTGCAAACTCTTCAGTGCACAGCATGTTTGCCGGGAGGACAGGCTCCTTCTCCCTCACTTGGCTCTAGGAAGCATTCCAAGTCACTGTGTATTTATACATTTGACAACAGCTCTAAGACAAGAAAGGGGGTGAAAGGGCAAGAACACCAGTTCCAGGCATGGAGATCACAGAGGAGAGAAAAACAAGGAAATAAAAAGATGAGTAAACCTGCCAACACCCTCTTCTTTATCGAGCCCTGGTGTGGTTATTAAGCACATGTGGGAAACAGAGTAAATATATGTCTTCCAATACATCGTCTATAATTTAGCACTGGGTGGCAGGCAAGCAACTCTTCATGTAGTTGCCAGAAGGGGGTAATAAATACTCTGTTTTATTGGGGGGAAATGGACCAAAAGGAGGGGGAGTGGACATTTGGATGGCTGTGTGAAGCATCTCTCACTCCTTATTCTTCTATTTTCAACATTTATGATCTACACGCACACTTTTTTCCTATCTAAATCTTTTGCTTAATAATATGAATAAAATTATCAGTTTATTAATAAAACAGCCACCACAAAACTCACTCACTAAAAGCCTATGGTGTGCACTATCCTGGCCCTTTTCATTGATAATCTCATGTGGAGTTCACAGCAATCCTACAAGGTAAACACTACTGTTCCCATTGCATAGATGAGGTAACTGAGACAGAGTTGTTTTTTTTTTAATTAACCACCCATGCCACAAAGCAAGGGCCTGGCAGAATCATCTGAATTTAGACCCAAGATTTTATCCATTGTGTATAATCGATTATAAACATCAGTGACTCAACATTAAATATATGATTACTTATGTGAGAGTCCTTCAGTTTTGGTTTGTTTTTAACAAGCCAGTTCTTACCACCTGATGTCAGCAGCAATATGATGTTGCCTTCCATCAAGGCTTATTGCATTTTGATACATCAATTGGCTGAGTTTTACAAACTCACAAACTTACTACATGACTATAATAGATCAATCCTCGTGCGTTGCTGAACTGAAGAGGCAACTAAACTGAGCCTGTGAATTCCACAAGACAGTATTTTGGATTGGGGAACTGTGCAGAAAATAAGGCACATTTTTGGAGTCTGAGGTCCTCTTGTATTATTTTTCTGGCAAAGTTGCGAAATACCTTCTAGCTTTATCTTGCCAGTTCCAACCAATACACTTTTCCCCAAGAGCTGTCATGATTTTTAGAAATAAAACTTTGTCATGTCACTGTCTGGTTTAAAAGCCTTCAGTGGCCTCTTATTGCACTGAAAATAAAATCCTAGTGGCAAAGTTCTCAGGAAAACAATGTCCCAGTTCCTCCATGTTGCAATTTCTATAAACTACCTGCCCTTTGATCAGTTACATATGCAGCTTTTTTGACTCAAGTTTGGCTTGTAGAAAGCTTTGAAGTCTCATTTCATCCCTGGCTGACTTTGGTATAAACTGCTGAGAGTCAAATGACCCATTTTGTACCTGAGGGATGATAGAAGGGAAGTACAGTGGCAGGTAGCTTTTGTTTCAGCCCTGTTGAAGGTAGGGGAGCAGAGGAAGCCTGCTTCAACAGACTCATCTGCTCTAAGGGAACACAGAGCAGTTTTAGAGGTTCCTAATGAAGTACAAAACCAACAAATGACCCAAACATAAAGAATTAAGGGGATAGGGAAGAAGGTGTTTTTTAATACACGCAAAACCAAATGGAGGACAGCTACTAGTGCTGCTTTTTGTTCCTTCTAAGGACAAGGACAGAAGAATAGGGGTTTAACCCTGGGAATAGGTAAGGAGAGTAAAGGACAGTGGGCTGGACGATTCCAGATTCTTTAATTCACTATTAGCAGAACGGAAAGATTGTATATTCTCAGATGAGACCTAGTTCCAATTGTGGCTCCACTCTTACTTAACCTCAGTTTTTCCAAGTACACAATGGAATGACAAGATCGGATGCTCAGGATTGATGTATGTGATGGTTAAATGAGAAGACATATACAAAATGTGTTTCACAGCCAGAAATAACATGGCAGCAGCTGAATAAGTGCTAGACCCCCTAACTCCATGTTTTCCAAATTTATTTGATCATGAAACTGAATCAGGGTTCCTGTCAAAAGCGGATTTCCAGGCGTCTTCCCAAGGATACTGATTCAGTATGCCTATGGTAAGCCCAAGAATCTGTATCTTCACTAAGGGCCTCTGGTGAGCGCTATACTTCAGGAAGTTCAGAGAAGAGTGCCCTAGTTCATCAGGATAAACCCCATTGATTTGAATCTAGACTGGATCAAACCAGAAAGGTCTGGAAAAGCCTATTGTGATGGGTTGAATTTTGCCCATCCTATAAGTGACATGTTGAAGCCCTAGGCCCAGTACCTTACTATGTGAACTTGCTTGAAAATATTGAGGTTGCAGATATAACTAGTTGAGTTAGATGAAGTCCTATTGAAGCAAAGTGGGGCCCTACGCCAATATGGCTGGTGTCCTTATAAGAAGATAACCATGTGATACAGGGACACTCAGGGAGAGGGCCATGTGATGAGGAAGCCAGAGATTAGAGTTATGTAGCTGTAGATCAAGTGCTATGGACTGAATGTTTCTCATCCCTAGTATTCATATATTAAAATACTAATCCCTAGTGGGGTGGTTTTTAGAGGTAGGAACTTGGGAAGATAATTTGGTCATGAGGGTAAAACCATCACTAATAAAATGAGTACCCTTATAAAAAAGACTCCAGAGAGATATCTGTCCCTTTTGCTATTGAGAACACAGCCATCTATGAACCAGAGAGCGAGCTCTTGCCAGACACCTAATCTGTGACTGCCTTGACATTAGACTTCCCAGGCTCCAGAACTGTGAGAGATGAAGTCCTGTTGTTTATAAGCCATACAGTCTATAGTATTTTGTTATAGCAACCCAAACAAACTGAAACACCAAGGAACCCCAGAGACTGGGGACAAAGCACCAGAAGATAGGAAGAGGCAAGAAAGAATCCACTTACAGATTTCAAAGAGAGCATGGCTCTGCTGATAACCTTGATTTTTGACTTCTAGCCCTCAGAGCTGTGAGACATGAATTTCTGTTAAGTCACCCTGTTTGTGGTACCTTGTGACAGCAGCCCTAGGAAATTATTACACCTATTAAAGGATCTCTTACAATCCCAAATTTAGGACCACATTATAGCAGACCAATCACGGCCGTGTGGATTGAGAATGAGATATAAAATCTCCCCCACCTCCCCATTTTCTGCTGATTGAATAATTTTGCATTTGACTCTCCATTTTGGTATAATCTATTCACATCACTCCTTCCCCATTATTGATATAAGAATGAATGTGAGTTAATCTTGACCAATAAGATGTCAGGGGAAGTAGGGGGTAGTGGTGTTGGAAAGTTTCCCTTGCACCTAAGAGCTGATTCTTTCTCCTGCATGTTGTCATTTATGCATCCAACATTTGGAACAGCTATAGACATCTTACATGGAGGATCCCTAGTCTAAGGGCAAACTGGCACATTGAGGATGGCAGAGAGAAAGAACCTGGCCCATGATGGCATCACTGAGACACTGCATCAATGACTGTAGAGCCTACTCTATGTTTGGACTTCTTGCTCCTTAACTTTTCCTCTTGTCCTACATCATTCAATTCTTTATTCTGTCCTCAGATTCATGTTTTTAGCCCTGTATTTTTTCTTGAGTTAACTAAGAATGGTTATGCTTCCCACCAGTTAGATTTTCCTGCTTGGATAGGTTTTATAGTCAACTTTTTACTTAAAGTGATCCTGGATAGTAAATTTACCTTCTGCACAAACCTGGTCTGAGACCCTGTCTAAGCAAGTTTTTCTCGTGGCTCCTCAAAGGCCAGAATTGGGTCCATTAGTGCTTGTCTAGACTATCCCAGATACTCCAGGACAATGGGTATGGAGACTCTTCTTGGTCACCTCATTCATACAATCCACTCTATCCTTCCTGCAACATCAGTTGTCCTTAATACAACCTGCTCTATTACTCGTTAGAACCAAGGAACTAGCTATAACTAGTTACAGTCAGGGAATTGTCCAACTTATCTACAAGTAAATGCAGAAACAAAATCCAGAAAGCTATTGTGTCCCTGGGGAAAGAGTCCTCTTAAAACATCCAACGCACTTAGCTACTCCATTGTTAAGAACTTACTATCTTTCCTTTCCAGAAGCAAGCTTTGACATTGGCAGTAGAAACAAGACTACTGAATTAAAAATTTCTTCTAATAAAATATTTTGCTTTTGAGGCACTTACCTACATTTGTATTTTTGTCACCTGTAACTTTACAACACAGTCACAGGATAAACTATCCCTCCCAGTGAGATTCACACTCCAATGCTTATAGGGCAGAGTTAGGTTATATCCTTTGGCTGAGACTCAGTTATAATTTATTTAATACCTTTACTCAGTGGCAATTTTTTAAAAATAAATGAAGTATTAAACACATTTATAGGACATTACAGTGATTTCTGAGCTCAGAAAAGCTTTGAGAATGAGAAAAAGCACAAAGGACAAAGGTAGTTGGTGCAAACTTGTTCAGTATCACTGTTAAACACAGATGAGTTAGTATTTCTATATATTCAGCACTCATTACAACATGTTAGCCTCTCCCATGGTTCTTCCCCTTATCAAAACCATATGGAATTAGTTGCAGTCACAAGTTTGTTTCATAAAGTCATTTTTTTCTAGGGTAGGAAACTTGTATGTGAATGGAGGGGAAGAAAAGAAGATACCAAGTCAACACTTTGACTGCTTTTCAGCTTTACTTATATTGTCCTCTCTCCAAAACAGTAGTTTGGGGCAAAAAACCTACTATATTTTCTAGATTTGGGAGTAGTTATAACAAAAGTTTGTGGTTTAAAAGTAGTGAGGGCCAGTAGAACTTTTTGACCCATATTTATGGCTCCTTATTGGAGGCAGACATTTATCACAATATTATTTTTGACATTCACATCTAACCTTGTTCACCATGCAGAGAAGCTTGGTGATCAACAATAGTAGTCACCTAATTCCTTCCTTATGGAGCATATAGGGTTTGTTTAAAAACAGGTGGAAGAAACAGAAGAATCTCATTAATCTCAATTTATTAATCTATCTGGTAGGAGCAGCATAAAGAATAAAACTCCATGCAAATAAAACATTAGGAAGCCACACTAAAGACAATATATTAAACCAATTTATCTGTTTTAAACAGTCAGTGTATAATTGATAGGCTAAATTTAATCAGAAAATTATTTTTGCCCAACAAAAACTCTGGCTTTTTAATATACATTTGTTTATATACAGTTGACTATTTTTCTTAGTAATAGCCCACAGGTCTCAGATATGAAATCTAATTAAACCGGAATCTGTTTCTACCTTGCTTCATGACTCAAAGCAAGAAACTTAGCATCACTTTCTTGATCATTATATACTTGCAATGTTTATAATGGACATTGTACAAAATAGAAAGCAGAAAAAAATAATGCTCATGCAACATCATGGGGTATTAAATTTGGAAGAGACCTTGGGGATGATTTATAAACCTGTTTCTCAAAGTGTGTCATGTGGACCCCATTAGAATTACCTAGGGAGTTTTTAAAAATGTGTATTCCCCAAACCCATCCTAGACCCAGTAGAGTGTTGCGGGGGAGGGTCTTAAGTCTCTCTCTGTTACCTGCCAGTTTGTGTGCATCAAAGGAATGGTGGTATCAAGGTAACTTGAGAAGGTGTTTGGAAACACACATTCCCCTCCATCTTCTAAACGCGAATATAATTCAGGGTTGCGAGTGAAATTTTAAAAAGCTCTCCAGCTACTCTCACCTTCTTTGGAACCAGTGAGCTCATCTGCTGCCTTCATTTTACTGACAGGAAAGTGAAATCAAGGAAGCCATGACTCATCTCCAGTCATGCAGCGTAAGCTACCAGCAGAGCCAGGACTCTAACTTGGGCCCATGACAGGTGTCACACAACAGGTACCTGATGACATTCTTTTAAACACCTTTTTATTAGAGAAAATGTCAAACATATACACAATTCATCAGTGTCACTTGATGAACCTTCATGTATCCATCATTCAGGTTACCTCAGCAATGATCAATTCATGGCTGACTTCATTCATCTCTATCCAGAACCACCTGTCTACCCTGGCTCCTGTTTGTTTTGAGGCAACTCAAGAATCATATAATTTTATCTATAAATATTTGCCTGATTGGATTATTATAAGGAAGAACCCATGAAATATTACTTAGCTTCTTTGTGCTTCAGTTTTTGTCATCTAAAAAAAAAAACCCATCCAATATCCAGCTTATAAAAAAAAACCCCATCTAATATCTAGCTTATATCCAGCTTATCCAGCTTTTGACATACTCCTTTCTTATCCTGGAATTAAGAAGTATTTATAAAGCATATTTTGGTTTGATTACCAGACCAACTCCATAATTATTTAATTTCAGTGTTGAAGAAACTGTGGTAATACGGACTCTGAAATATTAGCTCATTAGGGACAAATGAACTTAGAAATAAAAATACCAAATGATGAACCAGGTTGTGGATTTCTGTTAATAAACCCAGACATAATTATTTAGATAAGAACAATAAGTAAAATAGCAACCAATCACCTAGGAATTTGAAAAATATTGGCCTTTTACTTTTATTTAGGTATTTTGATTGACATAGCAGTATAAAGAAAAGCCTCTATAACAAATCCTGTCAGATTGTATTGTATGTAAAATTCTTACTTACAGTAAACAGGAGGAGGGAAGGAGGAAGGAGAGAGAGAGGAAGAGGGAGATGATAAGAGTGAAAGAAGGAGACTAAGTGACACTCATTTTACCCCATTCAGTCCATAGAGTTAATTACATTTATGGTAAATTACCACAGTGTATGAATTGAAGTAATCATAGGGCAATCATCTCTCAATTCAATTAAAAAGAGGTGTAATATGTTGCAAAATTCCAAGAGATTTAGAATGGTTTTTTCCTATCACTACCTAATGGTTAAAATGTCCAAAAACATAGCCTTTGGAGAGTAGTGTTAGTGTCATCTTTTGTTACTAACAGTGACAGTACTGAAATTCTAAACCAAAAGAATTAATCTTGTATATTGCTCAATCTGCAACAATATATTGGAAAGGGATAGAAACAAAATGGAATAAAGTATAATGGCCACAATAGTACATTATAGTCCCCCACTTTTAGAGTTTAAGAAAAATAGTGGTTGAGAAAGGTATGTGAGGATCTTGATATAAGTTTGTGAATTTGTGTTTTATATTGGGGGGAATTAATGGTAAACAACATAAGATGCATAAAGTTGGGGCTGCCCCTTCCAGAATGCCCTTTCCTGTACCTGGTGCTGCCCTCACAACGTGTGCTAAAACACAAGAGGCAAGAGGACCTGCTATCCCACCTCTCCATTTGAGGGCAGAGTTCTGAAAGTATGTAAGTATTAATGTAATGCTCTTATGATGGCTAGAAAACAAATCTACATGTATAAATGTGTGCATGTGTGTATATATATATTATACATCTGCCTATATACAGATATATATGTATGTATGTGTATATATACATTCTTAGTGTACATATATATAATATAAATTTTAACTTATTATAGGAAAAATGTTGTCTGACATATTTCTTAAAATTCTGGGAGGCAAGTGGAATACTGAATTATATTAAATAATGCCTTTCATATTGCTTTCAGAAGGCTTGCAGTTGATACTAAGTTTTTTTGTTTTTGTCCTTTGTTTTAGGGTTCTTGATGTTTTAGATCAGCATGAAAACAAATGCTGTGATTCATTCATCAATAAGTCTCTACATTTAAGGAATGACAGTGTGATGCATTTTGCAATATAGTAAACTAAATCTCATGGATGATAAATAATTTCTCTCAGGTCAGAAAGCTAATTATTTGAACAGCCTTGTATTTAAATTTTGCTAAGAAGATATGTCAGCTGAATCACTTAACAAGTATTTTTTTTGTCTAATATATTGAAGAGTATTTTAGAGTTCAGTATAGGACATGGTCCCTAACCTTGAGCCGGTGAAAGTCTAATTTGAGAGATAAGATACTGGAACAAGAACTAATTTTTAAAATGGTATTAAATTATGTAATACACATTTATAACATTTTGGAGCTGAGATAAAGAAAGGCAGCATTAATCAATACAGGTAAGGTGGCATTCAAGCTTGGCTTTAGCAGATGAAGACTTGCATTTTAACCTCCGGGAATTTGCAGTCTAGTGTTGAGCAAAGTAGAAGATAGACATGAAATAATGACTTAGGTTAAAAAGCAGATGCCCTATTATGTAACGAAAAGCAAATTCCAGTATAAATACAATGGTTAATAAGTGTTACTAGCAAACAACAGAAACAAGAGGGTTCATAGAACTGTTGGGGACAGATACATGTGTCAAAAAAGGTGGGGTGCAGAGGAAAACATCCCAATGGCAATACAAGTAAATTCAGGGAGAGGAGAAAAGTGGCAGGCATGTTGCTGTCCTGGAGAAATGATCAGAAAGACAAACTGAGGCTGGGTTGTGAGGAGCTAGGAACTCATGGCCCAGAAATGGAGACTTCCTGCAGGACTCAGGAGTTACCGTAAGTCTCCTAGTAGACTGACAAGTTGTTATGATGTTTCAGAAAGGTAACTCAGGAGACAAGGGGGATTGGACCACTGAGCAACTAGAAGCAAAGAGGCCAGTTGGGAGGTTATGATTATCTTTCAAAAGAGAGGTTAGGGCCCAAAGTAGGACAGTGACAAAAGAAATAAATAAGTAAGTAAAAAAAATAGTGCTACTGACAGTTGACTGAATATGAATTGTAAGAGCAGAGTTAAAGATGATTCCCTGGATTCAGCCTAAGGGTTGAAACTCAGTGGACAGGAGAGTGATCCACTAACTCAAATAAGGAAAATGGAGAGGGGAGGTTTTTGTCACTAGAACAATGAGACAGTTCTATCCAGTGAGTATGAGGTTGCAGCCAGCGTTCTCTGGACATATTAATGTGACAGTTCTGAACTGGAACTCAGGAGAGAGACAGATGAAAAAAAAAAAGTGACCAAGCATTCACTCCAATGATATGACAACATAAAAAAAGGTGCAGAATTGAGAATATGTTTGTTTGAGACATAATTACAACAGCACTCTCCAAAACAGGTTTTATTGGGGAATTAGTGGTAAACAACGTAAGATGCATAAAGTCAGGGCTGCCCCTTCCAGAAGCCCTTTCCAGTAGCTGGTGCTGCCCTCACAGCATATGCTGAAACACAAGAGGCAAGAGGACCTGCTATCCCATCTCTCCATTTGAGGGCAGAGTTCTAAAAGCCTCTCTCACACTTGCACTTTGGACCTCATCCAAAGGTTTCCTTAACAGTCTCAGGTCCCCAACTTTACTCCTTTATCCTTGTCCTTCATATTTTATCTATTCATATTATTTGCTCCAGTCTGTGACTGAGTTCTTCCATTCCTGATTCTCCATCATGGAATATACCCTCACTGCAACCCTACCCATAGGTACTGATGCCTTCAGGATTTATTAAATGAGAGCTAAAGATTGCCAGTGTACTTGGAAGGGAACTCAGGAGACTTACTTTGTGACTGCAGTTTTCATACTTAGACTGATTTTTATTTACGTTGCATGTTAGAGTAATAGAAAGTTCTAAAAATAGATCTAATCACACTTCGTATACTTTGTCTTTTTTTGGCCATTATTGCTGTTGCTTTTCTTTCTTTTTTTTTTTACAGATTTTACTTATTTATTTTTAGAGAGGGAAGGGAGGGAGATAGAGAGAGAGAGAGAGAAACATCAATGTGCAGTTGCTGGGGGTCATGGCCTGCAACCCAGGCATGTGCCCTGACTGGGAATTGAACCTGTGACACTTTGGTTTGCAGCCCGCGCTCAATCCACTGAGCTACGCCAGCCAGGGTTGTTGCTATCCTTTAAGGTGTCTGATGTATTCGTTTCCTATGGCTGCTGTAACAAATTTATACAGATTGGATGGTGTGAAGCAGAAATTCATTCTCTCACAGTTCTGCAGGCCAGAAGTCTACATCAGCATCACGAGCTGAAATCAAGGCATCAACAGGGTTGTACTCTCTCCGGAGGCTTTAAGGGAGAACCTGTTCCTTGTCTCTTCCAGCTTCTGGTGGCTGCCAGCCTTTCTTGGATTTTGGCTGCTTCTTTCCAATCTCTGCCTCTGTCTTCCTATCACTTTCTCCCCTTTGCAGGCTGAGAATCTCCCTCTCTACTTCTCTGTTATAAGTACATTTGTGGTGATAGTTAGGGCTCATCCCGATAACCCAGAATTATCTCATCTTACTATCCCTAATTTATATTTGCCAAGACCCCATATAAGACAAACTATACAGGTTGCAGGCATTTGGACTTGATACCTTTGGGGGACATTTTGCAGCCTTCTAATATAGATGGGCTAATACATTCTCTCAAGTCACTCCTTGGTGACATTCCCAGATAGCTCTTCCTTGTGGGATCCTGAATGTCAAGATGCTAGATTAGGTATGAATTATGATCTAAAAGGGATCTGGCCTTTGATATAAATGTTGGTCTCTACCCATTTATATTGGTCTTCAAAACAGTGGTATCTGTTTTGAAGTCATGTGATGGTCATGTGATGGACTCTGCATGAAGCCCAACATTTTTTTTAAAGTACTCTCCACTTCGATTTCAAGTATTATAATACTTTCATAAGAATACTGGACAATGATGTAGCATATAGATTTCATGAATATTATGCCAAGCCTAAGATCATCAATTTGTACTGGTGACTTTAAGATGAAATCAATGTTGTTGGCCACAAAATACGCGACCTGACAGAAAGCGACAGCAATTATAAAACTGTTAAAGTGAAATACAATATAAATTCCATACTGAGACACAATATATGTGGCAGAAGTAAGGATTTATATAATGACGGAAGAGCTGCTGATAGTAATAAAATACTACTGTAGTCAATGTTTTTAATTGCTTTACTAAAAAGGGGGTCAGTACCATAGAAGATCTAACAGTGGGTAATTCAACATTTAATTTCATGAGGATGTCAAATTTTCCACTATTTAGATGAAGCAATGTTAGAATAATATTAATATTACATTGCACCTGTTAAAGATATTCTAAGTTATTGTGGGGTGACTAGTGAGTGAGTTGAAGCCATAGACAGCCAATATTTCTCAACAGCCAGACCACAAGGTAGAGAGCCCTGGGCCAACAACTGAGCTCTCCATGAATCTGAAATGATATTACTACACTTTTAAGGAATGAGTTGAGAAGTACAGTTTGGATTCTCTATCTGGTCTTTGAGGAAAGGAATAATATATGCAAGTGTAAAGCATTTAAATAAAAATAAAGTAATTGCAGCTTGAATGTTTTGAACATATGGGAGTTTGATATTCATCAGCTAGCTGAGAAAGTTAACTGAAACTTTATTTTTTAATCTGCTAGGTTTCGAGTCATGTGGACATAGCTAATGATTTATTTTAGAGGGACACATTAGCCATCTCAAGTTCATGAAGAAGTTACATCTTTCCTCTCACCCACAGACTCAGGATTTGTTGTTGCGTAAGCCCTGTTAAAACACATTTATACGTATATCACTATACATATCTTCGATAGGCCTGTGCATTCAGCAGAGCAAGCTTTCATTTATTTTGCTGAACATGTAACTGAATAGGTTTGAGCATTCGTAACGCTCCTTCTGCATTTCTGCAAGTTTAATTCAAATTCTAAAAGATATTTGACCAGGCCAGGAAAAGAAAGAAATATTTTAACCTAATATTTCAAAATATGTATCCTGATAATTCATCTATATTAGGTTTTAGATACTCATCCTCCTAAACACTCTTGGAAATTGTATTGATGTTTCAGAATTTCCTAAAAAATTTCCCACAATTTTATTGTTATAATTTATTATATTCTTAAAATTAATTTCATTTGCTTCTTTTTAATTTTTTTATTGTAGCTGCTAGGAAATACAAGCTAATGCTAAGCTAGACTGTCTCTAGGTGAAGAGGAGTATTAATAAATATCTTACATCAATGGGACAAAATAGGACCCCAGTAACTATAATCCTGGTCTGCTAAGAGAAGCAGAGGTGTGCCCTTCAAGAAAAGTAAGTGGCTGAAGTATTGAGTTCCAGAAGTCCAAGAGGAACCATGAGCAAGACTGAGCCAAAGCTCCTCCCTGCCCCAGAACAAGATGGACCCACATCAAGTGCAGGGATGAATCTACTGATGAGAGTCATCAGCCCTCCAAAAAGATAACAGGGTAATAGCACAAGGAACTGAGCAGGTCATCCTAGAGCAAACCAGCAACAACTTAAGAGTAATAGAAAGACTTCCCCCTCAAAGACCCTATTAGATCAGAGAACAGAATGCACCTTCAACTCCACAGCTGTTCGGGATCCTCACATGGGAAGTATTCAGATGTTTAATAACTGTGTTCTTCCTCTGTCAGTTCCTTCTGACTTACACCCAACTATTCTGAGGGCAACAGCCTTGTGCGAAGCTTAAAGTTTGAAAGTTTACTTGTTTTGAGTTATACATACAAAAATTACCTCTGAACAATATGGAAAACTCATTTTTTTTCCTGGCTTCATAACACACGGGACACTGAACATATTTTTGTGAAATTTTCCACTCTACCAACAATGAGGTTAAGATAACATCAAGCTCAGGAAGCATGAGGCTTCAAAGTCTAAATTTTCAAGGCATATTTCTCTTCAACTAGAATTTCCTTCCAAAATGTTATCAATATAGCTAGCTCTACCTGTTAGTATGGAAAAAATTATTCTTATGTAACAATTGGCAATTGATGTATTCATATAGCAAAATAAGGTACATACTGACCAGCTTTACATCTTTTTCCAAATGTGTGTATAAAAAGCACCAAAGTGGTAATAGATTCAACTTTTGCTTTTAAACCACAAGGTCTTGGACTTGAACTGTTAAAGCTATGAAAAATACTGTGTAACAGAATGGAAGAGAGACTCACTAAACCTTAATATGCTATAATTACAAGGTGCTGTATCAGAAATAGAGGATTCAAAGGGTGGAACTCAAGAATAGTCAGTGGCAAATATACTGCATTTCCCCCCAAGTACTCTTTAAGCTATATAAAATGAACCAACTTCACAAATTAGATTTTTTTCTAAACTTTAGGGTATTTGCTTTGGTACCATGTAGGTTTAATCAGAATTCTTTAACTAACGTTTTAGAGCCTGGTGTCCAATTTTCTCAAAAGGCCATTGGGGATTTGGTCCAGCCGCTTACTCAGAAGGGGATCAAAGAGTGGGCTTGCTTGTACTTTGTGATCAAAGCCAAGAACAAGGGAGAAGGGTGGGGGAAATGAGGAGATGTTGGTCAAAGAATATAAACTTTTATTTGTAAGTTCTGGGTGTCTAATGAATGTATAGCATGGTGATTATAGGTAACAATACTGTACTGTATATTTGAAAGTTGCTAAGAGAGTAGTAAATATTAAATGTTATTATACCACAAAAAAGAAGTATTGATTATGTAATATGATGGAGGTGTTAGCTAACCCAATCACTTTCCAATATACCCATATGCCATCTATAATGTGCGCTTTTGCTCAAAATTTTTAGGGACAAATAAGGATGTGCATTATACATAGTACTGATTCCTACAACACAAATTATACATAGGAATTAGCTCTAAAACATGGGTATGCATTATACATGGCCAAATATGGTCTACGTATCAAATCAACATGTTGTATACTTTAAACTTACACAATGATACATGCCAATTATATCTCAATATGGCTGAGAATTTTTTTTTAAATAAGGTATTCAGAAGACTGTAGGATTCTGTTTTCATTTTTGCCACTACTAGCTGAGAGATCCTAGAAATCATTTAACCATCCTGCGCATCAATTCCTTCATGTTTTAATGTAGGAGTTTAAATTTAAAGGAAAAGGTAAAAAATAAACTGTATATTTACCTTCACAGAGACATATTAAAAATAAGGATTGTGAGTAATTTTTGTTATCTTATGTTATCTTATGTTATGTTATCTTTGTTATTTCCAACAAGCACATTTTTTAAAAAAAGGCAATACAATGACACGACTTAATTTTTAAAACATTGTATAGGTGAGGTGATTTCTCATTTATCTTTCAGTGCTGGGGTCCCAAGTCTCAAATATACAAAAAATATCACATGAGACTGCTTGGACATCTGCCATCTAATTATCAGCCAAGCTGCTCATCTCCCAGCTTGCCCTGACATCTGGATTGTAAATGTCATGACATTTCAGTAATTCAGCATTCCCAAATTGGTATGCCCTACATCACGCTTTTAACCAGAATTCCAGAGTATATACAGAATTGCATCCTTTTTACCAATAGCAGTCAAGAGTTACTTTATAAATTATAAGGGGCTACGGGAGAGGTGGCTGGCTGGGCAAAGAATGAAGAGCAGAAATGAATCTGTTCAGAAGTGTGCACGGCTAGAGAAAGTAAAGACCATGAGCAGTCAAGATAAATTTTTACCATCCCTAATGAAAGACATTTGGTAAAAGGTGTGATACCTTCAGTGACTGCAAATCAGTGAGCATTAAATAAACGATCGAAAAAATGCAGTGGCAGGAGTGGACTGCAGTTAGCTAGAATCACGTTTATGGTATTAATTAATTATGTCAGCATTGGAACAGTGTCTTGGCACATTCTCAGAGCAAGCAAGGCAATGGGATACCCATGGTTCCTGCCATGGCGGGACATGTCTGAACTGAAAATAATAAGGAAATAAGGACACACATATAAAGGTAAACAGATACTTTCCTCTTTTGCTAACCCTTCTTACACGGTATAATAAAAATTAACACATGGTACAATAACATGTTCTGTTATAGGGTTTTTTCCTCCAACTATTATTCCATTAAGATATAATCAGAGTCATAAAAAACAAACCAACAAACCAGATTTCAGCCTCACTGGTTGAGATAGAAATCTGTGCATTCAGCAATTTTGTACAGCTGGAGAAACTGCCTGTTTTCACACCTTGGCTCATGTGGAGTGATAAAGAATTGTTGCAATCCTGCACAGAAATGGACCAATTTCATTATCATACACAGTAACGGTTTTAGTGGCTCATTTTCTTTTTGCCTGAGGCGAGGGAAACAAAAAAAACCCGAAACCTCTGATAACTAAAGAACATTATTAAAACCAGTTTCCCAAATAGTTTAATGATAACTAAATTGTCTCACTTTAAGAAAATCCAATTGTGAATCCAGTTATGCATATTACAGTTAAAAAAATTTTAAATTATATTTTATTGATTGTGCTATTACAGTTGTCCTAATTTCCCCCCTTCACCCCCCCATACAGCACTCGCCACTCCCTAGGGCAACCCCCCACCATTGTTCACGTCCACGGGTCATGTGTATAAGTTCTTCGGTTACTCCGTTTCCTATACTGTACTTTACATTGCCATGGCCAAAAAAAGGTGCGTATTACATAGTAAAGTTTTTGTATTGCTGGTTGTTGAATGGCAGGTGAATTTTATTTTTATTGTGAAATTCTTAGATCCGTGGAGGGCAGGTATTTAAAACATTTTTATTTTAAAATGAGTTCTGATGGCTTTTATGAATCCTGAGTCTGTCACTGCTATCTTCCTTTCATTCCCCCACCTCCAGTTTTTGTGGCTGCTGCGGCTGGAAGTAACATCTGGATATCATTATTCATCCACTGGCTGTTTTACAACTTGGTCACAGCAGTAGATTCACGAGAAAGATTTCATTTTATCCAAGGGTAAGACCCTTACATATAACACTTATTTAACAGTTGATCCTGCGGATATTAAAAATAGCAAATATGGGTTTGAGCAGTTTCTTTTGAGCCCTAAAGAGTCATTGCTCTTTTCATCAAATCACATTAATACGGTATAAGTAGTGATTAAGAGCATATGGGTTCAAATCCCATCTCCAAAGTGCACCAGATATATGAACTAAGAGAAGCTTCTTAACTTTTGTATTTCTCACTTTTTTTTTCATACATAAAATGGAGACAAGAGAATGTAGTTCATAGGGGTGTTGTGGGAAGTCCGTGAGTTAATAAATGTTAAAGTATATTAAACAGTGCTTGGCTCAAGTTCTTAACACATGTAGCTATTCTTATGGTGTCATTATGAATGAAACTCACAAAAGACCCAGTTTGAAATCTAGGTAAGTTCCGTGCTCTTATTATCTTAGATGATTTCAATTCCCACACGAGACCTTAATTTATCCTTTAATAAAATAGGTTGCAAATTAAATTTCCTCTTGCCTAACAGACAAGGTTGGCCTTACATAGGAGCAGATGAAACACAAGCCCGGGTGGCACAGTTTAAACATCCCAGATCGGACTTCTCACATGAAATATACCTTTTTTTTTACAGCCCCCCCCCCATATACCTCCTCATCCATATACACAAGGACTTATAATATTCGATTAAATGAACTATGTTAGTAGATAGAACTTAGGATAAACACTAAGACTATTGGTTTTCATGGCCTTTACCAGACATAGAGTGGGATCCTGAAGAAATGGTATATAGGACAGATCCATAATAGTAAAACACAGTTTAGGACAAGGTGAGTAGGGCCTGGTGTACTACTTGGTCTCAGGGGAAAAAAGTTTACCAGGAAACAGAGGCAGAAATAGAGATAAAGGGCCAGAGTGGGCAAAAAATATGACCAATTCATTTAATTTATATTTTTATTCCTGTAGGTAGGACTTCCTGGGGGAGGTGTGAGAGAGAGGAATAGGGGGGTTATATTCAACGAATGCCAAATATTTCAAGTCCTGCAGAGAAGCCACAAAAGCAGATAGTTTAGAATTGGGCTATAATAAACGAATTAATAGAGAGGATAATCTAGGTAATTGTGGTTTAAAAAGGGGTGGGGGATCAGATATTTAAAAAATTCTAATTTAAAAAAAGAAGTAGAAAAGTGGGTCATTTAGAGAAGCTTTCTGGGTAGAAATATTTTATGAGTTCAGGTCTGGTTTCTTAGTAAAGAGTTTTGTGTTTGAATGACAGCTTGCAGTTTATGGTCGTGTTCAAGAACGAGTAAGAACACATCACCTGAGAGAAATGGATGTTAAATTGAAAAAATATAATGATCAGTCCTAAACAGGATGTGTGGTTTAAACATGCATATTCTATTTATTTATTTATTCATTCATTCATTTATTCATTCATTCATTTATTTATTTTACCATTTTGCAGGATGCTTCTATGAAATCTTTTATATAATAATCTGAGCAAAGGACTGAGACATGGAATCACTGTTCAGAATAAAGGTGAATCTTCAACCTGGAGCTGTGCCTGTTTAACAAGTTATGAGGCATCTCCATCAAAGCTAATAGGCACTTTGGCGTGGCTGTAATTTGGGAAATTTCTGGAGAAGCCAGCTGGATGCAAGCAGAGCACATGTCTGTGGCTTCTCTGTGCATTTGATCTACTCCGTACAGTCCAGTCAAGAACTCAGCAAACAGCGCTGTTTTTCCCTACTCCAACCACAGAAACCACGCTATGCAGTGACTCCCACTCTGTCTTCTGTGGTGGTAGATTTTCATTCAGTGCTTTTCTGAGCTGTGGGGTATTCCACAGTGACCATCCAGTCCAGTGGCAGGGGAGACCCTGAGGTCACTTGGTTAATGTCCCCTCCCCACTGACACTCATTTTACAGTGCAGAAATCAATCAGACTTTCCATTACAGAGAAATGAGATATCTGCCTAAGGCTAAAGAGTTAGCCTCATGACTTTGTCAAAACTAATATTTAGGTTGTGGGGGGTGATTGGTCACTTTATTAAATAATTAGCAGTAAGCTGCCTTTAAATGTTTTTTTTGTAATGTTGCCCATTTAAAAAGTATCTGTACACCTGAAACTAATATAATATTGAATGTCAACTGTAATTGAAAAAAATGTTTTAAATTAAAAATAATAGATTTTTTTTTAAAAATCCACTTATTAAATTCTAACTTATAAATAACTTGTTTGAGAGCACATTTTTGAAATTTAATAGTTACTCTCTAGAACTCATTTTTTGTTCATAAAATACCAGCCGGGTAAGAGGACACTGGAAAAAAATGTAGTTGCTGCATAAATCTTCCTTAATTATTAGAATGAACCTCTTCCCACAATTCACCTTACAGAGGAAATGGAAATGTCAGAGCTGATTTGCCTATGCATCTCAATAAAAACAGTCTATTTAAATCACCTCAGTGACTAGCTGAGCTTGCTCCCAAGGGACCAGCCTGATTCATTCGGATTGGTGGGCTCTATCAAGTGCTTTGCAATCTTTTCTAGTCACAGTGCACACAGAAATGAAGGAGATGGAGAAGGCCCATGTGGGTGGAGGGGACTTGCCCAGGACTATGATGACTTCAGGACCCACTTAGCCACCTGGTGTGGTTCACCGGTGTTCCAAAGGCACAATCTGGGAAGCTATGGCCTATATTTCCTGGATCTTGAAAGAAACACTATCCTGTCAGTAGGAAAAACAGGAGAAACCATTCACCATTCACCCTGCAGTAACATAATTTGGCTGCTTGCATTGGTCCATTAAAATGCTTTTCTCCCTAGACCAGGGTCCCCCGCTTCGTCCTGAAGGAAGCATGCCTTCATTGAGCTCTTTACAACAGAAGGCTTCCCTGGAACCCACCACGGTCGGAGTCTAATATCTTCCTTCTGTCTCCTGTGGATCACACGTCCGGCCCGGTCAGTAGGGCATCACAGCCTCAAAGGAAGAGGATTATGGCCTTGACTCTCTCCACAAATTGCTCCTTAGAACCATACCCCGCTCTCATCTGAATCCAGTGTTGGGTCAGCATCTGATGTTTCCAAATAAAAGAAACTGGCTCAAAACAAAATTCTCAGCACAGAGTCCATCACTGTGCCTCCTGTATGGCAGAACCTAGGGAGGAAGTTGCTGCTCCAGCTGTGACTTTGACTTTGGAACTCAAGTGGACTATACAGCTCACGTCTTTCAATTTCCTCATTTAAGAAGTGAGTTGCTGGAAATGCAGAGAAGTAAAAAGGAATTTAATCAATGTCTCTGTGGCAGAGATCACTTATTGTCCCCAAATAGCTTGATTCCCTTGGCTCTTTTAAGAAAGAGAACTCCCCAACCAGTTTTAAGCCAGGTACGTGGCTTTCCAGCTAGTGGCTGCATTTTCCAGTCTTTCTGGCTTTGCAGACAGATGTGGCCTTATAGTGATGAGCGCTACTTCAGGGTCTGACCCATAAACAGGATAAGGCAGGTTCTTTCCCTTTTTCTCTTCTCACTTGCTTGAAAATAGGAATGACTTTAATCCAGAGACTTGAAGCCCACTTGTTGAAAGTGGCAGAACATCCATTTAGTCCTAGGCCACTAACTAACCTCTGGACTGTAACCTTATTAAGCCACACTGCATTGGTGGTGGCGGAGGGGAGGTTCTTTGTTTTAGAAGTTGAGTCTTTACAATGTCTAGTGCAGACACTGTGAAATGCAGGTCTTCTTAGGTGATGCTACAAGCATCACCATAGCAGCCTTGGACCTTTTGTAAACGTGAAAAGCAATTAGAAATAATATATGACCCCCGAGAGACTGTGAGCTACCAGAGCAGGGATCATCAGTATCCCTAGCACTTGGCACATAGTAGGTACTCAATCAAAACTGTGCAATTTGGCACACCCCCTTCTCCTTTCTCATTGTATCATCCACTTTTCCTGTCAAATGCAGCACTAATTTCTCAGGAGACAAACGAGGAACTTACTTCCCCAGTGCGAGATTAATTATTCCATGCCACTGCTAACTCCCGGCCATATCAGTCTTTGACAGTGTGCAAAGATAAATAGTGAGGCAGCCATTTGAAAGGAAATCATTATGGCACCTCTCCGCTCTGTGTTATCACATTCATATCAGCATGGGAGATAACTTTGAAACTGCTTGTACTGCACTGAGAACCAATGTTCCAGCTGGGGCCTGTGAAGATGAAAAAGTCTCTCCCGGCTTTCAAAGTCTTCTGTTGCAGTTTGCCTTTCAAAGGCATGGACTGCTTGTAGAAAGGGCTGCCCTCGAAGCAGCGGGCACCAATGACCTTCTGCTCATGAGAGAACGCAGCTGGGGAAGAAAGAGAGCTGTTTCCTGGCAGGGGAGAGATTTTTGGCAGATGTGAACGGGACGGGCCCTGTGGACCCATAGTGTCAGCCTGGTCCCATGCTGAAACTTCACCCCCGTGCTCACCACAGGCTCCCCTCAGGCAGCATGAAGGGATAGGGGGCTCCATGGGCCACCAACTGACTGGTCAAAATTTCAAACATACCACGACTCTGCTATTCCATGTAGTCATTTTTGCTTTTAATTTTCTACTCAATTTAAAAATGTAGTAGAAACACCTACTCAGTTAACATACTGTAGGACTATTCTAGCTCTAAAATGTTTTACCCTAAAGCGGTGGTTGAGTTGTGTAAAGCTTCAAAGAAATACTACTACTTTGCTGCAGGGAGAAGGTGGCTCTCAGCTGAGGCCAGCAATTTGAGAGGCAATGGTCCATTTCTCCTGCAAAAGGAGGCCCTGTAGAACTGCAGCATTTACTTCTCGCTCCTACAAAATAACTTGCTGTCCCCAAAAGGACTCTGTGGGGGGTGACAGCAGGATCCTGGCTTTAGGTCAGGGGCTGATATAAGAGTTGCTCATAATTCAACCCCTTTCTTTAAGATTTGGGTGAATAAAATTGATTTCTCTCGTGGCAGCTTCCCTCTAGGCCAAAGAGACAAGTATAATATTTGCACATTGGATGGTCTATTTTTTATTGTCATAAAACAGCAGC
Organism: Phyllostomus discolor; assembly: GCF_004126475.2. Lineage (NCBI taxonomy): Eukaryota > Metazoa > Chordata > Mammalia > Chiroptera > Phyllostomidae > Phyllostomus > Phyllostomus discolor. The sequence continues at coordinate 200,694,942 of NC_040903.2, read as the reverse complement.
AAGAAAATAAGGGTCATTCACATCAGATGAAGTAAAGTAAAACAGAATAGAAGTGAGGCATCGACCGAAGTAACTTCCTGGCCTCAAAGGTTAGGCCAGCCACTGTTCTCCTTACACTAATCACCCACATGCGTACATGAGGCTGCGACCTGAAACAAGTAAGTCCTGTGGGTTGTGCCCCTCTACATTTATGTTATTCTGTGACTGACATGCACGCTTCCCTGCTACCTCGTGATTGCAGTCACTGTCCCTTGCTGTTTGCTGGAAAATAAAAGTGAAGTCAAGTAGCATTTCAGGCACTTCCTGGGGATCTTAGAATGTATATCTCATGGGTAAAGGGGGAACTACTGCGTATTTAACTTTTTGTATTCTACAAGCCTCAAATTTTTTCAACAAGGGATTATACCAAAGGCACTTATCCCCCTGGACTTTCAACTCATTTTGTGATGTGCACTTGGACTTCCTTATGTATAAACTGAGGGAATAATGGTACCGTGCACACAAGCTGTCAGCTTTATGTGTGGCACCTGGTAGCACTGTACTCAAGAGACAGTCATACAGAATAGATCATGCAGATTAAGTCATTACCAAACCCTTCACTAACACTGAGCAACTAACGTGCACTAGTTAATGGAAAGAGCAACTTTGCACACTTCAGATTCAACATATTAGTTCTTTCCTTGAACTAATATATTGTGGTCAGTGTACCAAGAGCTGCAAATGGAGCATTTAAAACAAATTCTGCTACTTGAATTATTATAATGGAATTAAATTACGTGGAAGTGGTTCTGTCATCAAAATTGTTATCCAGACAGAACATGTCAATTTTATCAAGGAAAAAACAATACGAACACTTCCAAGGGAGCTCTCACTCAGGTGTAGAAACTAAGCCAGAGAGAGACATTTTTAAAGCAAATTCTTGCTGAAACCCTCCACTTAAGTGAGTCTCTAAATCATATGACTGATTTTTCATTAAAATTTACTTTTTAAAGCAACAAATTAGACAACAAGAGAAGCAGAAGATTTTGGCCTCAGTCTCTGGTTTCTGAGCTACAAAGGCAAAGAGAGAGCTGGTAAAAATGCTGCAGGAAAATTCCCCTGAAAAGACAGTAAAAATTTCCCCTAAAACATGTCTTAAGCCTACTTCCATAAGCTCCCCTGGACTCAGATTTGTCACTGTGGGAACCATCTGACAGTTTCCATAAGTGCCTCTAGGTAGAGATATGAGTCAGACTAGCTTCTTGCCTCGGAACGATTTTCCTCTGGGCCATCCCCACATGCAAAAGTACACCCAGATGTTAGCATACAACTGCACTGTCATTTTTCCCCTTCTAGAATCCCTGTCAAGAAACACTGTAGAATTATGACTTTAAAAATATGCTGTAAATGAGAGCCAGTGACAAAAAATGGGTGTTGTTTATTCATAAGGTATGCCAAACCATTAGTGAGAACATAAGGCTGCTGGCATTGCTTATTTCAACATTTTGCTGAAAGATCACAAGACGTGCCTTGCCTATGTCATGTTTTCTCTAACCTCTTGGCACGGAACAGGAAAGTCAATGGAGGGAATCAGTGTGCAATGTTAGAGCTGAACATGACCTAGCCCAGGCCAACCTCTAGAGCTGTATATGACCTTGCCCAGCCCAACCTCTAGAGCTGAATATTGCCTAGCCCAGCTCAATCTCTACACTGGCAGTTTTGCCCAGTGCCATTCGGCTAGAAGTGGAGAGTAAGAAATGGAATTCAAGTCTCCACCTCAATCCCATAGTCATGTTGCAAAGCCACAGTCGCATCAACTGCCAAGGGGAGTCAGAGCTGAAGAAGCACAGCCAGGGGTGTGTCTGATCAAGGGAAAAAAGCAAGTCATGCCCTGATTACAGGCTTCCTGAAGAAACTCCTGTGGTGGTCTGTGTCTAAAATCCCACTTCTGCTCATCTGAAACAAAGGGAGCACCAAAGACTGTCTCCCAAGCCCGTGTATCATTTCTGTGTTGTGTTATTTTGTGTTGTTTTTGCAAAATGGAAATTCTGACATTTGTCAATCTTAAATTATTTCTAAATTTCAGGACTTCTAAATTTCTTGGCCCACATCTTATGTTTACCAGTTTTGCAAGACAAAAAAACAGTTATTCTGATGAGCCGTCCTGAAAAGATTTGAAAGCCAGTTAGACATTTCCTCTAATGTCCCAAAGAGTCTCCAACTTCTGCAGGTGGCCCTTGCTGCCGGGCCCTTCCAGGCTATGCTGGGAGGTTTGACAGTGAGTGCAGGCCACAGGCTTCCCTTCCTCAGCCCAGGCTCTCTACCCTTCCCTCTTCCACACGTCCAACACGATCAATTGAGTCTGTCTGCTGCCGCATTCATTTATCTCTGGATTCGGGTCAAGTCCCCCTTTCTCCATTAAATCTTCTTAGACCTTTGCAGTCTTCACTATATCATCAAATTCAGTGCTGAATTTAAGCACCGCTGATGTCATTCAATGTTGGTACATTTGTATTAGTGTCTCACAAGATTTTCAGTTTCTCCAATAGACTATAAGCTCCTCAAAAATACAGCCAGGCCTTTGGTTTGCAGTTACCATACAGCTTTACATCCAGTCTAGTCAGAGCTAAAAACAAATGTTGGTTGTTTCTCTTTAATGGTCAAAGGATGGAAGTCACAGCTTATACTAAGAATCTCCCATAGTACAGCAGGCTGAACTTACTTAATTTACATATTCCAAAACAGGTGTACATTACAGGATGTATAATCCTAATCTGTAATCTCTACTCACTAGATCCCAATGGTACCTCCACACACTTCCCTACCCCAATGTGACAACCAAGAATGTTTCCAGACACTGCCAAAACCCCTGGGAGGGAGTGGGGGAGGGAAAATCATCCCTGATTGTGAACCACCGATTATATTACATTTATAGTGATGACACAGGCACCAGTTACAAAGAGCATACTGTCACCTTTCTGCATCTCTGTGGCTTAGAGAGATAGGATATCAGTAAAAGTGTAGCACGGAGAGGGGTGAAGCTCATTTTCACCACGGGCCCTTCAGAGCCATCTTTTAGGCAGACTGAGGCCACTTCCGTCTGAAGACTGGTTCAGGGCTGGCTCACCTCTGCGAGTCAGCACTGCTTGTGGACACCTCAGCAGGTTTAGTAACATTTGTAAAGAGGTGCATGAGAAACAGCTCACTTTCTTTCAGCTCTTGAACACAGCAATTGGACAGAGAGAGAAGTGCTTTTCTAAAAGTATATTCCTCCTTCCTGGAGCCTAGGGGATCTAGTTTGGAGTAAATTTCACAGATTGTTTAAATCTCAGAGCCAAAAAAAAAGAGAAATGAGTCTATTAAAAGGCAACCGAGATGATGTGGCCTGGGTCTGTGCTAAATTCACATGCCAGAGCCCAGCCCGGAGGTATGCTTCCTCCCTGCTGGCTCCACTGATTGGTGGTCTAGTCTTGCAGCGAGCTCCTGAGAAGGGAAAGGATGGTTTGCCTCCGTCTTAGGAGTTCACCAGTGAACCAGTAAAGAGACAAAAATGAGTAAACACTTCCTGAAAACGTAACAATTAATTCTAAAGATGGCAATTTATCACACTGCTGCAAAGGGACACAGAAGACCCTGAGGTGTACTTTTAGGTGGCGATTCATTGCTGCGTCTGAAATTTCATTCATCTCCCTTACACGCAGATACACAAAAGAGTGAGAATGGAGACTTGGCGAAGGAGCAAACAAAGGGGAAGGAGGAAGGAGAACCCTGTTCAGGTTATTAATGGAGTGGACTCGAATTTCATGAATCTTAACATGCTGCTCTTGGCATGGGCAATCGATCATGTAGGATGCTACAATGCACCAAACAATTAGGGCAAACTCTAGACAAGGGGGTGGGGGTGGCCATGTGTATCAGGGTTATGTAGCTGGACTATGGGCACATACCAGAGAGGGAGAAGAAATGTGTAAAAAGAGAAGTACATTTTTTATCTTTTTCTTCCCCATGCCTGCCTAAGTTCCCATTTCAGTCCCTTTTGTCCTCATTTACATCTCCCTGTAATCAGAGCTCACAAAATAGCATCTAGTTGTAAAAATGAATATATATGTATAGTCATATAAAATATTAGGGTATTTTTAAGTATTGCCACAAGGCTACTCTATTGACATATTTCTTGTGTGTGCTGTGCCCACACATATCCCAGGTCTCCTCTGCTCCTGCTGCTCCTCCTAGACTACAGTATCTTCCCAACATGGTAGATGGAATCAAATCGTATAAATATAAATACACAGAAATAATTGAGTAAAACTTATCCGAGACCATGGTTGTTAGAGATAACCAAGTGCATTCCTTAAGTTCAACATTACAAAAGACGAGAACTGGCATTAATTTGTGTCTCTTATATCTCAGGTATTTTGGTACACTCCACTCATCCTTCCACCTATTTATCCATCCATCAATCCATTATTTTTGCTCAAAAAATATGTTGAGTGCCTACTACATAGCAGGCACTAATCTAAGTGTCTGCTCCAATGAAGCCTAAAATCTATTAGAAGAGGCAGATGTGCAAAGACAATTATAATATAGTAAAATAAGTAGTAGGATAATAATAAGCTCTGTTGCTATGAAAATACACAGGAGAGGCACATGGATCTTAAATAGGGTATCTGAAGAGAGGTAAACTCTGGACTGGGTTTACTGGAAAGAGTATAAACAAGCCAGAAGAGAAAGAAGGAGAGATTGGAGTGGAGAGCAGGTTCTCAGCAGAGAAGCCAGCATGTTTATGGCATAAAAGAGGAAATTAATTTTAGAATTCATGCTGATAAGCAAGTCAGCATGGCTAGAGCATTATTGGGAGGGGTGGAATAATGTGAGCTGGAACTAGAAAGAAGGCAGATGCTAGCGTGAAGTGTGTCATCCTAAGGAGATCATATTTTATCCTGAAGGCAAGGGGATCCTTTGGAGGATTTAAGCTAGGAGATGGCTTAATCAGATGTGCCATGCAAATGTGATTCTGACGGCACTGTGGAAACTACTGAAGATGGACAAGACTGGAGTCCAGGAAACCATTAGGAATCTCCTAAAGTAAACAAGACAACAGCAGTGATGATGGAAAGAAGGGGACTTAATAGCTACTAAGTAGGTAAAAAGTGCCAAGATGACTTATGTAAACATCACAGCAATCCTGTATGGTAGATACTGATACCCACTTTTTGGATGTGTCTGAGCAAGGTTAAGTAACTTGCTTAAGGTCATACAATCCTAAACCAGCAGAGACATAAAATCATTGATGTATTTTTTTCTCACTAAACTGAGAGAGCAGTCTGCCAGCTCGAGGGTGGGGGTGTGAGGGATCAAGCTAAATGGGAAAAGAAAAAAACTAAAAAAAAAAAAAAAGAGCATGATTTATGTGTCTATGGAGTTCTTATAATGTATAAATCCTAGGGGTTAAAAATGAGTAAGAAGTATTTTCTGGCAATAAGTTGCTCAGCATTGACTGAACTATTAGGAACTTCAAGCTACCATACCCTGTCTCTTGCTTTAATCCAGCAATTTTCAATCATTTTTATCTCATGGCACAGATAAACTAATTACTAAAATTCTGTGGTACACCAAAACACACACACGCGTGCACGCACACACACACACACACACACTGCTGACTTGACAAAAAATAGATATAATGTTGATTCATTCACATGAGACAGCTATTGTTGTATTGACTATTGTCATTTTTTTTGACAGTCTAAGGGAAAAGAGGTCAGTGTCTCTGACTAGTTAAGAATCTCATGTTTTAAATTCTTGCAGCACACCAGTTGCAAATCTCTGCTTTGATCCAAACAGTACATTCTGGGATAGGTCTTTTATACACTGATTAGTCTCATGATCAACGGAAGAATCCAGATATTGAGTTTATCGTTTTCTCTTCCTTCTTTTCATTCCATTACCTAAGCAGGAGCTCTGCTTATAGCCAGCCACTTTCACGTTTCTGCAGTCCATAATGTCTTTTTCCTGGAGTTGTCATTTAGCCAAACTACACTTATTTAGCTCCTTTAACTTTTCGTCATAAGCCATTCCTTCAATTCCTCTAATCCTGCTGCTCCTGTTTGGCTGACCCTCAATTTGTCTACACTTTGAAAGATCTATGGAAGCAAAAGATACAGGGCTCTTATTAATAATTCTGCTTATGCATCATATATTCTCACCATTTTCAAGCCCTTTTTTATTGCTTGGGAAATTTTGCATTAAAATAACATTATATCTCTTGAGAAGCCTGTCTACTCCAACTGTTCATTTCCCCAAGGAGATTCACATACCACCCACCTTTTCTATCCCAAAGCATAATGATGTCGAAGGAGAAGGAATGATAAGCATGATTAACATACTACTAGGCAGTAATGATCTGTTTCTAGAATTAGTTAGTAGTAAGATTATTTTTGTTGTTGTTCTTTTAAGGCGACAGGAGGATATAGGAAGAATAAAAATAAAATTTATCTGCAAGATGTTTCTAAATGGAATGCATTTATGACATTCTTATAGGGCTTATTTGCAGCTCTTTAAAAATAATTGACTATCTAATTAGAGAGATAGATCACATCAGTATAGAACACATAGACAGATAAATTCTGCTTTTTTATAGCCTCCACTATCAAAGATGTAGAAACATACATGCAGAGTGAAACTCACTGAATGCTTTAACTCTTAGGTTTTCTCTCTTCTATACATAGTTCCCACAATGGTGTTTCAAATATGCTTGAAAAGCTCCCTATTTTTACCACTTATTCAAATATTCTTCCCTAATCTCTAAAGATGGAAATTTCCCACGGTACACACAGACACTACACACACACACAAAGTGAACACTGTTCTGAAGAATTTCTCTCTACTTGGTCGAAATACCCTGATAACATTGAGAAGAATATAATGGGTTTAATTTTCCTTATCTTTAGGCAACTTATTTATGGCCCATTCATATCTGCTTGAAGTATCTCAATGGGAAGAAAGGCTTGGGAATGGCCTAGGAACCTATTGAGAAGTCATTATGGACTCACACGGCAGCACCGATGGCTTCTCTAGAGATCCAAGTGCTAAATAGGGACTCAGCCACTGCTTGGTTTGAAACATGGCTGAGGTCCTTAAATTGCCTACCTCAATCCACCTGTCGGAGAAATAGGAAGAGGTCTGATGTGAAGTGTGCACTCTTGTTCACCACCACGAGTAAACCACCTGCGGAGGCCCTAGAAAAAGGGCACCGACTGGAGCCTGGCAGAGCAAGAGATTGGGTGATAGAGAAGGCGGGTAACTCACCATGGAGGCAGACTTGGAACTAAGTCTTGAACTTATCTTTCCAGACGAAGAAAGTGGGTGGAAAAGGAAGAATAATAACAACAATAATAGTAGTTAACATTTATTGAGTGCTTACTATGCACAGACACTAGTCTAAGCATTTGGCATATATGAACACATTGTTCTCCTCAATTACCCTGTGGAAATGTTGATATTGTTACTATTGTCATTTTATTTATGAAGGAGCATGCTGTTCTGCTTGTTATATGTTCCCAGGTTGAAAGAACAACATGTGTAGAGTCATATCAGGGTGTGACTAGAATGTTAAGAGGGAGATGAGGGAGAAAAAGAAGGCAGTGTTGGGAACCCATGGGGCCTTGTAAGTACGATTCTTCCTGAAAGGTGAGACCATGGCTGAATTCATTCAACTGTGATTTTTCTGCAATAATAGGGTTACTTATTTAGAAAAACATTGATGAGAGTATAAAACTCAGGAGATCTGAGAATGAAGAAAAGAGAGCATCTTCCCTTGAGGACAATAAAGAGCTAAAGGAAGAGGTAGAAGGGGTAGGACAGAATTTCACAGAAGGTTACTTTTCATTGTTTTGATTTTGCCCTTAATATGGGAAAACCTGGATATGTTAATAAGCTAAAAGGGATGATATCAAAGGCACCAGTGGAAAATGAAGGCAATGAATGGTGTCAAAAATCTTGGGAAGAGGCCAGGGTGGAGGGATGCTGGCCACAGGGTTTTGAAAAATGGAATGAAAAGATTCTCCTAAAGTGAGTACCGGTGTGGGTGAACTTAGAGGTAAAGGAATTGGAAGAAATGCACAATTGATGAACATTTCCTTTTGAAAGCAAGTAGCATTTGAAACCCAGTGGTGCAGAGGTGGAGAAAGGGCACTGAACTAAAAGGTTGAAACGATGCTGATCAAAACAGTGGTGAAGAGACTACTGATCAAGGAAAGGAAGGGAAAGGCTTCTAAGCCCAGGTTAAGGGCATTATTCCAATTGGGCAAAGGATAGAAACTATTTGGAATAATCTAAAAGAAGTACAACAGAGGTAAAACAGAGTTGGGGGTGATAATGAGAGTCAATTTATAGACTAATGGAAACTAGCTGAAGCAGGAAAGCAACTGAACTTAAGTGTGAGAACTGACATATTAGGGTTTAAGTGTCACATTTAGCAAAGACACAGGGTGAGGCCATCAAGCTGGGCTGTTGCGTATGGGGGTCTGGTTGCGCTCAGAGTTCAAGTCATTATCCTCTCTTAACTGAGCTGATGCTGTAGTCACAAAACACGTTATCTATGACTTGTCTCTTGCTCCTTTACAACACTGTCTAACATGGCTGACAAAATGATCTTTCAAAAGCATACACATCATGTCACTCCACTAACTAATACAGTCTAATATTTTGCCACTAAACTTAATAACATCTCCCCTCTTTTGCATGGCCTAACAGGCTGTGTATGATCCAGCACCTGGCCACCTTTCAGACTGCACCTCCTACCATATCTCCTCTTTCTCCAGCCACATCATTTCCTTTCAAACACCCTCAACGTGTTTCACCCAAAGGGCCTTCACACTAACCATCCCCTTTGTCATAGATGTTCTTTCCTTGGACTTTATGTGCCTGAGTCTTCTTATCATTTAGGTTCCAGCCTAAACAGTTCCTCCTTAGACTGTCTGTGAAGTAGCCACATATCCTCCACCAACCCTGTGTAACATTCCTGTGCTTTATTTTCTTGTTAGCATTTGACAGTGTATAACTGTATTTTCTTGCTAACTTATTTACTGGCAGTCTCCCACCGCACAGCCCTGCTCCCAGAATGTATTTTCAGTAAGAACTAGAATCACAATTACAATTTTCTGTTCTGTTTTTGTTGCAGCAACAGAGTCTAGAAGAGTGCTCAGTCCATGGTGGAACTCATCCCCACATCACACCCTCCCTGCCCATGTCTGTTGAATGATTCAGCTGAGACACTGGGGCCTTTAAAAGATGGTTCACTCTGGGATTCTGAGCCAAATCCTTCATTTCATATGCAAAGGTGTGATGGGATAAGAGGCTATGATTCAAGATGAGGAGGATTAGGAAATTATATCAGTACACCACAGCGAGGAAACAAAACAAAGATGAGGAAGGGGACTACAGTAGCTTGGGCACCTTAAACCTGGTGTTAAGCCATTATAATTTTTTTCTCAGAAAGTCCACAGAATGATATTTGCAGAGACTGTATTATTGAGAGACATTTATAATTTAAAGTGCAAACATTTTACATACTCTGAATTAAATTGCATTGCTTTCCTCGGGTTTGCTAAAAAGATCAAGTGCAAGGTAATAAAATAAAAGCCTTGATTTTTCATGAAGTCTCTCTCTGATCTGGTTTCCTGAGGCTCTCTGGGTGATCTTACTACAAATGTAGTTTTAAGCATGAAAGACATTTTGAGATTTGAGTCTGGGAAGGAGGTTTGCAAGAATTAACACATTGCTGAGGGGTCCATGGCATTTTTAAGTTCGTGGCCCCGTGTTGCTGTTCTATTAGTGATACTGATGGGGGCACCTTCATCAAAAAAGCACAACAATAAGTCTTCCTTTTGGAGTCAGCATGGGAGTCAAGCCACATGTGCTTTCGAAGACGAGGACCTGGAGCCTTACTACGGGAAAGAATGGACAGCTAATAGATGCCCTTTGTCAGATCAAATACTTCTTCAAATACCTGTTACCCAAGAAACCTCCACTGATAGCCACTAGCTGGTGAATCTTACCCAGGGAAAATATGCCACTTCTCCACACTAAGAAAAATCTTCTAAGAAAGACTTTGTCTTCTGACAGATCTAAAATAGATCATTTAAATGCAACACAGGAAACTGAACACTCCATGCCATTAAAGAAAAAGGAATCATCTGGGTAAAACACTAAAACAAGCTAAGACTGGAGTCCATGACTGTGAAAACTACTATTCATCCAGGTCTGGATGGAGATGCTCATTGTTATTACTAATAATTAGAACAATGATAATAAGTGAATTTTATCCTAAAGCAGGAGGCATAATTGACAGCATACGCATGAAAGTCTTATAATAACCCAAGCCTCAGCTGCTCCTGGGCACTGGGAGTGGGAGGAACTAGGGAAAAGAATTACAATTAAAAAGAAATTGACATGTATGAATTGAATCGGGCACATTATCTCCAGCTTCTGGTTCAAAGTTTTTATTAAAATTAAATAGAGAGGCTAATTAGACTGTAGTGAAACCACCGAACCCCACGATTTCCACCAAGCAAGGAAAAAAGAAGCCAAGGCAATGCATGAGAAAATAAGGAGCAGCAGAAATTTTCCAATTACTGGTTTCTGGTTACTAGTATTCTACTGAAGAAACAAGTGGGAGAAACACAGGATGGCTGTGAAGCCTGGAAACCAAGATGCATAGGCACAATGAATGGTTTCTTGATATTACAGTATATGACAGTTTCTGTGACATTAGTGACATGACACCCATGACAACTATATGATCTGTCAGGGTGCATGGTCACTCACTAGCAAACATAGTTGAAACTGTGATAAACACAGTGCGTTAGTGCATTTCCATCAATTCTTTCACATGTGTCTGTGAGGCTTTGCCTGAAATCCTCTGTCTCTGATTTCCCCTGAGGAAGCCTGTGCCTCCCCAAGGGGGTTCACAATGGAAGGACTTGAAGCCCATTTTACATGGTCATGACATTCAATCTAGCTTTGGAAACTTTCATTCAACCAGTCCCACATCACTCTGGGTCTGGGTGGAGATGCTTATTATTATTACTAATTAGAACAATGACAACAAATGAATTTAACCCTAAATAATAGCATTAAATAACAGGACAGTCATAATAATGGGACAGTGCTTCACGATGTTGGAAACCCTTTATGTGGCCTTCTGCTAGCGCTTGAAATATGGGCATTAACCGGCCACTTAACATGGTCAAATCTGATCAGATATTAGATTCAAACTGTGGACCAAAGACTGAGAAACATGATACTGTATGGTTTTTATAGGAAGGCCTTTGCATAGGCTACTCACTTTGCTTGGAACACTTTTCCTTGTCCTCTTTTGCCTACCTAACTTCTCACCCTGAGCAGCAAGGCTCCTACACTGCCCCCTCAAGAAGTATCTTCCTAGATCAGAACATTACTTCAGGTCCTCTTCTGCTTTCTTAGAAGCCTGTCCTCCTCCATTGTACTTGTCGTGACTGTGATTAAATAATCATTTGTGAAACCGGTTGTGTTATGCCTTCTTCCCATGATGTAAGCTCCATGAAGACAGGCAGCATACCTCTATCTCATTCGCCCTTCCGTCTCCTTTCAGATCCTTCCAGGCAATAGGCAGTAGCCATTAACTGTTTACTGGGCAATTATTCATTAATCACTCCCCTCTAATTCCTACCACCACCTTAAATTCAGTTAAGTGCAGGAAGAGACTACAAAGACCCACTTTGCTAATGTTGCTTCTGCCTCACAAACAAAACAAACAATATAGATTTGCCAGAATCTCCATAGTCCTTTAAAGGAAAAGTAAGTCCACCCACCACCTGGATCTCTCTCTCTTCCCAGGCAGTTTTGGGAGAAAGCTGGGAGATTTGGCAGAGGCCTTATTCGTTTGTCAAGTCATTACTGTGGCTTCATTTATAGAGCTCTCTAGGACACAACATGACTTAACTGCACCAGACGACAAAGCCATTTCTGATATTTTCTAACGTAATCGCTTTTCATTGTACATTGCAAAGGAAAACGTCTCTTGAATTTGAAAAGGATGCTGAGATGGGAAAAATGTTTACAAGAGAATAAAGAAGAAAACTCTCTTACAAAAATACCCAATATGGTGAGGAGGAAAACAGAAGAATTTAGCTCATGGAAAATAAAGGAGGGAAGGAGGACGGGAGGGAGGGAGAGAGAGAGAGAGAGGGAGAGAGAGAGAGAGAGACCTTAATTTCCCTTCTATCAATGACACGGTTGACATTGCTTCATGTATGTGATTTCCATGTCCTGCTAATTACTATGCATATTACTGATTAAAACAAAAAATTAAGTTGTCTAGACATTCACACCACCTCCCAAAATAAAAACACGAATCTCCCAATAGCTATTGGAGTCAAAACCACACGCCATAGGTGCTCTCTGTGTGGCTTTGAGAGTGAATTCCGCTGTTTATCTTCTTTCTTCTTCAAATATTTTGATCTACTGCAGAGCCTCCAGCGATCTTTGTTTTCTGATTAGAAACGTTGATAGAAATAATTCCCTATAGAAAAAGCCTTGGGGACATCCTCACCAACTCCACTCAAATTTCCCCTGAAACCTCCTATTTCTGATTTACTCACACTGGCCCCCGATCATCTTTTCTCCAATAGATACAACCTTTGGCTCATACTTAGTATAATTACTAAAACAAGTTGTAATTCTAGTATATATATATATACATATATCCAACATTAATTCACTGATTTTTTTCTTTGGGGGAGGCTCATCTGTGTTCTTAGAATGTATAATTGGACAGTAAGTATGTGGGGGCGATTCTTTTTCTATAGCACCTACCGAGGAGCACACATAGGGTGAAATTAATAAATATATTCCAGTGATAAAGCTGAAGGCAGTTGAGAGCCAAACAGACTTTATCGCCAAACATTGTATGACAAAACTGAATGGCATGCAAACCCACTGACGTCTCACAGCATAAAAATTTGACAGGGACAATTCTAATCTAAGCTTTGCCCCTCTCAAAAATATAAGCATCTGGCTTGAAGCAAAAGACTGTGCTATATTCATTTCTGGAAGCAAAATATTCAATGCACTTACACATATTATTTAATTCATATTCTTTTTGAGGTGTTTGGAGAATGAGTATTAGCATAAAAGTAACAAAACAAAACAAAACAAAACAACCCCCCCTTACAAACATAGAAGCCCCTAAGGGAAACAAAAAAAGGAGGTAAATGTTTTACTTCAGTGTACAGAAAGAGTTAGTAATACAATAATTCTTACTGGAATTTTGCATTGATAGTTTTACATATACACACATATAATACTCAAAGCTCCACATACCATGTGTTACTCTCAAAACTCCATGCTTTTCTGCATTTAGTTGTTGTTGTTGTTGTTTCTCATGTGTGTGTGTTGTATAAGCTTGGTGATAGCTTGACTGAACAAATCATATCACAGTCAGGACACCAGCATAGGGCTGCTGAAGTAACAACAATGGTACAAAACATGAGCGTGAGACTTAGAGGGCAGTAGCTTGTGGTTCTGGAGACCCACGTTGTAAGTGCTACTGTGAGGTCTATTGATAAGGAGTTCAGATTCTAGAGGAAGACAAAAGAAAACAAAACAACAGCAGGCATACTGTAAGAACCAGGCATCAAAGGTACCTCAACAAGTGCCACATTGGATGTCTGAAGAGAGTGGACAAATGGCTTCTAGAAGGACCTAGAAGTCCTTCCCAGGCTGATTGCTCATCAAGGATGAGGGTGCATTAAATATTCTTCAGACAGACAAAGCCTCAGTGGTTGTATTTTGCACCTACCCTTCTCAGGAAACTGCAGGAAGATTCCTACTTTCAGAGTGAGGGAGTAAACTTACAAAGACAAGCTTAGGGTTTAACATAACAGTGAATCCTGTGATTTCCCAGAATGAGGGGCAAGGAACATCCAGAATGACAGCTACAAGGCAGGCCCACAGAACACCCAGGTCAGACGGAGCAAAACAGAAGACTCTGGCAGGGGGATCTCGAAGAACCAAGTGGAAATGATAGACTCCCTGTGTGTTTATGTTGAGGTGAGTTTTTAGCCATGACACTGATAGGTGGTGAGAAGAACAAGCTAATGAGATAATGTGGGCACTTATTAACAAGTAGTTGCAGGAAAAAGGAAATATAATCATAACAGTAGTGTTATGTCAGGGGCAGGCATTCGATCCACTTTTTTCACTGTTGTACTTTCAGTCCCTAGAATACTATCTAGCATATTCTCAGTACCAAGTGAAGATTTGTGGCATAAATGAGTGCATGCATGATCTTGCACTTTTCTCAAGAGGAGAAAGTCATAATAATGTAAATTCAAAATACTGATTCAATCAAAATGTGACAGAATTTTATTGGGAAACTGGAGGTGAGAAAGTGTGTGTGTGTGTGTGTGTGTGTGTGTGTGTGTAGATAGAGGGGTTGAGAAAAGTCAACCCTTTTCTTGCAGAGTCAGAAGTCATGAGTTAATATGTAAAACTGCAAAGTTAGGAAATGAAGCACGTCATTAGAAATATGGGGGGAAGTGTCTGAAAAAGCATCCAAAAGGGTACGAGTGAGGAGCAATTCTACAAGGCATGGTGAGGTGGGGAAAGAGGCTTCTCCACTTCGGTTGATGTCTGCTTGTTTTCTCTTAGGCCTATAGATGCTGTTTTAAGTTGGGTTTCTCGGGGAACAAACTCTGAGATCTAGTTTTGTGTATGGGGAGTTTTGGGGGGAGTGCCAATCAGATTTCGGGAAGAGGAGGAGTTGCAATATCACAAAGACCTCAGCTGACCCCAACACTCACAGGGAGCTTTTGAGTTGGGAGGCCCTTCTCAGTCATCCAGACAAGGGACTGGGTCTTTATATATCCCCCCAGCCCATCCACTACTCATCAGACATGGGCCACCCCCAGAATGCACTAGACCTTGGATAAGGTGCCTTCTTCAGTCAGGGATAGTTCAGCTAATTCTCCCAGCAGCTGACATAACTCCCTCTACCCTAAAGGTGGACCTGGGTACTATGCGAGGTTTCAAGCTATGCTAATGTATTATTTAGGTGAAAATAAATTAAAACATGAAATTAATGAATGCTTATTGTTTAAATTTAAAAAGACCAGTAAGCAACTTGCCCCTGGATGTACAGCTTTGAATGATGAAACCAGAACTTGAAACCAGGTTGGCCTGGCATGCAGCTCAACAATTAGATGATCTCTGAGATTCTTCCAAAGTTAACATTCCGTGAGACTACAATTTTAAACCAATAAACAAAAATATTTGCAGTAAATATTATAAATGTAGTGCTTGAGACCAAAATATGTTTTAAATGCAATCGCTTTATTGTTCTGTGGTTTACTGTTGCTATTTTGTAGTCATAAAGACATTGTTTACATTTGAAACTTGTCTTTTTTGACTAAAAATTAAAGACTTTATTCTCAGCATTGACCTGTATTAACATAAATGGCTGTTGTCTCGGCGACTGTAAGAGCAGATCAGTGTGCACAAGTTTGTGTAGAAAGCTGACCTAAAAATGAGTCTTCTCAGATTTAGAAAATATTTAAGAACTCTACCAAACTGTGTTCCTTCAAACAGAAATGTGTTCATTTCATTTTTTGTTTTCCCAAAGCCTGGCACTTGTGAGGTACCAGTGTTTACAGAATAGGATGTATGCTGCAAGAGAAAAAACAGGTTTTTTGTCTGTTTTGTATTCTCCTGTAGCCCAGGTGACTAGGGCAGTGCCTGGCTCATATCAGGTACTCAATTTACTCAAATATTTGTTAAGTGACTACAAAATCCAACTACAATGTAGTTAAAGGTAGGCACCACAGATTTATAGCTTTTTCAACTTTGGGAACACAGCACTTTCTAAACCAGATTAATTTCTCTATCTAGACTATAAAGTTGATATTTTATCAGTAGACACATGTGCCATGATAATGCTTTGATTATGGTCCCATCTTTCTAACAAGGACCAACGTGCTGTACTCCTCCTGAAGGACGGAGCTGGAAATCACTTAGAAATCAACCTGTCTTTGAATGAGAAATAGGAGAGAATCAGACACTGGCTTATATATCACATACACAGAGAATTTTTTTAAAAGGAGCCCTTTCAAAAACTTGAAATCAACCAGGATATAAAGGCAATTATATTATGATTATAACAAAGCAACAGAGTTATTCTGTCCAGTCCGTTGCATAAGTGGTCACGAATAACATTTGCATAAGTTATAGCATATTGATTCTTGCAGACAGAGACTCAATAAAGACAAAAGAACACATGAAAAATAAATGCATGGGGAGGGGCACAGAGGACACAGATGGAAGCATCTATTATAATTGGCTTTAAAATGAAAACAACACATATAATAAAACAAGCCAACAAACAAAAATATACAACAACAAAAACAAAACCCCATCTAGGTCAGTTCTCTTTAGTAAAAAAGTGCCGGTTTCTATCTTTGTCCTTGCTCTCAAATCTGCTTTTAAATGTCATCCCCTTCCCCTTGCCAATAGATCAAGCATTCTCTAACAGGATAGATACGGCAGCAAGAACTAATAATGATAATAATAATAATGAGAAATAGCCTCAGGGATATATTTCATGTGTCTTCCTCTCTCCTTGTCTTTCTTCAGCAGAATAGCATCCCAGCCAGTGGGCATTAATCATCAGAACAGCAGCTCCGAGATAAAGGCTGGGTGAAATTTCATGGTGCATTATAGTGTGAGTTGTGGTGCATGGATATGTGTCTCTCTCAGTATCTGGGAGGAGGAAGTGGAAGGAGAGGAGAAAAAATCCATCATTTTATATATTTATACTGCTCAAGATGGTCTGGACTGGTTCCCCATTGTTACTGGGAATTAAAATCATTCGCATCCTTCTGCTTTCATTGGAAGTCGCCTCTCAAAAAGAGGGATAAATGTTATGACACGTTAAATTCTACATATTTCTCCCCATCTGTCCCTGGGGTATGCAGTGAAGTAAAGGAAAGGATGAGGGGACAAGTGGAACCAGAACCAGGACTGTCTGATGGGATACATTTTTCTTTGCAAATCTTCAGTTGGCTATCTCCTCTTGCACTTACGTAATGCTTTGGATTAACAAGATTTCCTGTCTTGAAGAGCTCTGAACTAAATTTGGGGAGACCATTTGGAAGAGATAGGTAAACAGATGCTACAGCTACTCAGCAGGAACTGCTCCATAAAAGGAGGTCATTTAATGCAGCATGACATCATCTAGGAGTTGCTGAAAATGCACAATCTCAGGCCCTACCTGAGAACCAAATCACAATTTGCAACCTGTGCTTTAATGAAGTCATCCAGGTGATCTCTATACATACAACAGTTTAAGAGGCACCATTCTACATAATACATGCAAATACACATGATCTTTCTCTCTCTCAATCTCCCTCCCACTGCCTTCTCTCCCTCTTTCCCTCCCTCTCTCTCTCACACACACACCATCAGATGGAATGAAAGATAGAAGAGGCTGCACTGTATATACAAGTCCATGAAATTTCTGCCAAGTATTTCCCTCAGTGATAGCTAGCCACCACAGACACAGTGTGCAATTACTTCTGCAGCCATTTCATCTCTGGATGAAGGGTGGGGGGAACAAGGAGAACCTTACATTCTCCATTTAGCTAACAGAACTAACTCTCGACACAACCCAAGACATTAATTAGAAGGTTTTAAAAAGCAGGGCTATCATAACAGCCTCAATGTGTTTCTATTTTTTACAATCATTCAAACATGCACTAGAAAGCCATGAAAGCACACCCCATCCCTCCTACCGCCCCCCTGTCAAAGACAGAATGGAAAATCCATCTTGAAGCCTGACTAGTGATGATTGGTGCTGCGAGTCATTTCTTCATCGTATATAAATAGAAAGAAAAAGATGTATTTTAAGAAAAAAATGGAATCAATTCTTGGATCTCAGTTTAAGCTGGAATCATTGATTCTTTTTGACGATTCAAGAGCCATTTATTAAGTAGTTTATCTTCCACATAGAAATGGTCATTGTGAAATCCCATCTGACAGCTTTCAGCAAAAAGGGAGATGTATAAAGAACTTGGTATTTTAATTAGATCAAAGATATTCTATTCATTTCACTCAACCTTAGACATCCTATCCATGAAATGGGCAAATTGTTCTTACAGCGACATAATTATGAAGTATTTCTACTGGCTCTCATCTCTTCTCTCCTCAACTTTCCTCCTCTTTCCTCCCTTCTAATTCATTTATACATCTATTCAATTGTCTATATGTGAAAGGCACCTTGTTAGATACTGCTTAAAATGATAAAGATATTGGGGATAATATGGATCTACTCTTACACTCATTAGATGAGGAAAGCTTGAAAACCCAAAGAAGCTAGTTTCCATGCCCGACGTCCAATGACTAATTAGCAACTAAATAAAAAATAAAACTTAGATGCTAAGGAGACCTGGGTTAGAATCTAACTTAAAAAATACAACAACAACAACAATAATAAGGACCATTCATTACATCACACCAATTTAAACCTTGGGCTTATATTATCTTAACCTATCCATGAAGTTGGTGTTTTATTCTCTGTATTTCAGATAAAACTGAGCTCCGAAGAGCAATTTAGCCAAAATCCCACATCCGGTAAATGAAGGTCTGTTTACAATCATGATTTTAACCACTTCTGGATCCATGAGTGAAGTCTCTCAATGCCTGCTTCACTGCACTCCTTTCCTTCACACCAGGCTGCTTTCTCACAGCTGTCTTTGTCTACCTTGAACATGAATAATATTGACTCCTCTGAAGATAAGCATTCTTTTACTCAGTACAGTTTTTCTTTTCCTTAACAACATTTATTGAGTCCCACTTTGTGGCAGGCACTGTTCTAGGCCCTGAATGTCAAATGAGGAACCACACAGAGATTACTCCTGCTCTCAGTGTAGTTGCTTCTCAGAGTATCTTCCATTATGTTCTCTCAAAAGATCATGAAGAAAATAGGAAACTATGGAGCCAGCCGAATCATAGGGTTGTGACCAGGAGTAAATGGGTTCACAGAACATGCTCAGCCATGAGAGAGAAAAGGAAAAGAGGTAAATGAAAGCAGATAGAAGACTCCCACCAACCTACCAACACATGTACGACCAGGTAAATGAAACTTAAGATAGTTTCCTATCCACACCAATAAATAGAAGCTGTGGGCCATAAAAAAAATTTTATTTGCTTATATTTAAAGGTAGGCTTTAGGAAAATTAAGGATTAAGCAATTTGGGAAAGGAATAAAGAGAAAAATAGAGAGAGAAATTGGTGATACAGCATTTCCAAAAGTACTTTGAAAACTCTCAGTGCTAGAAGTAGCCCTTGCAACTATGATAAGTAAGTCC
Source organism: Phyllostomus discolor (assembly GCF_004126475.2). Taxonomy (NCBI): domain Eukaryota; kingdom Metazoa; phylum Chordata; class Mammalia; order Chiroptera; family Phyllostomidae; genus Phyllostomus; species Phyllostomus discolor. The sequence goes on along the minus strand of NC_040903.2, from coordinate 200,675,563 downwards.
TAAGGAAAGCAAATTAAGGACCATAAGCCAACTAGAACTACCTGCCCCAGCAGACAAGGAGCCATCTCTGGAACTCCTTGTTCTTAAGCCCAGGATTCAAGAACAGCAAGACCATGATGATGGCTATCCCCACTGGCAAGCCCCACCACAGAGTGGGCCTCTGGGGGCAGGGTGCTTTGAAGTGAGATTCAACCTGTGAGTATTAAGAGGAATGTGTTCTCCCTGAGGAGGTACTGGTGGATGGTTGCCCATTCCTTCGTTTCGACCAATATCAACTAGGGTGTATTCTGTACTACTGTGCTCTTATAGACTGACACACAGATCTTGCCATCCTAGATCTCACATTCTAGTAAATAGCAACAATAAATCAAGAAATATGTGATAAAATGTCAGTATGGGTAACTGCTAAGAGGAAGAACAAAGCAGGAAGTGATAGAGCTATTTTATAAAGCATGGTTGGGGAGGGTCTCTCTGGAAGGTGCCATGTAGGCAGAAACCTGCATAAAGTTAGGGAGTGAGTCCTGCAAGTAGCTGCCTCAGGCAGAGGGAATAGCAGTGAAAAGACACAGATTTGCTTGATATATTCAATCAGGATTCAGACTAGTGATGCACTTATCTCAGGTGTAAGTACCATTGAGGAGGGTGCCCCCAAACTCAGTTATCAATGTAAATAATATTTTGTTGCAGTATTTAAAAATCAATATCAATGCAAAAAATCCATTATTAAAAAATATCAACACTTATATACAGATAGGATTGGACTCTGCAATTGTGTAGCCTATGTTACTCACCCCTTCCTTATCCCGGTCCTATGTTTAAGGAAGTTCAAGAGACCTGGGTACCTAAAGCAGTGTGCTAGAAACTAGCACAGAGGGATGGCGAGGAGAGACGGTGAGGATCCATACACTCCACGGTAAGAACTTTGGCTTTAGACTTAGCCAAGGAGTCTGTGAGGTGATTGGAGAAAACACTGGGAGCTCTAAAAATATTTGCGAACTTCTAAAAGTGTTTGCAGGCCTCCTCCACAGTGAGTAGCCAAGGGCTGACCCCACTTTGCTCCCAGCTATTCAGGTGGCTCCAAATAAGATCCAGCACTTGATAAGTAGTTCTGGTGGGAATTCCACCCTGGAAGTATTACAACCCAATTAGAAGGGTAGATCCACAGCTTCCCCAAGCAACTTGCAGATTTCCAGCCTGTCTGCAGCAAGGACCTTCTCAGAGGACCCTGTTGAAGCAGCTAAATGCAGCTTTGGGAAATGCTGATCTCATCCACCAAAATTAAACTAGCAAGGAGGGGATGAAAAGAAACCGCACTGCATTCTCTTCCCTGGCTTATTTGTACTGTCAACATGGAAGTCTTTAGGTAAACACATCAAGCTCCTTTTCTAAATTCTTGTTTTAAAGAACAGTGCAATTCCAGAGAGAAAATGTCACTGAAGAGTCTTACCGGGTAATGAGTAAATTAGAGCCTAATTTCCTTTTCCCCAAATTATTCTCCGAGAAGGGAAGAGAAAGTACCTGTGCGAGGGTAAGGAGGAGACAAGCTATTTCTTAGCTGGCAGCGAAAGCCTAATTATTCTGACAAATCTTCAGTGCCTTCCCTGTTATGAGGCATGGCAGGAAAGACACAAGCCCCGGAGCCGCACATTATATAAGGCTGTTAATCAATATTAGTTGAGCCCTGATCCTAAAAATAAACTCCCCCCGGAGATTCTGTTGTTTAATGGTAAAAGCAAGGGACTGGAAACTCTGTGAACTCCTTGTCCCATTTCTAGGAAGCTGATGGCATCAAGGAAATGATGGAGGTGCCCAGAGGGGATCCTTCTCTGGGTAGTAGAACTGTTCCTGATACAACCTGGCCTATATCCCATTGGAGTATGGAATTTGGGATAAGGTAGACTTATTTTGTATCTCAATTCAAGACAGCTTGATTAATCAAAGAACCTTGAGAAAATTCAGTGTTCTAGTCAAAGCCTCAAAATACCATTCATTGATAGTAACATGCTGTAAAATGGGAGTGTCGTACGTTTTGCTAAATTGTATGAAATTGCTATTATTTGACCATTCTGTTCTTCAAAAATGGCAGTGTCACATGCTTCGCCCTGTGTATAATAACTGTTCAGCAAAGTCAATTTAGAAAATAAAAGAATCTCCCACAGAAATCACTTCTAATTGGTAAGTTTAGGGCTCTGGTCCAATCTTCGACCCTTAGAGGAAATTTTGGATAACTGTGGGTTTGTGTGGGTGTAGACAAAATTGGTCTTCTTGTGCTTATCCAACCACACACAGGAAGGCTAAGTTCTATGAAGTTCTGTGAATTCTGGAAGAGTCTCCTCGGTTGACATGGTTCCCTAATGTCTCTAGCATTTAGTGAAAACTCATGGGGAAAACCGCACATGGTCATGTTTATTCCTCACAAGTCTAGGGAAAAGATGCTGTTATTCCCATTTTAAAGATAATGAAATGAAGGCTTCAAGAGGCTAAGCAACCTACCTAGAGATACACAGCTCAGTAACTGGAAGAACACAGCTAAGTCCAATGCAGAAATTCTGACTCTCCATAGTGTCCTCTTCCCTTCAACATACTGGTACTCTACCTGGAACGTGCAGCCTGAAAGATCAACTTTTTAATAAAAAGTTTTGCTTTTTTTTGTTTTTGCAACCATCAGTATCAAGGCTGAAGTGTACTTCTTACTACCCTCAGCCCAAAACTGAAAGCAGACCGGTAGAGGACTTTCCATATGGGTAGTGTTACAAAAAGCAACAATTTCTGGCTTCCTCCTGGAATTTTTAAAAGTAGTTCAATTTGACCACCAAATTTATGAGTTTGAGATAAGAATCAAATTGCACAAAGTTCTCAAGTCTTTCGTTTCTACTGTCTATTAGGATAGTTCCAGCCCAGGCTGCGCTTTGTGATTTTCTGGTGCCAGGCAGCACTGGCCAACGTCAAAGTGACTTTATCAGTGCCCAACACACACACAAACAAATGGGTCATGATCAGTATCCTGCTAATAGCTTATAAATGATTCCAAATGGTGATTTTCACAGAATACATGAGCTCTTTCTTTAATGATAACAAATTGGTCTGGAGGCCTCAGGTTAGAGAACACATTATCCTTGGAACTTTTGGCCCTTTTCTCTCTCACAGGAACATTCTGGTCTTGGTGGCTGAAAGTTATCACCAAACGACTCTTGTTTCTCACTTTTGCCTTCTTTACTACATAAGGACAAAGGAATTTGAGTGCATACTGAGTTAAATTTTTCTATTTTAGAAGCTAACCTACCAGTGCCATAATAGCAACCCACTGATACTGGGGCCAGCTGTGATATAATAGAAATGCCTGCACAGTTGTTGGGCATCCCTGGCAGTAAGACCCAATGGGAACCCAATCCAGTTCTCTCCCATTTTTGGGGGCAGCAAGGGGTGGGCAGAGTCTCAAGCCAAGACTCCCAGAATCTAGATCTCTTTTCTCTCACAAATCCATCTTCTGCTCTCTCTGTTCTAGTTGGACTTGTCCATCTCCTTCAGGAATTATCATCTCTGACTTTGACAATTTAGCTTCTGACATTCAACCAACCTGGGATTTGTTCTTCTCACAGTAGATCCAACTGTACTCATATACAAGGCCCAGTTCCATACCTGCCTCAGCCATAAGATCCACCCAAGTCATCTCCTACACCACACCTCACTCCCAACACACCACCATTTTTAAGTCATTTCCTCATATTGATAGAGCATGTCAAGCCCTGTTGTCCTCTTTAGGTTATAAGCTCTGGGATGACAAAGATTGTGAATTCCTTTCTTTGTAACCCTGAAAATATGTGTGGGTAGACATATTTCATAGCAGAACATAATCTCCAAGACCCATAGAACTCCAGTTTTGTTTGAAAATGGAAAAGTTAAAGATGGGTAGTGGGTTCTCAGAGACTTGAGATATTAGATACTTTTATTTGATAGCACTAATTTCAGCCTTCAAACTCTACTCTAACTCTCCTTCAAATCCCTATCCCTTCAAAACTCCACTCCAAACTACAGATACACCGATCAATAGAGATAACCTCATTCTCTGAGGTAGATTCTTGCTTGCAAAGGTATTGACTTGAATACCAGCTATTGGATATAGGATATTATGATAGGGTTAAAACACACTGAGTCTTACTTTTCATGATATGCTTGTTGTAAATATTTAATTTATATTAATTTAGTTATCCTCACAACCACCACGTGCTATAAGAACTAGTAGTTCCTTTCTCCCAGACCCTACTCCCACAATTTTACGTGGTAAACTTAGGTTGGGTGCAAATTCTTGCTACTCCTCCCATTGAGAAATGAGGCTTCTGCCTCCTTCCATGAAACTGAGAAATGTCTGACTTCTTTGAGCAGTAGATGATGGACATGACACTGTGCCAATCTCCAGGCCCAACTTTAAGAAACTGGCAGCCTCTGCTTCCTATTTCCTAGAAAATTCTCTCTGGGAGCTCTGCGCCTCCATGAAAGAAGTCTTACTGAGAAACCACATGGGGAGTCATGGAGACTACATGGAGCCGGACATAGACCCAGCTGAGCCCAGTGTTTCCAGTTCATCCACCCAAGCATAAGGCATGTGAGTGACATCAGACCTTCCAGACCAGAGCAGACACTGAGCAGCTCCAGTCATCTCCATGTAGGGCAGAAAAATTGCCTTGCTGAGCCCTGCCCAAATTCTGACCCCCCAAAATTGTGAGACAGACACTAAGTTTAACGGGAAAGTTGGTTTCACAGCAGTAGTTAACTATAGCTTACATGGTTTGCCCAGGGTCACCTAGGTATATGGAAAAAAACCCCAGCTAGATTTTAAACCCAGGCAAATCTGATTCCAAGTACATCCATTTAATCATTCTGCTATAGCCTTACCACTGGAAAAAAATTGTCTGAAGCACACTGATCATTTTGGAGGGAAAACCCCCACAAGCCTCGCCACTTCTAGCTGTTAGATGATGATGAGGTATGTAAGAAAGCCTATGTTGTTTTCTGATTTATTCCAAAAACACTTACTTGAGCACCTTCTAAGTGCCAGACTCTTACTTGAGAATTACCCTCCAGCTACCTGCTTTCTTTATCTTATTATCATTATTATTTTTCTTACTCAGGGAGCATCTAGAGACATCCTTCTATCCTTCTTAAATAGGGTGAAGACCTGATGCTTGGGAACCACAGGTTGTTAGTATTTCAACAGAGTCCATGCAATTCACAAGTCTGTACCAAATGATATTATCAGAAAGGCCAAAGCACCAGTTCCTCCCAGGGGCTGCAGCACCCACAGGAGAGCCATATCAACTCAAAAACTGTTTGTTCATATTGACACAGTTAACGGTGGCACTGACAGCACTTCGCAGTTTTCTTTTGATTGAAAACCAACACTACCCAAGGCCTATCAGAAACAAATTGCTCAAATTACGTTTTCTTAACATATGCTTTAAGAAGGAACCAGGGGATTTTTGAACAACCAGGTTTTTACACTTTTGAATTCACATCCTTATTCTGTTTCTCCCAGGAGGATTTCATTTTAGGATACTCCTGCTCCATCAATGTTATCAGAGAAAAGCAGGACAGAACAGAGTATTGTTGAGAAAAGTGAGTGATAGGCCTGATGAATGTGAAATTCAGCCTTTGCCAATTCCCTTTTCCCTTTTTTGAAGTATTGCCTAGAGATCAAAGCTTTATGGGTCCACTTTATCCAAGAAAATTCGCTAGATTACACAGGGCGTATTAGAACTTCTGAGACTGATCTTCTTCACCCAAAGTCTACAATAGGCTTGATGTAGTCTATAGAATGTGCTTGAAATCAGAGAATAGGCTCGCAGACAAGGCAGGCTATTGAGTTTTTACAGAGGCCATGACAGAGTTCTTATGGCTTGATGGCAAAAACAAAAACATCCAAAACCATTGGAATAAAGTTATTTCCCCTAGCTGGTCTTCCACAGAACATGGGACTTTTTATACCTCATCTCGGTCTAATTCAATTCTGCTAGTCTGTTGGCTTTCCTCCAAGAGCATGTATTTACACACCTTTTAAAAACAAAAAGCGTCAACAGATTTATAACTCATTTTTATAGCCTTGGTGGAAGCAAAAGGGAAAACATGTAGATGTAATCCAATTATTACTGGACTCAGAGGAAAAGAAACACACACCAGACAGGAGGTGGGTACAGGGCATCTTCCAGATGTCCATGTCCTCCAAAATGAGAACAGGTTCTATGATGTTTAGGGTCATGATCACTGGCAAGACTTTGGTGCTTTGTACCCTACATGTCTCCAGAAGCTCTGGCTCTCTTACTGTGTGGGAAGACTCACCCAATCTGCTCCCATTTATGCATTTGCTGAAAAAGAGAAAGCCAAAAACCCAGTAATTACCATGGCTTAGTCCCTGGATCCAGCGTATCATTAAATCCTCCTGGGGTCAGTGACAATTTGGCCTTGAAAAAGACTATAAGACCAGCCATTGCTATGAAGAAAAAGCCATTTTCTCCTCTGCTTCCCACAGAGTTAGTGGAATGTATTCTGACAGAAACAAAACAAGGCTGCCAAGACCTGTGCAGACAGAACTATGCTTTCACCAACAATAAATAGATCTGCTCTTGAGCTATAGAGAGTCATAATAGAAATATCTATTGCCTTTTATCTTCTTTGCAGTGAGTAGAGTGAAGTGTCAGGAGTTATTGCTTTAATATCAGAGAAAAAGCTATTTTTTGAGCATCTGTGTAGGTATGCATGAAACAGCACGTGGGACTATGAGACTGTTATGCTAACCGGGTTCTCATAGCCTTTCTGAAACATAAAGTTGGCCTGATAATATCAACAGTGCATGCAGCTTCAAATCATGCCTGCGGAGTCATGGAAGAGGTGTCTGGACATTTTTGCTCAAATAAGAGGAAAAAAGAAGACAACACATTTACCTTTACCTAATGCACATAACTTAATTCAGAAGAATGAGAACACATGGAGTTTATTGATTACTGGCTTTAAGTTTTTACAATGCCTCCTGAAGTCAATGGAAGGGTGGTATTAAAGACTCCACTGAGTTCCTGGATAATGTCTTAAAACTAAGAAACAGAAAGGAAAGAACTGGTTTCTGCTGAATTTTCTACAAACACTAACTAGGCTAGGGGTAATTTCCCCACAAGCAGTTGGAATGTCTTATTTTATGTTAGAGCATTTAAGGCTAATAACTCGATTAACCTTCTACCCCCTACTAACTAGATTTATGAAATGCCAAGGGAGTCAGCAGAGCATTAAGTTTTAGCTCGAGTATAATTACTTTTAAGGAAAAAAAAAAAACAAAAACATTACCACAGAATAAGGATTTCCTAGATAGCTAAATTCAGACCTTCAAATTTTCTAATGCAATTAGGATCTTGGTCAAATACAAGGAAATGATATGGACAAAAAAAATAGCATGTAATTAATCAACACTGAATATCAAATACAAAGACTGCATTTAATCAGGATTAGTTGAACCTCTAGTTTCAACTGATTTAATACTACCTATTGGTTTCAAATATCAACGACTCATGTTCCAGCAAAGCCACTGAGGGGATGTGAACCAAACTGAACTAGGGTATAGTCTTTCCTGTGATAACGAATTCTCCTTTCCCCTTTTTCTCTTTTTGTTATTGAAAAGACAGGTAATAAAATAAGAGGCCCTGGCTGGCGTAGCTCAGTGGATTGAGTGCGGGCTGCAAACCAAAGTGTCGCAGGTTCGATTCCCAGTCAGGCCACATACCTGGGTTGCAGGCCATGAGCCCCAGCAACCGCACATTGATGTTTCTCTCTCTCTCTCTTCTCCCTCCCTTCCCTCTCTAAATATAAATAAATAAAATCTTAAAAAAAATAAAATAAAATAATAGGAAAGAGCATTTTACACTAAAGGTGTTGTGCAATGCTCATTTTGAATAATAAATATAGAAATAGTAACCCATGAATGCACATGAGATTCTGTAACTTCTTCATGCAGGGACTTTGTCCTTCTCCATTCCTGGGTCTTAGTACTGTGAGTATCTGCAGGCACCCTTCCTATAAATATAGTAGTTCAGACTCTCTCACTGTGTAGCACCCTGACCATAAGAGCAATGTCTCAAAGACAAAAAAGCACAATCAATTAACAGTTAGAGAAAGGCTACCTGAATGCTGGCTGTTGAGCGATTCTTGCGAGTTGTGGTGGTAGCCATGGTGGTGGTGGTTCCATGACAGTGGTGGACATTTCTGGTGGCATGGCAGTCGTCTGTGTTGTCCCCAGAATTGATGGGACTTCTCCCACCAGCCGGACCACTTCCATTGATTTTAATATTGGGGTTGTTCTCAGCCGCCATGTTCAGTACTTTCAACCATCATAATAGAGCCCAGAGAGCTGGCCTTGGAAGAGGCGTCCTTTGTCCTTTCCACCAATGGCTATTTGCGCCTGGGTGTTGAAGATGGTTAACTGCCGGCCTAGTGGGTTGAGTGGAGGAAACATCATTATTCCTATACATTTTTCTCTTTTTGGCTTACCTGGTCTGAATGAACCAGGTATAAAAAACAGGTTTCCTTGAGTAATTGAAGGGGAGAAAATTAGATAATAAAAGTTCAATGCAGGTATTGGCAAGTAACATTTCACTGTGTTTATCTCTTCCACTGTCTAGCTGAACGTCCTAGATAATCTGAATAATCGAGTCTCTATCCCTTTATTGTGATGAAGGAGAACCTTGGTTCAATGATGAATAATGTATTTCAGTCTCTTCTCAGTTAATAGTTGTGGACAAAAGAAATAAACCTCTAAATTAGTTGATGACAACAATAAATTAAACATACCTATTGCACTAATTTGTAACCTACAAAGTAACATTATGACAACTAAAAGAATATATATTGCAAAGAAAAACTTTGTGAGGCACTCAGAACACTGAGTTTAAAAACCAGGTCTGATGATTATATTAAATTAGCTGAAATTAAATTAAATTCCAATTAAGAGATTTGGATCCATTGCATACTTATAAAATGAATATTTAGTAACCAAATACCATATTTTCTAGGAATCTTTATAGTACATAATATTCTATCTATACTTGCTGTTTAATTAACATAATGACAAATAAATTCTTATCTCTATTAACGTTGAAGTGAGGAGATTATGGTCACACAAACCTAAATCTCTCCCTAAAATATGAAAAATAAGTAGGCATTGATAATGTTCCTGGGGTGGGGGGAAGAAGAGGATGACATTCCAAATCAGTGTATTTTAAAAGGGGGGGATAGGTATTAATAAAAAGAAGCAATACATAAAAGTTATTAAAATGATATTGAGATATCTAATGGGTTGAGGATATCAGTAGCTCACCTGACTTGAAGAACCATTTATGCTTTTGTGAACAGAAATTCTCAGATGAAATCATGGCAGAATAAAGTTAGAATTGTGTAAGTCCAAATTATCTTCTTTCCAATTACATCTAGATTTTTTCCCAGACAGAAAACCAAATAGCTTTGTCACCTTTTATGCTATTATTTCTCCAGATTAGTTCTCTTCTGCTTTTCTATATAGAGAAGGCGGAAAAACTTACTAATGGAATTAATATATCTTGTTCAATTTTTCTACATGTTATCAGTGATCAAACAATGCTCCACTCATTCGTATCTAATCCTCTGAATATTTTAGGTATAAATGAACCGGAAACAATCAATATTCTGTTATTCTCGCCTGCTTAATAAAAGGAGTATATTTTTAAAAGATTGCTTTTGCTCCACAATCTCTAATATGAATAAAGGCAAACTATGTTATTTGGGCTCTTACCTCTAATACTCTTACATGGTCTTTTAAGTCTATATGTTCTGATTAGCTCTATCCTTGCGTTTCTGGTGTATAATGTGTAATACCTTCTCAATGTATAATAATGGATGAAATGGAAGAGGCAGGGAAAGGAAAACATACCTGCTCAGAGGGAAACTCTTTATACAAGAGTCAACTCTACTCATTGCGTTAACTCTTAAGGGCATATCAGTCAATATGATTTATAAATAATATGCCTTGGGAATCTTTGAGCACTGCAGAATGGGAAAATTGGCCAGAGGATTTTGTTATAGTGAAGAGGATCTACACTCTATAAAAATATCTGGAGCATGGAAATGGCAACTGCTGGCCTTAATGGTAACAGAGTTTCCCAGATCCTAAGGTTGCAATCAAAATAGATCTAATATATTTCCACTATTTCCCCACCAATTCTTTCAGTGCCCTGTGCATATACATCATTGCTGTCCTTTGGCCTCTCATTTCTCATACAACAGTTGGCAGAAAGGTCAAAGCACAATAGCACTGGAGCTCATATCTTATTGTTTATTATTTATTTTTGACAACTTTTCCTGAGAGCCCTAAGCTTACTACAAAAGAAATGTCATGATGGAAAGGCAGAATAAATATGCCCTCAACCTTGCATAGGCATTTGGGGCAGCTTAAGTTAATAAATAAGAACAAGCTGCATAATAGGAGATTTCTAGGACTAAAATTCAGTACCTGAACTCAGACAACCCCAATACCAAGCTACAGCTTCATTCATACAACTGTTGGCCAGCCATAATGTTATTCATCTTCTTTTTTCTGCATGTAGCACAGTAACTGATGATCGTCAGTTAATGACTCTGATTATAGTTAGATTATGAAACTATTTCTAATATTCCCTGGAAGTATTTCACATCCATAATGGTCCCATCTATTTTCCTGGTGATATTATTCTGCCAGTGCTTAAAAATAAAAAGAGAGTCAAGGAGAATTGAAAATGCAGCCTGAATTACACTGGCTAGAAATTACATATCTCTTTATTCCAGTTGTCATAGTTCACTTCCATATAGTGGTCTTAGTTTGTTCAAAACTGACCCAAGCATGGAGAAAGGAAAGACATTTCCTGGGATGAAAGATTAAGCCACTGCTCCACTTCTGGCTATAGTTGCTTTCTCAGAAAGATCTGACTAACCAGTTCTTGAGATTAAGACACTGGTTGGGTAAAACAGGGAAGAGGATGTCTATGTTTCAATTCTCCATCATGCCATAGGAAATATTTGAAGTTTTGTTTGCTCTTCTCTTTGATGGTCTATTACTTGCTAGATATTCTTTAATTCTATTTAAAGTCCCTTTCCTAGCCTTGGGTTAGGGGGTTAATAGTAAGATTGGTCATCACTGAAGTAATAGGGGGATAATCTCAGACTCCTGCTATCTCTTCCTGTGATCAATTTATCTTTCTCAGCTAAGCAGGAGTAAGTGAACAAGCAAGAGAGAACCATCACTACCCTCTCACTCTGAAGGAGAGTAGGACTGATGAGAAAATCTTATCATTTGCCTAAGCTTTCTCCAAATCAGTGCCAGCCTCATTATTGTCAGATTATGATCAATCATTTGTGTGTGTGATCATGATATTTATATACCAATTTGAGAACTGTTCTATGATCAATAATAAAAAGTGGTTATAAAACAAGGTCAGAACTTGTAGCAGGTTACTTTTGTTTTGTTTTGGGTGCCCATCCTCTTGGAACTCATTAATTATTACCTCATCTAGACATCGAATTCCCCTACTGCTTAAGTGAAATCTTTGCATATCTCCAGTCAGTGTTGCAGAAAGACTAATTAATTAAACCTCAGAACACCCTTGGGGGACAGGCAGTATTATTTATCCTCTCCTCTGATGGGAAATCTGAGATGTAGAGAGGTTAAGTGGATTGTCTAAGGTCAGGAAGGAAGTCAATAGTAGACAGAGCCAGAAGACAGACTGGGGAATGCCGTGCCCAGACCTCTTCCTCAATGACAGAAATCACTCCAAAGAGGCATTGAAAGTACTTCCTAACACCTCTGCCTGGTCACCCTTCTGTCCTTACCCTATTTCGCTCGTTATCTTTACAAGGTTTTTTTTTGTTTTGTTTGGCTTTGCTTTGGTATGTATCTTCCATTTCTTTTGAAAGAAAAGTTAGCTAGACAGAGGAAGGGGTAAAGCAATAGAATGAATAGATGTTACTCACCCAGATTACAAAAAAATGTAATTTCAGTTAAAATAATGCAGAGGAGAAAACCTTCTAGTTTGCAAATAATGCATTTCAATATCACATGCACATATATAAACACGTACATATTTGATTAAGAAACGAGAATGCCTCTCCCCATCCCACCTGAACCTCCCCATCCCCGTCCCAGCCCCTCAGTTCTGTTGTGTTTGAAAGCATCCTTTTGTATGAAAACCGACCGATAACAATGCTATTGTAAGGAAAACTAAAAGCCTACTAATAACTTTATAATGGTTTATACAAATGAAAACGCCTGGCATGCTATTAAACTGAGACTTCAAAAGGCAATGAAGTAAAATAAAATATTATTAACATAAAATTGAAGGAAACAAAAAATTCTCTCAGGCACATGAGACTCAGACATGCATCTAATTTTCATTTCCTTTTTAAAATGTAAGGCAATATCATATTTAAATGTTAAAGGGACTTTAGAAGCTGGTGATTACTAGACAAAATTATTTGCTTTTTAGAGTTATTCTTAATTTAGTTTTAATTAGACCACATATGTTAAAACAGGGCCAACAGTTAAAACTCAGCAAGGATTTTCTGTGTTTAAAGGTGTGACTGTTTTCACCCTTTAAAACTGTAGTAGTCCTTTGTTTTTTTTTTTTTAAAGTTGTATACTAATGCACCCAATTACTTTTATATATATAACTCAGTGGAATTGCTATATATTTTAAAAACTCACTTAAGGTCTTGAGACAAGAGAAGCTTATAGTGGCTCAGACAAGAACAGAATAAATAGCTTCTTAAAGGTAGAAACTTTTCTTCATGAAAGACTATAGTTTACATCCCAACACATAAAAAATTCTAACATCAGGTATAACCACAGCCCTCTTTATTAGCCAAGTGGTTGTTTTCTTCAGCAAATTGCAACTGCTGTTTTGCCTCTCATGAGCCTTTCATTTTCCAACTCGTTGTCCTAACCACTCACACTTTGGTTGCATAAATATCAAATATACAAGGGTATCACACAACCAAAGTGTAAAATAGGTTTGTTTCTGTGTTTCGTTCTGGTCAGTAATCAGGACACAATTAATCTCTTATGAAATACTTTTGCCTCTGTAAGTTGGAATCTAAAGGCAAAACTCATCTTTCTCTTTCTTTTCTTTGTTTATAAACAAATATTTTTAAAAATTGCTCCCCTTATAACATTTATTTTGAGCAGTTTAAGTTACAAGAGTCTATAATGTGTGTGTGTGTGTGTGTGTGAACCATGCTCCAGATCGTAAAGCCAAAACAGCCTCAAGATGTAGTTTAAATAGTACTTCTGAAATTTCTTTAGAAAGCTTTGGTGTAAGAGGTAATTTAAAATAAATTAACAACAAATGTCATGCAGTGGTTAACTTGCAAGAATACATTTTCTTTTTTAGAGGTTCCTGGAGTTTTTTGTTTGTGGTTGTCATGCTGATAGCAAACGAGATGTTAGTCCCTTTAACTGTATTTTAATGGCAATGTATTATAGCATGATTTATCAACATATGGCAGGTGGAAGCTGACACAAATTATAATGAAAATTAAAACAGTCATTTATGCAGCAGGCGATTATCATTTAAGGAACATTTATTTGCAGGCTTTAAAAATGAGGGTTTAGAATCAAATGAATTTAAAATGAAAGTTTTAATGACGGTTACCTTTTTCCTGCAGCCACTCCTCTACGGGCCGGTTATATTTGAAGGGGATTTTCTGTTTTACCATTTGGAAGCGTTCATTATCAGTGTTGCCTTTAAAGTTTAAAAAACAGCTTAAAGAACAATCTGCAAAGTCAATAAGTCATTAAAAAACATCCTATTTTGTTGGTTTGTTTTATGAAGTTTTTAGAGATAGATATCAATTTATCTTTAGTAGAGGTGGAGTTGAAGTCACTCTGACCTTGACTGACAATTTTGACATCAAGTTGGTCTTGGCTATGCAGTGCCCCATCACATGTGGAATATGTGGTATGGGATGGGAATCAGGAAGGGGTTTGGCCCTTTATGGAAATGGGTTACCTTCACCCTTTTCCACCTCGCGCCAGGTACGTGTTAATTGGGCCAATGAAGGCACGAGGATCCCCCTGAGCTCTGAGTACTTCACCTGCCAGATCTGCTTCGTAGTGAGGGAGGGGACCCTCAGTGTCTCAGTCATGCATGCTTGAGTCTGGTAAGAGATACCAGAAGCACGGGCCATGTATCCCTTATTCCACACTCAAGTGCCTACAGCTGCTCTACCTTCTGGCACCGGGGAGCCACAGCAGACAGCTTAAGCTCTAATGATCTAGGGACACTCCTTATTCCATGAAGGAGGCCCTGGCATCCCATCACCTATGTTAAATAGGTAGAGCATTACACACAGCTCTTGATGTCTCTACCCTGTTGTCCATATTTGCATATATCTATAAACAGCATCTACAGATTTTGAGAGCCTATGCTTTATTATTGCTAATAAATATAGGCTTTACATATTTACCTTTATCTTTCTCTCTTTCTCTCTTATCTTCCTGTGAAAGGTCCTTCCTGAACAAGCATCCATTCACAAAGCCTGTCAGGGACAACTCTCCCATGCATGAAATATCTAATTAGTTTCAAACTTCAGACATAATGCCATTTAAACTGTCGGTATGCTCTCTTCTTCATTTCATAACTGTTACCAACCCCGGATGGTTTCTATAATTAGAACAGAGCTGGAGAATGGTGTTGTGGAAATACACCCCTAAGGAATATGCTTCAAATCACAAAATAATGAAACTGTGCTTTGGGAACTGTTGTATCTTATCAACCAACCTCAGAGTTATCAAGCAGGAACCAGTGAATTCCAATTCATTACTTCTGACTCACAGCCCTATATTAGAACTTAGGGAATCCTAAACTATCAACATTAAAAGTGAAATCAAAATCTCAAAACAGGTGGCTTGGAAACCATTTACAAAAAATGTCTTAAAAGCCAGAAAGAATATTGGAATTCAGTATATCATCAGGCCACGTGCACAGGAGCTTGCCATAGAATTTCAGCCTCAGGGCCACTGCCACACAGGAGTTATCACTGGCAGATTCCCCGTGTGAGGAAACGCACCTGCCTTCCATGAGGGTAGGACGGGAAAAGGGTGGCAATGTGCAGACATGTCTGCAAGGTTCCCCATTCATTTCTCCTGTGAATAAATTATCTGTGAAGTCAATCCATTATTCCCCCAGGAATAAAACAACAACTAAAGCTCCTGAGAGAGGCAAGTATGGATCTGTTTCCAGACTCCATTATGGGACCCTAAATGGTGGCATAAAGCATAATATATCAACATCTCAAAGGATAAAATACAAAGAATGGATAGAATAATAAACAATATTAGATTAGAGTGTATAAGTTAAAAAATTTCCTCAAAGTGTTATTTTTCACACACAAAAAAGAGGGTGCACACTAAGAGAAAAAAATAAAAAGGGCAATTTAATTTTTTGGTGTTTCAATAAGCCCATAGTGAAAGAAGTTAGTTGTATTTTTTAATGTAGCTACAGATTAGAAATAGATCATTACGATGATCCTCCCTGGCAGATCTGAGTACTCAGCAGCCTATTAATCCAAAATAATCCATCAAGCCATGGGTAAAGTTTCATGTGTTCATAGAAAAGGGGCACTTTTTTGCAAAGAATACATCTATAACTTATGATCTTACCCTAAAGCAGATAAACCTCCCAAGGGATGCTATCTTCATAAACTTTGACTTTCCTCAAGTTTTAGTCATGACAGAATAGTATACTTAGACATGGCAACTGGGTTGTGCCAGATTCACCTGGAATACATTCCATTACTTTGGGTTTTCTGTAACTGTCATTGCTGACTACAGCATTAAATATATTAATGATCTTTGTTTTACTTACTGTGCAGTGGGTTCGTGAAATCAATAGCAATATAAAGCCAAATATGCTTAGTAATATTCAGGGAAAAAGAGTAAGGAACCAAAGTTCCAAATGATCAGAGCTCTATATGCAACTAGTTGATGAATTAAGAAGCTGCGTTGATTTACTTCCTCCAAATACACAGGGCACTTGCTCCTCCTAAGCATCTCCTCCTCTCTATCCACTCTTTCAAAAATAAATCTCCATGAGAAATCACTTGGGGACACAGGTAGGCTTAGAAAAAGGGGAAACGATGTGAGGCAATCAATAAGTGATATGTGGGAGGACAGCATAGCCACAATTCAACATTATACCCTTCAAAAAGTGAAAGCGAGAGAGTCGTTCTTCTCCACCTCAGCTTTAAAGACATTTAGAAAAGAGTTTTAAGTTTTCCACACCAGATTGATAGTATCTGTCACTAAGGATAGCGATCTTGCATACCGTTAAAAGCCGTGAAAGACGGAAGGTCATTTGGAAAACCAAATTGGTTTAAATTGCCACATTAACATTGTTCTTAGTCTCTTTTCATGTTCTTGTTGGTTTTTATTTTAATTTATCTCAAACATTAGAGAGAACTGTTTTAGAAACATGTGCATAAGAATGAGTTCATTTGCCCCATTTGCTAGACTGATTAAGAGCAAAATATAACCTTCTAAATATAAGAAGTCATGCATGGGAACTACTCCAAAAGCTGAGCAAGCCTCATCAAATTCATATACATTCGTATTAAATCCTTAATAACATTCAGCTGTACACATCATATAGCAACCGATGTGAAAATTTAACAAAGAGTGAAAACAATTCTTCAACAGAAAGTGGCACTCTCCTCAAGAAAGGGGGTCTTGTGAATAGTAATGTCATAAAGTCATTAAGAAGAGGCACGTGCGATTTACTAATTCAACAAAAAATGTAATGGGCTCAGTTCTCACCATTCTGAGAAATCTTTAAGTTGCACAAAGAGACCTCCAGATTGATAGTTCTTAAATTACTTATATGACTTACTGACATTCACCTATATGGGACTAAATTTTTAAAAAGATATTAGTCACCTTTTATTCTACTTAAAATAAATTTGCGTACATCCCCATCTAATTTTGATCAGACATTGATATTATTATACCATTGGCCTCCTATGGTTATTTGCACTTGTGCTATTGATTCTATTATCATGTATTTCAACTCCTGGAGACACATACAACATGCACTGTTGAATTGTAAGAATTGTGAAGAGCAGACAGACTACTCGGAGGTGAGATTATTAAGGCCCAACTGGTTCATACACAGAGCTCCCACAGTTATGCAGGAAAATTTCATGTTTTTGCACTTGGAGGAACCCACTTGGGATAAAATGGAAAGAGAACATAAGAAGATAAGACAAGGAAATCAAGTATATCCTTGGATAGTTCTTAATACATCAGTATCTCCTTATGGTCCCAAAAGAAAATCTGTAATTTGTTAGCAGCTCCAAAGAAGGGAAATTCTTCCAGTTGAAGAACTGAAAGAGAGAGAATTCTTGTATAACAGAAAACAACTTTTATAACAACATTTTCACACTCCATTTGTCCAAACAAATTCTATTCATTAGACATTATACTAAGTTTTCTCTAAAAGATAATCAATACAGCATAGGAGCTAAGACCATGGGCTTTAGAGACAATCTTGGCTTTGAGTTCTGACTTTATCATTTATTAGTTATGCATGTGACCTCAAGGCACTTAGCTTCCATTTCCACATTTCCCAATTTACCACAGGGTTTGGCATAGGTTAATAAATAGAGCATATGCAAAACCTGGGACCTGAAACCCACTCATTTTATTTAAACTACTATCATTGAACGATTCAACTCTTTCCTAATGGAGTAAAGAGAGCACATTGGTTCCATGGTATGCTTCCATCCTCTCAGAATTTTATCAGATCCCCATTCAAAAGAAAAGGTGACAATATTCCATGTGTCCCCACAAAGTTTGTCATTCAAAGATCAACTGATTACAGAAAAGAAAGCATAAGAAATATCTCCTAAATCCCCTCAGTGCTGCTTTTTATATGTGTGTCTTCTGGAATATACCAGCTAATCCCATTTCCAAAACCAAGTGGGTTTCTAAACCCATTGAAAGTAAAAGAGCAATTCAGGCATTGACAGTTGTGATTTCTAGGTCCAGCCTCAGGTAACGATATACTGCTGCAAAGTTGATGAAGAGTGGATTAGAGGTTCTGGCAATTTGCACCAGGCTGGCCGAAAATGCTTTCTCGCAGGGAGACTATTAATACCATCTGAAATACTGTCAAACACGTGGACATGCTAAAAGGAATATAGTAACAATATTAACTTGTGTAAACTTAATGCCAGAGGTATTTCTGTATTTTGGTTTGAGTCCTGGAATAAAAGAAGGAAAGTTTTCTTTATTGCTTTGTTGACACTAAAAAATAATAATAATGATAAGAGTATGGATCTAATGAACAGTCAAAGAATAAATATTATATATTGGAGCCAGAGGCAAAAAGAAAGATGTGAGTAAGCTTAAGTAGTAGAAATTTTCAGAGGTTTTACAATGTCTCTCTCCCCAAAGAACATTTTGTGAGTTTCAAAGCAAATATAAGACACTAAAGGAAAGGGACCGAGGAAACTCTCTGAGCTTGGCTCTGGTCTTATACTTGGCATTGACCCAGACAAACACTCTTAGAGTCAGAAAAGGAGGTTATTGTACTACCCAAAGGGCACCTAGAATGTTTGGCCACTTGTAAGTGATGGATGGACCTCAACAAAGAACTAATATCTTATATTTATAAATGCCTTTAGACCATGGAGCTCAAAATGCAATTATAAGCACCATTTCATTAATCCTCAACACGCCTTTGGGGCTGAAGAGAAAAAAAAAACTATTTATGTTGTGAGCCTTGATCCTTTAGTGTGCCAAGGTAAAGAAATTAATCTCTTGCACAGAAAACTGATCGGCTAGGGGAAGTAAATTAATAGATACAGAGTACAAGAGCATTATTAAGTGAGAGAGCCTCTCCAGACTCACTTAGGTGGTTCTAGGAGTCAAGGAGAACCACCTTTTCGAAGTCAGGAGGTGTTTGCCCCTGGGAAGCAGTGTGGATGCCCAGGCATACCTAGACTTGGCTGATCAAGTTCACCGCTTCACGTCTTCTGGATATGTTCAGAAATACACAATATACATGGACAGACATACTATCATTCCCTTCCTATATCAAGGTCCACCAAGTATTAATCCACCAAGCAGAGATGGCTCACATGAGCAAAAAGAGCAGTGGCTGTCAAGTCGACAGACTTTGGATGCTCTTACCCCAGACATTCGCCAGTTCTGTAAACTTGGGCAATTTACTCAATCCAGATGCCTCAGTTTCTTCATGTGCTCAAAAATAATTAAGATAATAATGCCTATATTTCTAGATTTTATACGAATTAAACATTGTAATCCAGGCAAGGACTTAGCTTGGGAGTAGCAAGAGGCTAGGAATAGGGGGTGTTTGATTTATTTTAATTCTCAGGATCTTTCCCTAACACATGTCTAAGGTTGCAAAACAGAAGCTCTTTCTCACAGTAAACAGTAGAGAAGAGAACCCTTCCAGTCTTAAAGTCTCATTGAACTCTGGTTTCTGCCTATTTTCTTTCACTGATATGCCTACACACATTCAGTCCTCCCGCGTGAATACTGATAGGCTAGAGGATGAGAATGGGACCCCACTAGAGATGAACCCTGGTGCTTCTTGTGCAGCTAGCCGAGGGATTGGGTCCCTGTTCTGGGACCTTTGACCTTGTCAAGACTGGCCGCAGTGAGTTTGCATGTAAACATGTTAACATTAAACTTCTCTTTTGTATCTCAACTCTAAATCAAAGTGCCACATCTCTTGAAGTGCTATACTGAACACCATGAGGCTTGATGCAAGTTAGAACATACACACCAATCCCTATCCTTTCCCTGTATTTTGAAGCCATTTCCAACTTTCTTCCTAAAGCTCATGCTCTTCAAGTTTCTCCTCACTTATCCTCATCGATCAAGGAGAGTTTCGCTCCTAGAAAGATGTAAAGAGAAGTCCAGGTGACTGCAATATATTTATTTGTTTTCATAGTTCAAGAGAATATTTCTAAGTAATAGCTAATGAAGTTTCTTCGGTATGATAGGTCTATCTAGCATCTAATAAGAGTCACTTTACAAAATGGCATGCTATAATTCATAAAATATAAACAACTATATGATTTGCGTTCCTTCCTCAAATGTCACTAGTTTCCTTCTTTAATTATTTCAAAATATGCCTTGAAGCTAGCCTAGTCAATTTCACTGTCAGGATTTTGTCTTGTTCCTTTCTCGTAAACATTTTACATTTATCTGTTTTAATGTCTCTTTAAGCTTTAGCTTCTTAATACATAAAATAGGATGTATAATAATAACTGCAACATAGGGTTGTGAGAGTTAACTGAGAATGTGCATGAAGCAGTTTGCACAGTGTTTGGCACAAAATAAGTGCTCATATATGATTTGTTGCCGTTGTTATAACAATACCTGATTCGCAAGGGTTAAACTCAGTAAGAAGGCAAACCTAACAAGAATTATTTCTCTACACAATTTTTAGTGTCAAATCTTTAAATTTCCTTTTCAACATAGAGCTTAATGCTCAGTCTTCAGCTCTTTGACATAGGGTCCTTCAAGATTCCCACAAGTTACCTCCTATTGCTTATTTCCTCCTTGTGCTAAAGCCACCACGTTATTTGGGGGTCCACTCTTCCCCATGAGCCATGCATTCCTGCTTGGTCACCCTCGCGCGATCCCCAGTTCCTCTTCAGTCTTGTTGGTCTCCTTCACTTTTCTGTGGCTACTTTGCTCCCCTCACCCCTCATTCCCTTTTCCTCTCATTCTTCTCAGGCAGAGGATATCAAAGTCAACATTTTAAAAACCAGAACGCTAAAATAGTTGTTTAAACAATTTTGTTCATTCAAACATGTATGTGTGGTGTCCCTAAGTGGCTCAGAGGAGCAGTAGGAATTTTGGGAGGACAATCTCAATGGACAAAAAATAGGAACACTTTCATCCTCATGAATAGGATGATGACATGAATAGCAACATGTCTGATGCCATAATAAACTTTTGCTATAGCTCTTTCTTCAGATGTTATGGAATCCCTGGTGTTTATAAATTACAGGTCCTTTAGACCACCACTGAAACCCATGCCTACAAATGAATATATTATGGGGATCTAAAAATAACAATCTTTGTATTACATACCACTCACCTGGTTATAATAATGGCTTGCAACAGTGGTACAAATAACCAAATCACCAGGCAAGTCACATATTCACATATAAGCTTGTTTTTAACTAAAACTCAAGATAGTTTCCAATTAAATTGCTTTTAGAGAGTTTGGGCCATATTGCATTCATGCAATACACTTTATGAACTTCAAAGCAGACCTTTAATTACATCCTATTAAATTTATTCTTTTTGTTTCATAACAGCATTCCAATGTGATAAGAAAATGCTTAACTGCAGGTCTTTTGTTTCTTTTAGAAGATATCATTCCTTAGCTTTGTGTCATCTAACAATTTGATAAGCATATCTTTTGTGCATTCATTCCAGACCTGAAAATTTACAAAATAGGATGATTATGCGGTGGCTTTAAAAACTTAACATTCTTTGAAACTCCTCTCTGTAAGTGTGATTTGCCAACCTTGAATGTAGGCTGGATTTAGTAACTTAATTCTAAAGAATAGATTATAGTAGAAGTGACTGTGTGTGAATTTAGATCAAAAAAGGCCCTGTAACTTTCTCTTCCCCTTTTCATTTTCTCTCCCTCTCTGGTCCGTCTCCGTATCTCTCTGTCTCTTTCTCTCTGTCAACTCACTCTGGGGAGCTGATGTTATATCATAAGGACACTTAAAAAGCTCCACAGAAAGACCCACATATCAAGCAACTGAGGCCAGCAGATACCCCTGGCCTCTAGGAGCCTTGATGCAACAGAAGCTCAAGTTGATATCGTGACTTCAGCTCATTAGACACCTTGATTGACAGTCACTCAACTCCGCTGTTATCAGATCCTGACCTACATAACTGAGATAATAAATGTTCATTGTTTTTTAAGCCACTAAAGTTTGGGGTAACTTGTTGTACACAGACACAGAGTAACTACAGAGCTTCATCTGAGTGTTTCATTTCAACCAGAGGCAGACCTCCCTAAGACACTTGTCATACCTCGCCTGAAATTATACTCTTTTGGGAAATAAACAGATGCTATATTTATTTATGACATTCTTATCAGCGCTAATGCTATCTAAAAAGAATTTAGACTAGTTTGGTAAGACTGTGTTGATGAGCCCATGTTAGTCCTAAGCCATTGTCAGAATCTTTGTTATATTTGATTTTTAAAATTTTTATTTTCAATTACAGTTTATATTCAATATTATTCTGTGTTACTTTTAGGTGATTAAATGTATCAACTTATCTGTCAAATGCCAACTTATCTGTCAAATGAAATACATGAGAATTTTCATACATCAGTCCCAAGTGTAAGAGATCCATCTTTTATACAATACACAATTTAAGACAATTTTCCAAACTAGTTTTCCATTCTGACTGACCCCCATCATTATTTCTGAGTGACTATTAACAGGGATTTGGAGTTTCAAATCCCTTAAGCACCTTGGAAAACTATTCATCTAATATATGCGGAGATCTGACCTCCTTTGGTGACCTTGATTACCATTTCCTCACCTTTTAGGAAGGCTGAAATTTCCTATTTATATTGTTGGCACTAGACTGTACAGTCTAAGGAAGTTCTCCTTGCTGGAGAACCTACTGGTGACAGATGAAGATATGGGGTTGGGGGAGGGGGTGGATGAGTAGGATCCAGATAACCAATTGCGGTCCCTTTTTGGCAAGTGTGGCTTTTTTTTTGTTTTTTGTTTTTTGTATTTATAATTAAAAAGCAGTTATGGGAGTAGAGTTCTTTGGAATTTACAGTTTATATTTTGAGAGGTGTTTACAACTTTAAGTTAAGGAGACTTTAAAAGTCATGTAAGAAATATATTTTCTTTATGTGAACATTTTTCAGACTTCCACTTACATCACTAGAAATAAGACTCAGCATAGGTAAGCATCAGTGAGTATATATCTTGAAGACCACCTTCCCCCAAAATATTAATTAAAATTGGCTACACTCCTACTTGTTTGGTTATGTTTGGTTCATTTTTTCAAAGAAAATGAACCAGCTGGCAGCCATGAATCACTTAAGTGCAAGATTTGAAGGTCAGGTTTACACTACTGCAGTGTGATACAGGAATCAAAATTTTCCCAGGGAAGAAATAACCTCAGGGAGTGCAGTCCTTGTGGTGTGTCTTGAATTCATACAATGCCTCGTTAACTCTGCTTGGCAAATTAATTCAAATTGATTTGTTTGTGAGAACTGCAGTACAGCCTCAAATATGGCTACGAAAAAAAAAAGAAAAATGATAAACAACCATGTATTGAGCTCAGAGAGGATGTCTAGAGAAACGTAGCATGGGGCTGTTTTATAATTTAATTGTCTTTGTTAGAAATAAATAAATAAATAGGAGAACACAGACCATAAAAATGAAACACATCTTATTAACAATACTGATACATCATTAATATTCCAAAACAAAGGCATATAAAGTATCTGAAAGCATCAGAATGGAATAAAATTTTTTAAAATTTTAAGTCAACATTTAATATTTTTTAAAAGTAATTAACTCAATTTAAGACAAAATAATAAGACATACTTAGAAAAACTAAAAATAAAAAGGTGCTTGGGTGATATGGCAGGAGAGCCAAGATGAATTCTAAAATGTCATATCTTAAAGAAAAACAAATAAAAGTCACTAGATTTTAATTTGTTTGAGGCCTAAATTTAGGATTGAGAGGGAGAAGATTTAAGAGGGAAACAGAATTATAGCAGCCAGAGCCTTTCCCAAGTTCTCTGCCAATGAGTTCAATTGCACGATAGCTGCACTCTCATTCCAAATCCCATGCTCCTATACAATAGGACTTTGTCACTCGCATCACAGGTTTAGGCTGTTTTCCCACCCCTTCATTTGGGGTTGGTTCTGAGACATACTGTGTTTGGCACAGGGAGTATTAGCAAATGAGATGTAAGCAGAGGTCTGATCAGCCCTTGCGTGTGGGTGTTTGCCCTCTTGTGGTGCTGAAGCCTGAGGCTGACCCATTTAGGTCAGGTTTGGCTCCTGGAAGAAGAGAGACCACACAAAGGGACCCACAGACATCCAAACTAGCTCAGCCAGCTCAACTGAAGCCCCAGCTGTGTGAGGTCATCAGATTATCCAGCTCCAACTGAGCCAGCCTAGAACAGAAAAAACACCCACATGATTTACAGACATATGAGCTGATAATAAATAACAGAGTTTTGAAGTGGCTTGATATGCATCAGATATTAAATGACACAGCCAGGAAGTGGGGAAAGCCAGGAAGGATGGGGAGGATGAGATTAGATAAATGAATCACCCTGCATCCTGTTGTGTGAGGGTTTCCATTAAGGACCAACAGGAGGAGACATTGTGCTCAGCTGCTACCTGTGGAGTCAAAGGAGCTTGTATGGTAAAGGTGTTAAGTCTTGGGATGGTGACAGGCAGATCAGGGCCCCTCAGCCTCTTTCTCATTCTAAAGAGAGAATGATCAAATCCAAGGAAAACAATGCAATAACATAGCTCCTGAGACAAGAAGGTAAGTTCGAGGTTGAGGGATTGGGACAGGGCAGGAGAACTATAGAAGGATCCACAATTCTCTGATGCCCAGTTTTAGACTTAGGCTGGGGCAGGGAGTGAGAGTGGTAAGGGTTGACTCTACAGAGTAGCGCTAATAAAGGGCTGGGAAGCTAGTTACATGAGCCCCCTTTTATCACTATTCAAATGAGGGATGGACAGAAAGAAGGTTGGTGAGAAGGGTAGGCTGGGCTTGTTGTTATGAAACTATAACCCTCACCCCACTAATGGATTTGTTTGTTTGTTTTTACATTCAACATTATTTTGCATTTGTTTCTGGTGTATAGTATAGTAGTTAGATAATTGTATACTTTACAAAGTGTCCCCCTGATATTTTTAGTACTTATTTGATACCACACGCAGTTATTACAATATTATTGACTATATTCCCTCTGTTGTACTTTATGTTCCCATGACTATTCTGTAAGTACCAAAGTGTACTTCTTAATCCCTTCATCCTTTTCACCCATTGCCCCCCATCCGTCGCCTCTAACAACCATCACTGTGTTCTCTGTACCTATGAGCCTGTTTCTGTTTTGTTCTCTCATTTATATTGTTCTTTAGATACCACATGTAGGAGAAATTGTGGTGTTTGTCTTTCTCTCTCTGACTTATTTCACTGGCATAATACCCTCTAGGTTCATCTATGCCATCACAAATGGTAAGATTCTATCCTTTTTCATAGCCAAGTAGTACTTCAACAATGGATTTTTTAAAATGATTCCACGGTGTACCTAGGGTGATTTCCTTCACTCCGTCAATCAACCCAACCTTCTAAAACCAAATCGAACATTCTGTCTTCTTGCAGGGTATGAATAATCACTGGTCATAAATAGCCTTATCTAGGCTTAATATTGAAGGGTATTCTCCATCACCTCCCTACTAATACAAAACAATGAAGACAAAGCAAAACACTAGACTGAAGACCAAAATCAGACAGAAACCTTTTCCATCTTACAACTTTAGCTCTTAAAAAGCAGGCATTGCCTTTTCAACCCCTTATAAAATTTATAGATCAGCAAAAAGCTGCCTTTATAAACTCACTGAGTATAGAAATCATTTTCCTAGGGCCTAATAGCTGGTACCAGAATTGTATTACTTTAGCATGTGAATGGCAGTTGAACTACAGGGAAAACAAAAAAAATTATCAAAATCTAGGGAACAAAAGGGCTTAATAAGGAGTTTATGTCATGACTCAAATATTAGTTCATATTATAAATGCAATGACCAGAATAACACTTTTTTAAATGAGGGCTTTTTGAGGACACTTTTAAGAAAGTGGTTAATGATTATTCACATATTTTAAATGTTTACCTGTCACCTAGACTCTACTCTCCTGCATTGAATATTAGTTCTTGTGGGCATGTGTTTTTTATATGGAATTATAATCTCCTTAGAAGCAAGATTTATTCTTTAAACAGGTTTACACTATACTGTTTCCACAATATTTCCCTCAACACTCGATGACACTAATCACTGACACACCTTAAGTGTTCAAGAATATTTATGAATTGATAACTATTGCTACCTCAACAGAGGCAGGGTTTTGACTCCAACAAATTACTAAATTATCAACTATGAATGTTTAGATGATTACTATGGTTCTTATAACTTCTGAAAACCTACAAATTGAAACACAAAGAAAACATTAATGATTCTTATTTTAGGCATTTAATATAAGACCTTACATACATATTATTAAATTTTTGCTGTGTGAGGAATAGATTTAAGGATCTATAGGCTATTTTAAAGTTGAATATATTTATCTGCACTGGAACAAATGCAATATTGTTATAGCTATCCATTATGTGTGTATATTCTGTATAGAAAGAGATACTTCATCAATATTTCAAAAGAATGATTTTTTCATATTCTCCATAGAATCTTGCATCTTTCAATAAGAAATAGCTCCTATATATCGATAAAAGAATAAATATCCAGGATTTTAAAATGATTCATAGTAATTTCAAATGGCATTGCTAATAATAATGGAGTTGAATAAAACTTTTTAAATGAAAACCAAATAAAGGAACTAGATAGATCCATTTTCTCAGTGGAATAAAGGCAAACTCTATCATCTGTAACATTTCAAATTATACTCATCAAATTAGAGTTGTTCACATTGTGTAGAAATTTCCAAACCAACCATGGAAATGGACCAGATGACTTAGTATTTTCACCTAGTATATTCTAATTGTTAGGTTCCTTTGAATTTCACCCTCTCAGAAACCCACTCTTATCTTTTATCTTTACAATAATGATCCAAAGGATTTTAAAAAGGCCTTTGAATGACTCAATTTGCCTACTCAAGATCATGCCATCTCCATTGATGCATCATTGCTGTCTTGTCAAAAAGTACTTAGAACTTCAGTAAGTACACAGTGCAATTAGGACAAGGGATGAGTCAAGTGAGAGGAGAGCATGCAGTTCTCTTGGTTTTATGTTTTCACTTCTGATTATCAGGGATAGTGGTTTACATAATCATATTGGAATCCTAGCAAGTGTTTAGGCTTCTAAACAGTAGTTGAAGTTTCCCATCTAACTAAGGATACTGTCCAAAGATTTCGTTTTTTTTCAAAGACTTACTTCTATGTGAAACTCAAAAAGGAAACCTATGTAATTTTATTAATCAAGATAATTCCAATAAATTTAATTAAAAAAAAAAACTAAAAAAGGAGGGAACCTAGACACAGTGAGTAGTAAGGAAATGTATAGATTTCCTGCTTACTTATCCTCTTGGATTAATATGTTCTAACTGTATAAAGGCTCAATTCCTATTATTCAGTTTCTAGGCTTACAGAGACGGATGCTTAAAATACCTTCAGAGAAGCATTTGAATGGTTTCTGTTAACAAAGGAATGTAGATGCCAGGGTTGCTTCTGTCCCTAGAGGTTGGCTGTGTCACTTGTGATTTCAGCTGGTATTACACTTCCAAAAAGGTGCACTAATTACTGTTCGAACTCTCGAGCCCTCCAGTCAACAGCTTGCTCATTCACATCTCTGCGGTGTGGGGAGTGGCATAAATCAAGGCATGAAAAGCAGAAGAGGGAGGAACAAAGTACACGTGTATTGATTGTTCTATTTAACCAGAAAAAATGAAAGCAAGTGTAACCTGACAGAATGATGCAGCTATACAATTATGCAGCCACCAAATGAACTGGATTCACTGGTTACAAAGTTCATCAATGTTTGGGCTGATGTGTTCGTTGAAGACATCTAAAACTACTCGTGCACTCCAACCAGACTGCTAGAAAGGTAGGCTTGGAACAAGTGGATAAATTGCATACAACTACTGAGAATTAAAACAAGCAAACAAAAAAACGAGTGAGGCTAGAAATAAGACTAGAGAATTGTTGTGAAGCTTTGGAATCAGGGTTGGTCAGGACTCTGAGTCAACCTGTTGGCATAGCACTTGGCTCAATTCAATTGACTTATTTCAAGAACAGATCTGTAAAAACTGTTTCAAAATTCCCTTTATAGACCCACTTGGAGATCAAAATTCTCTGCAGTCATAGTGGTAGAAAGTTACAAAATGAAGCAAGACTATTAGATTTCACCTGCTTTATCTCCTCTAGGAGATCTCAATTGCTCCCCGGAAACAATATGTTCTTTTTCGTGTATTACCTTTAGTTTTACTTCTCCTGAAGGTCCAGCTCTATCCTTACCACACAGAAAATTTAGTAACAGATCCAGCTATTCATTTTGAAAGTCTAAAAGCATTTGTTTCTATTTCAGTTTGTACTTCACTTATATAAATTCCTATTTTATTTGCAACAGCATCTCACAACAGTTTTATATAGGTTTAAAAAGTATTTCTAAACCTTGCCTGTCTGAGATTTTAGATATACTTTTACTTTCCATTTATATTTATGTTCAATTTATATTTAGTTTTTTGAAACTTTCATGGGTGCCTAAATGTCCTCCTTCCTCCCTTTTATCATTTTGTCCAAGTACACTGAGAAATCTTTCCTTTGAGACCTACAGCGAGTGATGTCAACAATGTAAAATGTTTTAATAAAATCAGATCTGTCTTAACAAAAAATATTTCCCAGTAAAATCTTAAAAGTTATTCATGGTGTCACGACTTGTAAATGTAAGTCGTGACACCATAAAAGTACTAGAGGAGAACATAGGCAGGAAAATTTCATATATTCTGTGTAGCAATATTTTCACCAGCATGTCCCCTAGAGTAAGAGATATAAAGGAAAGAATAAACAAATGGGACTACATCAAATTAAAAAGCTTCGGCACAGCTAAAGAAAACATCAGCAAAATGAAGAGGGAACCAAACATATGGGAAAATATATTTGCCAATGATACCTTGGACAAGAGTTTGATCTCCAAAATATATAAAGAACTCATACAACTCTACTCCAGGGAGGCAAACAACCCAATTAAAAATGGGCAAAGGACCTGAACAGATATTTCTCCAAAAGGACATACAGAGGGCCCAGAGACATATGAAAGGATGCTCAGCATCACTAGCCATCAGAAAGATGCAAATTAAAACCACAAAGAGATACCACTTCACACCAGTCAAAACAGCCATCATAAACAAATAAACAAAAAACAAGTGATGGAGAAGTTGTAGAGAAAAGGGAACCCTAGTGCACTGTTGGTGGGAATGCAGACTGGTATAGCCATGGTGGAAAACACTATGAAATTTCCTCAAAAAACTAAAAACGGAACTGCATTTTGATCCAGCAATTCCACTGCTGAGATTATACCCTAAGAATACTGAAACACTAATTCAAAAGAACCTGTACATCCCAATGTTCATAATAGCATTATTTATAATAGCCAAGTGCTGGAAACAACCTACGTGCTCATCAGTAAATGAGTGGACGAAGAAACTGTGGTACTTTTACACAATGGAATACTATGCAGTAGAAAGAAAGAAGGAACTCCTACCCTTCATGACAGCATGGAGGGATATGGAGAGCATTATGCTAAGTGAAATTAGCCAATCAGTGAAAGACAAATATATGATCTCACCTATAAGTGGAACCTAATCAATAAAACGAACAAGAGAGCGAAAGAGAACCAGAGACATGGAAATAAAGAACAAGCTGATAGTGACCACAGGGGAGGGGGAAAGGGGATAACAGGGGAAAGAAAGGGAAGGGGCAAGTCAAGGAACATGTATAAAGGATCCATGTCCATGGACAATGGGGTGGGGACTGACTGTGGGAGCAGGGGGAGGGATGATGGGGGGCAGGGGAGAGCAATGGGGAAAAAGTGGGACAACTATAATAGAACAACAATAAAAAAAGTTATTCATAATAAAATAATTGGTATTTTCCCACTGCTTTGAAAACAAACTGAAGTATATTTAATGCTTGTAAAGAATACACTTTACCTTTATGTTTATTATTATTGTGTGTATACATGCAATGAAATCAGAAGCCTCCAATAATCTTAGTATAGTTGTACTGTTTAACATTTATTGAGCAAATATTATATAGGCACTTTGACTCAATAAAAGGGAGAATTAGCAAAACTGTGATCACTTTGTTTGACCTATAGGGAGCCAAATATAAAGCAGTATACGCTTTCTACTCTGGTGGTGAGAACTTTGACTTTTGATTGACAACTTTATTATAGTTGATATTGAGGTCAGTAAAATGTGAAAGAATATTTATTTTATATAAATAAAATCTAGTCTGCCTTAGTTTAATTTTTAAATGTTTATTGTATTGCAGACTGGTGCAGCCACTGTGGAAAACAGTATGGAATTTCCTCAGAAAACTAAAAATGGTACTGCCTTTTGAGCCAGCAATTCCACTGCTGGGATTTTATCCTAAGAACCCTGAAACACCAACCTGTGAGAACCTTTATGCCCCAATGTTCATAACAGCACAATTTACAATGTATAAGAGCTAGAAACAACCTAAGTGCCCATCAGTGAATGAGTGGTCAAAAAACGATGGTACATTTACACAATGGAATATTATGCAGCAGAAAGAAAGAAGGAGCTCCTACCCTTCATGACAGTATGAATGGATATGGAGAGAATTATGATAAGTGAAATAAGCCAGACGGTGAAAGACAAACACCATATGATCTCACCTATAAGTGAAACCTAATCAACAAAACAAACAAACAAGCAAAATATAACCAGAGACATTGAAATAAAAAACAAACTGACAGTAACCAGAGGGGAGGTAGGGGGGGATAATGGGGGAAAAAGAGGGGAGTGTTGTCAAGGAACACGTATAAAGGACCCATGGACAAAGCCAAAGGGGGGAAGGACCAAAGGTGAGAGGTGGGGATGTGTGGGGTGGGGGGAAGTGGTAGGGGGAAAATGGAGACAATTGTACTTGAACAATTAAAAACTGTTTATTTTAAACTTGTGAATCCTTGTGTGTATATACACACCTGTAAAAACTCACAACCTTGTTCCTTCAATACATAGGGGAACAGATCGTAAAATCTCTAAAATTCACCAGTGGGTCGAGGGTGAGTCACATCTAAGGAAACTCCACCCTCGCAATGGCAGATCAGTGACAGAAGTGGACCAGACACTCAAGCGGGAAGTGCCCATCCACAGGTCAGAGACAGCCAATGCTGAGAAATGACGAGGATGTTCCCTGAGACTTACTAGATAGGCATATCAGGGAGCAGGTAGAAGAAAGTAGAAATGCTAAAAGTCTGCTGGCACCTGTATGTGGAAGGGCAGAGGATAGGCTAGGGCAGCTGAGCTAGGGCCTAATAAAAACCTAAGCAACAAAACAAACAAACAAGCAAAATATAACCAAAGACACTGAAATAGAGGACAGGCTGACAGTGACCAGAGGGGAGAGGGGAGGGAATTCCAGGGGAAAAGGGGAAGGGTTTTCAGGAACAAGTATAAAGGACACATGGACAAAAACTAATGGGGGATGGAAACGGGAGGGAGGTGGGGAGGGCTTGGGGGGGTGCTGGGATGGAAGTAAAAGGCAGAAAACTGTACTTGAACAACAATTAAAATAAAAAAATACAGATAAAAGGAAAGCAAAAACAAACAAACAAACATGAATTCTAAAGAAAAGTATGTTAACTTCCCTAAGGAGAGAAGAAGAGAAGTGTAT
This sequence comes from Phyllostomus discolor, assembly GCF_004126475.2. NCBI lineage: Eukaryota > Metazoa > Chordata > Mammalia > Chiroptera > Phyllostomidae > Phyllostomus > Phyllostomus discolor. Next base: position 200,643,824 of record NC_040903.2, on the reverse strand, counting down.
TTGAGATCACCATAGCTCTTAGCTACTAAGTAGAGGTAACAGAACTAGAAAAAGAATAATGTTTACTGTTTGTTATTTTCAAATCTCACTTTAAGCAATGTATGGATAACGTAAATAAAGGTGGGATTGAATCTCTGTCTTGGGTGTTCAGTTAGGAAAGCGGTGTGTACGTAGGGCTGTGTGTGTTTATTTAAGCACGGGTAAATGGATTGCCTGTCTCATTTAGGTATTTCCTTCTCCTGAATTAACCTCAACAGTGGGTCTAGGCTAGTCTACTTAGCAGGACAATTCCACGTCTCTGAGACTCACCTACACAGAGATTATCTTGCTCCTTTTATTCTAAACAGAGATGAGACAATCCACAAAATAAAGCTGATGGATCAGTAAAAACAGACATATGGGGTTCGAAATATGTATGATCTAGATTAAGGGACTACAACCATGGGAAAAAATCTGACTCGTCCAGTTTCTTTTTGTAAATTGTCATTAGAACACAGTCATGCCCATTCCTTTATGTATTATGCGTGGTCCTGTTTGCACTAACAGAGCTAAATAATTGCAGCAAAGACCTTATAGGTTGAAAAGCTTGTAATATCTATAATTTGACTTTCCAGAGAAAAAGTATTCTCCAAATAAAGACATCAGGGTCTCTGTGCTTATATTCAAATCCAAGTTGGTTCTATCACCCACTAGCTGTATGATACCGGAAAGCGTGTTACTTTACTTCTGAGACTCAGTTTTCTCACCTCTAACATGGGGATAACAATGGGATCCCTTTTTCTAGGATGCTGTGAGATTCAACGTGGTAATCCATGAGCCCAGCACAAAATAAGTATCATATTACTGTTACCTATTATCAATCAATATTATTTCCCTAAAATCTTTTATGCAAAGATATGCTCTAATATCCTCACCCCCTTCTCCAGGATATATATAGTTCACAGACACTTGTAGGCATTTGGAATGAAGATTTCACCATTGAACTCTGAGAAAATCACATTTCTACACTGTGATTAAAATGAGAACCAATCTAGTTTAATTAAACATTGAGGCTGGCAATTGTGCATTGGGCAGAAGCACATTTCTAGTAAATGTTTAATAATGTGATCACAGCATGCACTGCATGCACTGGGATGTGGGAAACAATAGTAAATTTGCATGCAGGTTTAGATCTGTCAACCAAATGAATTTGAGCTTTACATACACAATGCAAGCTGGAGTGCTTCTGGGAATGGATGGAAAGTGGGGTAACCAAAAAGGAGAGGGGCGTAGGGACTTGTAAATCTGTATAGAATCCCAGTGTTCATGCTTCCTGGCCCTGTGACTGCAACAGGTGTGCTCAAACTCCCTGTGCCTTGGTGCGTTCGTCTGTAAAAGAGGGAGGTTAATGTACTTTTCCACTAAAACCGTTGCAAGATTACATTAAGTGAAGTAACATGCGAACAGTGCCTGCTCATCAGTTCCCTCCGTGTAAAAGGCGTGGGTTGTCGTGTTGCAGTATATGATTGTATGTGTCTAGATAGGGGACCAGAGTTTGTTAGCATTGTCCTAGAGAGCCCGAAGTCACAGCCCAATTTCAGGCTCCAACAGGCACTTACGTGTGCCCCTGAACCCAGATCTCGCCTGCAGAAAAGCAGCTCCTTGCACTATTTGGAACTGAGGCAAAGTGTAGTCTGGTGCACGGGATGGGGCCTTAGGCAATGCAGGCTTGAGTTGCAGGTCTTCACGTACTAGCTGATGACCCTGGGGAAGTTAATCTTACAAGCTTCCATATTCCCATCTTATACGATGATGATAAATAGCATTTCTAACGTTTAGGCCTATTGGCAAGATTTAATATAAGAACTCAGTGCAGTACCTGGCACTTCATAACTGGACAGTAAAATTTAAGTATTAACACTATCTTGTTTGTGTGCGTGCATTTCTCCTCTGCTAGGACATAAGATCCTGCTGGGCAGGGGCTGCATTTTATTTTCCATTTTGTGCCCACCACCAGCATGCATTCACATGTAAAGTAGATTTTGAGTAAATAGTTGTTGAGTGGTGAATGGATGGATGCATAAGGAGATCAGTTCCCTCAGACTGACCTCCTTGATGGGGGTGGATTAGCAACATTTTTAAAATATAAAAGACAACGCCAGTTAGTAACATGATTTTGAAAGTGTTTCTGCTTTTTGAAAGTGCAATATAATTGTTTTTTGCTGGCCCATTATCAATTGTTTTTATCATTTCTTTTGATATCACCTTTAGCTTTTGGCTTGAATTGTTGCTTTCCACTTATGTATCTAGTCCCTATGTGTTCGCGTGCAGCATTGTATATCAGCCATGGCGTTTGGCAAACCCTTCCATCGAGGCCCACCCAGAGAGCATCGGGGACACACTGCAAGGTTAGAGCAGTACCATGAGAAAAAGAAATGCGTTTCATGGAGCGACTGTGAACCTCACTGGGAATCTAATCCAGGGCATATAAACTCCATGAACTGAACATCAGCAATGCCTCTTTGTCCTTGACTCATTCACTCCATCCTCCTCTGACTAACCTCCCCCCCACCTCGTGCCCCCTCCTTCAGCCTGCTCAGGTATTGACAGGGATTTCAGAGGAGGAGAAAGTCTTTATCTCTTTGAGATGAGCTGCAATATGATTACAATCGATTGAGTGATTTACAGTTTCATTACCCTCCGTGCTTTATAGAATTATAAATGACGTACTGTGTGTGAATATATATTATTATTATTGGATATCTATGTACCACCTTTCTCTGAGAAGCTAAATGTTCTTTTTCGACTTTAAGTAACCAGGGGGGCCCTGCAACCTTGTGCAGGATTTCAACTGAAGTGACTGAAACTTAAAAACTTTTCCTGTACATAAAGCTGGGCTCTTGCATGGGCACTGGGACATTTGCTGGTTATTTAATTCATCCCAGGGCAGAGGGAAAGCAGCACAGGAGAATCACATGTTTTGGTTGGGATAACAATTCTAGATTTCTGTAACTACAGACAAATTCTGCATGCCAGAATTTTTATTTACTACCTAAGCTGGGGTTTCTTTGTGGCAATAAGGCAAAACAAAAACCAAACAACAACAACAACAAAAAAACCCTTGTAATTCACATAGACTAGCTTTGAAATTATGTAATGTTTGATTGTTTTAATTTTGATGAATTTGTATAATTACAGTTGCCTTACACGGAGTGAGAGGATATCAGTATTTTTCTGTTACACTAACTCAAATGAGTATAATTTTTAAAAATTATGTAAAAGGTGACCATTGTGTATTTCAAATCTTGAAAACATGATTCCATGGATTTGGCTTAATAATGATATGCTCATTATTCATAGAAATTAAGAAATCAAAAATAGTAGCCCAACTCCAGACAAATGTAAGTGTTCTGAGCACATTTAAGGAAGTCTGCAGTAAGTTATGATGTTTGGTATATTAGGTATATTAAATGCATTTTTTAAGATACAGTATTTTCAACTTAATGGTGTGTTTATTAAGATGTAATTTCAGTATAAACTGAGGAGCATCTGTATTTAACTTGAAAGATACAAAGCTATTTACCTGGTGGCTGGAAATTTACAGAAGGGAAAGGTTTGCCTGATAAACAATTAAAAAATAATATTAAGCACCCTCTCATGGCTCTCCTGTCCCCCAAGCAAGGCTGTTAAACATTAACATTGACTTTCATCTAAATAAGGTCATCCCTTCTGCTTAGATAGGGTGCTGGCAGGTCAAATAGGATCATATAAGGCAAGAGGCTGGCAAAGTCCTCAAAGGTCTAACTGATGATGTGGAGGAAGGCAGACATCATAAATGCTCAGTGATGTGCTGACTCCTAACTTGGCAGAAATTAGAGACTTAACTTGAGAGAAAAGTTCTAAATTGTCCAGATTTGGGTTGAGACCAGAATTTCCAGAGCATGCAAGTGTCCAGGGTACCAAAGGAAGTCTATGGATGGAGCAGAATGCAATTAAAACCTAGGGCTGTTAAGCCAGGTGGTCTTAGGTTGAAATAGCAGCATTTCCACTCACTCTGTGAGCCAGGTAAGTACCTAAGATCTCTGGAAGTATTCGTAGTCTGCAATGTGAGAATACAACAAATATCGACCTCAGGGTTATATCAGGGCTCAATGAGACTGTACACAAAGTGGGAGTGCATCATAAATGCCCAACAGAGGGCAGCCGTCACCGTCTGGATGAACTGGCTGAGCCATGGTGGCATCTACCATTTTCTCCATCCCTGGGACGACCACCCCACGGATCGAGTGGTGTTATAATCCCAGTGATTATGTGATGACAAAATACGCTAGAGGAATTCAGAAGGTAAGTGAGAACAAATGCCCACTATTTTGTGAATGACGTACATGAAAAGTTACATCATGTAAAACAGGTAAAAGGAAATAAGAGAAAGTATTTTATATTCTGGTTTTACACTGGCCAGTGCCAGCCACCAGTCTCATAGCACCGACTTGAGACTTGAATGAGAAAATGCATTTACATCCCTCAGTGCCTAGGACACAACAACTGCACAATGAAAATGAACCTTCGGGCCCTTGGTCCTACCAGTGCCGTTGTAAGTGTGGCTACATGTGGTTAGTGGCTAGTGTATTGAGTAGCACAGTGTGAAAGGAGAAAAAAAGACATTTTAGTTCTCAAACATAGCTGCCTATGAAACTACCATGGGATTTTTTTTAAACTATTGATGCCTGGAACAGCACTTCTGAAATTTTCCTGTGCACATACATCATTCAGGTATCTTGTTAAAATGCAGATTCTGATTCAGTGTGTGGAGGGCAGGCCAGAGATTCTATATTTTTAAGAAGCTCTGAGGTGGTGCTGTTGCTGCTGCTGATGATGATCCATGGACCACATTCCAGCATTTACATTAGATGACTTAGCACAGGGGCCCAAGCACCCACAGTTTGTTAAAAGTTACGAGGAGAATCTCATCTGCAACCAAGTTACACATTCTCTCTCCCCACCCCTCTCTCTCTCAAAGGTTTTTAAAACATTTGTTTCATCAAAGACCAACCCCAGCAAGTTGAAAGTCCTTAGAAATACAAAGTCACCTATTTGCGAACCCTAATTCATTCCTGACAAATAAGAAAGAGCGACTATGTAGCAGTGCAAATATTTGGGATGCGCTGTTTTGACTGATTAATGGACATGTTTGGGGACAGAATGTTGGCAGAACTTATTCATAAGGTGACTTTACAATGTATACCTTGCAACATTCAAACACATTCATTAAGTAAGCTTCCCCCCAGTTGCCATTACTTCTCCACAGTCTCAGAAGCTATGTGCAACTATGGCTGTTCTCCTTGCTTGTGTTTGTACTTCTTAGTCCCTTTGCAGGACTTCACTATCTTTGTTTTTCCCCGCTGAACTGAAGTTAACACTAGTCCTGATCGGGTGAGTGAGCAGGTAGATGGGGCTTGTGGAAAGTGTGCTTCAAATGTGGCAAGACTTCAAATGTTTGCAGCCAAAGACAGAGAGAAAAGCAAAGAAAACCTCTGGCTAGGAATTAATTCAAGCCCCGGGCCTGAGAAATGTCAGCATGAGGTCAAGTGCATTGACTTGTTTTTAACCCTTTGAAGTCTCAGTAATTTAGGATGAGATGTGGACAGAGATATTTCTCTTATCCCCATGTACACTGTATAAACTGTAAAAGGACAATAAGCATTTGAAATGAAATATGTTGGAGGCTTTCTCTAACTTGGCAATTCCCAACTGGGGATGATTTTGCCCCCCATGAAGGACATTTGGTATTGGAGAGGCCACTGGCTTATAGCTGGTGGAGTGAGGGACGTGGCTGAACTTCCTACAATGCACAAGACAGCCTGTCACAGAAAAGATTATCTAGCACAAAATGTCAATACTGCCAAGGCTGAGAAACACTACTAACTAAACTAGTCTGGCAGGGACTTCTACTTGATAATACTTTTGATGGAAAAACATAAACAAAAGTAATAACCTAAAAGCCTAGTATCAGTATCGATAAAAGCATGACTCTGAGAAATAGAAAAATGCTCAGGGAATTTGAGATAGCACAGTCTGAGGATCAGAACAGGGATCTTGGCTCTCCCCCTGAAAGTTGTGTGATATTGAATAAATTATTTAGACTCTCAGAGCCTCAATGACGTAACCTTAAAATGGGCATGGCAGTAATAATAATACCAAATCCAGTTCCCTGATGGGATAGAGCAAGGATCAAATGGTGTAATGCATGTGCAGGCATGCTGAGCACCAGTAAGCACTACAACAATGTCCATACTGATAAGCCCTATAAAGACAAGATTTTGTGGAATTTGACACACTCATATAACTGCAGGGAGTTTTCTAACCTAGGGTCCCAGAAGGGGAGCCATTTCTACATCCCTTTCATGTTCTGAGTTGGGTCATCAAACAGGATTTAAGCTGGGGTCATCAGCAGGTATTTCATCAATTTAGGAAGGGAATTCCAGTCAAGAGCCCTTCAACGGACTTGGCATGCAGTGTCAAGAGGAAAACAACAAACAAGCGAGTGAAACCCTGCTCTCCTCAGCTCCATTTGCCACGGGAAGATGGAAAGTCCTACACCTCAGAGGTATCGGTCTTCAGTTCCAGGAAGCTGGGCTCGGACTTGAAAGGGCCTTCCTGCACAGTGGGGCTCAGGGTGCCAATAGCCCCGATGACACAACCAGCCACCCACTCACAGCAGAGAGAGGATCTTTCACAATCCCAGGCAGCTCAGCCTCCCAGGGGGCCTAGAGCTGGGGCTAAAATTAATTTCTCACGCTCAACTCACCTCTCACCTGCCCTCCCTTGTCCCTACCACTGCATTGTGTCAAGGCAGTAGTAATCAGAAGCTTTTTAAAGAACATTCCTCACTGTCTGGGTACTGGCTTGGGACTGATTCTTCTTTTATTTCCCTCTCCTGTTCCTTAGCCTTTCTATTTTCAGGTTCAAAGAAAGAAGGAGCTTTTGAGTCCTTTCTCCCAGAATTAAGTGATGTAAGGTTCCGATGGCTACAGAACTCTTTTCATTTTGAATCCTTCCTGGTTCACAAAGAGCAGGTGTGCTACATGCCCTGTGCCCAACTGGTTTCTAAATATTTCACCAGAGGATGTTTCAGAAGAGCCGCATAAAATCCCATAAATGCCCATGAGAAGGTTCTGGAGCTGACCCATTCATCCTGATACACAGGGACCTGTTGAGCAGGAACAATGTCCCGAGAGAATAATTTCACAATGAGGTAACTTAGGTGAATATTCCATAGGAGCCACTCCACATTTCTTCACTGTCCCAATGCTAGCAATAGACAAAGAGCACCCCTGAACTCCTCTTGATGGTTTTTATATTTATTGCCATCAATAAAGTAGAACGGCTTGGATAAAGGAGAATGTATCACTTTTGTAGAAACTGTGTCAAAGTGGCTTTGTTCCCTGAGGCCCAGATACAGGGGGTATTTTTGCTCTTATAGTTCAATATAATTGATTAAGCATTGCTAGATTGCTCTAAAGATGTTCTACATTTTGTTAAGTGGATCCTTTTAGTCTCACAGGGAAGCAGGCTGGAGAGAAAGTAAGGTATCCAAAGCTCAAAGGTGAGCCGCCCCTAGGAAGTCTTGGAAGAGTGGAGTGTAAAATTAGAATGATGCACTTTCCAATACCACTTTCCAATCTGAGCAACCAAGTAAGGTTAGAGCTTCCCTAAACACTCAGTATTCTTTCAATTACTTCACGGAAGCACATTGCCATTGTTGTCAAGTAGATAGTTGGACTCGTTACAAATGAATCTTTTAGCAGAGCTCAAGGAGCGAGAGCCATCTATGTGTGGTTATTGATACTCATCTTTGTAATTGACACTTAAAAAAAAAGAATAAACCTGAGGACCCGAAAAGAATCATGCTCGTTTCTACCTATGTATTTGTCAAAACATCCCCCAATTTGCTGTGAGAGCAATAGTGGAAACCGTGCCCAGCTGAGAAAGGAGACTCTGGTCTCAGTTCTGTCCCTCGTTTACTCTGTGACCTTAGGAAAGACACAGTCTCTCCCTGCGTCTCTTTTTACCTTTGAAATGTAGAGTGAAAATACCTACTTTACCCAATTTAATAGTCAAAGATGAAGTAATCTGTATGAGTGCATAGGTGATAGTAAAAAAAATGCTACCCAGATAATGTTTGGCAATCCTTATAGTTAACATTTATTGAATATTGACTTAATTGAGCCAGAATTATGTTGAGCATTTTGCATGTGTTTGACTCACATAATTGTTACATTAACCCTGGATGTATTATCATTACTAATATCTCACAGACTAGGAGACAAATGTTGGGGAGGTTCAATAACTTCCTTCAGGTTTGGAACTAGATTACCAAATAGGAGAAATAAGCACTCCCTTAGGGAACCAAGAAAACAGAGTACACCATGAAGATGTGGGGAGAAAGAATCCGATATATTCTGAAAGTATCAGTGATCATCAGAGTAGAAAAATCAGAACCGTTAGATATTCTTACACTTCTGGTTCAGTGTTGTATGTTGAATTATGTGTGGAGAGAGGAACCAAATATTTCAGCACGTAGGGCATTTCTAGGTCTTCATCCAGCCTGCCTTAGACTCACAGGTGATATAACACCCCACCTCCAGCTAGATGCCTCCAAAGCCCATACTTATAGCTGCTATACTGTATCACATGTTATAACAATGACATTTATCATTACTAAATAACAGTTACTGACAAATACTAGTAATAATAGCTTTCTGTGTGAAGCAATGCCATTAAGGAAAGGTTTTTCTTTGTTTTGCAAACATGGGAAGCAACCCATAATTTGGAACTAAAAGATAAAAAGAGGTAGGCACACAGCAAGGGTCACTGGTTTTCCTGCATATCTGTGGCTTTAAAATTACTATTAAAGAGCCTTTTCATTGCTGGCAGCAAAAACTCTTGGATTCTATATTGGCTCAGGGCAAGTGGTTAATATCAATTTAGAAATCTTTGAAATTCTTAATAAAAACATAACAAACCCTACAGCAGCACTAGCAGGGCCAATGATAATACGCGTGGCGTGAGACTGATTTTTCCTATGAACAAATAAGCAGCTTTTAAGATCTCAAGCTATTTTGATTTGCCCGTAACCCCCACCCCCCAGAGTTTAAGCAAGAAACATTTAAAAATCAGGTCTATTGGTGTCTAGTGAATTTGGATGATGATAAAAATTCAAAGTAGCTGTTAAAACCTCTGGCTCGCTTCAAAGGCTCAAAGATAAATGCATGAAGTCATTTTTGTGACTTAATTTAAGAAGCGCTAAGAGTATGACAAGAGACTCCCAGCAAGGGCTGACCTGGATATTGTATGGAGACTCAGAGGTTAGATAAAGGGGCAGGTGCGGCTTTCCGCTTTGGTGACCTGGGAGTCTTACATGCTGTTTGTGGATGCGCCCGTAATTCTTAAACCAGGCATAGGAAGACTGGCTATTAGGGGAAGTCCCAGTAACATAGTTATTTCTGATTGGCCTAAAAAATAATACCGAGGTAGGCGTGAAAACATAATGGTAGCCTTCGTGTCATTCAAAATTATTGGGCCACAACGATTATTCTCTAAACAGCTCTTAAACTTCTGGAAATGTGCTCTGGCTCTCTCATCTGTGAGCCCACTTTACTATAAAGGAAGTGGGAGGATCAAAATGGGGAAATTACGGGGAGTTTGGAGTGTAAGAGACTGACAGTGAGACACAGCATCACGCCCACATGAACAAAAAGTTCCTTATTCTGAGCTCTTGTATCAACCAGGTGATAACACAATTGCAGAGCAAAGGCCCTTCACCAAAGTATTTTCCCTTCCATTTTTGAAACATTTATGATCATAGTTCAGAGCTCTTTTCATGGGAGAAGTGAGGGGGTGGGGGTGGGGGGGTGGCTAAGGGATTATTTAAATATCTCTTTTAAAGAAGGCAACCTTCCCTCTCATTGCCCTTGATTCGGCCATCTGGCTCTGGGAGTTTGTTGGCAAATGCTCCTTGACTATAAAATTTAAACAGATGATTAACCCTTCTCCCTCCCACCTACTAAGACCAACCTCTGAATATCAAGTCAGGCTTAGTGCAAGTGAAAAGAAAATTGGCAAAGTCAACCAAATGAATGAAATCCCACCCTTACTTTTTCTCTGTTCCTCTGATGTTGTTTATCCATTCAAGTTCAGTCAACTTCCTTTCACGGTCTTTCTGCAATCTCTGGCCATGCATGCCTTCAACCACACCTAACTAAACAGTATCTCAAAGCCCAAATCTAAAGTTGATTATTCCACAATGATCAATAAAGTTCATGATAAAAATGGTGCCTTTCCCCCATTCATTGCTCATCATTTGTAGTACCCTGGAAATCCTACAATAATTGCCTTTGGTATGAGCCAGTCAGGCAGTAGTAGTCAGTTTGACAAAAAGTGTTCAGTGCATAGTTAGTAAGTCTCCAGAAGGTCCCTACCCTGTCCAGGTCCAAAGGAAATAACTTTCTCATACAAAAGAAAAACAGAATGTACACTTAATAGTCAGTGTTTTATGATTTAGTGATGGTCATGAGAAAAATTACCATTTAGCAATAAGAATAGGAAAGCAAAAAGAGTATAGTCATTGAGAGTAAAACGTGTACCTGTGGGGTAATGCTCATTCACCGGCCAGTTGTCCACCTGGAGTGTGGCATTGCCACCGTTCCTGGTGAAGCGCACCACGTGGTATTTGCCATCATTCACAGGAGTTCTCTCTTCTTTGATGGAGATGTCCACTGTGCCAATGTTGAAGACAACTCCAATTTTTCCCTGCTCCTGTGATGAAGAAACACAAAAGATACAGTTATCACAAACCACAGGTTTTCTCTCTTTCATGTTGATCTGCCAACTGACAATAAACGTGTAGGTACCCAGAGGGAGGCATTCACATGAAGTCATAATAGTTTCCCACTTTTCTCCATGGGCTTTCATCCCAAACATAAAACCTAATGGTATCAAGCTGCCCGCAGTGCTCTCACAGGCTGCACCACACAGGTTACATCATTTGACAGCCCTCAAGGGATATTAACACTGGACTCACAGAACTACCTAACAGCTGTGTAGGAGCACAGCAAAGCTCACTTCTGTGTGGCGAGTTAGGCCTGTCTTCTAGGAGAGGGTAATAAGACATTGGGGTCTAGAGCACTTCACAGTTCAGATGTAGGGTAAAAGACGGAAGACAAACCCACTCGTGCACTTTGGGTAATCAAGGCCAAGGGGACGGGTACAGAATCATTAGGAGTTGATGGCAGAGGAGCTGGCATTGTGCACCAACTCCAGTTGATAGCTTTCTGTAGGTCTACAACACAGAGAAGATGTACAGTCCAATGAAAACAGAGCTGGGGTTATCAGAGTCAGATGACTGTCACCCTCCCCACGCTGACAGCCCTATTCCTAAAGTTAATCCAAAGACGGATGTAGTATTCAGTGCTACAGCTTTCTGTTACACAGCAGAAGAGACCTCTGTGACTCAAAAAGACTTCTGCGAGGGAAAACACAATGAATTCCAGAAGATGAACATTATGGCAATGAAGATGAAGATTGTCGTGCTGGTGAAGGTGGAGGTGGTGATATCATCTACCTCCTAGGAAGTGAAACACTGAAGCATAAGTAATAATGCTATTAAAACTTTTACTCTTCTCCTCTAGTAATTGGTTACAACGAAGACTTGGAATTAGTATTCCAATGACACATAAAATGAAAGTAACCTTACTGATCTGGTATAATCAATCTCTCCTACTCTCTTGAAAATGTATCACAGCATGTAGGGTGGCAGAAAGAATAGGTAAAGGAATAATCTGATGTATTGGCTAAGCACTAGATTGGATATTGAAATATAATACAGCTTATTTGTAATTCAGATGCTCTAAGAGACTGAGTCACAATATTTGTTCACAGAATCTGTGGTCTTCTGTTTCCTAATTTAAGAAATAGGAGAAGAACAAAGAGGAGGAAGAAGGAAGTGAGGGGGAGGGGAGAAAGAGAAGGGGAAGGAGAAGAGGAGGAGGAGGAATAGGGCAGAGGGGAAGGAAAAAGAGGAAAGTGAGGAAGAAGAAGAGGAGGGAAGGAGGGAAAGAAAGAAGATGAAGGTATGGGGACAAAGGTCCAGAATCCATATGAACTGAGATGTAGGAAAGGTTTTACTGAATCTAAGATTTAATAATTTGGTTCATCTATTTATTCATTTAGTACATAAATAAAATGTTTCTTAAGCACTTATTTTGCTTAAGGTCTATAAATTAAGACTTCTGGTGAGATTCTAGGCACTAGGCACTGGTCTTCATATAGTTTCATATTCTTCACTTATTTTTTCATAAGACAGCCTTTTCTCAACTTTCCAATTTTCCTTTAGTATATGAACACATCATATACCCAACAAAAGGATGGGGAGATACCCAGGAGTCTGGACCTCAGAAGGTATTTAGGAATCTAGGCTGATCAAAAAAGGCTGGGGTATGCAGGGGTACTGAGTATGCAGGGGTACTGAGAAACAGGGTGAACAGCTCTGCTTCCTTTGCACCTTGTAGCACGCTCGCCATGTGGAAACGATGGCTGAGAGTCCCATGTTCTGTTCTCTGAGAAAAGTGATGTGGGTGCCTCCCCAAGGGTAGCTACATGCACTCATGATTTCTTAATTCCCTTAATTACTGTGACACTATGTTCTCAGTTTTGTTCTTTTTTACTGCCCCCTCTACATCCTCAGCACTGGACAAAGTTCCTAGTAGTTAAATAGAATGCACAGATAAATGTTCCTGATGGTAGGTTTTTGTGCCTCTTTTATACCCATAATTAATAATATGATCCATTTTATTCTTACTCCTTAATTCTCTAGGAATTCAGAAATGACAATATGACTTTTTCTTACTTAAAAAACTGGCATTCATTTCCAAGGGTGTGTATGTTGGTACCGAGTCAAGGTACACTCATCCTGAATTGAGCAAAGCTATAGTAACTTGAGTCAGAATCTGTTTAGGAGAATCAAAGGACTGGGGAATTAAGGAACCATGACTGCAGATACTATTGCTCCTCTGCCCACCCCACAAATGTGGGCTCTTCGCCGCACCACTGTTCTTCAATGAGAAGTCACTGTATAAATCCTGGATGCATGGAAAGGACTGTTGGTGATTCAGCTCATCTCCGAGTCACTAATTAATCCTGGATGGAGAACAGCTGAGAGAGAGAGAGGAGACCTTTAACCAGCCTTCTGCAGCTTTTCAGCCACAGCAGTGGCAAAGTACAGTTCTGGCTCAGTGAGTTGGCTGATCAGCGACATATATTCTTGGGCAGATTCTCTGCAAGATCCATAATAGATTCAGGGAAAGAAAAGATTTAATCTCTGCCAGAATAAATATCTGGTCCTTATCTGAGGCTGCACACATTTGCCAACATAATCACTGTTTCAGAGAGATCTTCCTAATCCTGCTAACAGGCACAGACCCTTCCCCGGTGGAGACCCTCACCCAGATGTTTCACTGTGATTCCTCCAGTGGTCAATGTGGCTGTGCTCGACCTCAGATGTGGTCTCTTAACACGCATAAAATTTCATTACTCCAACCTCCTTGTCATTTGTCATGGCACCACAGTGGCATTATAATCTGTGGCTAACTGCTTTGTCTCAGCTCATTATAAGCCTTGTGGCCAATGCCCATATAGTTGCCCAGGTTTGAATCGATCACGCTCAGCTGTCATAAAAATAAACTCTCATGGTCCATGTGACCAGAAAAGGGAAGATGTAAGAGAGAAAAACATTGGCTTTAGAATCAGCCCTGACTGACCTTGGGCAGGTTACTTAACTTTCTGATCCATTTCTTGATAATATACAATGGGGACAGGATACTAGTTTTACATATTTCATAGGGCTATGTTAAGACTAAAATGATATGATTAATATGAGAGCATTTTTTCAATAATAAACTATTATACAAATATAAGGGATAAATGAGATTAGAAGAAGAAACCATCCAGTCATTTGACCATATATGACACTAACTACTGGAGAAGTTAATTTGGTCAACAGAATGAACATGAGTTTTAGTACAGCATGGATTCAAATAACACTTCTGACTCTGAAGGCTGCATGACCTTGGGCAAGTTATTGAACTTCTGATTGTCCTACTATAAAATGGATATGTGGAGGAAGGGAATAGCTACCTCTGAAGCTTGTTGTATTTTAGAAGAACACATAGGTGTGAAACACCTGGCAGGTGCTTGGGACCTCAATAAATGTCAGTCATCTTTTCCCTTCCTTCCCCTCGTTAGGGTATCTGAAAGCAGTGGCATGAGCTAAAGAGCTATGGGTTTGGCCACACTGTCATCAAGAAACATGGTGGAAATAAATGTAGATTTTAACAAATGGAACATTATAGAACAATATTTGCAAGGCTGAGTTCCTGTCACGATTTGGTAGTTGCTCTCTCGTCATGTTCTTTGGTGCCTTTTCTAAGCCTCTCCAAGACAAGCAAGGTGGAGCTCCAAAACAGCATGACCATAACTGTTAATGTCTCTGTACCCATCACTATTAAAGTCACTATCCAGTCAATCAGTTCAATCTATGTTTTTCCTCAGTATTAAAAACAAAGACAAGTGGTAAATCAGAAGACATGACTGAAGAATCCTCAAGTGTACATGGGATAAATTTGAATGGTACAGCAAACTACTGTCTTGAAATAGCCAGTCAGTCATTCTTCACTAATAATGACTGTTTATGAGCCCACGTGGCTCCTCCAAGTAGTCAGGTTCCAGTTTTCTGGCCCTCCACAAGCCATATTACAGCTAATGCTGTGGACGTGACCCAGGAGATGCTAGCCATGCTGACATCACATTTCAGGAGCAAAAATACACAAGGGCAAGAAAAATACTCAGGAATAAAGATCTCCCTGAAGGCAATCTCGCCATTCATTCCTGAGTGCACCTGGGGACGGCAGACTGCACCATCCGCTATTTCAGAAAATTGTAGCTGACAGGAACAGAGCTGGGACTCTCGAATGCTTGCCAGGGAGGCATGCAAAGGAAGCAGTTCTCAATGTCTTAACTCCCAGGCTCCCCACGGAATCTGTGAGTTCCGTGTGAGGCAGGAGCACACAAACATCGGCACAAATGGATGTAATCCCTCTTGGGTCCAGACATTGCCTGGTCTGCCATACCCATTTCAGAGTCTGGGTCATAAAAATAAAGTTCCCAGTGGCAGTATTTACACGTTTTTCTAGTCCTCCCTTTATGGGCACGTAGGAGGAGAGGATGACCACTGAGACCCTTTGTAAGGTGTAGAGCCAAGAGACCAGTGTTGACCGGTCATTTGGGTATCACTCCTGAGCCATGAACTTAATCGCTTTTGTGAGACTTTGCTGGAGTTCTCCCATTTTCTCTCAACTGCTCCACCCAGCAAATTGCTGGTAGGGGCTTCTTCATTAGTCTGGCTCACTGAGTGAGGATGGCAGTGAGCCAGCTAGTAACGGGCACAGAACGTGACTGAGACACAAAGCTTGATTGCTTGATGCCACCAAATATTTTAAGCTGTTTGTTGCTACAGCATAACCCAGACTATCTTGATGGATAGAGTGGGTACTTGGAAAATATTTTTTTTAATAGAATGATTTTCAAATTCTCAAAATTACCCTTCATATTTTATAGGTTAAAGATAGAGAGTGAGAGAATTATGAATTCAGCAAGTAATAGGAGACGTATTTAAGATTAGAATTCAGGTGTGTCTGACTTTAAAACCCGTGGATTTTCCATCATATTACATTTCAGTCACATGTATTACATGTTGCAATTGGAGTATACATTATGGCTGCCTGTCTAACTTAACTGTGGTTATCTCAAATACAGGAATTCTAGCAGTTGCTCAGTAAATGTTTGTTAAATTAGTGCATAAGCGAATCAGTGAATAATGAATTAGAATGTGTGGTTGTGCTTGAAAAATGTGCTAATTTTTTATGTCATGGGAGGCTAAACAGGGTTTGAACACTATAGGATAAAGTAGAGAATTGCGGTCTATATTCAGACATTTTTGCAATAAATCTTAGGTAAAACATATAGTCTCATTGTACTTTATATATGTAATCAGTATAATACAAAAGAGATGATGCACAATTCACTTGATGCATCAGATAATTTTGGGCTTTATTGAAGTTTTCTAGGATAAAAAACTACATTAGAACACAGTACAGTCTCTTTTTGTGACTATTATCTTTTAGTAAAATGCGTCAGTCCATTGTGTTAAAGTTATGGTCTGTCTCCTTGTTCAAGACCCAGGACAACTGTTAGCTAATAAACACTGGATGTGCACTCTGGGAGTGTAGAGGCACGTACTATTAAGCGATTCAAGAGATATAAGAGATTGGGCCTCTGCCTCAAGAAGTTTGAGATGGGGAATACGCCCATCAGAAATCACCCCGACTGACAAGTCTCCAGCTGTGGGGCTCAGAGAGTGTTTGGACTTTGGATGCTGTCCCATGTCAATGACCCAGTCCCCTTCCCTTGAAGAGCTTGAATATGGCTGTGAAGGGAAGGGCTAGGGATCTTGTTGTCCAGGTGGTCTTGAGCAGGTCCCTCAACTATCTGCATCTCAAGCTATCTGTATAAAAATGAGAAAACAATACAAAGACAACAACAAAAACACCTGTGCTAAATGGCACTTAAGAGAAATAAGTAAAATCTTGGCAAATTCTGACGTGCTCTAAAAGGAACATAGAACAATGATGTTGGTATTGGGGTGATAATGATTATGCTGGTAGGATAACTGGGTGAGAAATATTAAGACATCTGCCTTAATATGGATGGATGAGTCATTTTGCACATGACCTACAGAATACTATTCTACTTGGAACAACTGTCTCTCATTTAAGATCATCAACTCCAGAATCTACGTAGATTGTCCCTAGAAAATTCACATTAAATGGCTTGGAAACTAATTCTGTTTTCCTGAATTTGCACAGGTCTCAATGACCTTTGCACCTACCCAGCAAAATTGCATCCACCTCTCCCCCAGTGCAGCTGTGCTTCTCCTGGTGTTTTGCTGATGTCTGGATGCCTGAGGTCAATCAATTAAAGTGGATTAGATCCACAGTCTGAAATACTTACAGAGGGCCAAGAGAGATAAGACTGATAAATAGCTCAAGACAGCTTCATTTCTAACTACAAGCAAAGGAAAAGAAAAAAAAAAGAGTGAGAGGAAGCAGGGATGACAGCTTAGGACAACAGGAACTCTGACCTGAAGGGGAGAAACAGGCAAGGACGAGACAGCTGGTGCAAATAAATAAGATGCAAGTCAGAGCCACCGCTCTCATAACTGCTGGTCACACACTCGCATCTGAGCCATCATGTCCTTCAGACCCACTCTGAACATTCACTTCTCTTCCCAGACCCTGATGTCATACCACCTTGTTTGGTAGTGAAGTCTGACTACAAAGCAAAAAATAAAGTTCATTTTTCTGTAAGAGCCCTAGTGTTACGCCAAGACCTGGAGCAGTCTCCTGGCAGGATCCAGGTGACAGCTGGCAGGGCAGTGCTGACTGAAACTCAGTGCAGACCGAACATCTCCCATAAATGCCTTGCTTTCCCCTCAAATCTCTGCCACAGCTGTGAGAAAACTACCCGATGGCCTTCATAAACAGACCTTAAACTCTGTGCTTACAGTAATCATGATCCTCAAAATTAGGAAGCACATTTTAAACCACTAGAATTGTTCCAGAACCTCTTACGTCTTACCTACATGCTTAACACGTGGGGTCCTCGGACCACCAGCAGCAGCAGCACCTGGGAAGGTGCTAAGAATGCAAATTTTTGGATCTAGTGCCAGACCCTCTGTATCAGAAACTCTGGAGTGGGGCCCAATGATCTGTATTCACACTAGCCCTCCAAGTGCTTGCAAACGTCTGGAATCATTTCCTTCAGGTAATGTTTTGGTTCTACCAGGGTAGTGATTTCAACTGGAGGTGATTTCGTGCCCAAAGACATTTGGCAGTGTCTGGAGACATTTTTGGTTGTCACAACTGTGAGTGGGGTGCCACTGGCATCTAATGAGTACAGGCTAGGATGGGAATGCAGCTTAATATCCAATGACACACAACAAAGAAATATCTGGCCCATGATACCAACAGTGCCACTAGCGAGAACCTTTATATGAGGAAGTACAAAATTTCAGTCACCGAACGAATGTCCATAAAGCATGCACTGCACGATAGAATCTTTTCTACAAATATTTACCTATATATTTTAACTTGTTCCCTACAATACTCCTCCTATAATGCACATATGCATGCACGCAACACATAAACGCAGAGTGCACAAACAATACACCTGTGCACACCATGCAGTTTGTGACATGCAGTTTGTACACACCTGCACGTTTTTATATATTTTATCCAAAATTGTTTGCTAGCTCTCAGAGAACAGGGTGAGAAATGAACACATGCAGATCATCTGTGGCCTCTCCTCTTACTCTATGTTGTGCTCAAGGGCCCACTTTACAGATGTAAATGTAGAATGCAAGCTCACACAGCCAGAAAGCGGTAGGTCTAAAGTATATGTCCTATGTTATTTTCCCTATCTGGTCTTCATAACCCCTTCCCTTTTAAGTAATTGCTCCTCATCCTTAAGAAAGTCAGTCCCCCAGTACATCTTTGCTAGCACAATGACATGAGCTGATAGTCCCAACTCCAGTTCAGTCCCTTGATCCTGCACTGCATACTAATCAGTTTCTACAAAGGTGTCTGATAAGTTCTGAGGGGGCTTCAAGGGAGAAACTCCCTCTCTTACAACTAGAGAGTCTTGCCCGAGGATACACAGCAGGTGGAAGATAGACCAGTAAACAGCCAGTAACCTTTCAAGACCTATTCTGTAGTTGCAAGGGAGTCTTTAGCAATTCTCCAGAGTCCTTCATTACTTACCTGTTTTTCAAGTGACAGACTGAGCTAACATCATGGCTTCAAGGTGAATGGACTTATGGGAATAGTAAGTATCAACCAAAAATTCTTGGCTTAATAAAGCCATTGTCAGTCACTTCCTTAGATGAATCCCCAGGCTAACCTCTCTATCATTTTCTAGCTTTAAGAAAGAGATATAGTATATACACTTCAGAATTGAGAGGTTCTGTCCTTGCAATTATCAGAAAATGTGATGTAGATTATTGCATTTTTTTATGGTGCTTTTGCAGATCGGGTATTGCAAGAGTTGTAGGAGGCAGATTGGCCAGAAGCAGGAATCAGCAAACTGTGAGCCAAATATGGCTGTTGCCTGTTTATGTAAATAAAGTTTTATTGGGACACAGCTGTGCTCAGTCATTTACATATTGTCTTTGGCTGCTTTTGCATTATAATAACAAAGTTTAGTAGTTGCAACAGAAATCATGTGGCCTGCAAGCCTAAAATACTTACTCCCTGGCCTATTAGAGAAAAATTTTGCTGACCCCTGTTACAGAACCTTGCATACTTTAAGGATAGCCTTTTTTTTTCTTTCAGTTTTTGACCAATAGCTTCTGTTTAAGCATTCAGAATAACCGATATATGAGTGGGAAGGTCAAATGGGAAGGGAGCCTGTATCTGCTCCTTCAACTATTACCTGGTAAAGACAGCACACTTCTAAGAAGCTAAGACAAAATGTAGAAAAATGCACCCAATTTAGGCATGAACTAATCTATCTCAGACTCCATTAAGGGTGGTTTAGATACTAAAATCAATTCAACATAACACTGTTTGAAGGTGAGCAGCTGTGGATGTGGAGAAATAAATTAGAGGCTTCTGGCAAAAGATGATGGTAGCTAGGAATAGTCTGGTAATGGAGGAGATGGAGCGAAGTTGTAAAGTTATTAAAATTATAATGATATGACATTTCTTTCTGAAAATTTGTTTAGTTCTGTGGAGTGAATCATGTGCACGTTAAAGGCTTGGGACTCTAAAAGCCAGCACATATCACTCTGAGGCCAGGGCTGCAGTTATTACACTAGATGGAGTGAGGGCAGAGAACAGCATCGCAACCCAATGAATATCTTAGTCTCCAGGGCTCCTATGCATCTGCAGGACACAGGAGTCCCTTGAGTGATAAATGGTGATTAACTGAGCTCTCTTGGTTTACCTGCAAGAGATTCCACTGTGTCATCATCTTAGGACGAACACACTGAAATAGGGGCTCATTTTTCCTTTCCTAGTTATTGTAAACCAAATGGCCAGCAGGTTCCAATATATCAGCAGTGGCTGTCTGCACGCAGGGACGCCGGTGTGTGTGTATCCTGCAGATAGTGCTGCAGCTAGGTATTTTATCCAGGTGACAGTGTATGGTCCTCCTCTTTGTCTACTATCGCCACTGTAACATTTTTCTCTTGGATCGTATCATTTCTAATTCAAAAGGTTGAGTCTGACCTACGCCAACCACCAAAAGCAACAGAGGGGGAAAAAGTTACATTTAAACCACTGCAGCAGTACATCAGGAGAAGCAGGCCTGCTAGCCTCCAGGCTGGCATCACAGCCACTGTAGGAGAGAGTAATCTGGCTACCTGAGCAGAAATATGGAAAGAAGAATGCTTTCCTTGGGCCCCAAGCAAGTTTAGTAAAAGTAACCCAAGTGGGAGACTTGAAAATATGTCACAGGGAGCTGACTCATGCCTTTGGGAAGGCATCCAACATACCACCACCGAGAATTATTTCAAAGATGCATGCTCTTGTGATAGGATCATTAGAGAACACATCTCAGTTTCCTTGAATTTAGTATACGTGCCAGAATGTAAAGTAAGTACATTTCAGCCAAATGGGGGAAATAATCCTGAAAAACTAGAAAGTCATCACTCCTCCACGATACGTGAGCCATCCAGGGGCCAGCAACAGCTTTAGATACACAGATTACCCATGGAGTTTATCATAAATCCATACACAATAAAAAGAAGTGTTCACATTGTGACATTCAAAGGGCATAAACATTCTTTCTTCTCTCTCTTCTTTTTGGGTGCCCTATAACTTTCTTATTGCTATAAAGATGTTAAAAGACTTTATCCTAAAGCCTAAGGAATAAAATATTAGAGAGTTGTGTGTGTTAGCCTGTGTGTGTTGTGTGTGTATGAATGAAGCCTTAAAACTTAACACACCCAAAAGCCAGTTCCTTTTTTAAGGAAAATGATGCTGGTTTAGGAGAATGTAGACCCTTCTGTGTCTATCAAGAGGCATCTGTAGTCAAGTTCTAATCCAGCCCATGGACAGAACCAGGACAATCAGTAGAAACCCTGAGACTTTACTTGCACAGAAAGGAATGTGAATCAATCACAGACCTGACTCAGAACAAGCTATAGATTCCAGAGCGAATGAAACATCAGGATGATCCAGAGTCAACGTGAGCACCAGGGAATGCAACTGATTGGCAATTAGGGCACCACTGATCCAGGACTGATCCAAAGATAGGACAATCCCCTACGCCTGGCTCAGCCCAAAGCTGACAGAGGTGTCCTTTCCTATGTCATGAAGAGACCTCCTTTTGCTAGAGAGTCCAGCTTTTCCAGTCAATGTGCATATGTAGTCAGAACTGAATATCATTCCACATGCATGTCCTCCCAGAGCCATCTGGAATTAACTAGATCTAGACTCCATTTACCCCACCATCTCCCAAGCATCTATTTAACATTGAAATCAATTTGGGGGGGTTTATTCATTTTACTTTTTAAATGGAATAATTCTCTTCCTCAAGCAGACCATGAGTATGAGCATCGTGAAAGCAGAAAATGCATTTTCATTTTCTGTATATTTCTATAGAAATATATTTCTATATATTTCATTTTCCATTTATTGAGCCACTGAGGTGGTTTAGTAAATGTTCAGCTGAGCTCCTGACACAGTGGCATTTCTCAGCAAGCCACGCTGTAGAGCGGAGCACAGCATCTCCATCCATGGTTCATTTTCTCCCTTTCAATTTTTGCTTTGATTTTATTTTGGTAGCGTGCTTTGAAAATGCGGGTAATGACCATATCTCAGGGGATTGTGCTGATTATTTATTTCACATAGTCCACTTAACAGTCTTCAGGATACACAACAAGCCTCTGGCCTGAGGAGAACTTGTCCTGTAGACCTGGGGGTGAGAGGTTCAGTGTTCCATTACCAAGGCCCACAGTCCACCCTGCTGCTTTATTTGGTGTAGATTCAAACTGAAGTGTGGAGCTCAGCACCACTCCATCCCATTGCCAGTTCCTTGAACCATTTGATTCCTATTAGACACCAACTCAACCCTTGAAGTATCCAAGAAGCCAGACTTTCAGGACAATTCATTTTCATTTTCCTACCTTCTTCTATACTCCTCAGTGCAGTGATTGTTGGCTCAAGGTCTGTCTTTTGGGAAGTCATCCCCTCTTCAATGTCTTTTTGGTCCACCTCTGTAGAGTGTGTACTGCAACCACTATCCATTTTTAATTTGTACTGGACTTGCCAAATTCAGGGTCTTTGCACACAGTTATAGCCTTAAAACAATACCTTTGTTTCTCCAAATCAGAGTTGCACTAACTCTGAGTCAAGTCATAGAATTTTGCAATCAAGTGTCTATGGGCCATACACTCTGCATAAGGCACTTTATTGGGCCCATTAGAGGCTAGAAAATATATTCAGCATTGTTTGGCACTCAAGAGGGGTATTGTGAAAAGGACCATAGCGCTGAACATAGCTGAGACAAGTCACAAGTACGCTGGGCAGAGTTTCCTTGTGTGTAAGACAAGGATGGCGTCAATGGGTTTGCTGGGTGATGATGAAGGTAAACCAAGAAGTATTTGTGACAGCAATTTGAGAAATAATGAGGCCCTGAAGAAATCGCTGTACAGTAAATGGAGATAAAAGACAAACAGAAATGAGCACACAGTTCTGTAATTTAAATAAAGAATATTCTCATTTAATATTTCCAAATAGACATCTACACTCAGTTCTTGCAAACTGTCCAAGTGACTGGAGCCAGAGGATTTCTCATGTTCCGTTCAGGACAGAAAATGCCCTATTTGGGAGAATTAGGCGCATGGAGGGAAAAAAGTGCAATTAGATAAGACTTATTTAGGTGGATGCAGATGAGGACATAAGAAGGAATGGGGGAAGTTTAGAAAGTTGAAAGACAATGAAATTCAATCACTAAAAGGGAAAAAGAGGAAATACTTGGCACGACTTTTTTTTTTTTAGAATATCAATCAGCTAGTCTGCTTTCTAAAACATCCCCAATTTTGCCAAGACAAAAACCTTTGAATGTTAAGGTAGACTTTCAGGGCCCACTATATACAAACAAAAAGAAAACATTTTCAAGGTTCATAAACATGCTAAATCTTAGAGAATATTTTCTCTCTTGCCCGGAGGACCCTCCCCAAATCTCAGGGCAAATGTTTCCTTGCTGACGGCACAATTACATTTATGGGGTTTAGAAAACTAGAGGCTCAAAATAAATAGAAATAAAATCCTTTATTTCCCAAGTGGGCCCTGCCGTTAACTCCCTTGCTTTCTGCTGTAGGTATCTCTCCTCCAGCAGGAGGGCCTTAGCTGTTTGGAAGGGCAAGGATTTGTGCTGCGCTTACACCTGATCCTGGCCCAGAGGTTCAGGCGCCATCAGGGAAGACATCATCCTAGCGATGCTAGAGCTCCCAGGTTTCAGCACTGAACAGTTAGCTTACTGTCACCACCTAGTCATGTGCGCTCCCCGTGATACATGCAAGTCATTGAAGGTGGTGATTAAGGTCAGAAGAAAGGAAACAGTTAAAAGAGAGAAAAGTACTAATAGGGATACAGACAAGGGATTCGCTGAGTATAACTAAACCTATCTACCATCCCTCATCTGAAAGGTTACAAAAAAAAAAAAACCATTTCCCAGACTTTCAAACATAGAAGTGCAGGGTCAGATAAAAATAGTTTACAGTTATGATTACCTGAGTCAAATAATTTATTCTTGTATTATTATTTAGTTATCATTGTATTATTTTGCATATAAACAGCTGTAAACCTACTTTTGCCCAACCCTGTATTTCTTGCCATTCTACCTTGCACTGACTTTAAGAAAATTTCTGCAGGCAAATAACTGCAGGCAAACACCTTGGTAACCTAGTAACAAGCAGAGATACCTTCTTTACCAGACAGCTGGATGCATTTCTGATTAAATAGCCAAAGGAATACTGCTGATGAGCTATACCACCTCTGCTCACCAGACACCCAGGCCCATCCAAGGAATACACAGCAGCAACTGCCCAGGGCATCTCAGACTCAAGTGTGTATGGCACACAGGTCTCATGTCTACCTCTGGGGAGGAGCAGAGTGAGGACTCGGAGGGGCGCAGGCACTGAATCTGGGGGGCACACTCCTTGGAAGGGCAGTGAAACCTGTTTGGGATGTGGTTTCTGTCTATTGGTTGTTTTTCTCCAGTAATACTTACCAGCTACATTGTGTCATGCAGAGATTACAAATACAGAAACTACAGGCTAGCTCAGGCCCTCAGATTGTATAATCTTTTATTTTTAAGGGGAGTAACACAGTATTTTTTTTTTCATGTGGATTAGTTTCCAACATTTAAAAATCAGAAGGGCTCTCAAGAATAGTTCGATTTCTAAGTTCTTTCGAAAATGGTGAGACTTATTCACCCTGGGGGGTATTTCGAAAAGGCAAAGATCAGAGCTGACGGGGGAGAAAGGCACACGTTTTCCAAGTCACCAGTCTCCATCACTCCCAATAGTCTATCAGATGCAAAGGCTTAGTGTTGGTTGCCAGTTATCAAGTTCCCTACTGTTTTGTTGTTGTTGTTGTTGTTTATAGTAGGGTAAAGAGGAAATGGGAATACTTTCATAGCCATATGACTAGTAACTTTTCTAAACCTCAATAAGAGACACATGAAAAGGACCACAGTATTCAAGAAAACATAAGGTAAAAAAACAATTTTTCTTATACCCTATTCTCTTTTGATCACTTTTACTATCATCCTGCCCCACGCAGACTTTTCTGTTTTTTGACTGCCTGATGGGAACAATCATGGGCTTTTGGGTAAGACAGACCTGTCTTTGGATCTGAACTCCATCACTTACTATGTGTTTTTGACCAAATTATTTAAACTTGCTAAAGCTCAATTTTATCATCTTTAAAGTTGGAAACATAGGGCCTACCACAAAAGCTGGTCATGAGGATAAAACTAACTAGGCTGGCACCCGGCACATAACGGAAGATGCTCAAGGCATTTTAGATCCCGTCTCCTTTGCAGAGTTGGGTTACACACACACACACACATCTAAAGTGCTGGCCAAATTGTAACGACCTCACTGCTGCTTCAGAGAGGTGGCTCAGCTCAAGGCTTTAATGTATTTTCCGTGGACTGAGGCTCAACAACAAAATCGATCACTGTTAGGCAGCCTCCTGTGAAGGTCCAAAGGTTTGCTCTAAACAAAACAGACTTCCTCTGAACTTTGAAGTGTGGTATCTACCTTCACCTTGACTTAGAAACACACCAGTAGGAATGGTACATTAGCCAATAAACAATAAGACTAATAAATGCTGGCCAACATAATGATAATAAAATTCATTACTGAAAGTTGCCTAAGAGCAGACCATCAGTACAGAAAGGTGCATATAAATTTTATGCAAACACACTTTCAGTTCTGTGAGTTCATATATCTGTGTGGCTATAACCATCAACAAAAATGTAATGTAGGCCAGTGCTCTAGAACCACCATTTAATTTTGAGCAGACCATGATATTGGAAAAAATTATTTTAGTTATATAATACACTTGCCAAATAAATCAAAAATGTTCATTGCAATATAAGAGCTAGAAAAACAGAATTGCTATTCTACTGTAATGTTGAGGTTTAAATGGGCAATAAATCATAGCCCTCTCCATTCTGAATTTCAAGCCAATTGAGAAACAGACACAGGCTAAAGAACGAGCTAACTTGATTGCTTGTGGGGCTGACCTGCAGAATGGGTCTGGGAGGAGATGTGGACCTGCCCACATCTGCAACAGACTTCCTACTTATATTTCTAGTCCTGTTCCTTTCTCCCATTGCCCTCTGCAGAGATTAAACCAGCCTGTACATCCCCAACACAGGGAAAAGAGTCCTCTGAATAGGATGAAGAGGGAGAAGTGGTCTCACCATACATGTGCAGGCCCTTCGGCCCATCCAACCAACTAGAAAAGGCATGGGAGAGAAAGCACAAGGTGTGTCACCCCGGTATTTTCTTTCCAGGAACAGCAGTTGCTTCATTGCATAAAATAGATGGGGGAGCATCCCTTTCCTAACATACCAGAAGCCCAAACAAACCCTCTCCAAGCAACCCTACCAATTCAGATGGACCCTTAAGAGGGGCTAGAGAGCCAATCCCATGCCTTGAAAGAGGGCCTGTTATTTGGGGTTTGGTACGTGTTTGGGAATTTCAGAATGTTCACTTCATGATCATGATGAAGCTGCCTCTTATTAACCAGTTAACAACTACCACTGTTTCCCCTGACTGCTAACATCTTAGCAATATGCAGCTGTTAGATCCAGATGTCTTGGAGTTTTGCATACTGCAGTGCCAGAAAAAATATCAGAGAGAAGAATGTTAAATATCATTTACAAGCCAAGAAATTACGGTCCTAATTGGTAAGATGTTCAGCAAGCCCAGGAACTTTCTTTACATTGTGAACTTCTGCTTCCTTCTTCGGGGACCCAGAGATCTGCTTTCCTGTCATTTACATCAGGGCACCAGCCTGGATTCTCCAGCACAGCCCAACTATATAGGCAGTCAGCCCCAAATTCCAAGGGATGCATTTAATCATCATATTTACTGTGATGGCCTAGGCAATAATGATACCCACCGCTTCTAATGAAATGAAAGTATATGTGTCATTTTTGAGATGCCGCTTGTTCAAGCAGGGTTGCCTGTCAGTTGTCTCTGGCCAAGCGATACAACCTGCAATTTAGTTAACAAACTGAGACATCACAGAAATCAGTGCTTTTAACAGGCTTCCTCAATTCACTTGGGTTTTTCTGTCTGTCTTACATATCACAAGTCTCCAGCAAAGTGGCACTAGTGGGACGTAGTCCCAATGGAGTTGAAAAGACCAAAAAAAAAAGTGGAATCTGCCCTAAAAGTAGAAAACGTGGCAAAACTATTTCTTGGTGCCAGTAACTCTATTGTTGCCAGCTGGGCAAATTTCCAGCTTTTCAGTCTGGACCTCAGATCTTCTATTATCAGAAACAACAGCTGGTTGACAGTAGTTTTTCCAAACTTTCTGTACTTTGGCCCATCCAAAATTATTGATTAGTCTAGCCATTCATTCAGCAAGTGTGTACTGAGTACCTACTGTGTATAAGATATGGTGGTAGGCATTGTTTCCAAAATGAACAGAACCATTTACCTTTCAAATCTTCCTTGTGCTGATGCTTAGTCCCAAGGATGGGATGGATGGTGAGAAGTATCAAGAAGAATGGAAACTGGAATGAATTTTAAGGGCCTGTTATAAAGAAGAAGAGAATACAGGGAACCCACTTCAGGCTTCTAGCGAACCACCTCATAGGATGATGTGAGAATTTTCTCAACACAACAGATCTCTTGTGATCTACTTAGGGACAGGAAGAAATGTGAAAAGAGAGTGACTTTAAGGTAGAGTGATATGAGAAGGCTTTATAATGGAATGGTTTAAATTTCACACTGAACATGGACAGCATATGGGTAGCTCAATTTGAATGCTGCCATGTCAACAGATGCAAGATCACTAACTTGGGTTTGGAACCCAGGCCGAGTTTAACCCTGGACTGTTATAGGAATCAAGTAACATATAAGCATTGGTCTTCTCTGAGTATTAGCTTCCTTATCTTTTAAATGGCAATAAAAGCACTCATCCCATGCACTATAGAAAGTAGTTATAAGAATCAGCTGACATAATATATGTAAAAATACCTGGTAAATTATAATGCACACTACCCATATCAGAAGATCATTAGGTGCTCTACATTAATTGTTGATTTGATTTTAAATGCACATGGCTCTTTCTTCCTCTAGCTTTTACTGTGATAATTTTTAAAAGGCAGTTTTCACCCTCTTTAAAACTTCAATAGAAGCAGGAAATGCTTCACTTCACACTTATCTATTTCTTTTATCAGATAAAATCAAAGCACTCCTTAGAAATCATCTCATTAATCTCTTGGAGGGAGGTAAGGAAGGGGACACATAGTTTGCACAGTTGTGTACAAATCTAAGATTTACAAATAGAAAAGCCAAAGATAAACTTCTCTAAGTCACGTGGTATGGAAAAAACAGAATAAAAAAAAAAGACTCCAGCATCTTTTTATCCAGTTCTCTGCTCTCCCCAGCTCATGCATCCAACAAACTTGCCCTCCCAGGAGACTTCCACATCCAGTTCTGAAATAAGTGATACTGTATTTACATGTCTTAGTCTGTTTCTTCATCCAGATAACAACCCAAAATCTGCCAAACAGGATCTTTAGGAAGATATAAAGTAATAACATATATGTAATATTTCTGAAAGAAACCTAGTGCAATATCTGTAACAGACAAGATAAAAAATAAAGGCTGTTTTCTTTTGTTTTATAGAGAGAAAATTTGGTTTATATCAATCTCAAGAGCAGCTGTCCCAAAATATAGAGAACTGAGTGTGATTTTGAAAAACACTTAGAATGATCATTATTAATGTATCTCAGAATTATTTTGTCAACCAATAAGCATTTATTGAGTACCTACTACAACGAATTGTGCTAGATCCTAAAGATATAAAGATGGATAGGAAATAGTGTAGGTTTTCAACCACTTTACAATTTAGTAGATGAAATAAGACATGAACAAAAAAGCTGTTAATATAGAAAACGGCAAAGGCAATAACACACAACCAAAATTCAATAGGATTTCAATGGAAATCATTATTCAGTTAGGGAGAGCAAAGAAGGCTTCATGAAAGAGGTGACTCATAGACTAGGTTGTGAAGGACATTGAGGATTTCAACAAATGAAAGGAGTAAAAACAAGATTGATGAAGTAGCATTAAAAGCAATGCTATTGTGGGGCCAAAATAGTGGGGCCAAAAGCAAAGATTAAGAGAAACATGAAGTATGATCAAAGGAATAGTTTGGCCAGAACATAGTATAATACACTAGAGAGAAATGGGTTTTGCTGAATTAAAAGGTAGGTTGAGACCATATCAAAACATGGCTTTGAATGTTGTATTAAGGGCATAAACTCTCTTCAAGTTGGTATTGGGAAGCCATTGAATGAAACAACAAAACAATTATTTTAGATACATTTGACCATGTTGTGAACAGATGGGGAAGAGGTAGAAGAGGGGAAACATTACAGATAAAACAGGGATGAGGTAACAGATGGCATGGAATCCCAGAAGAGCCAAAGAGCAGGAGGCCAAGGACACAGGTAGAATCAACTGTGAAAAGAGTACAAGCCAATTTTTCCTCTAAAACAACAAAGGAAGGAGGAATGGTAGCAGCTGCACTGTGATGTAGTGAGATCACCCTAATAAGATAGATGTACAATTTTTAAAAAAGTCTATACAATCATCTGTTAGAGACATTGCAGAGGGGATTCTTAAATTGACTTGTGACTAAACTGGGACCTTCATGGTCCTGTATAAAACAAACGAGCAAAATATAACCAGAGACATTGCTATTAAGAGCAAACTGAGAGTAACCAGAGAGGAGGTGGGAGGGGATAATGGGCGTAGAAGGGGGAAGGGTTTTCAGGAACATCTACAAAGGACACATGGACAAAATCAAGGAGAGTGGAATCAGGGGAGGGAGGTGGGGATGGCTGGGGTTGAGGGGAGTGGTGGATGGAAAAGGTAGACAACTGTACTTGAAGAACAACAATAAAAAAAAAAGCTATGGCAGGAGATGCACCAATACGTCCATGTTTTCAAAATGGAGAAGGATATACATTCCCACAAGTAATAGACTGGCCAACTTACTTAGAAGAGGAATAATACAATGGCAGATGAAATTGGCTCACAAAAGGATTTTGTTCGGCTGGGAAAGACAAATAGGTGAAGGAAGGATATTCCTGTTCACAAAGACTTGGGATCTAAATATTTACTATCAGACTCTGATCTAAATATTTACTGCCTGCTGGACCTTTATAGTCATTTGACTTTGTGACCTCTGGACTTTAGAAACTACGAGAAGATGCAATGAGCTAGCACAGCTTCATTAAGAACAGTCACACCAAACTAATCTCGTTTTCTTGAGAATACATTGACCAAATGGGAAGATTAAGAGAAGGATATAGACCGAGTGTAAAAATCACAACAAAGCATCAAACAAGGTCTGTAATGATATCTCTGAGATCACAATGGTGAAAAGTGGAGGCTGCTTACACATTACAAGGATTTATAGATGATTCACTAAAGAGATGGCCAGGTCTCATAGGCCTGACTGCAGCACTAAGTCCTTAACAACCACCTGGTCAATACTTATATTGGTGACTTGGATGAAGAAAGAGAAGCCATGGTTACAAGTGCACACCTGTCTTATACATCGAATGTTAGAATGCAAGTGCTCAGAGAGACTGAGATAACAGGGAATAAAACACAATAGAAGTTAACTAAGATACATATCGATTCATTCACATAAAATAAACAATTACAAAGGTATAAGATTGGGATGATTCAGTCAAAATGGAGTTCAGGAAGAAGAAATGAAGGTAGCAGATGACCAGGAGATCAACAGGATCTGGAAGTGGGACAGAATCTCTATTAAAAACAAATAGTACAGGTAAACTGGAGGCATGGACAGAAGAGGGTTGCTATTGGAGACAGTAACCATCTCCCTGTGCCCAGCATGAGTCAGGAGAAGGGCAGAGCACTCTGCTCTCTAATAAACACTCTGCCTTAATAGAGTCATCAGTGGGCTTTAATGACAGTCCATAGAAGCATGACGAGAATGGTGAAATTTGGGGAAATGCTTTCATGTCATTTGAGGAATGGTTATGGAAACTAGAAAAGCCAATACCTTGTGAGAGAAAAGGGCAAGCTGTCATCACAAAGAACTATCCCATGGGGATAGTTCCCTACATTTCCTACATGTAAAGGAGGCTGCCTTGCAGATTCATGGGAAAACAATTGGGAAAACTCAAGCAGCATCGGGCAGGACTGTTGTGCGGAGAATTCCTGCATTCAGAGAGGGTTCAAACTCGATAACTTCTGATCTCCTATCCATCTACAAGAGTCTAACCTTTGTTATCAAGGATAACCAAATAGGTCAGTAGGGTTGGTCATCTTGTAAATTAAATGATCTCCCCACTTCTTCACTCACTGGAATATTGTGTAACTCTGCGGCATCTTTCCACTGTAAGAAAAAAAAAAGTTTCACACCCCATGACTATGGCATTGCAACACGACCTGTCTGACCAATAGAACAGAAGTGGATGTGATGCAAGCAGAGGCTTTAACCATGCTCCTATAGTTTGGGTTGCCCTTTTGTGCTCTAGAATGTACCATGAAAAGGGTATGCCCCAGGGAGACAATGACCCTTCAGCCTGAGCCCCAGGATCACAGCACATAGGACAGACCTGGACCTAATTTCAGCCTGGAGCTCATCCTAGCTCCCCTGCAGCCCAAAGAAGAGCTACCGTGCTGAGCCCAGCTGAGATGAAACAAACTCCAGTCAGTCTGTACGCCTGTGGAATGTGAGGATCAATACGTAACAGTAGAAGTCACTAAATTTTGTTGTGGTTTAGTTATGCAGCATTATCAAGCAAGGACCGATATACTCAGATTCAGGAAGCAAAGGGCTCAAAGACTTTTCTGATTGGCACTGACTTTGAAGTTGTGATCCCAATGCAAGAAAATGGCCATACAGCTTTTTTATTTTTCAACTTCACATATATTAGAGAAGAAAGTACCAAGTTATATTCCTCTTTGCATGTAATTTAAACCTTTGAACTTGCAAAATGTTGGTGTCATAATCCATTCTAAGCAGACACTGATCATTTAGAAGTTACCTGTTTGTTCAGCTTCCCTTAGTCAGCAGTAGAATCCCTTCTCATACCTTAAAGCCGATGGGAGAGTCTCCTGAATATGACATGAGCTCAGAAGGTCTCTTTATATTTGGGACCATCAGTCTATTCTGCTGTTGGTGCTTCAATGGTCAGGATAATTTCTATTTCATCTACATTATGATAATGCAATTTTTAATCCAAATATCTTAAAAATGGATGGACCATGGCAAGTAGAACATAAATTACTGAAAAACTTCCTATGACTGAACTAAAGCCAAGCTTGAACTTTTAAAAAATGTGGTTTTCTTTTTTTTTTAGGAAATTCAATTTCCCAGCAAGGCCAAAACTCATTTTGTTTATAGGAGTTAAAATATATGGAGATAATTTTGGTACTACATTAAGGGTTCTGCAAAGATCCTATTGGTGATCAATATAAAAAGAAAAAGGCCAAATTGTAAAACAAGCAAAAGGAGTAGTAAGTGGTACCAAGATCATGGGCAACACATGGTTTGTTTATTATTGACATTCAACACGTGTTTCTTGGTAACGGTCAAGCTAGAGTGGACATCAGGATGGAAAGACTAATCATTGCTAGCTTGGAAAAAGATATTAACTGCAAATACTGATATGCATGTTCTTTGCTTGAATCCAAAAGAATGCATCAATATTAGACATCAAGATTGCTAAAAAATAGCCATATATATGCATCATTATTCACTTAAAACCACTTATAAGCAATGCTTTACAACAATTTGCAGAACATTCCTACATCATTAAAAGCAAAGAATTCCATCCTACAACTGGAAAGATTATCAGTCACTTAAAAATCCAAGGGAAAAAATCAATTCACTACTCTATAAAATTAATCTGGACTCCTTGGCTTATGTAAATTCTCCCTCTGTTTTTTCCTGATTGCATCTAATGTACAAACTATTGCTATTTGCTTTCAACCACAAAGAATTACACTGTAGAGACAACAACATAAATAAGTGCAATTATATCCCTATATGGGTAACTGTGCTATTTTATCTAAATGCCCAGTTGCTGCATTTACTAAAACCGTTTCTTCAGAAGTCTCTGAAGCACCTGATTCATTCATCTTTCCCTGAGAAGGAGAGGGAGGTAGAAGGATTTATTATCTGAATTGGAAGCCAAAAGTTAGCAGCGTCTATTCAAGGTCACATCCAAAAGCACACCACCTGATTCTCCGGCTACAACTGCTCTCTCCTTAGCTACCAATAACACAAAAAAATTCATGACTTCAGCTATTTCAGGTTACCCAAACTGTTCCCAACAGAAAGCAACTTTGCAGTGTGATGCAAGAGGTTGGTCTTTAATTTATTTTTCCTCCTACTGCAGAAATAACTTCATACTCTGCTCAAGACTATCATTTCTATCTGTGTTCTTTCCTTGCTGCATTTCTACCCTTGTTACTTCACTGAATTCACCAGTGATGACAACATTTTAATTACAGTTAAAAATTTAATTCAGATACAGATTTAAACTACTCCATGAAATTACCACAGCCATATCAGGATTCAACCATGACTACTTACAAAGGTCTCTCTTCCAAAAAAAGTCATAATTGCTAACCTGTCCAATGCCTCTTTAAATGTTTTCTTGATGAAATATCTGTAAATGTTTAAATGCAGCTTTCTTCATTGCTACGTCTTTGGGTGTGTGCATACACATCTCTGGGTGCGGGTCAGGTGGGTGGCAGGGAGACGATGCACACGGGGTCTATGTGTGTGAGGAAGGCCTGTGGCATAGAGCCACACTACAGATGGATGAAAGGCCAGGGAAAGGTGAGTTACCACCTTGTTTGTTGCTCCCCTGGCGATTCAGTTCTGTCCAAGTAACTCTCCATTAAAGCACCAAGCAGAGACATTTCACATTGCCTCCTTAAGATCATTCTGACAGCTCACCAGCTGTTCCATGCTATTTTTGCCATGATGGCATGGGTGAGCCAGAGCCTCCTCCGCTCCTCTGCCAACAGCAGGGCTGCCTGCTGTTCGGTGCTCCGAGTCTGTTCCCAGCCCAAGCCCTACCATGCTGTCCACTTCCCACTCCCCATACACCACAGAGACTTTTAGAGTCATCACTCTGCAGCCCCTTGAGGAAACCTGAATGGTGGTGGGGACTGCCTGAAATACATAGTTAGTTGTACAAGTCTGTTTTTATTCCAAGATTACTTACTGATAATATATAAATACCTGTAGATTGCAATACCTATATTTTTAATCACTGTCAATACTTGGAAAGAGTGCCACAAGGCAGAAAGAACATAGGTATTGAGTTGGACAGACAGTTTGAACTCTTATCCTCCTCTTTTCTAGCTGGATACTTCCCTGAGTGTCAGTTTCCCCATCTGTAAAATGGGCTTTTGCTTCATCTGAATAAATCAAGAGACTTGAATGAGACCACAGAACAAGTAGGAAAAAATAAACAAGCAGAACTTGAATCTGAGTTTCGCAAATCCTAGTTCAATGTTTCCCTCTATTTAAAGACTGCCTCACTGAGGGGAACAAAGGGGAGAGGGAAATGGCATGGGGCCTGGTGTACACGTCACCCCAACAAGCACAGGGATGCTTTTCAGGCCTGTGGCGTGTTACAGCCACCAACCAGGGAAGAGGCAGGTGAGAATCATTTGTCCAGAGGCAAATGCACTCAGAATGGGACATGATACCTGACACATACAAAAGTGAAAAACAGGTATAGAGACACGGGTATGTACAATTTAGAAGTAAATTTCCCCTGTCCCTCGTCAGTCCCTTAGGGCATCGTAATTACAACAAAACAACCTTCATAAATGGGCTCTGGGGTCTGGGGTTCCAGAGAGACGCAGGAGAGCTGATCAATCTCAGTCTTACTTTCTTTACCTCCCACGTGCTTGCTGCCAGCTCCAGGACCCCTTTCCCTGGAAAATCCAGGACTTGGGCGATGACCGGCAGAGTCTTCAGGAAGACTCCCTTTCCCCTGCACTGCCTGGTGACCGTACACTCAGCCTGTGCCCACCCTTGGTGCCCCTCCTCCACTGTAGCCCCCACCACTCTGAGGTTTCAGGCACGTGAGCGCGTCCTCACAACGCAGCAGGGCTCCCAGACCCGAATGTAGTTTGGTCGGGGCACTGTGATTACGAAGTGAAGGATAATAATTATGGTACCAACTCTTTCTTAACACCGTATCTCTGCGAGGCAATGTTCTAAGTGCTTTCGATGCATATGCGTTTGACCCGCATATCAACTCTGTGAGGTAGATACTAGTCATGACTATTGTCATTTCACAGATGGCAAAACCTGCCCCTAATCCCACAGCTTGGAAGCGGGGGAAACGGAATCCCCCCAGGCTGCCTGTCTGCACTTGAATGCCTGTGCTATCATGTCTTGTATACCATGCTCGGCACTTATTAAACCAAGAAAACTCCAAGCTTTATCACTTAAACGGGCATCGATGTGCTATACAGTCATATACATGTGCTGTGTCCTGGTCATCCACCTGATAATGAGCAGTTTAGTTGAGTCATTCACCCTTTCCGAGCAGTGAAATGAATAGGACAGACCCGAGGTCCTCAAATGCCTTTGCTAAATTGGCCATTTACGCCCCAGTGGAGGAGTCTAGGTCCCTGGGGTGTTGCTGCCCCTGCTCCAGGGGTGCCTCCTGTCTCTGTCTGCACTGGTGGTCAGAGGACACCAGATACGATGCTCCCGGGCAGTTTACACTCTGTGTCATCTGAACAGCACTGACGCTTCCCTTGGGGAATGCTCACGGTAGTTTCTAGATCAAGTGCCACATCTGTGATGCTCCTGCTCTCTGGGTATAAAACCTGAAGATAATCTCAGAGAAGGCACTCGGGTGTCTGCCTTTCTGGCCCCGGTCAGGTGCCTACAGGGCTAAGGACTTTGGCTTTGCTCTGCAGGACAATGGGAATCATACCAGCTGATGGTGAATGAATAGCAGAGTGTGATGTGACGAGAAAAGAGCATGCAAGGGCCACCTGTCAGAGAAATGAAACCCTTGGATTTCCCACACCTCAGCATATGAGCAACGATACATTTGAACTTCTAAAGAAGCACAGTTGCAACTTGTGTTATGGGCTGAATTAGGCCCCCTCAAAAGATACATTGAAATCCTCATCCCCAGTACCTACGGATACAATCTTGTTTGGAAATGGGGTATCTGTAGATGTAATCAAATTAAGATAAGGTCATTAGGGTGTTCTCTGATCCAGATGACTGGTGTCGCTATCAGAGGGAGATGCTGTGTGATGAGAGAGACACATAAGTAGAGTGCCATGTGATGAACGAGGCAGTGACTAGAGTGATGCAGCTGCAAGCCAAGGACTACCCAAAAGTGAGGGAGAGGAAGGAGGGATTCTACCTGGAACCTTTAAGAAGAAGCTTGGCACTATCTTGATTTTGGACTTCTAGCCTCTAGACCTAAGAGATAAAAAGTTTCTGATCTCTTAAGCCATCTAGTTTGTGATAGTTTGCTGTGGCATCCCAAGGAAGCTAATGAACTCGGTGAACCCCTTCCGCACTGGATGATCATTCACTCCTAAGTCAATTTCTCTTGCCTTCCACCAGGTCTGGGGATTCCAGCAAGGGCTGAACCTTGATGTTAGTGCCAACAAAGCCTGATCAAGAAGCACAAAGCAGCCTTCATGCTCAGCAAGTGCTCTCTGTTTTCTTTTGTAACTCTCATTACCAACTTCTTTTGTTTAATATGAAACCAGTGCTCTTGAAGTTGGTTGGCTCTGTGGTATGCAGAAATAGTAAAGTATTAAATAGGAAAGCATGGCCATTAGAGATGAGGAGAGACCTGGAGGGCATCCAGCTCACTGTTAGAATGCCACGGGCATGTCCCTTAATCGCTTTGAGCTTCCATCCCTTTATTTGTAAAATGGGCACAATCAAACCACACAACAGTTTTATGTGTTTTAAACCTCATGCTTTGCAGAAACTGGCCTACTTTCCCTTCAGGCATATGCATTTTCCCCAAAGCAACATAGTATCAAACAGCAAGAAGGAATTGCCTTAATCAAAAGAGGTAACAATTTTTAAGGATGGTATTTCCACTTGGATCAAACCCTAGTTGCTCATATGAGTATTTTTCCATATGTAACCTGTCAAATGTAAGACTGGAAAGATTGTAGGTACAAATCAATTCATTCTTGTTCTCTCTCTCTCTTTTCCTGGACTAACACTTGTCTTCCCCTATCACTTAGTTTCAGTCACAGCCAACATGATATACATAAGAGGACGCAATACGCAAACGTGAGCTACCCAGTGGGATTGCAATGGCTGACCACTCGTTTTTCTCTTTATTCTCCAGACTGAAGTACAACATATTGTACCTTGTATCTTCCGCCAATCATTGCTATTTCTATACTATTTCTATAACAAGATCTTTTTGTGTGTGTGTGAAGGGCATTTGTCCCAATTAGAATAATGTTCTTTGGTTAGGGTTACAGGTACAAGGGCAGCCTAAGATGCTTTTTTAAAACTTTGGTTTGGTTGTGTGTGTGTGTGTGTGTGTGTGTGTGTGTGGCATATTTCTTAGCACATCAGAAATGACATTGGATAGATCACAAGACATTCAGATGGAAGAGTTTCCTGCAGCACATCACATCCTGAGGTGGGCCAAGTTGGCCCAGGTGACTTCCTAGAGCTGGGTAGTCAAAACTCAACCAGTAGAGGTTAAAGACACAGCCAACTGGTTTACCTAAGAGTGGGTTCCATCTTCTCTTAGGGACAATAGGAACATTAGTTGGCAGAAAATGGCACAGTGCTGTCATCATCCATTTTTTGCTGATATTGGTTTTTCTTACTTCAAAAGACAGTCTCATTATCTGACTCATTATAAATATTCCTCGTGGCTTTCCCAACAAATTTTGTCAAATGCTTCAGTGTGTGTGTGTGTGTGTGTGTGTATAAAATATTATATATATATTTATGTATATATATATATATATATATATATATAATTATATAATCAGGGATAGGGCATTTCCCATACTTCCTAAAGTACCAGCCACTTCGATAAATATTTATTGAGTGTCTATTATATGTGATACATTAAGTAGCTAGATGTTACACAGATGCGTAAACGAGGGAGGAACAGCCCTAGATCTCAGGGATGAGTATGCCTGCAGGAAGTGAGTAGAATCGATAACGCATGTGCAAAAATAACTGGAACCAAGAAAGAGTAACGCGAGTGCCATGGGGCCCACCTGATAGTTCAGACTCACCACAAAAATAGCTTGTGGAGACGCATATTTGGTGGGGAAAAATAGAAATGGGTAAGATTTAACCCAACTGGGAATATGAAATTATATTCCAATAAAACAAAACATGGTTTAAATCCTGCCCCTACAACCCATCCTGGTCAAGGGGGCTCCCCTACAAACCACACCCAGCTTTCCAGATTCAGGCACTCACGACACTGGAAGACAAACAGGGCTTTAGACTCAGCTAGACCTGCCCCTGCACACCAGCACTGCTGATTACCAATGTTTGACGCCGAGCAAACCTTTTTGAATGTTCTATTTCTCCTTTTTCCTACATGCAAATAGATGGAAATGTTATCTACTCCATTGGAATCACTGTATATACTGGGGTAATATCTGTAAAATATCCAGGTTAGTGCTTGGCACATGGTAAGGGCACAATGATAATGCTATGTAGTAGTTTTGAAATAAGGCTATGGCTTTGTAAATAAACCAATGCAAGATTAATGCAGGTTTTGCAACTTACTAGTTATGTGAAATCTTGAAAAACTGGTTAAGTTCTCTAAATCTTGGTTCCATCAGTACTTAGTAGTTGTGTGAGGATTAAATGAGATAATCTATACAGATATTCTTTGGTATCTGCGGAGCTTTGAGGGGTTGGTTTCAGGACCCCCACGCATAACAAAAGTCTCAGCTGTTCAAGCCTGTTACATAAAATGGCATAGTATTTGAATATAGTCTACGTACATCCCCCATATACTTTAAATCATCTTACCTGATACAATGTAAATGCTGTGTAAATAGTTGCTGTACTGTGTTGCTTGGGGAATAATGAAGAATAAAAAAAGTCTGTATATGTCTACCATAGATACAAACATCAAACCATGGTAGACTTAGCTACATTGCGCGTGTCAGCACCGGTGTAACTTCTTTTTTCCCAAACATTTTGATCTGCTTTGGGTTGAATCCAGGAATGTAAAACCCATGAACCTGGTAGGCTGATTATAATGTACTTGACATTGTGACTAGAACATGCAATGAACCTAATACATTTATAATTTTGATTGTAATTTAATAAAGGTCTTAGGCAAAGATGGGAAAAATAGAGATATAATTTTATTTTTTTATTATTATGTGGGGTTTTATAAAACATGAGGGGACTCTCAGTGATTGTCCCCAGTGAACAACCACGTCCCTCAGGAGCCAGCCTCTGCTCCCCTCCTAGGGCAGCCCTTCTCCCTCTGCTCTGGCCACTCTGGCCTCCTTGTTTCCGTCTTTGGAGCTTTCTGTTCCCTGTGTACTGAATCTCCATCTTCTGGGTCTGCTATCATTGTC
This sequence comes from Phyllostomus discolor, assembly GCF_004126475.2. Lineage (NCBI taxonomy): Eukaryota > Metazoa > Chordata > Mammalia > Chiroptera > Phyllostomidae > Phyllostomus > Phyllostomus discolor. Next base: position 200,604,325 of record NC_040903.2, on the reverse strand, counting down.
TCGTCTCATCCGTCAGATTTCAAGTGAGTTGTCTCTTCTTTCCAACCACTAAAAAACTGCCCCTGACCCGTTCCCCTCCAGCACTTATTCCCCTCCAGCACTTATTGCCGTTGGCAATCCGTTCACCATTTACCTCTTTGAGTAACACCTGCCTCTTCTCACTTGAATAGGCCATACATGAAGACAAAGACCTTGTCTTGAGTTGCTCCCTTTAGGACCCTCCCAGAAACACAGTAGGCACTCAGTAAATAAAGGACCAGTGAATGGACAACATTAGCACACTAGAGATCTTTTGGGCTAGTGTTCTTTCTTTGGCAAAAGCCAAGCTGGTGTAAAGAACGTCTCCTATTTCTGCCCTTTACAGCGGGGAGACAGTTTATGCAGTGGTGTTGTGCAGAGCTGTACCAAAAGAGAGTTACTCTCTTTCAATCCAAGCATCCCCAGGTCTAAGTACATCAATACAAGGACAGATCAGGAACTCCAATAGCAAGAGGTACAAGTATTGAGAACCTTGAACATAAGGTTTGAACATTTAGCAATAACTGCAAACAGAGATAGAGATTCTTTTGTCTCTGGTCTAAATTTCTTATTTATGGAAGAAATAATTTCGTGCAAGGTGGCCTGGAGTTTAGAAGAGAATCAGTGGATGACACAATTTAAAGAAAGGAAATAAGGGAATAGGAATCCCAAATGAGCCAGAACTGTGAGGATTCCCTCAGACTTACCTGTCTAAGATGCTTACCAGCATCATGATGAAGAGAAATGAATATCAGCAATACACAAAAGGTTATATGTAATTTGGTATGCAAATGCCCACCAAACCTCAACAGCACACTCTCAGCTACCTCACTTCTAAGGAGAAGAAACTGTTTTATTTTTAACTCGAAATAAGTGGACCAAATTGAAAAGAACGGTCAAAACCCCCAAACCCAGTGTGAGCCAAGCCAGTAAGCAGCCTCCCCTGGAGAAAAGCTTTGTGAACGAGGCTCAGTCTGCTCTGTGTGAGTCACACATTACCAAACCTCGAGCTTTCTTTCCACTGCTGGAACTCTCACAAGTGAGCAGGCTCAAAGTTGTTCCTAGGCTGAGATGGAAAAAAGTGCAAGAATGTTTTTCTTCGTGGTTTTGCAGTACATGCCCTACTAAAAGCAACTAGCTGCGTTCACTTTGGACCACAATGGCGCTGTTTGTCAAATGATTATTCCAGTGAGTTAAATCATGCCCCCATGGACAGAAAAGTTAATCTGTTCCCAAAGAGCCCCATTTCCACCCAGGAAGCAGCTTATTTGCATCGCAGGAGCTGAGTCTGTGTTATTATGTTTCCGCAGCAGCTGGGTTCAAAGGTTAACCGCATGGTGTGTTAACAACAATTTCTTTTCATCCTTTTAAAGTTATTTTCATTTCATTAGCTACCCCCTTGCTCTTTAATTATGCTCTGCTTAGTTTTGTTGCTGCCATCATCAAGTTTTTATCAGCGGAAAGAGCTGCTACCTTCAAGCCAGTGCGTGTACACACACACACACACACACCCTTCTCTACACCACGACTTTGACAAAGCTCAGCTGGATCTCACCAGTCCCTTGTTCCTTCCTTAGTTATGCCTTTGCATATCACCTTCCCTCAGTCCTTGTCCACTCTGCTACCTTGCTTACTTCCTACCCGCAGCATCTGTACAATGACTGCCTCCCTCCTGGAATCTAAGACCCACAGTCCCCATGTAGCTTGTGTTTTTAATTAAATTCTAGTCCCCTGCCAGGCTGCCGAGATTCATAGGTGCCCTGAAAGACTCAATGTTGATTAACCAGAGCTCTGTAAACTGTCCAAGCTGGAAGCTAGCAGAGGAAGGGTGCTAAAATTGTGACATATTAGAGTATTAGGGTTTCTAAGAGTTGTGTGATGATACTCTTGAGGGAGGTGTTTTTCAGAACCATTAGATAGTCAGTCAGTTATAAGGGAAGATGAGCATTATAAGTGACCATAACAACCCAACTCAGTGGTACCTTTATTTAAAAAATTCAATATATTGTTTCTTTTCCATTTCATTGGGGAATTAAATATGATCTCCCTTTCTTCCCCACTTTCTCCCTCATTCTCTTTCTTTAACGAAGTAGGAGAAATCCAAGTGATGCTAAAAATAAATGAAACTCTCAATACACTTTTGGGCATTCTTTGAAGTTACCTGAGGATATTTCTCTGAGAGTAATATAGTAATTAGCCACCACCTGTATGAATGTTCTGGATTCCTGCAATTTCCCATCAATTCCAAAAAAGGCAACATCTTAGGACACGAGAGAACAACTTCCCAATGGGAAGAAGATTAAGCAAATGGATAAGGCAGTTGAACAACCATTGTACCTGTAAGACAGAGGAAATCTTAATACATCAAAATGATCTGATGGGTGAGTTCCTGCTATAACCATTTTTCTTCAGTACCTCTCGTGGTGAGAAATTCAGTCTCCCACAAAGAGATCTTTCAACATCTAAATAATTCTTGGAAATGCTATGATTTCCACCTATTGCAGCTGTTTTGAGGTCTTATAGAGCATGCCTAATGACTTTTTCCTGGAAAGTCTTCCTTCTTCATATTAATATTCCAGACTTTTGACCTAGCTCTTGCCTGTGGGCCTGACCATAGGAACCCGCTCTATCTGTTAGTTGCTGCATTCTCGGAGCGCAAGGCTTGGCTCTGCCACGGTGGGGCTGAGATTCACAAAGGGCTGTGAACGCAGCTCTCCTCCACCCTTCTAGTACCTGCCCTCACCTGAGCAAGTGAGGCCTGGCCTGCAAAGGACCTGGGTTAAGTCCAAGCCCTTCTTGTTCAACCCCCCTGCAAAACTCAATCAGAAGAATCTCCAAATTGGCTGAAAACAGACATCACCTAGAGATAACAGATGTTTCAAAGACTCACGGAATTGATATATTAGAAAGAAAGCGATACTTGTGAAAATATCACAGGAACTGTACGAGGAAAAACATGGCTTTTCACCGGCGCCTGACAAGAGCGTTCAGAGGCAAAAATCTCTCCGTGTCGCGAATGTGACCCAGAGAGTCACAGGCACTCAGCCCACAATTCCTGATTGATTATATGAGATATTGTTTCCGGCTCTCCACAAACGTGAGCCCCTTGTCTCCTTTTCGAAACCTCCAAGCTATCTTATTGTGGGAAAAAAACACACTTTCCTCTGCCAAGCGTTTGCCCATGCACTTCCCATTATTCTACATTCCAAACAAACCTCAGTGCGTGCTTTCTTCTCTGTTAGTAGCTCTATTAAAAGGAAACCTACCGTTTCCCTTTCATCTGTTTTGTCTAATATAGTAAGAATAAGGACAAAATTCGTTTCCTCGGAATTTTTAAATCTTAAGATAAAATTTTTAAATGCCACTATTAAAACTGCACACAGGCAGTCACACCCAGCACCAAAACGTGTCAGTCCGTTCACTGAAAGTGTAAGAGGTTTTCTTTTCAGCGGCCATCTCTTGAGCGCCCCCTGCAGGTCAGCATTCTAGCTTTGTATATGGTACCTCATTGATCTACAGACCTGATGAGGCACTTGCTCAAACTTGAAACAGGAAGCCACTGAAAACCAATGAGATTAATAATCATATCTAATGTCACAGAGATGAGAAGTGGTAAAACCGCGGTGTGACCCAGTTCTATCTGATATTCATTGAATAAATGATTAAACGGATACAAGAATGAATGAATGAAGGCTTTGCTGACTGAATTGCCCCACCCCCCATCTAGCTATTAGAGAGCCATTGATAACTGAGAATAATGCACAGCCTTGGAAACTAAAGGACCTCTTCCCAGAACCGCCACAGGAATTTTGTAACCTTTAGCACCCCCTGTATTTCTATCACCACCGAACTGGCCAGATACTCACTTCAAGAAGAGGCTGTGGAAAGTCATGAATTGCTATTTTGAAAACTAAAACGCTTACTCTCTACAGCTACATGCTTACAGCTTCCAAAAGAGAGGTGCTTTATAACTAATCCATGTGTCATTATTTTATCTCCCGTATATGTACAGAATTCAAACAAGGCTACCACTCTTCTTATTTATTCCCCAGAGTATCTGATCAGAAAGCTACCTATAAAATCTCAATGGTCTGATACCTGTCTGGTCCAATCCATTCAATCTTACTTGTCTTTCTACTTTGCATCAGTCCCTTTCCTTTTCTTATTTCTTAAAAATGTTAAATAATAATCCTTACACATGATTGATATAGAACTACTACCCTACCTGAAGCACATAGAAACCGTGGGAGGAAGGGGTGTTATCGGAGCTAAAGGTGCTGAGAAAGCTGGGGGGTGCCAACACTCAAGGAAGTGGCCAGTCCACAGAAAGGCAGCAGGGCATAAAGAAAGAAATCAGCGTAAAGGATTACTTCTGCACCAAATAAGCAACGGATCAATAAGAGCAAATGTCATATTTCAATCCTGTTCAACGCTGCAATGTTTGCAATCTGCTTCTCTGCAGAATAACGAAGTTTCTGAGCTAAAGACGTGAGAAAATGTGGGTTCATGAGAGATTTGCCATATTTCTGTTGCCCTTCTCAAGAAAAGAGAGAAACTTAAAACTGCAATGAGCATCAGGAAACTGAGCATATGGGCTATTTCAGAAGCGAAAAAATAGGGAAATGACTATTGAGACAGTGAGCTAATGAATGCAGGAATATGGCTGAGATCCACAACAATCTAGAAACTGCCAAGAGGTGGCGGGGCCCTAGGCTGTCTTGTGAGATCTGGTTTAGGCAGCTATATTATCAGCATCGGGACCATCTTAAAGAATACTCCCCAAGGGAAAAAGTCTATCTGGAGATTGCTACTTGGACAAGTTATGAACTTGAGATGATCATTTATTCAGCCATATATCTATTCAAGTGCAGAGCTCAAGTGCAGGTGCTGTGTTAGAGACACAAAAGTAGAATACAATCCAAGTCTTATCCTGTAAAAGTGATAAGGTACTACTGGGTCCGACATGTAAACTAATAAGTAATGAAAATAACTATTTGCTCCATCCCTACCTAAGGCTTATATGATACTCGGCATTACACACAAACTTTCTAATTACATTTCATTTAATCCTTACATCTCTATTATTACTACGATCATTTCTATTTTAAAGTTCAAGAAACTGTGGGTCAAAGAGGCTCAGTTACCAGCTTAAAGGCTACAGAGTGGAAAAGTGGCAAAGCTGAAATTTGAATTCAGGACATGGCCACCACAAAACACGAACTGTTCATCCTCGCACTGTTGCGTTGTTTATACATGCCTGTCTGTAGAACTGGATGCATAGCACAGTCGGGAATAAGAGAGCACATTTGGGTCCACCCAGAGGGCAGAGAGAATCTTGAAAGGTTTCAGAGAGGAGCTATTTAGGATGTGAAGACTTAACTGATTTGAACAATAGTTTATCCCGTGCATTCCTGTGCCCTTTTGGAAATGGAATATAAAGTGAAATTCAAAACTGGTATATGCAATGAGTCAGCTGCAAAATTACACATAGAAACACTTCCTTTCATAACCCTTTGGTCTCCCTGTGCACCTACAAAGTCACACTGATACTTTGAAAATGGAACTGAGATTAGCCTTAGAAGGAACCATGTAGGCCACATAATTTTAAAGCTCCATGTGAGGGAATAATATTGTGAAGCAATAATGTGGCTCTTAGGTAGTCTTTTGGATTTTCAGTCCTCATCAGTGGCGCAGCCACGTGGAGAACACAGCATCTGCCATATCACCTGCTCTGCACACAGTAGGAGTGCCGCCACAGCTGCGGGCCATGGAGCTAACAATAGGCAATCCTCTTCAGCAAATGAGCCGCAGTCGTGATGAGCGGTTAGGCATCCAGACAAAAGCATCTACAGGGGAGGCATCGAGTCTCCCGTCAGAGCCTCCCAGGAATACAGAGAAAGGACTCACAACAGTGGTGGAAGAAGAGTGAGAACTAAACAGTCAATAAAACTGAACGGCTGCGGTGTTCCACACTTTAAGGAGAACAGATGAGCTAAGACCTCAAGGTTTTCTTTTATGGTTTCTAGAATATAAAAATAGAGTATTTTAGAAGATGCACATTAAGAGTTCTTTTCAATTTGATCAAGGGCATCAAAAGATGTTGGAAATGGTAGTTAATGGGTGACAGTTCAGAATTAAATATTCTAAATGAGACCTGCGGGAGAGAAGGAACAGACATTTTCTTCCTGGAAAATATGCCGGGTTGCAGTCGGTGATACCATTTTGACTACAGTGGCAGGATTTAACACTGGGGCCAGAAGACCATCCGGGCTCCTTCTTGAGTATAAGTAGTCGTAAAACAGAAAGACACTGTGCCAGCTTGCTCTTTTCACTCGGAGTGAATAAACTCAGTTTCCACAGCTGGCGTGCCTTAATCCAAGTTGATGCACCAAGTTTAATTAGATTGTAAAAAAACAGAGAATAAACCAGATAGTTGACAAAATATAAAGGGAATAAAGCCTTTTCTATCCTCAAATGTGTTCCTCGAAAATGTAAAGTGAGACAAATTGTGGCAAAGGAGAGTAAACATGTGTTCGCAGGCTGCTATGTTCATCTGCTCAGACCTGCCTCTGCAGCTGCAAAAGGCGCCTGCGTAGCGTGGGGATGCTGGGCTGATGGCATTTCCTTGAGGAAGGGAGGGGCACTTTGTCTCAAATGTAGCAGGGACAAAAGAAATAAATAGTATTTCTGGACACAGAATAGAGACTAGGAAAATAGAGTCCCTGAGTGCCATCTGGATTTCTAATGTCACAGTATTTGTCAGTATCACTTAACTTAAAATGATTGAATTTCCCCCAAAGTATTCAGAAGTCTTCACTATTCCTGTATGAGAGATTAGATAACAAATACTCCATTATAATGAGATAATAACAAACCATATAATAAGAGAGAATTAATATTTATGGAGCCCTCACTGGGACCCAGACACTGTGCTAACTACTTTTTACACCCAAGTTCATTTAATCCAGGTTCCTTTATACCTGAGTTTTATACCCAACTTCCAGCAACTGTATGATACAGATACAATAATTATCCACATTCTATGCATAAGAAAACTTAAGCTTCAGAGGGAAGAGAGTGGGGGTTATTGGGGGTGAAGGGGATCTAATATATGGTGACAGCAGATGGTTTGACTTTGGGTGGTAGGCACAGACTGCATATTGCATACAGATCTTGTATCCAGAAATGTGCACTTGAAACCTATATGATCCTATTAACTAATGTCACCCCAATAAATTTAATAAAAAATTTCAAAAACCTTCAACTTAGGTTAAAAATGCCTAAAGTTATGCAGCTATCAAGCAACAGAAAACTGTATAAAAATCATCAATGAAGCTCTGGGCCAATATTTCTGATTTTTGGAAAGACTCTCCAGGTTTACTTGTTTTGGAGTCTAGAAGCACTTTGCAGTGGCAAAACAATCACTTCTATCCTTATAATTAATAGGTTAGTGTCTCTGTCTGTTGGGGTTACTGTAAAAGAAATACTATCGCTTATACAGAACAGAAATGTAATTCTCACAGTTTTGCAGGCTAAGAAGTGCTAAGTCGAAGTGCAGACAGTTTTGGTGTCAGGTGAGAGCCTGTCTCCTAGATAGTTTGTGGTTCTGGCTGTAACCTCACAAGTCAGAAGGGGCAAGAGCACTAATCCCATTCATGAGGGTCCACCCTCATGACCTTAACCCTGCCCGTAGGCCCTAACTCCGAATATCATCACCTTGGGGGTTAAGATTTTAACATATGGATTTTAAGGGAACATAAATATTTAGTCTGTGCAATAAAAACATCCATTTCTGAGAACCCATATCACATAACTCCGAAAAGCAGTGGTACTTTGTTCTAATTGTGACCTCCAGCACAGGGACAGTAAGCTAAACCATAATCCAAGATGCTTTGTGGTACTGTGACATCGCCCAATGGTAGCATCGTGGGTTGTGGGGGGAGGTTGAGTTCCTCAGCCCTAATACAGTATTCTAGCCCAGTTCCTCTCAACCTACACACACTGTCCACACCGTCCCTGCAGTTCTTACTAAAATGCAGTTTCTGACTCAGCAGGCTTAGAACAGGGCCTGAGATTCTGCATTTGAAACAAGTAGCCCAGTGATGCCCAGGCTGCTGGTCAGAGTATATTCTGAGTGGAAAGGTTTGAAAAAAACCTGGATTCAGGCAAAGGTGATATGATCTGTTTCTTGAGTAACAAACAGTGGCTCTGAGAAAGCTGCTGGATTTAGCCAAATCCTATTTTCGCCATGTTATAAAAAATTTACTTGTTTTTCTAATTTGTAAACTGGGTTTAAAGATCAACTGCTGTTCAGGCTACAAAAAATGTCCCTTATTCAAAGCCATTCTAATTTATTTATGGTGCAAAAAGCAAACAAGTAGTCTGTGTACAGAGGAAAAATGTTAAGACCCTTGATCTTGGCTGTTCTCTCTCTCAAGAGTCTGTCCCTCCAGGTTCAAGCAAAGGAATATAATAATTACACAGATTCAATACTCCATGAACTGGCTCAGTAAATTTTATTCTAAGGGTAAAATTTAATATGTAAGGCTAATCCTACCATTTGTATCTGACAAAGGACTCGCAAAGAGCTCGCCTCTCTCTCTCTAGAGCTCTTTTCTACAGTGTATGCATCTTCCTCATAGACTCAATACCATAAAATGGTATTTCCCTGCTTACATCTTTTCTTTGTATTGACATCAATCTCTCTGAAAGTGAGAGCTGCATCATATTTAAATGTGTAACTAGAAAAGCACTCAGCATAGTTGGATGTTGATTAGTAATTATATTTACAACAGCAGATATTGTTGACTAAATGCTTTTCTTGTGCCTAGCCTCATGCTAAATGCTTAATGTACATGATTTTATTTAATTTGCAGAAGTACCTCATAATAATTATCATTCTTGTTGCAGAGAGGAGGAAACCAATCCAATCAGTGCTTGACTTATTTATCTTTGGTATTTGGATAGAGATGATCATTCCTTGGCTCCTGAAATGCTCTCTTTCCTGTGGGTTCCATTTTTCTACTCTTTTCCCTTCTTCAGTTACTTCTTTCTTCCTCCTAAGGTGCCATTACTTTCTCTTACCACCTCCTAAATATAGGCACCCCTCCAACTTTTGAGTGTTATCTTTTGAATTTGTCTCTACTTCCTATTGCCTTCAAATTCCATGCATCTTCAAGACTCCAACTATTTCCTCCAAAGAAAATCTACAAAACCTCTTTCTTCACCTCTTTCTTGGTCTTGACCCCTAGTCCTCCATGTCCAACTGTCTCCCATATATCTCTGCTTGACTTTTTCTCTACTATCTCAGACATCACAAAACCCTTCATTTTCTCTGCCCCCAGCCCCCACTAGTTCTTTCTAAATTAATGATCTAGTTTTGGTCTAAAACTAGTGATGGTCTAATGATCTAAATTAAGTTCTCCATTCATTTGGGCATGAATTCTCTATTTCTTCCTGTTTTAAACTCCTACCAGCCAACCTGTCAGGTGTATTCTTCCTTTAAAATGTTGTCATCTTTTCTGCACTTTAATACCCCCACATCAGCCAGTACAGATCTTTATAATGTCATAGTAGTAGTCTCACAATTAGCTTCCCCTCTATTTCCTCTCTATTTTCATCTAACCTTGCACATGCCTTTAAATATTTTCTCAGGAAGTCACTTCTATGTTCAAAATACCTTTATGGTTTCACATTGTTCAAGAGACTAATCCTTGATACTCACAATTCTCCACCAGCCTCAATAGCCATAGGTAACTTCCTTTAGCAGAGAGTAATTCCTGGAAAGGTGCCCAGCTGAGAGCAGTGAGTAGCCCACACACACTCCCAGAAGCTAAGCATGTGGATCCTGGGGCTGGGATAAGGAGGAATTGGGCAGAATACTCTAGTGTCCCCAGTAATAACTGACTGTCTCAGGCAAATTAGGTCAGGACTCAGCATTTAGCCAAATCCCTTCTCAATTCCCCATGAGAAAGGAATTGGCTATTACTTAAAGGTGTTATGATCCAAAACAAATGGAAATGGGACACATGGATTTTGATCTGTAAGAAACTAGCTAAGCGATGTGAGACAAGTCACTTTAATCTCTCAAGACCCCATTTCCTTACCTATAAAACAAGGGAGTGTGACTATTCAAACAGCAGACTCTCTGAACTCCCGCCTGTGCTGATCTATATATAGTTCGTGAATTCCGATGGCTGATCCACTTTGGTTCCATGGAATGCATGGACAGTTTGCAGACATTTCTCAGGCTTCCCAGTTCCCTCAGAGCACTCCAATTTTTTAATTCTCCCTCCCCAAGCCTCTATTTTAATCATTCTCCCTCTTTCTCTTTTTCAACCTTTCCCCTTGCTTTTTATTTAAAGGTACCTGGTGGGTTTTGGAATAGGAAAAGGAGGTCTGAAGAACAGATGGACTGATTCTAATCCTATGGCCATTACTTCAATCTATTACCAAGTTGTGTCACATGCATCCCTTCGATATATATTGTCTCTCATATATTGTCTCTTCTTCATCCCAGATGCTGTTCCCATGGCTCAGCCTCTCATCTACCATCCCTTGCCTAAATATGGCATGACTGATGACCAGAAGGCCTTGACTGCCCAGCTTCCAGGTCTGGCTACCTCTAATCAATCCTTCGGTCTACTTACACAATAATAGTTCTGCAGTGCAAGTCTGACCTTGTCACTTTAAAAAAAATTTTTTTTGGCTCTTCACTGCCTACAGATTAACTCTAACCCCCTGAGATGACCAATATGGCCCTTAATGATCTAGATCTGTCTTCCTTGCTTAACTGGGACTTCATGCTCCTGAGGCAAATACTTCAAGTTCTTACTGTTATTTGTTAGCTACACAAAAGCCAACCCATGTCATTGTATCCTTTACTTTGTCAAAAATATTAGAAAGTGTCATATAGAGAGTCACCTAGCTCCTTGTTTTTAATAAGTGGCTGATTAGAAATATACAATGTAGATATTTTGGGCATTTCTATCAGTTGTTCATACCACAAACTATTGTTTTTCTCTTTACTATGGGAAATAGTGTCAACAGCATTTTCAAAGCTAATCAGATTAGAGAGCCAATGCCAGAAACCCTGGAACCCATCAGAAAACCCATACTGTAAAAATCTATTCCTTTAGAATCACTGTCAGTACCCAAAATATGTATTAGTTAGGGTTTTCTAGAGAAATTACATATATATGTATGTGTATATATATGTGTATATTTTATAAGGGATTGGCTCACATCACCATGTAGGCTGAGAAGTTCCAAGACTTGCCATCTGGACAGCCATCAGCTGGGTTTCCAGGAACTCCTGGAATTCAAAGTCCAAAGGACTGAGAACCAGGAAGAGGGGACTTTCTTCCTTAGGAAGGAAGAATTCCTTAGAATTTTCCCTTTTCTCTACTTTTTGTTCTATTCAGACCCTCAATGAATTGAATGATGCCCACCCACATGAAGAGGGCAACCTACTTTGCTGAGTCCACTGATTCAAACACTAATGTCATCCAAAAACACCCTTACAGACACACCCAGAAATAATGTCTAATTAGGAAAGCCCATGGCCAATCAAGTTGACATATAAAATTAACCACAATTGGGGTAGTTTCTTCATCTTACAGAACTGACAAAATGGCTAATATCTCATAAGGTTACTATGAGGATTAAATGTTTTAAAACATATAATGTGCTTCAAACCAAGATTAGCACAATTAAGCTCTCGTAAGTGCTAGTTATTAGTACTATTTTTTCTAAAATGCTCTTCTCCATTATGTCCACCTAATGAACTCCAACTCAGCCTCTCCTTGGTCAACTCATGTGTTCATTTCTCAAAATCTTAAAAGATTTTGGTGAATATCTCAGTCTTCTGCAACTGTAGCATCTTCTAAGTTCCTAATGCTCCCTGGAAGATATGTCTATTGGTATACATTAAAGTTACTATAGTAATTTGTTTGCATTCTGTCTTCACTTCTATCTAGTCCAAGTTGTTTGAGGAAAAGACAGTAGAAGCTCTCAATTGTTGTCTATGGAACACATTAGTCATCTGTCACTCTCCTGGACCACTTGATGTAGGGCATGTTATTATTTCACTGGGCAGCTGCTTCTTTGGAAACAAATTTGCTTTATCCAAGACCAGCCTGATAGAACAGTTAGGAGAGAGTCTTGTGAGTAGATGCTAGAGATTCCGATAATGAAATCCCACTGCTTTGTTATGGAAATTGAATACAATCTGCTTGGCATGGGTATTTAATGTAACGTTTCACTGGGTACAGGAGAAGCAATTAGGCTGCTGAAAATTGCATTTGCATTCCCCATAATTCAATACTGACCACTGTTAGCAGTGCAAGATGTGACAGGACTGATAATTAATTTCGCATGCAATCAGTTTAATAAGTGGGGAGGGAAAAGCAAGGAGGGAGAAGCAGAGGAAAGGAGAGGCATCTATATTCAGAGAAAGAGCAGATGTTACTTCCAAAGGTCTGATAATGACTTCTGCAGAGCCAGCCTCTGGGTGGGAGAATGATCTAGCCAAAAATCCAATACTGAAAATGAGTTCCCATGCGCCACATGGGGAAAAATGTCATAAACGCCATCCATGACTATTTCCTCTCACATGTCTCTCTTTCTTGAGTTAAAGACTAATGTTTACATTGTAAGAAACTTATTGTAAATAAGTGAACAGTAAGTTCTTCTCAGGCCAGCCACAAACCTTGGGCCATCTGTTCTCTTAGTGCTTCTCTTTCAAGAATTACTTATTTCAAACACTTGGTGTGCATGTCAGTAGATGTGTGTGTATATGTGTGTTCTGTCTCAAAAGAACCATCATAAACGTGAACTGCCTTGAAGGATCTCTTATCTGTTCACTCTGTTCTCTATCAGATTTCAAGCCTGGCATGTCTGAAGGACTTAACTGCCTTCTGAAATTGTTAAAAACAGCAGCAAATGCCTTTGATGGTAGTGAAAAGTTGGGCACAAATTGCTATCAGAAAATAGAGCATGGGTCTTTTTCTATCTATCTATCTATCTATCTATCTATCAATGAGAAAAAAACCTTAGAAATGCCAGCATGGAGGTAAAAGTGATTTCAACTAGGTTTAATGCTAAATGAACTGCACTGTGGTTTGGTGATGGTATCACCACTTACTGAACCCCTCAGTATATTTATTTCAGCTCTGGTTTAGTGTATTTCCTGTTAAAATGAAAGGCGGACTTAGAACTATTTCTAATTTATCTTTGTATGCTGTGAACCTACCCAGCTCTTGGTGGGCAAAAGGTGATCAACACATATTGCTTGAAATGTAAGTATGTATGATCATTAGATGGTGAATTAGTCATCCATCAATCTGTTGGTTAGTCTCTTCTAGGATTTGGTAGGATTTGGGACCCTATGAGGTTTTAAAAGATCATTGGGCAATGTCTATTCAACTGTTCCAACCCTTGTCAATTACTTACAAAAAGGGAACTCAGTGCTAAGGTCAATGTGAGTTATCTTTCTGGTACTTGAAGCTGGGAAGTTGTTTGGCTAAATAAGAACAGTATCTGAGCAGATGGCGTTGTACTTTCTGAGCTTGGAACATCTATAGACATGAGAGGCAGCTTGAGGTTAAGCTATGTTCTGTTTGAGGCAATAAAATTGATTGGAACCGAACCAAATCTGCTATAGGTAGTAATTGGAAATTGTGCTTAGTGTGAATAACAGTGATACAAAATAGTGGTATGAGCACTGCAAAGATTTATTCTCTCATAAAAAAAAAGGCCAGTGTCAGGTAGTTTAAGGCTCCTATACAATTTTCCACAGAATCACGTGCAACCCAGTCGCTTCTATTTTTATCTCTGTGTTCCACCATTTCTAGCACATGACTCCCACCCATAAAATTACTTCTGATCCACTATGGATGCTGAAGTTCCGGTCATCATATCCAAGCAGGCTGAAAGGTGAAGGGTGTGTCCTCTGCACCTAAGTCAGATCCCTTTCAGCAGCCTTTCTTTAGGTGCCATTGAGCATGTGTGTAGATGTCATTAGTCAGATCAAGATACATGTCCACTTAGCTGCTGGGGAGGTGGGGAAATGTTTTCTTCAAATTTGTTTTATTTTAAAGCTAGGTACATGTCATTGTAAATAAATTGATGATTTGTTAATAAGAAAACATGAAAATGGATTTAGGGTGGGAATTGGCAGTGTCCTTCACATGGCTAAATGACACCTGCCCAGCATGCAGCCCCTGTCTGGGTGTCCCTCCTTTTCCATGGACTGTCTAGTCACCAAAACAAAAAGATCATCGTGCCGCAGAGAGGAGAGGTGACCATGGAGCATCTCTTTATCCACCTGGATGATGTTGCCCAGGTACCCCAGGCAGAGTCCTTGAAGTCCAAGAACACCCATCAAATGCTCACCACCCTGGCTCAACCACTTGAGCACTCACAAACTTGAAAAACCATAAACACACTTAAAAGTGGTAACAGGGGGATATATAAACAAAGTATGCAATAAAAAAAAAAAGACCTAGAATTTTCAGGTGTCTCAGGCTTTATAATTTACAAGGCATTGGAATCGTCACTGTTTCATTTGAGTTTCTGGATGCCTTTGTGGATTTATATGGTCTTAAATAATAGTGTCAAAGTTCAGTGCCTGTCTCTTTATTACCATAGCATATATTTTTCATACCATAGCTCAATTTTGTATATGTTAACAAAATTGAAAACCTCCTAATCATCTCAATAATTGATGTCAAAGAAATTGTACTATTTATTCAACTTAGTATATTCCATCTCTTATACTGTGAGTGTTCCATGTATATTTTAATTTTACCCTTAGATATTTCTCATGTTTTCCGATGTAACTGTCCCAATGTCACACAGCTATTCCTGGAGCTAAGATTCCATTCAGGTGATGTGACTGCACTTCCCAGACTTTAAACCACTGAGCCATAAGGCTTCCTAAAAGATAAGAAATCTTTTCTCAGTGCTGATTGGTGTTGTTGTGCTTATTAGTTCTCCTCAACTACCAGTGCTCTCAAATCATTTCACACATTTTGACCAGAATTATATCCCTTTAAATAATATGTGTCTAGTTTGGGTAGTTTTTATATAAGGTTTTATATATAATAATTTTATATCTTCCTTTTTTAACTTAGCAGGTACATAAGCATTTTCTATAATATTTTACTTCCATTTCTTTAGCAACTAAAAACAAAGAGCCTGTCCATGTGTTTGGATTGATTTTGCTCTTCCTATACTTTGTAAAAGAAAGGAAATATATTGTTATTACTAACCAAACCTGCATTCTAAATTTGATTTTCCAAAAGCTGAGTCATTTGTTCCATTGTGAAGTTCCCTGGTCTGTCCTCAGGTAGAACTCCAAACATCCAACAGCTGACTGTGCTCCCTTTAGAAAACTTTATATTCTAGAAAGGTCTGCATCCCATCCCATGGGGAAATGGCTCTCTCCAAAGGAAGATGTTACTCCATTTTCACATATTGGCAGTGTTCATCCCAGAACTCATAGCATAAAGAATAATTGGGCACTGTACTCAGCTTTAGCTCCAGAAAGGCTCTGGGAAATGAGTGAGAAACTACACAAGTGATTTTGGTAGAAAATGACCACTTCTTTGCCATGCTTTTTCAGGAAATTGATAAGGCAATAACTATCTTGCCTAATAAGAAAGGACATGAGCCTGTTGAGAAAACCAAAGTTACTCAGTTTTTAAGTAGGTTAAATTATAATGTCAATCAACACAAATACTTGAGCAGTAACTACAAATGCAAAATAACATAGTAGACAGTGTGAGGGGAATACCAACAGAATCAGAAATGTTTCTTAACATTCATATATAAATAAAGTAACATAGGTTTGAAGCTTAGTGCTGTGACTAGAATATCAACAAATATTACCTCCTCTCTTACTCCCATTCTCTCACCTTTTCCTGTAAGGATTTTACATTTAAGTACAGAAAAAGGTGAGAAATATGTAAATTGTTAAATGGCAACATAAAACTTAAATGTCATACAAAGATTACACATTAATTACCTGTACCACCACCTGACATTGCCTCCTTCCTTCCCCCACTCTGGTACCAGATTGCCAGATGGGAACAGGGGAAGGCAGGCACATGTGCAATGTGAATGAGGTCAAAATGATACAGGGGGAGGTGCTTAACCAAAGAGGCCTGTCAGTCTAGCCTGAGGAAAGAAGGGGTTGGTTGGGAGGTGGGCCCATCTGAAACCCATGGAAGCTTGTGAAGTTGGTTGCTTCTTTTAAAAAGGGCACCTGATCCATTCCCCAGACAAGCAAATATAATCTCAGGAGAACAAAGAATCCACACTGTGAAAAACTATCACCATTTACTCTGTATTGTAACACACAGGGATCAATAAGCGATGCACAGTAAATACAGGCTCTAGTTCCTCCATATCAAAAACCTAATAACCCTAACATGTTGCCAGAGTTGATTTTTTTTTTTTGATTTGTTCAATTTTTCTAGTTGCATGTGGTAGGCCTCCTCTTCTGCTTCATACCTTATAATAAATATTTGCCCTTTCCTTTACATAGGATCAAAGTGGTAAGTCTCCATGAAGACATTAATCAATCTAGCAATTAATTTCTTCCCAACACTTCTATTCAATAGGTTCATTTGAAGGCCCTGTTCTCTGAAAGGATCCACATTCTGGTTTTGTGCTTGTGAGAAGACCTTGGCCTCTTTTGGTGGGATGAGTCACTTCTAGTTTGGAATGTCGCTGGTTTTCCCATGTGCAACATCTCTGGGAGACTCTTTGGTATTCTTTTGGGCAACTCTTTTGGTCCAGTATTACCTGGTGGACATTTCCCGTACAAACTGACCTTCACTGAATCAAGTGAAGGAGACCTAAGGATTGAATTATGTGACCAAATAGATGAACCAAAAATATCAGGAACTAGAACCTGGGTCTTCTGATCTGCAGTTCAGTTTTCTTTTCACCATGATGCATTGCCTCTCCTTGAGGAACTGAATCAATAAACATTATGGCTCTATTGAAGAGAAAGATCATTGTGAGCTCAACTATATAGGAGAACATTTTGAAATATATGGGTCCTCGATTGGGTCTTAAATTACGAGGCCTAAATTGGAAATGGCTGATCAATAAACACCTTTTATTGATGTAGTCCCTGACATTTTTTAAAGTTAGGAATAAAAAGCAATCAATAAATAAAAGGTAGGGTATTTGTCAGTTTACATGTATTTGGAATTGTGTCCCTTTTCTTCTTGGCACTTTTCCTCATTAACCCATTGCCCTATGACATGGGAAACCAGAGGTGCTCCAGGCTGACTGGACACCGTCCATAGCCAGGCAAGGTAGCAGCTGAAATAATAGCAACAGGATTTTATGGACATCAGATTTCAATTCTTATCCTCTGTTCATCTCCATGACAAAATGGGAATGAAATGAAGCTGCGTAGAGAGCTCCAGAAGCAGAAGTCTCCCTATACTTTAATTTTCATTTTTTAAGTTAAGAAGGAAAAGATAAAAGGGATCAATGTCTATCAGTGCCAGAGAAATCAGTTCCCCATCTCCAATACTCTTCCTCGTGTTCCCAACCCTTTCTCTCTCTACCGCTCATTCGTCACCAATCCAAATCTAATCCTAAAATTTCACAGCATTACATATGTATGAGGGAAGACAAAACAGATTGTAACTTTACCCAAAAGATACCAAATTCTCAAACTATCCTCTCCACTGTTATTTCCTTCAGAATAATTATACTGGTTATACAAAATTTTCAACCTTGCTGTTTCCAGAACTCTTTATTATACCAAGTAGTAATTTTACATAGGTAATGTCAAGACAAAATTAAAAGTACGAGTTGAAAGAAGAAAAGTGAAAAAAAAATCCAGGGAAATTTATCAATGAAATTAGTTATCAACAGCTTTAAAATATAATCTCTTGGGAAGAGAGGTGGAATTACAGGATCTAAGAGTCTAGTCTACTATAAAAAAAGGGCTTTTTGGATTAACATCTAAATACATAGCTCAAAGTGTTATTTTCTCTGTGGCCTTAAAAAGTTTATTCTTTCTGCCTAAATTATCTGCACTCCATTTTCCTACCAGAAAAGAAAAGGTGTGTTCCTGGAACAAAAAAAAAAAATAATTACTTCTGAGTGTGGGAGATGGTGTTTCTAAAGTTACATTTTGCCAAAATAGTTGGAATATTGCATCTGAGGACATGGTCACACGCTGCTGATTATTTATTTCCAAGGGTTAGAAGTGTGAATTGCAGGCCAGAAGGAAGGCTATCTTTTTCACAACCTCAGTGTTTTCCAGTCTGAAAAAACTATTTATTCCCTATTGACAAGTAGGGAATGAATAAATGTGTGAATAAATATACACACATACATATGATTTAAAAAAATAAAATCATGTGTATAAGATTTATGTAAATTAGGGGTGTCCAACCCATGCCCTATGGGCCAGATGTGGCCCAGGTTGGCTATGAATGCAACTCAGCCCAAAATCATAAGTACACTTAAAACATGAGATGTTTTTTTGTGATTACGTGTCACAATGTGTTTAATATGTGGCCCAAGACAACTCTTCTTTTTCCAGTGTGGCCCAGAGACACCAAAAGTTTGGATACCCCTGACTTATTTCTGAATCCTGTCATCTCCACCATTTATATGAATAGCTTTCAAATATATTTGACTACTAAAGTCAAATGTGGATATATTTTATTGTGACCCAGCACAAACACACAAATGCAAATGAGCATAGATATACATATACATAAGCACACCCATACATAACTTAAAAGAAAGTTTCAAAAACAATTATTTGCCCTTTTGTCAAAGTAAATTCATCAAACTGGATTACTTATAGCAGCAGAAATTGCCACATGCATCTATAACACAACAGTCTCTGCTAAAATGCCCTTCCCCCTTGTTTTTTCTGAGTAATGCTCCATAAGGACGGGTCTGAGCTGACCATTTCCATGGTGCCACAATGTGCCTAGAACACTGGCACACATGTATTTTATGTGTTTATTTTCCCTACTCCACTGAGTTCTTTGAAAACTATAACTCTAAGTTAAGCATCATGGCATTCCCAATTATCAGAACACTACATGGTACATAGATGTTCAATAAATACCTGTTGACAATTCATTCACAGAAAGTCCCAACATGAACACAAAGAAGATAAATTCCCCCAAATTAAAAAGCTCATGAGAGATTTATTTTACTTTGTAAAAATCAAATTCATGCAGAGACTCTTTAGAGAAAAATGTAATTGTTACCCTATGAGATGGGCCATCCAAACTGAAATGAGTCATGTTACTAACAGTGTTCCCACATTTGCATGCTCAGACAATGCCAGCAGTTTCTGGTGACCATCTACTACATAAATAACCAGCATTAAAATAATTAGAAATGATTACATGAGTGTGGTATGTTTAGAATATCACCTGAAGACTGTGAACCTCTTTGCTACTTTTAACTAACCCTTCCTCTCAAATGTCCATTGCTATTTTTAACCAGAAATTATTTATTTATATTCTCTCTCTCTCTTTTTTTTTTTTGGCCTTCACAGTAATTGAGTGTCCACTGGGGAAAAAGAAGGGAGAAGACTGAAGAGGTGGAACGGCCTCGCATTTTATCATGAAGATTTATCCGGAGGTAACAAAAACAGACATTTGTTAATTTCCCTCCTGAGTGGGTTTTGGAGGCTTTCCAATGCTCAAACAAAGAGAGCCTCATTAGCTAATTCCAGAGCAGACAACAGCTACAAAGCTGCAGCCTTGAGTTCAGGCCCCTTCTACTATGGAAATCATGGCTCCCCTCCATCATTCTGGCACCATTAACCAAGAACTCGACAGTGTGCATCCTCTAATACACCTTTTGATCCATCGCGTTGGGTAATAAATCGTCATTTGTTTCCTGATCCTTATTCTGGCCAACAAGGAATGGCAGCTGGTGCACACACAAGGGTCTGGTACCAATGATGCTGCCCGCCAAAGCTCTGACTGCAGAGCTTTCTTGACAGCATAGGCAAGGATGCAGGATCAAGTGGAGCCAAATGAACCCAAGGTGGCTCCCTGTGCAGATCCTGGGACTCCTTTTCTAAGACCGTTTTTAGTGATATGCAAGATGACATGTAAGAAAATGATAATCTTATCAATGCTTCTATTGAAAATACCATCTGAAATAATGTTCCAAGAGCTCATCCTGACATAAACCCAGGTATCACCTTGAAGACATGGTCCTAGATGATTATTAAGGCTGGAGTCCAGGTGACTACAAAGGGAACAATGGCATGCAGCCCTTCACACCCAATGAGCCCATTCTCACCCACGTGGCTTGCTAATGACATTTCAGAAGGCAGAGTCCTCATCAGACCCTAAGGAAAGACTGGTATGTAGGTTTCCACTGACTGTAAATCACATCGTATTTCTAAGGATAAAACAAGGAAGAAAGAGCCTCTGCTGAGATATAGAAGCAATAGTAGTTGTTTTTTCTCCATTCCCAGTAGTGCGTAGGTTACCTGGTTAGATTAGGGTTGGATTTTAAACCTCGTTTCACCTGATAAGAAAGTTTCTTTGAATGATCTTGGGAGGATATAAGGAAAAATGGAAAAAAATCATCTAGTCAATAAAGTTGTTCTAAGAATTTTTCATTTGTACCTACATTTCCTCTCTCCCACTCTTTTACAGCAGACCATGCCGACATCTGTAAGAGAGAAGCTATCTCACAGAGGATAGTGTATGCTGGCTATTCATTCTCCCTTGGTTTCACCAAACTTTCACTACCAGGAAAATTTCTCAACTAATCATTAAACTGATTTTTTTCCCAGAATTTATTGGTTACCTTCTCTGTGCAAGGTACTAGTTAGAACCAAAGATAAAAAATACTTGGATCCTGCCCTGGCTGGTGTGGCTCAGTGGACTGAGTGCCAGCCTGCAAACCAAAGAGCCACTGATTCGATTCCCAGTCAGGGCACATGCCTGGGCTGCGGGTCAGGCCCCCAGTAGGGGGCATGCAAGAGGCAACAACACATTAATGTTTCTCTCCCTCTCTTTCTCCCTCCCTTCCCCTCTTTAAAAAAATGAATAAATAAAATCTTAAAAAAATACTTGGGCCCCAACTTTCCCTCAAAAAGAGATAACTTGAAAAAAATGACAAAAACAAGATCTAATTGTAATAAGAGCCATAAGCATGTATGAATTAGGTGTGAAAAAGAATGTAGGAAATGGCGAAAGAAGGGTAAGGGTCATCAAGCAACATGTATAAAGGACCCATGGACAAAGCCACGAGGGGAAGTGGGGTGGGTGAGGCAGGGAAAAGTGGTGGTGGGAAAATGGCGACAATTGCACTTGAACAACAATAAAAAATAATAAATAATTAAAAAATCTAATATTCTATTGTATTTGATGTATCATAATTCATTTAATAAACACCTTAGCAATGGACATTTACTTTCAATTTTATACTACTAAAGTCAATTCTGAAATTTACAAAAAGGAAGTAGAGAAGGAAACAAATATCCCACTTCCCAGTGAAGAAAAATACAAACAAGTCATGAGCTAATCCAAAGTAAACCAGAGAACCTGTCGAGGTAGAAGGAATCCATGGGAAAAAGCACAGCAGTCTAAAAGAGCAGAAGACTCGAGGGAACAATCAGGTAACTGCTGTTCCAGCTTGGGGCTCAGGAGGGGACGAAGCAGTACCTGAGACTCAAAAGTATGTTGGTGTTGAATTGCACAGCAGAAAGATTGTGGGTGCTTATGCTTGTGCCTGCTCTCTCCCACTACGTGATATGTGTCTAGGCCGGCTTTTTATGAAACAAAATTATTGTTCTGTTTAAAATAAATAACTTTGGGGAATTTGCGAATAAGGATTTGGAGAGGAGGAAGTTCAGAGACAAGAGTATCAGTTCAGAAACTACTGGAAAAGCTGATAAAAGAGCCTAGCCCAGATATATTTCAGATGTTGGTGAAAGTAGAGTCAGGGTTGCCTACTAATTGGTTTGAGGTGAGAGATGAGTCAGGGTTGAGCCCCAAACCTCTATACAGGTGAGAGAAGCAGCCTGTATAAAGGAATAAAGGATAGTGACCAGGCTTGAGCCACAATAACATGCCAAAAGGTAATTCCAGCAGAGATACCTATCAGGTAGTTAAAAATAAAGTTACAAATTAGATTTAGGAATCATTTCAGCATTGGTTGATGCCAAATACTACGATCACCTGTGGACAAATTATTTTAAAGAAAGCTACAGAAAGTGGGCTTATCTCCAATTTTCCAATATCTTCTAGTTCTTGGAGGAACTGGCTAAATCTTCCCTTAAATGTGTGTATAAACATATAGGTTTTGTCTTTTGGCAACCTTTAGCTTATTACAGATGGAGAAAACAAGTAGCTATAAAACACCACAGTGAACTGGCCTCACACTGCCGAGCACATTAATTACACCAGTGGGGACCCTCTCAGGAGGGAGGAGAGAAGAGCTAGGAATGACAGAAGAGAAGAAAATGGGAGAGATCATTTTAAGGAAATGAGGAAGCACTGCACACTACTGTAAAACTTGGAGTTGAGAAGAAAGCAGTGGGCGAGCATTTGTTTTTTAATTCAAAGCTAAGCGAGACGGAAAGAAACAGTTACCACTGTCGACTCACTCAGGAGCTGCTCTCTTGGAACTATAAAATAGTTTTATAGCTTGCACAATCGTGTTATGAGATACCTCATTATGACATAATTTCATATATGCAACACATAATAACTACATGGCTGCTATGAAATTGTTACCCTGTAACCGGGATATTAATCCTGTTTGTACAACACAAGGATTATAGAGTCGCCTGTGCTTCTCTTTCTCTTTTAAATTCAGAGGCAGTGCTCTTACAGTAGGTAATACCTTACTTCCAGATGTGTTTTATTCAACCTGATCAGGTTTTAAATAAAGGAAATTTTAAATACTGGTAACACATTCAAAGAGGAAACATAAAAGTCTTGACATTTGGTTTGTCTTGAAAAATAAGAAAATCTCATAGGGCCGGACCAGCATTCCTATGCAGTGATGATGGGCGGCATCTGAGCAGTGGCTGCCACCTTGACACTAGGCTGTGCAGTGTGCCACACACCCCACCACTCTCCACTGTGTCTTTGACACGGACACCAAGAGTCAGTGCCATTCTTGCCTGAGCTATTGTTTCCTGACGTCATCCCCGGTTGGCTCATTCAGTTTGTGTGTACGCTGTAGGCATATGAGTTTGTAACTTCTGTTTTATTTACTTTTTAAAATTATTTTATTGTTGTTCAATTACGGTTGTCTGCATTTTTCCCCCACCCCAGCCAAATCTACCTCCCTCCCTACCTTCCACCCTCCCCGTTGTTTTTGTCCATGTGTCTTTGATAGTAGCTCCTGAAAACCTTTATTCCCATTATCCCTTCCCACTCCCTTCTGGTTACTGTCAATGTCTCTGGTTATATTTTGCTTGCTTTTTTCTTTTGTTGATTATGTTCCAGTTAAAGGTGAGATCATATGGTATTTGTCCCTCACCCCCTGGTTTATTTCATTTAGCATAATGCTCTCCCGTTCCATCCATGCTGTCGCAAAAGGTAGGAGCTCCTTCTTTCTACACAATGGACAGAAGGTGACCTCTAAGATGGCTTTAGGATGAAGACCATCATTACATGGTGTCTAAATCTGCTCCTACCTGGAAACCCAGTGCACTAGCTGCAGAACATGCTGGAGCAAGTGGTATATACTCTGGTGAAAGAGAGGTCTGGTGAAAGAGGGGTCATTATAGAAATGAGGGCTTAATCGGTAGGAGTGTTTTACCTTGGAAATGAAGAAGGATGAAGTTCAAATAAAACTGCACTACATTCAGGCTATTGTCCCCAAAGGATGAAGAATATGAAGGACCTGTTTGTCAGGTGGGATCAGAGTACAAAGCAGACAGCATAGTCCTTATCACATAGACAGCTTGGGGATCCTTGCACTTCCATTAGAAACAAAACAGTAAACAACAGATGCAGACTCCAATCCCTGATAGAAAAGGCTGGTAAGAACATAGAGGGAAAAAGACCCCACTTCCATTCACTGGAGCTGAGATGAGCTCCCTTTAACCTTGGAGTCAATGCCTTTGAGAGAGGACAGGTGTCTGAAAATCCCTGTGTGCCCCAGAGACTAAGATAGAAGGGCCAGGGAGACAACCTGGACATGCCACAGGGGTATTCAAGGGGCTCTCTCTTTCCCATATTTCTAAAGCATTTAGTGCTTCATACATTAACAAAGAAGCAGCAGTGAATGCCCAGATGTGAGCATATGCAGCAGAGCCGACACACCAACCTTAGGTCTTTTTAGAACCCTTCGTTGTTCTTATACTCTAGTTAATATTGCCCCCTATCAATGCACACATTTATGTACACAGATACTCACATGCACCTGCTGTCATGTGAAGAATGATACGAGAGAGTTATTACCTTGAAATTTGAGACTACAGATTATTCCCGGAAATCAGAAACTTTCATATAATGAATGAATCATAGTGAAGGAATGGGAAGTTGTAGTCAAAGGTTAGCCTCATATTGATTTTGTTATATTATTATGTCAGGGAATCTCCATTATCTTACCTTCAAGTGGTCCCTTTTAATGGTGATGTTACAAAGTACCAGGCCACTTCCCCCGGAGTCTTCCAGGCCTGGCTGGGCAACAGGAAGCCTCTGCCCTTGATTTCTTTAAAATAAACTTTTTATTTTAGGATTGTTTTATAGTTGCAGAAAAGTTGCCATGATAGTACAAAGAATTTCTATTTATCCCCCATCCATTTTCCCCTGTTAACATACTACATTAATGTGGTAAATTTGTCACTATTAACAAACCAATATTAGTATATTAATAAAAAGCCATACTTTCTTCTGATTTTCTTAGTTTTTACTGAATGTCCTTTTTCTGTTTCAGAATCCCATCTAGGATATCACAGTAAAGTTCATAATATCACATCAAGGGAATGTACTGTCAATATGATTAGCTCTGTTGATCTTGACCTCAATTATCTGGCCGAGGTAGCATTTGTCAGCTTTTGTCAATGAAAATTATTCTTCCTCCCCCTTTCTATACTGTACTTTTCAAAAGATATCACTATATGCAGGAAAAATTTAAGGAATGGAAAGTTATACTTCACTTAATGGGGAAGTATTTACATAATTTATTTGTAATTCTTCTGCACGGGAGATATTTCTGTTCTTCCCCACTTATTTATTTACTCAGTAACTTAGACTCACATATATTTAGTTTATATTTGTGGTAATAATCCAGTACTTTTTGTTTTGTTGTTTAAATTGGCTTTGGCCATTGGGAGCTATTTCAGTTGGTCCCTGTGCCCCATTAACACAACCCTATCATTCTGCTTAGGCTCTCTCTCTCTCCCTCTCTCTCTCTCTCTCTCTCTCTCTCTCTCTCTCTCTCTCTCTCTCTCTCTCCTCTCTCCTCTCTCCTCTTTTTTCACTTGCTTCCTTTCTGTCATTACAAGATGCTCCAGGCTCATCTCTTACATTCCCTGCCTAGGCCTACAATAAGTCATTTTCCCCAAACCCTCTGTGTCCTTTAACTGGAGAATGGCATTAGAAACAAAGACCTGGGTGTGAGGCTCGCTGGTTTTTAAAGTTGTCAGGAGAATTGGGACTCTCTATCCCACCCCACTCCCTTCTTCTATCCTCCTTCCATAACTGAATAAGCAGAGCCTACCTTCCAGCCCCACTGATTTCATCCTGTTGGCCTCACATCGCTCCCCTGCTGAATCACCTTATGCTACTTCCTTTCCTTTGCCACTTAACCAGAACAGTGTCTTTGTAGATTCTAGCTTTTGACCTTAAAATAGTTGGGGTTTTATCTTCCTTTGAATTTTATCATCATTGCTTCTTCTGTGATACTTTCTCCTTTAGGCTCTGACCTGGAGCTTTGGGCATCTAAAGTACTCATGTGGGTTATATGTGTGATAGAAAAGACTCTTCCATTCAGCAACTATTTAGAGGACCTAAAGAAATTTGACTGGCCACATTGGGAAATCTCTAAGGAACTCAGAGTTTAAAAGGATATAAAAGATAAAATAAGGTTCAGAAAAACAGAGAAGAACATAAAAGGATGCACAACTCCTATAAGCAGACAGTGCAGCATGCGGGGATGGCAAAAGGTCAAGGCCCCTGGAGCCAGGCTGCTTGGATTCAAACCTCAAACCTCAGCTGTACCACCTTTTGGTTTTGTGCCTTTGAACAAGCCACTTAACTTGTCTGAGTTTCAGTTTCTATTTTGATAGAAGAGACATACTAATAACATTCACCTAAAGCTAACGTTGTCAACTGAGTAAATACATGTGGAGTGTTCAGAACAGTAGTTGGAACAGAGTAAGCTCTCTCTATGTTTATTGTTATGAAGAATATTAGGTAGACTGAAGACTGGGATCGATGAAGTTTCACACAAAGTCCAATGGCAACCCATAGAACAGAGTTTGTAATGCTTTGTTGTGGGTTAGGAATGTGGCATTTATGATCTACCTGGAGCCAAGAAGAGCAAAAGTTTAGGGCTATTGCTTAAAGTAGAGGTGTAAAGACACAGAGAAATAGGATTAGCTACTTCCAAAGTTTTCTCACAAGAGAAATGATGTTCAGACTAGAAGAATCACAATACACATGGTTACCAAGGAAGACGGGCTCAGGGTAGGAGAGGAGAGAATAGGGGAGCAACTAGATTCTCCCAGTGAGTTACAGGACAAGGGCAAAATAAGTGTGTTCTGGAATATTGAGGGGGGGATTGTATATGTTGTGGCACAACTGTGAGGAGTCTTTAACTAATTATGGAAATAGATTTGGAAGCTGGAAGCTGGGAAATAATAGACTGATTTTCAAAAGGGGGGCTAGATAGTGTGTAGCTGTCTTAAAATATTTAAAAAGTCAACTTGCAGGAGAATGTTTAGAACTTACCTGTTTATTTCAATACTACATAGGGAGACAAATAACAGATTGATTTAAGAAAGAATTTCCTGAGAATTGGAACTGTCCAAACAAAGAGACTGCACTGAACAAGACTGAGACTCAAAGCAGGTGATTCTAAAGGCTGTGCTTCCTATCCCAGGTCCACCTCCATCATCACTTCTCAGCTCTTCATGGTGGGGAGAGGATTTGATCATCTGATCAGATCTGAAGCCATGCATTTGGCCACACTTTACTATTGGATAAACTTGCTGTACAGTAAAAAGCACAAATACATGTGCTCTTTCTCTTCCAGATTCTTTACGGTGCCCTTCTGTCCTTGGCTTCCCTCAAACCCACATTCTGTTGGACACACCCAGTCCTGCTGGTGCTAAGAAATAGTTCCTAAGGGAAGTAGAGGAAACACTGCTTAGGATTCAAGTTCAAGTATACACTGTTTCAAAAATGCTGCTTTGAGGATAACGGAGCTTCTGTAGCTGTTAGTACTATGGCCCTTTGGCACTCTTTCTTCTGTATTACCAGCGCCCTCAAGAACCCTGACAAGCAGGTATGATGCTGGCATTCCCAGTTTTCCTGTATAAAATACCATTAAATGCAGCCCAAACCCCGACTTAACCTTTAGCAGGAGACCCAGTCACTGGTGCACAAGGCAGATGATCTACTACCAGGAATATCGGAGAAAATTTCCGCCTTGGACAGGAAATGGAAATAAAGTGTTCCTTAAGAATCTATGGCAAGCTGTCTGATAACTATGACCTGGCTTTTAAAAGACATGCTGCACACAAAATCCTTGATTGCATCTCTGCCTCTACAACTGAATTTCCTCCCAAATGTTCTGCACCAATGATACGAACACTGCAAGTAAGATTGTGGGTTTATCTATCCTTACAACGTCTCTGTCTTTTCTTACTCAAAGTACATCTGGCTTAAATTTCTTAACACCTTTCACTTCTCCCACCCCCACACCCCCACATTTCTTATCACTTTTCACTTCTTCAAACCCTGTCCCCCAATCATTCATTACATGTTGTGTTTTTTTTTTAATTATTTCCTGCACTTCATTTTCTTGAGTACACAAATTTTAAAAGAATTATTTAGTGCCTACATTGGAAGCTAGGGAGGGTTTGGATAAAGAACCTTCCAATGGTTTCTTAGAATGTTCAGCCTTTGATGTTCGAGTGTATCTTAATCTTAGCCTTTATGCCTTAAGATTAATCAGCTGGGTTCAATCTCTTCCTCTGCCTAAATAGTTTACATTAAAAGAAGACTGACTTGAAATGCCATGTCTGGGTCATTTTTCTCAGACATGCAAGAGTCTGACTCAGTCTATGAATTATTTACCTAAGTTCTCAGACAGCAGTATGTTTTTTAGGACAAAGGTTCACACTGAGCACTACTTCCAGTAAGTTGTCTCTGACCTGAAGTGATATTACAAAGAGGAAGATACAGAGATAATGGATTTTGTCGGGATCAGCCACCCAAACTGGAAAACAAATAACAACAACAGTAATACAAATTGGATAGTAGAGAGCATTTGGAGGGAGAACTAAGATTTGACTGAAAACCTTATACTTTGTTTCCTGTGAATCCCAAATGATTTGTCAACTTATTTTTTTTAAAGATTTTATTTATTTATTTTTAGAGAGGGAAGGGAGGAAGAAAGAGAGAGAGAGAGAAACATCAATGTGCGGTTGCTGGGGATCATGGCCTGCAACCAGTCATGTACCCTAACTGGGAATCGAACCTGCGACACTTTGGTTCGCAGCCCACGCTCAATCCACTGAGCTACGCCAGCCAGGGCTGATTTATCAACTTATTAAGAAACAATCCCTTGACCCCCTTTGTTCTGTAGGATCAGAAAGAATATACAGAGAACCTTGTCTCTGGAGTAACATTTTCTCGTGCAAACTAATGTAAATCACAAATATCTGTGTCGAAAACTTGTCTGACAAGCATTTCCAAAACACAAAGCAAATCTCATAACAGGTTAACTTGCTCTAGAATGATGCATACAGTTGGGAAAGAACTTTTCTGGAGAAGCCTGAAAATAACTTCTGTGCTAGGAAAAAAAATGACCAAATATGATAAATTAGGGGGTTAGGGGAAGCTTATGATACTCTTTTTTTGCCTCACAATCTGGGATAATCTTTTGACGTAAGCCAAGTAGTAATTTAGTTTCATGCAAGTAGAAGAACTGGAAGTTTTGCACAGAGTATATAGAACGAGGGACTGAGACAGCAGAGCAATGGGACCTTCCCTTCACAGGGAGAGAATCGATTTGGTAAGCTGGGGTGTGCGTGTGTGTGTGTGTGTGTGTGTGTGTGTGTGTGACAGACAGGCAGGCAGACAGACAGACAGACAGACTCACTGCTGTCTGTATCTTAACAGTTGTGATTCCACATGGCCACTAAGTAAAGACAGAAATGTAAAACAGGTTGTCTCGGCTGAGAATACATTTGAGGACCCACTATCTTCTGCATAGTTTCATATTTCTTGTTTCTTTTATATCTCATTAATTTTCATACACTGGATTTTTCTACTAGGTGTCACATTTAGATGAAGTAAACTGAAATTTAGGAAAAGCAGTTTTCCCCAGGACATGCAGCACGTAACTAGAAAAACGAGGTTTCAAACTCATGTCGTTTCAACAATAGCATGTTGAATCTTTACTGACTTTCTGAATAATCAGCTCACCTCTCTTTACAGTGTACATTTCACAGATTAAAAAGACAGGTGGGGGAAAAGTCTCAAAACCATTGCCAGAAAGGATGTACTACATACTAAAGCACAGGAGAAAACTCTGAAGAATGACAAAGTGGACCAATAAAAATGGACCGAAGAGGCTCTTTGCCAGTACACTTGGGATTCCATATATGTCACATATGGGGGAAAGAAGTTCTTTTCCCACATGACATAGACCATGGAGAAAACCTGCTGTCTTCAGATTCACATAACTAATTCTCAGCTTCAGATGAATATTTTCTCTATGAAACCACAGGAGAATAATTTCCACACATTTCAGAATGTCCTAAATCAGCTCTACTCAATAGAAATCTAATGTGAACTATCTGTATAAATACAAAATTTTTAGGAGCCATAGTAAAAAAAAACAGTATAAAGACCTATGTTAAATTAATTTTAGTAATATATTTTATATAACCTAATCTATTCAAAATTTTATAATTTCAATATCTAATTAATATAAAATAATGAGATAATTCACATCTTTTTAAAATCTAAGTCTACAAAATCTAGTATATATTTTATACTTATACCACACATTGCAATGCTAAATTTCCAAAGCTTATGGTAAAATGTACTCCTAGCCTAAAAATACAGTTGTGTTTAATGAAAATTACTGTACACTGCTTCAGTTTTTAAATTTAAATGTAAATGGATTGAAATTTAAATTTCTAAAACTGCAGTTTTAGACAGACAGTATAAGCTTTTCCCACACTGCATCTAAACTTTCACAGTGAGCAACTAAGTCAGTGAAGGCTAAATCACATGTATCCAATATAGACAGAATGGAAATCATTTGTGGTAAATATATATTACATGTGGCTTTTCATCTCCTGATGATCATCTGCAATATTCACAAGTCAGGTAGGTACTACAGGTAGGTGGTCTGGTTTTCCAATTCCATTCTCTTAGAGAGCAGTAGTGAAACTGGTTGAATAAAGAGGGGCAAATACAAGGTGGCTAATGTAAGACTTTCATCCTATGGATAACTTGTGCAACTGATTAATTTTGGAAAGCATTTTTAATACAGTCATAGAGTCTAGCACTAATGAAAAACTACTAAACTTCAGTTAAAATATGCAACTTGTCAATTTGTAGAATTAACAGGTTTTTTAAGTGTTGAATAAACACAAGTAGACCCTGGGCAGGTAGTTCAGCTGGTTGGAGTCTAGTAGGAGTGTTGTTCTGATGCACCAAGATTGCAGGTTGGACTCCTGCTCAGCGCGCATACAGGAAGCAACCAATGAGTGCATGCATGGGTGGAACAACAAAAT
The DNA here is from genome assembly GCF_004126475.2 of Phyllostomus discolor. Taxonomy (NCBI): domain Eukaryota; kingdom Metazoa; phylum Chordata; class Mammalia; order Chiroptera; family Phyllostomidae; genus Phyllostomus; species Phyllostomus discolor. The sequence continues at coordinate 200,573,343 of NC_040903.2, read as the reverse complement.
TGATGTTTCTCTCTCTCTCAAATCAATAAATAAATGAAAAAAAACTTATATGCAGTAACTTTGGAATTGTCCAAAATATAGGGGTGGGGGGAGAATGAAAATCATCATGATGCCTTGGAAGAATATGTCTAGAAAAAACATTGTGTTTAACAAACACAAACTTACACTTAATGGAGGTCCTTAGGCACTCAACTAAGCTCAAAGAATACTGTTGTTATCTGTTGAAAAGGCTCCCGCAGGCTCAGATTTTTTTTTCCTTTTCAGCCACCTTCCCTAAGCTTATCTCTCACAGACTTTCAGGTCATCTTCACTCAAGCTTGGACCAATCTCTACTGTGGGACAATTCCTTGAGGCACAAAAGTGATGAAAATTGATGTTCAGAATATCCATCGCTAGGATTCTCAAAGAGCTGGAATTTCTTTTTAGGCTTGAGATGGCACTTGTATTGCTTTTGACCATAAATTATTCCAGGGACTGTCTGCATGTAAAAGGATGTAGAACCAAAAGGATATAATTATTCTAAAGGATACAGTATCTCTAGATTGTGATTCTTCAGCTTTTTATTCTTGGCCCTTAACTCTCTCAAGGATCCAACACACTCTGATTAGTATCGGTGCATCCTTGTGACACTGGTTTTCACCAGAGTAAGAGAAGGACGTATAATTTAAATACTCCTCCAACCACCATGGTTCTGATAACCCTCTTCCCTCCTACTGTAGACTGAGAACCACTAAAATATCAATTCATTTATGTCTTATAACAGCTAAATTATCTATACTTAGATGATATTTTCAAAGAAACGTTTACACTTAGATAAATGTGCCACTTCTTTAAAAATCTAGGGTGAAAATACCCTATTTTACAAAACAAGTCAGTATTATTTCTTGTATTATAAAAGGAAACATCAAAGTGTTTCTCTAAGCAATGAGTTACCCTAAAACATTTAAATGATTATTCAACTTTGAAGAAAATTATGCACAGCACCTTAGAAAGGTATCTATTGTAAAGTTGAATTCATCTGTACCAGTATAATAACTATGTGTTCTGAGGTCATCATCATTTTATTATTCAGTCCAAGAGAGCTGTCCCAATTGTCTTTGGTGCTGAAGAAACTAGGAAGGCATAGCAGGGAATGCCTATCATTTCAGTAGTTAACATTTTATCTTCTAAACACTGCAGTGCCTCTTTGTTAAATAAGGATCTATCAAATTGAAAGTCATTATCTCTGCTACCATAATTAAATTTGTGTTTCATTCCAAAGTGGCAATGGATCAATAAAAAGCAATATATCTGTTGGTACTTCTTTTGGTTTGCCTGTTTGTTTACCTAAAGTTGATTTTTAAAATGCTGAGAGCCCAGAGACATATGAAAGGATGCTCATCAACACTAGCCATCAGAGATATGCAAATTAAAACCACAATGAGATACCACTTCACACTGGTTAGATTGGCCATCATAAACAAATCAACAAACAACAAGTGCTGGAGAGGTTGTGGAGAAAAGGGAACCCTAGTGCACTGTTGGTGTGAATGCAGGCTGGTGCAGCCGCTGTGAAAAACAGTTTAGTTTTCCTCAGAAAACTAAAAATGGAACTGCCATTTGAGCCAGCAATACCACTGCTGGGACTATACCCTAAGAACCCTGAAACAACAATTCAAAAGAAACTATGCATCCCAATGTCCATAGAAGCATAATTTATAATAGCCAAGTGCTGGAAGCAACCTAAGTGCCCATTAGTAAGTGAGTGGATCAGAAAACTGTGGTATAACTACACAATGAAATACTATGGCGCAGAAAGAAAGAAGGAGCTCCTACCCTTTGTGACAGCATGGATGGAACTGGAGAGCATTATGCTAAGTGAATAAGCCAGGCAGTGAAAGACAAATCACCTATAAGTGGAACTTAATCAACAAAACAAACAAGCAAGTAAAATACAACCAGAGACATTGAAAAAGAACAAACTAACATTAACCAAAGGGGAGGGGAGAGAGGGATAATGGGACAAAGAAGGAGAAGGGTCATCAAGGAACATATATAAAGGACACATAGACAAAGTCAACAGGGGTAGGTTTAAGGGTGGGAGGCAGGGATGGGTGTGGCAGGGGGGCATGGTGGGGTGAAAATGGAGACAGCTGTACTTGAACAACAGTAAGAAAAAGATTATTTCATATGAGGTGGGTTTTTGAAAACACATCTGAAGCATTGATATGCCATGTACATGTACTCATTTAGGGATGCAATGAATGCTAGTGGTGTCTGAGATAACAAAATAAATAAATAAAATGTTATTGTTTAACACACACATGAACATACACACATGCAAATATTTTCTGAAGTACTTTTATTCTTCTATTTTATAAATTCTACAGTTTTATTTTCTTAAGGACATAAAAGATTATAATAGTAACTTTTTCTCATTTCCTGAATTGGTACTAAAAACAATCAATAATGAGGGGTAAGAGTTATCTTAAAATGAAGCCAAGAGTTTTCAAGGGTTGTATATGAAAAAGGGCTGAGATATGAACTGTTAGTCTAATAAATCTGTGTGAAGACAAAACTAGATATCATGACAGATGTGTGGTATCAAGCAAGGGAATCAAAACAAGTAATTACTGTGCTTTCACCTTTAAAATACCAGAAAGTTTAATATATATAACTTATTTTTCAAATAAGAATCTAAATGATATCAAGTGGATCATTATTTTTCATGAAGCCACAGCTGAAAATTTCTGGACTTCATCTGCTATTCTTTTAGATAGTCTTCTATTTAATTGCTTCACTTTCCTTTTTCCATTTTGAGAAAATTATTCTTATCGTTTATTGACAGATGATAAATTTTCTGCTTGACTTATTCTTCCAGTTAAACAGTTCTTTAGGATTTTAGTCTATTTTTAAAAGCTTACTTTTATTTGTTTATTCATTTATTTATTTAGTTTTAGATTTTATTTATTTTTTAGCGAGGGGAAGGGAGGGAGAAAGAGAGAGAGAAACATCAATGTGTGGTTGCCTCTCACATGGCCCCCACTGGGGACGTGGCCTGCAACCCAGGCATATGCCCTGACTGGGAATCGAATCTGCGATGCTTTGGTTCGCAGCCCACGCTCAATCCACTGAGCTATGCCAGCCAGGGGCATAGGATTTTAGTCTTAATCATATTGTTTCCCTTTAAGACAGTGAAGGTCTTTAAAATCATGTTAGCAAATTATTTATGAAAGATACAGAAGAAAAATAAAAAACTGTAACTAATCTGTTAGTTCATCTTAATATTAGTAGAAGTTGATGAGATTTGTCAGTATTCAGGAGGTTAAGTATGAACATATATAATAAAAAAGTATTTGTGACTTGTCTGAGTAACAGGCTAAATATGTTATTTAATTTATAAAAGAATACTGAAATTTCAAAGCAATAATTAGAAATCAAAAACATTATTTCAGTGGTAAAAACCTATCTCAGTGTCTTAAAAGTCACTTAAATATCTAATTTCATCTTCATCATTCACTAGGTAGCAAATCACAATATCTAATTTCATAAGAAATTCTGACGTTTTCAAGTCTATGAGACTTATTTGTGTGTATATTATTAAAAAGCAATCCACTGCATCTCAAAAGCAGTATGCTGAGTGAAGTAAGCCAGACCAAAAAGGATACAATATATAATTTCATTTTTATTATATTCTAGAATAAGAAAAGTTAAACTAAGATGATAGAAGTTAGATCAGTGGTTGTTTATAGGGAAGAAAGAATTGGGAGCGGGCATGAGGGAATTTTCAGAAAGTATTAAAGTTCTGTGTCATATTAGGGGTATGGGATATACAATCGTATACATTCGTCAAAATTCATTGAATAGTATACTTAAAATCTGAGTCTTTCACTGTATGTAAGTTATATTTCAATAAATAAAAGCTAAGACAAATCAAAGCAACTCATTGCTTTATCTAAACATCAAAATAAACCCAAATGTGAGAAATTGGGTATATCATGAAAAAGACTGAACCAAAAAGAGTTCACTTGTATGAGAAGAAGGGTAAAGTAGAGGCTACTCATTTTAGAAATGGAAATCTTATTATTACAGAATACTTAAAATACTAAGTTAGAACCCTAGGAAGCCATGTCAATAGAAAACAAAAAAACTCATTCATACTAAATACATAAATTACATTCAATGGGAAGAAACATGGAAGTTAAAGTTACCTCAAATATAAAATATAAAGGCTAGTTTTAATGCTCAAATTTGGATTTAAAAATTATTCATCCATTTTAGTATCTATTAAAGAGGCTTACTTTTATAATTCTTCTAAGAAGTTTGTTTTTTTTTTAAATTTAAGCATCCCTTTGTGTTTTTATGGAAACTGTGATTCTGGGTTAATACTAATTAAGGTATGGACCAAGGTAAAACAAGACATAATTTTTATGCATATTTGAAACAATTTTAAAAATCCTAATACAAGGTTACTTACTGACAAGGATAAAATAGGGTTGTGGCTCAAATCAGAGTAAATCAGATAATGATGATTCCTAAATGTTGGTTTCACTGAAGGCATGATGACTGAAAGGTGAACCTTTATAGAAAAAAAATAAAAAATGTATTCCTTTAAATTTCATATCTTGTTACATTAATGGTATGTTTCATACCCAGAAACAAAAATAGCATATCTTTTCCTAAACATTTTTCATCTTAATGTTGCCCAAAGCCATAGATACCATGAATACATTATAGCAAGGTTCAGCTCTTGGTTGGCAGTGCCAGGACCCAATGCAGCTAGTGAAAATATTAACTCAGTGTGCTCTGCCCTCCACCAGCTACAGCTGTGTCTGTTTGCTCCATTGATAGTCACAGAGTATTTGTGTCATGATGGGAGAGAAAGAAGGAGTTCTTGTTGGAGTTAAGGCCCTGAGAGACCACAGAAGATCAAGGGGGTCTTATGGCTTGAGAGGTGTGTTGAAGGCAAGAGCTAAGGAAAAAAATTAAAATTGAAAAGTTTAAAAGTTTAAGCACAGTCCTGACTGTTGTGGCTCACTTGGTTGGGCATTGCCCTGCAGAGCAAAAGGTTGCTGCTTCAATTCCCAATCACACAACTGGGTTGCAGGGAACAAAACCCTTCAACCCAGGATGCATGAGAGAAGCAGCCAATTGATGTTTCTCTCTCACATTGATGTTTCTCTTCCTTTCTTTCTCTCCCCCCCCAAAAATAAATACATAACATCTTTAAAAATAAATAAATAAAAGTTTAGGCACAAGCAGAACGACCGCTTAGCCCAGGTAACAGCCTATAGCATAGAGTTGGGGAAAAGATAACTGCTTTCCTCTTAATGGGAAACTCAGCATTACCCTGACACCCAGGCAACTGCAGGTTTGGGGAGAGATAAGCTGCTGCACCAGGGCATTTGTGGTTCTCAGGATGAATGGTTTTCATGGGGGGAATATGCAATCAAATTTGAGGCCAGTGGTTCATGGACAACAAGATGGTGGAGAAGGAAAAACAAAGACAAATTTGGGTAGCATATGATGTCTCAAGAGAGTTGACTTGTTTGTAGGTACATATGACAACACTCTTGAAGAATGTCCCAGAAATAACTGGCTAACACTTTAAGAGTGCTCATTTCTGATGATTAATCCAGTATTGACTAATGTCTTCATAACCTTGACAGCAACCACAGATGGGGTCTAGGACATTAGAGTTATATGTTGATATTCTCTTTAACAAATTCTAGAATTCTTCTACTGTAGAAGCAAGGTGAATGTACAAATAAAGTATGAATTGTTTCTCTAGACCCTACTAGTGCAAACCAAAGTAGGCTTATCATGTTGTTATGGACAAAATATATTATTTGTGTTTTCACAAGCAACATGTACCTGATGTATTTTCTGTTTCATACCACAAATCTGGTTCTTACTCCAAAAGCACTCAGTACCATTTACTTAATTTTTATTACATCTGTTTGCAGTACTATTGTTATATTACAGTAAAGTGTAAGTCAGCTTGATTTTAGCAACAGTGACTCATTAAAAGGGAGCAATTTGGTGTTTAATGAGTTGTTAACCCTGAGTAAATATATTAAAATAATAGAGTGATAAATTCAAATTGAATTGTAGTGGCTCCTTTTTCTTTGTTCAATAACGTCTTCTGCAGAAAGAGAAACTGGCACTTAAAAAGAAATTTTTGATTAAATATACTACAAATCATCTATACTTAATTCCCACTATCCATCTCTTCCTTATTTTTTTTAGTATCTTGTTACCCATTCTCTCTGAAAATTTCATTATTCTGAACATTTCCAATTTTGTTTCTAAAAAAAAAACTATGTGGGGGTCTACACAACTGGAATACAACACTGAATATATCTTCAATAAAAATTAAAAAATTTCCCTGAGATAGTCCCACGTATTTGAAAGATATTACTGAGTAAATAAAGAAATTAAATCCAAAACACATTTTTTAACAATGAATTTGAGGACTGATACACATGGAACCCCTGGTTCATTTGTTAGAAACTTAAATCATGCTTCATGTGACATTTCTTTATCAACATCTCATCTCTCTGTGGCCTGAATCAAGGCTGTCAACACTACTGACACCAGTAAAATTCTGTAAGTCCCACAGAGCCTCAGAAACAATTAAAGAACAAGACAGAATTTAATCTCACGGCTCATCACCAAAAACTGTCAGTTTAGTTCAAACATCAGACATTCCTCTCTCTCCCAGTAAATAACCAGTTGGGCACAAGTGGGCTTAAAGTTCATAGATGGAGTTTGAGGTGGGAGTGACATGAAAAACTATCCTTTGGTTTAAAAATGAAGCAGATCTGAGTAGGAACAAATTGAGCAGGACCAAATATGCAATTCTAAAACATCCATATTATAGCCACTTGTATGACCATAACAATATTTTGATTTATGATGTGACCGTAGTCATGGAGCAACAATTCAGAAACAAGCTATTTGTGAATGAGAGACATTTCTGTAATAGAATAGGAAAAAATATAAAAATTGCTCAGAAATATCATCTTGACAGGTGATATTTTCCTGGAATGAATCTGAAATGGTCTATAATCATATTTGAGTATAGGTCTGAGGTAAGTCACCTAGCTAGATAAATCATCTAAGAATTTTATGACTTCAAGAGAAACTGGGATTCAAGGGCAAACTAACAATAAGCATGAGAAGTCAAACACAAAATTTGGGGAATTCAAACCCAGATCACCTTTGAAAGTGTCACATACCTACAAATGAAAACTGATGAACATTTAAAATTAAAGACAGTTTCCTATTCAAGCTGTAGGTCTTACCATCAGCTGTCTACTGACTCCCGATCACCATGACTTGCTGCTGTTTAGAAAAGCAATACGTATGTATATATGTACAGAAGAACGCACATATAGTTGTGACACATCATCATCCAGACATTGGATACTCACACACAGAGTGTTTCCACCTTTTGACTCTCCCTTTTACATTTACAGACTTTCTCTCTCCTCATACTTGCTCTCTTTGTAAAATCTATACATGCAAGGCTGAATGTGTATTTGAAAGCATGCACATTTACATATGTCTTAAATAAATTTTCCATCTAAATTTAACACTGCCAGCCTAATTTTTAAACCATGCGATGGAGAAAGTTGGTGACAGCACTTGAGAGAAGTGCCCAGCAAAGACGCACTGTGGCAGTGATCCAAGGGCTTCCTTGACAGAAGCATGTGGTGAAACAACAAAGATCTCAGAGTGAAAGCTGAAATAAGAGCTTTCCAAGACGGGAAGAAATATGTATTACAGTGACAAAAGTATCTTACAGAACAATTTATTCTGCTTTATTTGTTAAAAAGAGAAATAAGCTTGCATACCATCTTTCATGCAAAAAAATTAAAAGAACCCTACCCTAGTTGGGTGGCTTAGTTTGTTGAAGTGTTGTCCCAGACACCAAAAGGGAAAAGATTGCAGGTTCAAATCCAAGTCAGGGTACATACCTAGGTTGCAGCAGCTATGATACTACGATACATGGTCAGGGAGCATATGAGCATATGGGAGGTTACTGACCTCTCTCTCTCTCTCCTCTCCCTTCTTCCCTCCCTCTCTTCCTCCCTACCTCTCTTCCTCTCTCAAATCAATAAACATATCCCCAAGCAAGGATTACGATTTAAAAAATAAGCATTTACATGCAATTAATGTGATTTTAAGATATAAAGCTCTGTGAAAACTGTCAGTGAAACACTGCCATATTCTGTAGTAAGTATAGTAAAGACTTTAAAGATTTTATTCATTCAATTTACAGAGAGGGAAAATGATAGAAAAAGAGAGTGAGAGAAACACTGATTGGTTGCCTCTCGCATGACTCCAGTGGAGGACTGAACCCACGACCAAATCATTGGTGCCCTCCCTGGGAATTGAACCAGTAACCTTTCAGTTTGCAGGATGCCCAGTCCACTGAACCACACCAGTCGGTAGGATCATAATGAGTTTAAATATGACTCCCAGTGAAAATTTTTCGTATAACCATTCTATAGAAAACAGCTATGGTGAAGAGGAAATAGCTCTAAAATGGTAATCAGTGTGACTGAAGTTATTGACAAGAGTAGGACTTATTAGCATTTAGTTACTAGAAGGTTTACTTGGGCCTAGTGACGACAACATAGTAATAGCTTATGTAGCATGCAGCTACTATTTTAGGCTAATAATGTGTTTATGCCAATTAATCAGTGACAAAGTAACTAAAATATAGGGATGAATAGGGACAGCTAGTGTTGGTATAAAAGAAGGTAGGACTGAATAAAACTGTCACAAAAAATCTTGGATAAAAAATTTTTTCAATACCTTCTCTCAAAGAACACACAAAGAGCCCTATGTTAGACCTGATTTTAATGTCCACAGCACTTCAAGTGCCATGAAAGTAGACTTTGTTGGCATCCTGTCCTGAACCTACAATCCAGGTGTGTTCTACAGGCACCTCTCCACCACAATAGGCACGAGAAGGAGCAATATAAGAAGAGAGGAAAGGAGGGCCAAGATCATGGATGGAGTTTTATGATTAATATAGAGAATTCCACAATGGTGAATGATTTGTCTTTATAGACCCTTTCATATCCTACTCCTCTCCCCAATGCTATATACAACAGAAGTAGATAAGTTTGATTTTTGTTAATTTGCTTTTAAATAAGTGAACTGAGTTCTAATCTAGGCTCGACCACCAACTACTAGGATCTTTAATAAATTAACTTCATGGAGATCACCCAGACTCACTTCATAGAGGGAGAAATGGAGTCCCCAGGAGTTCTTTTAGCCTAGGATCTAACATGTGAGTAGATAATGACTTTTGTTCATTAAGGGTTGTAAGGGCAATAGAGACCATATCTAAAATAAAAGTGTGGGTTCTTTAGAGCATTTTTCCTTTGTAAAATATATATCAGTAGCTTTTGAATGCTTTCAAGCATAAAATAATTATACATTCACTGGTGAAACATTAACTACACTGAAAATCAAGCCAAATCAGACTCCAAGGGCAAAGTCAATGGAATGACTAAAACTATACCATATTTTTGCACAGTTAATTTCCAGTAAATCTTCCACATACCATCTGACCATATCTGACATTATACAATGGGTGTTTCAAAACAAAACTATTACTCAGAAGAATAGAGTTTCAAGTAAATCTTTATATTTTTTGATTATTCAGTTTATCCAAAATTCTGATAACATAAAATTCCACAAGATTACTATACATAAAAAAACCCGAGAACTTTACTTATTTCTCTGATTTTGTTGTTTTCAAGTTATATTTGCTCAAACAAATAATATAAAACACAACATGCCATAGCTGGCAGTGTAGTTTAATTTAGAATCCTAATTATGATTGACTTTGTTACAAAGAATGCCCAGTATTTGGCACAGACACCTCCCAGGGCCTGGGGAAAAGAAAAATGAAAAGTCAATTTCTCTGCTGCTATGACTAGACAAGCAGAGAGACCGGCAGTGTGCTCACTTCTAGGAGCACCATATACTAACCCTCACGTTTGGCCTTCATAGGCTGTAAACCCGATGTGCATGCACAGCTAAGACACAGGGAAATCGGTGGTATGTGTACACAAATTAGTAAACCCACAGTAGTTTTCTATCTACTCATAACTTGTATTTAGCAGAATATTCCAGGAAAGGAACGTCAAGGTTCTTCACAATAGCCAGGTTGTGTTTTCAAGGGTTTTCCTAAAATGGAAAGAACCTTATACTTCTATTCAGTCCCTCTCCACCTGATTAGGACGAGTTATTTAGTCTTTATCAAAGTTGTCACACAGGTTTCACCATGGTCTTCCTAGGCTGTGCCACATCCTTTCAGAAAGTGGCGTGCCCTTCAGCCACTCTCTTGGCTGTGACTCACCCCAGAGGTCTGGCCAGACCAGGAGAAAATGAGAATCTTTCTGGTTATACATTTACCAGTTTCCTTCTTTTCACCAAACTCTTCATTGTGTTGTTGACATAAAATCATTTGACTAAAATTAACCCAATGTTTTGGGGCAGTTTCTAAAACAATATAGGTCATTTGTCATGCTATACTAATAGAAGAAATGCAATACATTTATTAAGACATGAACAGCCCATTCCCTTAGAAGGCTACATCTGTCCTCTAGTCTCCATCACTTAAAAGTTACTTGGAATTTGGAACAGAAATGAACTCTGGTTATTTTTCCTGTTTTATTCCAAAATAAAGCATCCCCAGCTACCTGCCTTCAGCTTTTACTCAAAATCTTCATTTCTGTCTGGGAGGCTGAAGCAGATGGTTTTACATGTTCATTTGCAGCACAGAGATTCCTGCTTACTCCTTTTTGTTCATTCAAAGGAACCTTTTCTGATCCTTTGGCTCACGTGGGGAGTTCCCACACCTTCTCTGTGTACAACCTCCTCCTGACCTTACAGCTGTGGTAGGCTCTTCTGCTGCTACTCAAGCAAGGCAGCTATATCCAGGTGGTCAGCTAAACTCCTAGGGTGCTGAAGAAGACTAGTAGAAGACTACTGTCCCTGGGGATGGAAGAAAATAGACTCTTCCTACATCTGTATAAAACACTGTCCTCAGGGCCTCAGTGTTGCAATGGAGGTGTCCCAAGTCCAAGAAGGGTTTGAGTTGAGTTGTTGCCATCAGTTCCTGTCTGTGTTCTCTATCCCTTAATCTCCAAAGTCATTCCTACCTCTAATCCCCTTAGTAACCACTTTCCCCTGGTCCACCAAGTCTACATGCATATGCTCTCATACAAGGGAAAGCAGGCCTTTTTTTTTTTCTTGTTTGTTTTACTAGATTCACTAGCTTAATGTCTGGGATACCCTTAGAATACTTTGTGTGACATTCAAATTGATACAATATCCCCCAACAACCATGGTTTTTATTCATCATATATTTCCCTCGACCGAACTCACTAACAGATGCTTGAGGGGGCAGTTTACTCCTGGAAAATGGCCTCAGTTATGCTCTCTGTAGCACTTGACCATAGCCATCCAGTCAGCACTTGCTGACTGTCACCTTGACCAAAAATATAATTTAAATGTCCAGGAAAAGATAATAACCTAGTGGTGATCAGAAACTCTACTACTTCAAAGTCCATTTTATCAAGGAAAGGATTATGGCTCTGAGATGACTTTGTGGAGTTGGAGTAGATGCTGCTTACAGTATCCAGTATTCCAAAGACGGAATGAGCTCAATCCCGTCACCTAACAGTCGTTACCACTGAAAGAAAGGCTGCCTCTCTCCAAATCTGAACAGCCTGGAATGATTTTGAAAAAAATGTCTATAGTGACTGCACTACACTCACTGTCTGTAGCGGCATCATGTAAGTAACCTTAAGTTTATTGGAAAGTAAAGGAAGGAAAAAAATGTACACATGGACAGCAGGTGGTTATTCCAGAAAACTGCATTATTTATGCAGGGGCTTCCTTTCCCTCCATCAACCAAAATCTACCTTTCTTAACCTTAATAATAAAAATCATGGGCAAAATGTAAATTTATGAGAATAAATTCACTACAGAAGCTTACTTCTGACTCCCCCATGCTATAAGGGGAGCAAAATACCTGTCTTCCCCTAGTGATGTGGGGATAATAGTAGCTATTTAGCACATCCGTACCCAGGCACTGCTCTAAACTTTCTACTTAGAGTTTCTCAACTGATCCTCACCACTTTGGGAGGCAGGTACTACTATTTTCTCTATTTTTAGGTGAGGAAAATTAGGCTCAGAGAAGCGCCTGTTTCACTCTTCCCCATTTATCTATGTAGTCCTCTATTTAGCCACTGGGAATTTGAAGAAAAATGACCCTCTGTAGGTTTATTGCATTGGGACCACTCTTTGAATTAGACTATAGCTTTCAGTGGTTTACTTAATTTTTATGTATAACTTCAAGTGCAGCAAGGAAACAATGCATTCTGTAAATATTGTGAAATTTGCTTTAAAATAACATTTGCTATTGAAAGGAAATATACCTAAAACTATCTTGCCCTTACAGTTATTATCAGTTTTTGAGAAAGACAAGTACCCCTAACAAAGTGGTTTCATTTCTCAGGTCCCTGACAGATGCCCTGAAAATGTCATAGCGAAGACCTGTGGAATTATGAAACCTCTCAGTGTTATTATACACAGTGCTGTTGCCATTCATTCATTCACCCCCTCGCTGAAAAAGGTGTCTTAATTGGAGGGCAGAGACAGAAAACTCCAGACCCCAGTCACCCGGCTCACCAGTCTAGCCGATCACATTATGGCTGGGTAATGTGAACCAATTTTTCACACATCTGAAAGTACCATTTGTTTTAGTTGGTTTCAGAAAAAAAATTGTCAGAAAGGATTAGGCGCACATTTGTTTTTTCCTTAATAGCACTCGCATCCCTCCCCATTTCTATTTCTTTCCACTTTCCTTCTGTCCATATTCTACAATGACTGGGAGTGATTTCTCTTTGTGTGTTTTTTTCCACTTTCATTAGCATCAGAAGATTTTTTTTTAAAGCTCAAGGAGAATAACAAAAGCAGAATGCATCCTGAGTTAACTGAACTTCAAGGGAAGAAGCTGTGTTCTTCCCACACACTGAAGAAACAGATAAAATGAACCAAGCTATTTATAGCCCCCTTCCCATTTCTAATAATCTTCCATTTAATTAGGACTGTAAATAGCACCAGTGGATGCTCGGCAGCAATGCCTGAGCAATCTTGGACGCTCCTCAGAATATATCTCACCCCAGGCAAGAGGAGGATATCAGAGTGGGTTCCACAGCTCACAAAGACACTACGTTATGGGGAATATGGGGAAAAGCCAGAATCGTGTTTATTACAAAGAAGAGCATGCTGAGCATAAAAAGAGAGGAAATTTAATTCTGTCTTCCCACCACAATTCTCAACAATGTCAGTGGTAAATGATTCCATCCACAGAAAAATCTTGGTCAAAATTCTAAACTACTACTGCAGACATTATTAACTTGAATATTATATAGGTTAGCTTCAAATCAGCACAATTTCATTATTTATTATTTCATAATGATTGTATTCTACATGGGAGGTAATTGGGAGAAGTGAGTATAAAATCAGTCCCCAGCACCCATGAACTCAGCTCCATATCTTCCCTCGGAGAGAAAGTCTGTAATGTTCTAGAACCATTAGCACTTACTTTAGGTGCAATGTGTGTCTCCACCCCCGGTGGTCCTATAGAACCCTTTGATTAGACAATGCATTTGAAATAAAAAGTAACAACACAGTGATTGTAAAGACAAAAGAAAGGGAGTACAGTTGTCATTCCACGTGTCCACACAGTGAAACAGAGAGACCTGGGTCATGTGAAATTTTGTTTGGTAAGTTCAAATTTTAGGTCATATGTGAACTACTTCTGTTTGAATAACATCTTGAAAGGTAAAACATATTCTTCTACTTTAACTGGGAACTATTTTAAAGTTAAATAACAAACAAACATAATGAAAGGTACTAAATTATTAAGTGATTGTTACTGAGAATAATTCCGCCACAGAGAGGAGGGAGGTGGAGGGTGGATGTTAAAGGATTTCCACACTCTAGGGTGTCACTGTGCACACAGACACTCGGTTGAAACTGATGTGAGGGGACTGTGTTCCTTGGACATACATTCATCCTGATTGAAAACCTAAGAAACTTGACTTTTGCCTTGTTTCAAGCTCCGGAAGCAGGATCAGATTTCCCGTTCCTATCACTGGGTGATACAGGGTTTGGAGAGACCTCTGGGGAATAGCCTAAAATATGAAGCCTATTTATGGTACAGTAAGGAATTTAACTTTGCCCAAGGAGAGGTCAGGCCTTTGCCCTCAACTTCTAGGACGTAATCTGTGAGCCCTTGGAATGCTATGCCTGGTAGGAGCTTGTCTTTGTTTAGGGCAGGGCCTGCACGCCAGGAAGTCCAATGCTGTGATTGATGCTGGGGCTTCCAGCCACACCAACAACGTGATTTTGGCAGAGGACTTTGGGTGACATGGTATCGACTCTACTTCCTAAGGAGCTAGAAACTGTAATCAGCCATGTGGCTAGTAAACGATGCTTACATAAAGGAGCATCCCAACCGAGTGTTAAAAAAAAACAAAACAACTCTGGACACTAAGGCTTGGGTGAGCTTCCTTGGTGGGCAATATTCTGCACATATTATCACATAATTTCACTGTCTATGACTCCATGGGGAGAGGACCATTGCAACCTCCACATTTAGGTCCCTGGAGTCTGCCCCATGTGTCTCTTCTCTTGCTTGATTTTAATCTGTATATTGTCCTTATAAGAAACCATAGGGCATAATAGTGTTTAGTGAGTTCTACCAAATTATCCAATGTGAGAGTGGTTTTGGGGAAACCCCTGAACTTACAGTTGCTGTCAAAGTGAGGGTAGCCTTATAGACTGTGCTCCCTCAACATTTCCATACATGGATCCCTTGTCTGCACTCTGAGTTGGCATGATAACAAAGTGCACATTGTGAATGTGCTTGGCTGATTGAAGCTAAAAGACTCCACGCAGGGAAACATACTTCCAGGTAAGAGGGCAGTCCTTGTCTTGGACGTTAAAGCAGCATGGGGCAGCATACGGGTCTGGTTTGCAGGGGGACGTATCGCTCTGACCCTGCACTGTTCAAGACCTCTAAGTACACACAGAGCATTTATCCGCAACCAGCAGCATGGGCATTCACTCATTCACTCCTTCTATCAACACACATGTATGAAATACCTCCTGTATGCCAGGTGTGGTACCTGAACACATTAAACAATAGCACAGGATCTCTGCCCTTGAGAAATTTATTGTCTAGGAGGCCATAAAATCATGTATGTACATGCACACACACACACAAACACTGTAAAAGTATGTACTTATGAGTTTCAAAGTACCTAAGTTTCTGGAGGGGCGAGTCACCGAGTTCACAGAAGAAAGGGTGCTTGAGCTGGGTTTTGAATAATGAACAGGCGAAGGGGGAGATAAAGGTGAACTCACTGATGATGAAGCAAAACTGAAAGCTATCCAAAGTTAGCAATAAAAATACATTCAAAGGAATAAAAAATAAAAGCTTTGGGAAAAAAAACACTCCAAGTAGACTTTGTTAATTACACTGGAGAATGCTAACAGCTAATAGTAAACAATTGTTTTGTTGCTACGAGAATAAAGCAAAAAGCAATGGACTTTTATTACGCTCAAATGAAGTTAGATGAAATATTTGGAAGAATATTCTTATGGCTAGATTTAAAAACATGGACCACGACTAGAAATCTTAAAATGTGAGTAGGTGACACATCTGAAAATGTTAGGGATAATATGAGAGATGACAGTTGAGCTTCTTCTGTGTTCTGGGACTCCATGAAAAATAAAAAAAGAGAAAGAAAAAAAAGATGAAGGTTTGAGATTAAATAGAATGGAGAGAGGGATTCTCTGATGTGAGTCAGATTCCAAACCATAGGAGGCCCACAGAACGCAGCCGGAACAGATAGGAGGTGACAGCAGGGCCAGAAGGCTGACTTCTGTCCAACGCCAAAATGGGAACAGAACCATCTTTCCACTGTCTCTCTCCTGGGTTGAGAAACCTTTCCCCCGTCCAATCATTCTGTAACACAACTCTTCAAATAAAAAAAAATCCCCCTACCATTTAAAAATGGGTTTTTTTTCTGCTTCTTTTTAGAAACATCGAGTTTGATGTCTGTGGCCTAAATAGATGAACCGCCTCCAAACATCATATTCAAAAGAAATTGTTGTGCTGTCACGACTACTTAATTCCTTTGCTATTCTGATGTCTCTCCTACTTTGGGCACATCAGGAGAAGGCAAGGTTTTTTTTTGGAAAAGATAATAATGCTGGGGAAAACATCGGGAAAAGAGAAGGACCAAACAGGATGTGGGCTGACTCCATAAAAGGAGCCATAGGCAGGAGTCTACAGGAGCTGAGCAGAGCTGTTGGGGACAGGACATTGGGGACCTCACTCGTTCGTAGGGCTGCCAGGAGTCGGAGCCAACTCAACTGCAAATAACACACGTGTGTGCTTAAGGTGAATAAATGGAAGGAAAGAATATCCAGCTTCTGACCTTCTCTGCTTTCCCCTAAACATATGTATGTTTACACCCAGTTGGCAGAAATTGGTGCAACAGAGCATTTGTGAATAAATCCCTTGGAGTCTTCAGGAAAATGCATTTTTAATTTACTTTTGCTCCTCTCCTTACCTAGATCAAACGAGAGGATACTGCCACAGAGACGGTGCCATCCCAGCGGCCTGAGAGAGAAGCAATTACACATTCGTTTGCTCCGCTCTTGAAATCAGCGCAGATAAGGAAAACACCATTTTGACAGCGCCCGCTGCTGCTGGTTTCATGACTTTTGATTTACTTATTTATTTATTTTTGTCTTTCTCCTTCCCAGAAAGAGAGCAAAAAGCTAAGTGAAAAAATATAAAAGCACAACTTGGCCAGCTGATCAATGTTACAGCAGCCTCTCGCAGCGGACTGTGTCTGTATCGCGTCTTCCCAGTTGGATTAGAAACGCATGGCTGACTGGAAATACTTACAAATGCATGCGAAAGCAGGTGTGTTCTTCTCTTCTGTATGAAATTAATAGACACAGAGCTCAGACATATCTATTCGAACACTTAAGTAATAATTTCACTGAGCGTTAGTGATGGAAATTTGGAATTAAAAGCCATCATGGTCCTAGAGGGGGGACTAAAGGGACGGGAAATTCTGCTTCAGAGAGAAAAAGAAGTATAAATTCAGTGAGAGCTGAGCCCCAAGAAAAACACAGTGCCTTTTTTCCATTATATTTATATATTTTTTAAAAACCAAAACTCAGGTCATTTTAATTCAGTATTTTACCTTTTGTCCTTTCTGCAGCATCTCTCCCTGTAGTCTGGTGCTGTTCCAGCTTCTTGTTTACTTATTCCTCTTAATCTAAATCCACCCCACCAATGCGACCATATTTCACTTGCTTATGCCTTGCGTTCTTGTTCTCTTTACTATTCTTCAATGTTCTACTGAATTCTTGGATTCCAAGCCCCAAGAGGGTAGGCAGCAGGCCTATGAAGTTTTCCGTTTCAGCAGCAAACTCAGCGCCATGCACAATTAGGTACTTAATTGCTTTGTGATGACTATGATTGATGATGTTTTCCACATCAAGTAACTCCAGCGAGAAACACACTTTCCCTTATCAGATGGACTGCATACAAATGGACTCCCCAAACATGACTGCAACAAACAGTCCTAGAAAATAGGTCTTCCTATTTTTACTACAAGGAATATTTCACACACACACACACACACACAATCCATGGTGACACCACTTTTATAATCTATTTTTTTAAAGCAAGAATGCTTTGTAGATGGGAGGTTGGGGAGCCATGCCATGGGCTAAGTTATACAACTTATTTTGTTCTCTTGGGCATGTTGTGCCATTTGCTTCATCTGTAAATTAAGGATAATAACCCTCTGCTTTATGCTGGTTTTCACATATGTCTGTAAATTCTTTCACGCTCGTTCCTTCAAAATGTAGAACATATTTTCACTCTTTATCGTGGGGAAGATGCAGTGACTCACTTCTAATAAGTAGATATGGTGGATGTGAACACTTTTTCAGCCTGGTTCTCTGTCTCTGTTTCTGTATCTCTCTCTTTTCAGTGCACTCCCCCTGGGGGAAGCCAGTGGCCACGTCTGGGGATGCTCAAGCAGCTTTGTGAAGAGGCCTGTAAGGAGAGGAGCAGAGGCGTCCTGATAACAGCCAGAACCAGCTCTCTGCTCGTGTGAGTATAACCTTGGAAGCGTAACCTGCCGCCCCAGTCAAGCCTTCAGACAGCCGCAGCCCTGGTGGACACTGACTGCCACCTTGAGAGACAGCCTGAACCAGAACTCCCAGCTAAGTCACTCCTGAATTTCAGACCCACGGGCACTGTGAGAGCCAGTGTTTATTGTTGTTTTTAAGCTACTGCATTTCTAGGTAATTTTATCTACAAAACCAGACAACTAATATAGTCCTTTTCTCCTAATACCATTCTGAAGATCAAAAGAGACACCATGTGCAATTGCTAGCATATGATAGTAACTTACTGCATCTTTGTTCTTTATTCCTATCTGGCAATGACCAGACATGATTACGACTCTGTACTGCCTTCTCCAACACTCCCTGATGCAACAAGTTCTTAAAGTGTAAGTGAACCCTGTCAAAAACAGAGGAGGAGCCAGCCTACATTGGTTCAACCTAAAGCCTCTTTCTTGTTTATTCTAACTAGATACTTCACTGTCAAAGTTGTGAAAGTCCATTCTAATGCCTTCTAAAATTGTATCAAGAAGGATGGCATGTGATTAAAAAAGCAACATGCAGAAGAAAATATCATCGAGAAGCTGCCCTGAGGGTGGGGTTTTTACCTCATTGTCTCAGGCCCATCAGTAAAAAATAAAACAAAGAGGAAAACAAGCCAGAGAGTTAAAACTCTAATAAATAATAATTATACAAAGAGTGACAACATTAGCAATGCCAATAAAATGTATTTAGCAGTATAGTATGCTGCATGGTTTATCTGGTTCTTCTCACTTAATCTTGCCTAGGAGTACATAAGGTAAGTGCTGTTATTATGCCCTGTTTACAGATAATAAAACTGGCTCAGAGAGGCTGAATATTCTGTAAGACTATGCATATAGTAAGAGGAACAACTCAGGATTCATTCTTAAAATGAATCCAAGTCTGCACTCTTCACATTTATGCTACATCATGTTCCTAAAGAAAATGGCAACAAAACAAATATCCACTTTGGAGGAAAAACATAAGAGATTTGCAAGCAAGTATCACATTTTCAGTAGAAAATGCTAATATTCTTCATTGCATTTTTCCTCCTTTTAGTTTATACCTTTATGCTCCTTTCACATCCTGCCCAGTTCTAGCTGATACTGGAATTGCTTCGATTTTTTTTTCTTTTATATTATGCACATTATGTGGCTGTCATTAAAAAAAAATCCCAGTTTGGCTTACACTTCAGGGTAAATTTACAATATAATGATACATTATTATCATTGTCTGTTATTGTTATTAATGATATCTCTTATTATCACAGTGAAGATTCTAACAGAGATTGGACTTGATTTGAAACCATTTAATATTCTGTCCGTACCCTCAGCCTGGCCTTCAAGCTGTAGAGGGAATTGATAAAGGATCACAAAATCAGATAAGCAACTACATCATGGACATGGCAGCCCTCCAAGACAACTTCATTATCATCTATCAGCCCTATGAATGGCCAAGAAACCACAAAAGCAGCTGAGAACACTAGAGCTTCCTTACAATCCTCTTAAGAAGGCAGTACACAAAAAACATGAAACAAAGGGTTGACATCCTTCCTAGAGCCCCCAAGGTTGACCAATGGAGCAGTAAAGACTGGATGTGTCCTTCACAAAATTGGCCCGAGAGTGCTTGGATACAGTTTTGAAGTTGTTTCTCACTTTCACAAATTGAGAGTTCCATATACAATTTCATATTCTTTTGTGTTTTTTTGAAAAATTAAAAGTGCTGACAACGTGGGCTGAAGCTAAAGAACAGCTGCCCAGTTTAGAAGAACTGCCTCTTCCCAAGCTCTCCTCCATCTCTATCACTCCCCGTTGTCATAGACACCTGCCCTGGCACATCACCCCGTTGCGTTTTTTTAGGCACGTGGACTTGTAACTTCCAAACGGTACTCACAGCTCTATGATGACAAAGATTCCATGTGTCCCAGCGTGGGGTTTAGCAGATACAAGTACTTAAATAATTGCAGAATGACAGAATCTACATTTTTCCTTTTCTTTACATGTTTACAAAAAGGGCATCTGAATGGATCAGCCAAATCTGTGGGAATTTCGCACTGGAGAAAAGGTAGATGAAAAATATCTGAGTGGAAAAGCACAACAAAACAAAGCTCATCTAGCTCTCTATAGAGCCTTGCTCATATAATAAGGTGACAAAACTTGGGACTTTTCATAATTTATATTCTAGCCATCTTGAATTATGTATCCAAACACATGACCTTGGCTCAGGCCTCTGAATTGTTCCTTTCTGGTCTGATTAACTCCTATTCATTCTCCAGGTCAAAAAGGCAATACCTCATCCAAGTCATGCCATATCCCAGTCAACTGACAAATTTATTTGCCTTCTATGCTACCGCTTGTCTTTGTACATATTTATATTGTGACACCTGTCACACAGTATCACTACTGTGCATGTCTTCTTTCGAGAATTTTGTTTATGAAAGATAGACTTTGCCTCTTATTTATCATTATCCTCAACCTTTAGCATAAAGCCCAATGCAAAATAAATATGCAGTGAACTTAATCTCTAGTCTTCTCTGAAGACTTAAAGATGAGCCAAGGAAAGTTTACCATGTTCAGGGTGCAGTTGTCCTGGGTTTACTTGGTTCTCAGCTGTATCACAAGAAAGCGTGGTGTTGAGAACCTCCAACGAGGAAACAAACGTGCAAATGGGGAGAATCAGCAAATTATCCAGGTCATTGATGACAGTTAAAATAAACCCAAGATAATTGATTACACTGTAATTGATAGTTCTGAAAAGCATTAGAAAATAAAATTTAATGTTCCATATATTTCCAATTTATCCTATGGATTCTTTGGAGATACTATTGTTTATTTTAGCTTTTAATGAGAAACCAGCCATCCTAATCATCCTGTCAATGTTGAATAGGACAGTACAAGGGATTTACATGAAGTACAGAAAGTATATGTTTGTGTGTTAGTTGATATGAGTAACGAAGCTGAACAAAATCCATAAAACACACTATTAAAGGGATATGCAATATCCTACAGTTCTTACTGGAGAGAATTACATGATTAAAAAAATTAAACAAGAGTTGTCATGAAAATATAACCATCCTCAGAACTCAGCAATTAACAGCTTATTACCCATTGTTTTAATAGTCATCATTTCAGAAGTAATTCACAAAAAAGTTCCTCGCTGATTGTGGTGAGCAGCTGGATGGTGGCCTGTCAATGTGATAGGCTGCACTGCAGAGTCCCAGATTTCTTCCTAAACCTTGAGTAAAGAGAAACACTTCCTGCTTGTACTCTTCAAGCTCTGGACTCCATAATTAGGAATTTTCTACTGGAGAATTGAACGTGTTCATCTATCTAACCCCCCACGGACTCACACACACCTGTGGACAGTCTCACTACAATTATTTTCTGTAATTAAACTAACTTTCAAGATTAACAGTGCAAACGAACAATGCCAATTGCTTCTCCAGAGGTTTGTCCTACTGGGGATATGATCTAATGGACCACTAGATCAAAAGACTGGAAACAGAGCCGAAGGCCCAAGGGAGGACTTGCAAAGGCCCACTTATGCTGGCCTGTGTTTCTGTCATCACCCACAGATGTCATTTCCTATTTTACACATATGAGAGCGAGGTTGTTATTTGCTTTACCTTGTCTTACCACCCATTCTAGAGTCCTTTGTGTTTAAAAGGGACATTTCCAATGGCTCAATCTCCAAGTGAGGGTATATCTTGTAATATTAATGCATTTTCACCCTGCACATGTAAAACTGAAATTTTGTTCATTTTATTGGGTTGTACAATAGTCCATTTCATTATGGAAAGCTAGCCCAGGCTAGCATTTCAGATGTCTCACAGTCATTAAGCCATGCCCTTCTTATCTATGGTTTCTGACACGTCTTACAGTCATCCATTGATTGGCAGCTTTCTATGCCAGCATTTGGAAACTTACTTACAAGGGAGAACAACAGAATTGTGTCAGTGGTCTCTGGTGGTGAGTTTAAATATGGATTGTTATGTGCTACATGTTGGTGTCCCCTCAATCCATTTGTTAAAACCCTAATACCTAGATAATTGTATTTGGAGATGGGGTCTCTAAAGAAGTTATTAGGTTCAATGAAGTCATAAGGCGGGGACCTGATCTGACATGTTTACAGGTTAATGCCCTTATAAGAAGAGACTCCAGAGTAAGGGCATGCCCCTCCCATCTTTTGCTCTGTGCCCAATCACACATCAAGGGAAGCCCGTAGGAGGCCATAAAGAGAAGGTGGCTTCTCTAACCCAGGAATAAAGCCCTCACCAGAAGCTGAATCGATCAGAACCTTTATCATGGACTTTCCCGCCTCCGGACTGTGAGAAGTGAGATTGTGCTGTTTAAGCCATCCAGTCCGTGGTGTTCTGTTATGGCAGCCCCAGCCCATCAAGACAAGGGTGTAGGGCCTGATTGTGTCTGAAGCCCAGTGCAGTCAGCCTCTGAGGGGTCTGTCCTGCATACGCTGGTTGGCGAGAGGGGAAAGGAGACCTGTGGGGGGAAGAGTCTGTAAGAGGGGTCCCAGCGTGGGTGATACAAGTGCAGAGAGCGAGGGATGTCCCTTCCTCAGCCCAAACCGTGAGCCAAGCTAGAGTCCCACAGAGCATAGTCTTTTCTCCTTTCTATGGGAAACTATGCTAGGCTCAGGAAGGTTAAGTTTGGTTGTGCTGCTCGAAGATCTGCCAGTTTGGGGCATGTGGAAGGCAGCGTTCTCATGGTAGGGAGTGCATCAGTGACCATTATAAATTCAAGTGGACTGACGGGCAGCAGACATCAACAAAGAGGCCAAGGTGTAAAGTCCTGTGAGAGGGCCTATGGTGATCTGATGTGAAACACTGGAGACCTCCTGGAAGTAACTATTGTAGGGGTAAAGAGAAGGTTAGAGGGAAGCTTATGAGTGTGTTAGTGGCCAAGAACTTAGGAGTTGTAGTGCAAGGGTAATGAGCCAGCAAATGTTAAGGATTAGTGCCATATGTCCATAAGCCAGCAGTACTCGGGAACACTGGTGCATAGGTCCAGTCTGAAGATTGTTCTTTTTTTAGTATATTAAAATATTTTTCAGGATATTTTCTCTTTCTCTCTGTCTCTCTCACACACACATACACATGCAACCGTACCTCACCTCTCATCTAAAGCCCTTCAGTTTTTCTTCCTTAATCTTCTCACAGGTTTGGAAATGTACACACTGTAGAGTATTGTGGGAAACGTCTTTATTTCTAAATGTGAGTCAAAATCGCCTCCAGAGCTTACATAGTGATTTTTAAATGCAACATTAGTATCTATCCTGATGGAATGGAACTGGAAATCTGGGATGCAGTGCCTATTTGTTCTTTCACTCACAAAAAAAGAAAGCCTTTTTATAATAATTTTCTCCATTAATGCAAGTAAACAATGAAATGATTAGATGGGTATTTTTTTTTCTCTTAAAGCACAAAGCTACCCAGCCTTCTGCTTGCAAAAAGTAAGAATATACTTCCAACATAGTGGCAATGGAAATTCTTTTGACAGAAGCTGTGTAGCAGTGTGTCACCAGAATTAATAGTTAACAATGATGATGATGATGATGATGATGATGACAATAATAATAATAATAATAGAAATAATGAGCAGTTAGACAAATAGCCACACAGAAACAAGCAGGAGTTCTTCAGACTTCCAGTAATAAATCTTAGTGGGTTTTGTGGGTCACTCTGACATCAAAATCTTGTCCAATATCTTAAAGTCAGAACATCCTAAAAACACATATTTTACTTAAGTATAGGGGCCACAACCACACATTTAAAATGCATTTCATTAACATACTGATTTTAAGTTTAAGGAATGCTCAGGAGATGAACTACTCTAGGATACAATTATCTTTACCGCCACCATCCCAAATGGCCATTTGGAGCATAATTATCAGCCAATGTACTTCAGTTACTATTACTCCTCACTTCCATTTCAAATGCTGCTTGTGAGTGAATGGTGTTCTTAGACACAACAGAAGCAATTTGTTCCTGCTAATGAAATTAAAATATGAAGAACAGCAGTGGAAGATGGCACAACTGATAAAATGGGTTACTTCATTCACTATGAGTCATTGATAGGGCACATTTGAGTCACAGCGACGCAGCCTCACAGGAAACAATATTTGCTTCACTAATAAAATCTAGAGGCAACGCCTTCCCATCTCTGGCTAAAACACAGTAAAATAGGAAATAGGGAGAATATTGTCTTTGTGTCTGTCAGACATCCTTATTAGCCCTGCTGAGTTGATTCAGTCAGAACATCATTTTGAGGTGGTAGTTTGGTGGAAATAAAAGCATTTTTGACCCATATCATTTATTTTCTCTTTAGAGCGGGTAAAAGTGACGTCAAAATCTGCATGTTTGGAATATACAGTCCCTGATCTCAGGATGTCTAGTTCCTGGAAGTGCTAAGCATTCTGCTCACTGAGAAGGCTCAACACATCTCGGCTAGTGAGGAAGATGCTTCCTTCCTCTGACATGGCTAGGGAATAAATAAAGTTTCACCTAACTTATTTCACTAAGTGATTTTGA
This sequence comes from Phyllostomus discolor, assembly GCF_004126475.2. NCBI lineage: Eukaryota > Metazoa > Chordata > Mammalia > Chiroptera > Phyllostomidae > Phyllostomus > Phyllostomus discolor. The sequence goes on along the minus strand of NC_040903.2, from coordinate 200,548,538 downwards.
CACACCGAACTTAGATTACAGATACAACCTGATGTCCCTCTACCTGAACTGCAAGTAATGCTCTCCCAAATCAAGGGCTTAGATCTGAACACATCAGGAATCTTTTGTTTTCCTCCAGAGGGATAAAAACAGTGCAGAACATCAGGGGACTATTTCACCCTGTATTTTAAGGTGAATAAAATATTTTTGACCCAATAAATATGTTTATTTTCTGTGTCCTTTAGCTCCATTTAATTGTGATCAAAAAAATCAAAACACAGCCCTGGCTGGCGTAGTTCAGTGGATTGAGTGCGGGCTGGGAACCAAAGTGTCCCAGGTTTGATTCCCAGCCAGGGTACATGCCTGGGTTGCAGGCCATAACCCTCAGCAACCGCACATTGATGTTTCTCTCTCTCTCTCTCTCTCTCTCTCTCTCTCTCCCCCCACCCCTTCCCTCTCTAAAAATAAAAATAAATTAAAAAATCTTAAAAAAATCAAAACACGTTCTCTGCTCCAAAATAGAAGTATTCTTATTTTGGGAAAGTTCTAGAACATGATGGATCCTTAAATGGGCCCAGTTGTGAACTTATTTTCATCTATCTCTGTTCTATATCCTGATTCTAACCCTGGACTGGGGATGCTGAAAATCCCAATCTGTCTGAAATTCATCTGTGAGTTGTCACAAATTTACAATGAGTTTGTCATGGACTGCTGGTGTGCGTGGTAGTCCCAAATTCTCAAACCTGGACCCAGAAAGTCTATACATTAGACTGACAATATTCCAGCCAAAGTAGTCAGAAGTAACTAAAAATTGTACAGGGATTTTGTTATCTGTCTACAGAAATAGTAATAATAATACAAGAATAGTAACAAACAATCAAACCACAGTGAACATCAATGTAGAAATCAGCAGATGGTCTAACAGCCAAACAGCAAGAGCATATAATAATTAAATATTGCTACGTGCAGAAAAATAGCATGCAGATGCAAGAGCCAGAGGAATGAGGTAGATGGATTGTGATTAGCAATTACCTAAACTGGATCATGTCCAGGCCATAAGATCTAACATCATCACCTCTACCACTCTAAGAGGTGCCCTGGGATTCTTAATAAACTAAAGTAATTAGGAACCCCTCCCCATTTTATTTCCCATTAACATATAAAAGTCCGGTCCTATCTTGTATCCAGAGGTCAGTTCTAATCATCATGGAGAATGTTTTGAACAAATTCAGAATGAGTTATCTTTCATTTATGTCATGAACTGACTGACTCCAACGTCACTAATTTAACAATTTGTGTCAATTTGAGCGCAAGCTAGCCTGAATTATGTTTGAGGACATTATGTCATTCAAGGGTCAAAACATCATTGTCAAATTAATAGCTTAAACAAAATTAACAGAGAACATCTTACTGTAATACTTTGATGCAACTTTACACCACAGAGAAGGAGCTGCCCAGGGAGCAGGAATCGGCGAGGGTCAGGAGGGTAATCCTGGCATGATGCTAATTACATGCAAATCATTATGAAGTCCTTAAAACAGGACATCAGCAAGAAACATTTTGTCATGAGTTTACATTATTTGAAAATAGTAACCCTTCATTTTTAAAGATAATGTATCATTATTACCAATGTAAACATCCCTTTCCCCTCATATAAACAAAATCACTGTGTCATTATTGCCCATGTACAATATGGGGAATATGATGATGATGTAATGAGAGTTAACAGTTCTGACATTTCTGGAGAATGAATGAAGTGTTGCAGGTAAGTGAGTTTTACTGATAACTGGGTATCACCTGTATAATATTATTCTATATGTGGGAGAGAATAAACAAATTAATAAGTTAAAATGTCTAGTATTCATGGAACACTTACCACATGAAAGGCACTGGGCTTGAGGCTCTGCCTAAAGTGGATTACATTATTTCATACTGGAAATGATTTAATCTTGGTGATACGTGGGTGCATATTTATGGTTGTATGACTCTGTAATGCAATCAAGCTCTGCGGTCTCCCCAGTTATAAAGGGTCACCCGTTCCTATAAAGGTATGTTTCTTTATGGGGGGAAAATCACACAAAATCTGGTTGTAACACCTTTTGGCAGTGGAAATTCTGGAGGAAACTGCAGGGTTTGGAAAAGAAGAGAATTCAGTATTAACTGAGAAGTGGGTAATGGGTCAGGGAGAAAAGGAAGGCTGGAAGGAGGAGGGGCCTCCTCATGAGGAAACTAAAAGCAATGAGAGATTCCATGATCTTGGAGCCCTCCCCGTTCAGCTTTAGTGCCCCGTGGTAAGAATTCAGCAAGGACAGGCTTTCTGCTCACACTTTAAGTGAAATAAAAGGAATTGGCTCCAAAAAGTTAAGTATGGGAGTTAACTTGATGCCTTTGTTCTCGTAAAGGTAAGAGTCTGCTACAGACATGTTCTCCAGCTCTTAGAACAGAACACTGTCAGGCTCAGAGGCCACACAGCTGGAACACAGAGATACCCCCTAAATAGCCCCCAAAATGTTCAAGGTAAATTTAAAACTGAAGTAAGGAAAAAAAATCACACTAAACTTTGGTTAAATTCACAAAGTTGTGCGCCCGGGTTTCGTGCTTGTATTCATTTTATTCTTACACTAACCTGAATTATTTTTCTGAACAAATATTAAAGATAGTAATTTGTGTTTACTGAGTAATTCATGCTTTCCCATTACCCCCTCTAAGAATAGTCCAGATGCGTAAATTCGTTCCCTGCACACAGGCATGTCTCCCTCGAAGGAATCTACCAAATTGCCTTTGAGTTAATATTCAGCCTCTGATTTTGTAAAATCAAACCTAATAGGTGCTAACAGAGATGCCCTTTTCTGGCTATTGGGAATTCTCATAGACCTATTGAATGAAACTGGCAAACAACTGTAACTCAAGGGAAACTGAACATGGCAAGAAAACTCTGGTTACTGATGTTAACACCCGACTCTGAGTCACTAGGCTCTGAACTTCTCCTCTGCAAAACCCCCCAAACTTGAATAATGTACTGACCCTTTTTAAAAGAAAAAAAAAACCCACTCTTGGGGATACCCCACTGATCGTTCCAATTCTTTTTATTTTAGCATTACATAAATATATGCAAACATAAGAGCAGTTACAATCCACTTATGCTTATAACCTTTATGCAACCAAAATAGATTTATAAATTAAATACAGATAAATCTATGAAAGTCATAAAATTTTAATTGATACTAATTTAATATGACAGCTGATGTTGCTTAATTTAAATAAAATTATAAATCCCATCGTAAACATAATACTCCTGACCTCTCAGGCCTGTTCTTTTTGAGCTCGTCATGCTTGTGCTAAGCCAAGTTGGCTGTGATTCTGTTCTCCCTCCAACTTCCTCGGTTTGAAATACTGTGAAACCTTTGCTCGTTCAAGTATAACCTGACATCATTTTATCTTTTGCATGGCAGAAACACATCTTTTATACTCTCAGCCTGCCTCTGTTCTCTCAGCAGAACCTCGACAATGAAGGTAGGACCAGTCTGGGCCCCACGTGGTGGTGAACGCAACTCCACACAGGCCTTAAAATCCTGTGAAAGCACTTGGCTACTAAGTGGTTAGGGCTTTGTCATTTAGAAGATGCTTGTAGTATGCCTTTTGAGGGCTGTCATCTGCCACTTGCAGAGAACTCTCCGAACTGTGAAAAGGCATCCTTGGAGGGCTCCTTCCCTGCTCGAGCAGTGGGCGTCTGGGCTGCCTATCCCAACCAGCTAAAGCACCCTGAAGTCCAGGTCAAGTGTAGGGGGAGGACGGGGGCTGGAAGGCTGGCGGGCATGATTACCTCTCACCACATTTAGCACGTTGTTAAGATTCTCAGCGAAGATTCCCTTTGTGTACTTTCTTTGAATAGACTGTCGATACTGTTCAAAACAGCACCTCGGTCATGAGAGACTCAAATTCTACTGAAGGTGTGGGGGAAATTTAGATAGTGCCCTCAGCCCTCTGAGGAATGGTGTCTGAGACCCAAACCGCTTTCTTTATCCCTCAATGACTCCCTTTATTCTCAACACTCTTAAAAAAGTCAATACACCTATAAAGTTGACACACCCCCAAACCACTAAGAAAAGAAAAATAACGAGGACCCACAAATAGCACTTCTTAAAAGATCCGTGACATGTGTTAAATTATAAAGCTTATAAATACACTTATACATGTAGCTTTACATATCACAATATTTAAAAAAAAACTATATTATAACCTTCAGTCACCATTTCTTTGCCACTTTGCTGCCTGCCCCACCTGACCACAATTTTCTTCTTTCCTATAGGATGGACCCTCTTTTTTATTAAAAAATTATTTGTTTGTTTACTTATTTAGTTGGTTAGTTAGTTATTTTTAGAGAAAGGAGAAGGGAGGGAGAAAGAGGGGGATGAAATATTGATGCATGAGAGAAACATCAATTGGTTGCCTCTTGCACAGCCTCAAACAGGGAATGGACCACAACCCAGGCTTGTGCCCTGACCAGGAATTGAACTAGTGAGGTTTCAGCTTGTGGTACAATGCCCAACCCCCTGAGCCACACCAGTCAGGGCTAGGGTGGGCCCTTTCAATCACTTATGCCATAAGGTAGATACCCGCTAAGTAGTTAGGTCTATCCTAGCGGCTGCTTAGACTCATCTGGGTAACGATTTGGGCTCTCTACCCCAAGAAGTCAATCAGGCCCCGCTTTGTGCAGGAGGGATGGCTGCTGTGTTCCAGCAGGAATCACTGGAGGCTGTTTTCTCTCACTGGCACAGGAGAGAGACCCACTTACAGTAGGAATGCAGTCCGCTTACACTTCTGAATTCAATTACCCAGCCCTGCCACTGGCCACAGTGCACCTGCGGTTAGAAGGAGGAATACAGGCTAAAAGGCTTATCTTGCTTTCTCCTTTACATTTTTTTTAAGAAAAAGTGTCATTAATTGAACGTGTTAGACTTCACGTTACTTGTGGGAAGCTCCTGATAAGAGGGGGATTAATTTAATGAGACCCACTTTTGACAGAGTTCGCTGCGCCATGGAAAAATTCCTATAGTGAACTAGTCAAGTATTGAGGTTAATCCCTGTCAATTTTATGGTCACATTCTCCAAGTTGTGACTGGGATTTTCGGGAAGTTAAATATGTTCTTACATAGACTCTTTATTACTCCCATATGTTCCTTGACACCGATACCCACTAAAGGTCTTGCTCCCTGCACCCAAAAAAGGGGTTATCCTTTGTGAAATGAGCTGAGCGACGAATATCAGTGAAAGGTAAGAGCCCGCTGGGATGGGCCTGAGTCGCACCTTAATTTTGACATACAGCACTTGGGTTACTTTCATTTTCTCTAGTTTTCAGTTTCCTGCTCATAAGATGAAAATGATATATTAGATCCTCATGACAACATTATCCACTATAAATAAGAGGTAGCATTAAAGAATGTTTTTCCTTTACTTTCAAAAAAGTTATATTCATGTAAGAACTGAAAGGCTTTACAAAGAGCTGGCCTTTCGGCATGACTCTTCTGATGTCTCTAATTGTTCCTCAAGAGTTTACTGTGAGCGGAGCTTATTAGAGTAGGTTAAACATGTTTCTGATATTATGTTCAGGGCCTTGTATGTAATAAATTCCTATGGGTCAAGAGTCTGAGTGTTAATCAAAACACTTTTTTAGAAAAAAAGGTTACCCATCAGTAAATGTGGTCTTTTTATTATATGTATAAGATTTAGATAGTCCTAGAATAATAACATAGAGGTCTCTTTGAAGGACAAGCAAGTTAAGGTTTTTTTTAAATTTAATTTAATTTAATTTATTGTTCAATTACAATTGTCCATGTATTCTCCCCACTCCTCCCCCAATCCCTTCCAAACCCACCTCCCTCCCTTGCTTCCACCTTCTTTCTTGGTTTTGTCCATGTATCCTTTATAGTAGTTCTTGAAAATCCTTCTTCCCACTTTCCCCTCCCTGCTCCCCTCTGGCTATTGCTAGATTGTTGTTAATTTCAATAACTCCGGTTATATTTTGTTTGCTTTTTTCTTTTGTGGATTATGTTCCCGTTAACTGACTTTAAGATAAAGTTCAGGCTTTTCTGAACTCTAACTTCTAAGCTGAAGGGATTGAAATGTTAAACAAAATCCAAAATTGTGTGAGATTTACATAGAAATCAGTGGGACTTCAAAGGACATTTATCACTGACTATCGGACACAAATTAATGGGGGTGTAGATGGTGACCTGGCAAAGAGACAGCAATTTGGCAGGGTTATCTGATGCCATCATTTGCACTGATACATCGATTCATCTACCAGGCAATATCTTTCTATATGACACAACAAACTGGTATTTTTTTACAGAGCCAACTGCCATTGAGATCAATGGTCCAAGTATCCTTTTCGTTTCCATAATAAAGGCAATGCTGCTTGACATGATAGGCTGAGAGCAGTAGAGCGACCACAAGGGAAGGCATTATTCATACATTTAAGCGACAAATGACATTCACATGCATCCCGCTCCAAAGAAAGGGCCTATAATTTGCACTATTATAGCACTGAATCTGGTTATTAGAGTGGTAGAATGGGGATACAGATACCTGGGTTTTATGCCCAGCTCTGATATGGAATATAACTCCAGGCAAGTAATTTAAGTCCCCTGCACTTTAAACTGGCTTTTTGAAATGGGCGTCCTGCCACCTGCTTAGCAGAGGAGAATCCTATGAAAGCTCTGACATTTATAGGATGCTTAAATATGTTTCAGACCAATTTAACTTGAAAGCCCAATTGATAACGATGAACAAACTATAACTGGAAAATAGGTGAACACCATGAACTGTCATTAAGCCTTTTCTGAAAGGTTGGTGAGAAGAACTAATACACCTGAATGTCATAGGTGATATCAGAGAGGGCAAAAACGTTACATAAAATGGCTGGGAGTGTGAACAATTAGTATGAACAAGTTACATGAGTGCTTGGTTATGCTTTCCAAGGATCCTTAACCATGAGCTAAATTAGCTAGCTCCTTCTTGAAGATGGATTCCAGTTAGAATGAGAACTCCCCTTCACTAAATTTAATTACGTGAATTTATCAATCTCAAGTGAATGGCCCTCGCTTCAGATAAAACTATGAATAAATGCTACTAGATAAATTAATAATAGATGCAAACAGTTGATAAAACTGACCCAATTATAGGGATACAGACATGTGCCAGAAAAATAACAGTAATATATATAACTAAAAAAGAATCCTATTGTATCTGAATCAAATTGCAGGGTCTAGCAATCTGAGTGAAAAAAATATATACCTTTCTCCTCAGCTCCAAGAATGAGCAAACATCAGTAAACTTGCAAAGATGGCAGATTTGTGCAACTGCCAACAGATATTTTTAAATGTGTCTTTTATTTCTTGCCACATTCCTACAACACTATTGCACTATGTAGTCAACATCACAATATGGCTTTGCTGTCTATTCCAAGAAAAATTCAGATCCATATGTTCGTCTGTTCTTTCTCTCTCTGCCTGTGTGACATCTCATCTTTCTCTCACACTCTCATTTTCTTTTTCTTTTTGGTTTTGTTCCACAGCACCGCTAGTTTTATTCAACAACTGGAGAAAGACAATGTGATGGCACTCATCTATTGCTGTGTCCAGACCGACCTGCTTCTCTCCTGCCTTTCTCCCCAATGAGTAGCAGTAATAAAGCCTCAACAGCTCTAAAAGCAATCGATTCACAAACAGTGTGGTGCAATTACCAGCCTGGATGGCAGCAAAGACTTCCAGTAAAATAAAGGAAAGACAAATACAGTCTCTGCAGTGGGACCAGCCTCTGTTGCACAAGCAGCCCTCTGGTTATAAAGAGGCACCAAGCAGTGTGTGGCATGACAGACGAAGTGGATGGCTGGACAGAGAGAGACTGGGAAGGAGATGATACCTCTACAAGCCTAGTGGGTTGTGGACGGACAGGTTGTTCGAGGTAGTTGCCTTCAGCATATTCTATATCGTGACTTCTTAATAGATTTTTATGTAGCTTCCCATACAAGGCTTCCTGCTGCACAACACTATCTTGTTACTTTCTACTACAAGCCCATCCCTCCCACCCACCCCCATGAAGTGAAGTTCAGCTAAATTATTAGAGCATCCACTCATACATGGCTTCCAAAGCCTTGAGAGTGGCCTTAGTAATGTGTTCACTAAACTTTTTTGGAAGCTTTGTGAAGTAAGATATCTTAACTGCAGTAGGTGATGACCCAGATACCTTTCCCCTGTAATCTCACCTCCATCACAAGTCCTCTCATGTAGGGTGCTCGTAAAGTGTCAGTCAACATAGCTGGGATCTAACTCAATGGGAAGTTGAGTTGGGATATATATGTTTATGTAGTTCACAATCATATCTTTGTAGAGTTAGTTATTGTTCACTGACCGGATGCAGAAATGGCTTCCAACATACTCCTATCCACTCCAGTGCTATATTGCCTGCTGTTCTGCTCTGATCACCCAGGACCAGAGTTTGTATCTTTTTTTTAATCTTCACCTCAGGATATGTTTTTTAATTGATTGTAGAGAGAGAAGAAGGGGAGAAGAGAGAGAGAGAGATGTGAGAGAGAAATATCAATCGATTGCCTCCCATATGTGTCTCAACTGGGGATCAAACCCGCAACCTAGGTATGTGCCCTAACCTGGGACTCACACCTGCAACCTTTTGGTGTATGAGATAATGTTGCAATGAACTGAGCCACCTGGCCAGGGCCAAAGTTTTTATCTTGACAGAGGATTTCCCCAAAGTTGAAACAATCCTTAAAAATTCATTTGATTTTATCAGTACAAACTTGTTTAAACTATTAATAATAATATAAAAAAATACAATGTTTGATCAATCAGGCTAGAGGAAAGACTGAATTACCTTTCTATTCTATCTACAGAAAATGATATTGCAAAATTGTCATATGAAAAGGCATTCAGAGAGAACACAAATAATATTGCAGGGAAAAGGTATCACAGAGTGTGTGAAGTACTTATTTTAAAATACCATGTTTTATAGGCATTTCTGTGATGTTTATATTTATCAGATTTTAAAATTTTATAATTTTTCATCATTTATTTTATCATTCTCAATTAAAGATTTAATTTTGAATTTTTTCTTTAAGAAGTCTTTCTTTCTCTCTCTCTCACACACACACACACACACACACACATACACCCACACACACTGTATAAGCTTCAAGTCCTACAAATGTGGCCCTTCCCCACAGACCCTTTTCTCTTTAGCTCCATCCTCAGGAAGATTCTTGCTAACTCGTAGGCACGATTCCTCTCTCTCCCTTTGTTCCCCTTCAGAAATGCCAACTGGCCTGGAACTCCAGCCTGAACATTTGGATCTAGTTTATATGATGACCAACCAAGTCCAAAGCAGGTTTAAAGTAAAAATCTATCCAGTTAATCACACAAAGCTTTATACACTACTCACAATATAAATGTTGATTTGAAAAGCAACATTTCTCAAAGTGTATTTAAGTGTGCTCATAATGTGAGATGCTGATGGGTTTTCATATGTAATGAGTTCTATGAATCATTGTGTTTGAGAACCAATAGACTTTTAGGTTGGAAGGGATGGGTAGGAGGTTCTTTACTGCTGAAATGTTCAGAGTCTTTAATATGGTAATTGGCATCATGGGTATCCAAAAGAAATGATACAGTATTCAATATTTCCAAAATTTATTTGAGTATGATTTTTGTTTATATGGAAAAGGGAATTTGTTTCGTGGACTATCGTGTTGTCAAGAGTAGAGGCAGAGATCTGAAAATCAGATTTGCCAAGCTCATAGCAAAATGATACTAGTTTTACTACCAATCTCAAGACATAGCCTATAAATTAGCATAGCACTTAACGCACTATAACAATGTTACATGAATCCATCTCCTTTAGATCATAGCCCATCCTGACAATGACCATGACTTCACTTCACTATCTACTATTGTTTTATACTGGCTATTAGGGACATAAAGATGACTTCAATAAGTTATAGTCAGAAGAAGGTAATAAGTAGAACAGAATATAAAACAGGGTTCTTTACAACCAACATGGTGAAATAATCATTGTGTTTGCAGAAAGGTAAAGTGAAGTCAAGCTAAGCTACAGAGAGTAGGTGACATTTGTGTTGGGCCTTAAAAATCAAACCTGGACATGACAAGTTAGTCAGCAGTGAGTGGGGGTAAAAGGATCTCAGGGAAAGAGAAGAATGTGAACAGAAGCATAGAATTACATGTGTTTTATTTACATTCATATACCATATCCCTGACATAATAAGACACAATATGTGCTCAAAAATGTTGCCAATGTTTGCTAAAATGATGGGATTTCATCTTTCTATCCATCCATTCAGTAAGCATTTTCCTTTCTCTGTTTGCCTTTTTACAAAGTAGTGGTTATGCTTGTCCATGCTTGCCTCAGAGAGAGTAAGACATATATTGGCTTGGCCTAAATATCTGTTATGTGTTTTAGGTAAAATAAAGGACTTGTTTTTTTCATTTTCACCAAAAACTATTGATTTGGATATTTTGAGTATGTCAGCTATCTCCTGCTATTAACTTCTAGTGGGTAGAGGCCAGGAGTAACACTAAACATCTTCCAATGCATAAGACAGCTCCACAGCAAAGAATTATTTGTTCAAAATGTTAATAGTATGAAGAAAATTCATAAACCACTTTTGACATGTTTGATCAGTCGCAGTACCTTCTCCATACACTGCACAAATCTTTTTTTGCATATCGGTTGTGTTTTTACCTTTCTTTAAATAATAAAGCATAACACAGTAAAAATGTTGCCTATCTTCTTCCATCTTCAATATTAAAATGGCTGTGCAAAAATTCACCAATTTTGGTAAGTTTTTTAAATGCACAGCTGTCACAATACAATCTAACAAAATTGTTTTGAAAGAAGTTAAAAATAATTAAGCACTACCAGAGCCATTGTACAGAAAAAACATAATGGACTTTTTGGCCATCTCAATAAAAGGCCACTTAGAAAATGAATTTACTAAGGGAATGGAAGATTCTGGTCACAGTCATAGATATTGACCTTAACAATAGGTGGTACACAATGGCCCACAGTCACAGATATTGACTTTAACAATAGGTGGTACACAATGGCCCACTCTCCCAATGATGTTCAGTAAGAGCCAAGCATTTTTCTCTCATACTAGCCACTATGGATTAAAATAGTACCTGTGGGAGATAATGTGATAATGTTCTTAGCCCACCTACACTACTGCAGAGAGGGGCCTGTGGAGCAATTTATGTTTCTCTTTCCAGTCTCCACTGAAGTTGACTGAAAGGTAAGGATATATAACCAGTGGCAGCAGGGGAGAAGACAGAGATGATACATTTCTAGCATTATTTTAGTGGGGGTAATTTGGCTGGAAAAATCACTCTGGAGAAAAGCTGAGAAACTATGGTCTATGAACACAGCAAGTTGGCAAGGTGAAAATATGCAAAGTAGAATGCTAATGTGCATTGTTTCTGGCTTCAATGAAATAGGCTTTTGTGGTTTTTTTTTAGACAAAATAAAGAGAAACATGATTTAGAGCTATACTGTGCATTTGAACATGCTGTTTTTCTACATGGCATGCCATCTCCATCTTCTTAATCTGGCAAACTCCTAAACATCCTTCATCACCTGGTTCAGATCTTACTACTTCTGCAAAGCCTTTCTTGCAACTGGCAGGCAGAGCAAGTGATTCTGTTCTGCATGCTCCCTTTATAAGGTGTCTGATGTCTGTCTGGAAAAAGTCCAGTCATTGTTAATATAAGGAGAACAGTATGCACACTGATGTAACTTAGCAACCAAGGAGAGTGGGCTGGAATGTGCATGTGTGAACAATGATGACTTCACTGTACTAGTTGGTGGGGGCAGCAGATGCCATTGACTGAGTATGTTCACTGTGTGCCTGTCACATTCAAAATGACTGAGTAGAGCAATGAATCTGCATTGAATTTTGCATTACACTTGAACATTCGTCCATGAAAACTATTCAGATGATTCAGAAGGCCACAGCTATGGGCAACTGGTGATTGGCTGCTTCATCATGACAACATGCCTGCTCATGCATCGTGTCTCTTGTCTCATGCAGGTTTTTGGCAAATGCACAGCTGTCAAAGTATCTGGGTAACTCAGCCCCCCTACAGTCCATATTTGGTGCCCTGCAATTTCTGGGTTTTCCCAAAACTAAAATCACCATTGAAAGGGAAGAGGTTTCAGACTGTCATCATTCAGGAAAACCCAACAGGGCAGGTGATGGTATTGAGAGAACTATATGAGGTCCCAAGATGCTCACTTTGAAGGAGACTGAGGCATCATTGTCCTATGCACAGTGTTTATTGTGTCTTGTATCTTCTTCAACAAATGTCTCCATTTTTCTTATTGAATGGATGTATACTTCCTGGAGAAACCTTATATATCTCTATTATTCTATAATAAACTTGTATTGTAATTTATCATAAACAGATTCTGAGGGCTTAAGGTCAATGCCAGACCTCATCTTTCGCTAGATCTCCATTGTACATTGGAGTTGACTTGTACATTGACTACCACTGATATAAACTCAGTAAATGGCACACTTTATTAATATTACTTTGAGGGTAACATATAAAATATACAAGGGAGCCAGCTGAGTTTTTGACATTGTGTTTACTCAACAAATCAAATCTTACCATGGTCCATACTTCCCAAAACACCATCTCACCTATAATTTGTTTGTACTTACTGTTTATTTGTTTTATTTTTGTTTGTTTTTAACACATCATGTTTTTAAAGAGAATGCTCTTTCCTGTTTTCTATACATTCAAACCTCAGCAATGTCAAGACATAGGTCAGAAATCACCAGCTCTGAGATACCATATAGAATGGGAGAAAATATTTACAAAACATATATCGGGTAAGGGATTAATGTCCAAAATAGATAAAGAACTCATGCAATTCAACAGCCAAAAAAAATCTGATTTAAAAAATGGTCAGAGGGACTGAAGAGACATTTTTCTAAAAAGGACATACAACTGGCCAACAGGTAGGGGGCATAATGCTCAATAGCACTAGTCATAAGAGAAATGCAAATCAAAACCACAATGTGCTATCACTTCACACCTGTTAGAATGACTATCAATCATCAAAAAGGAAAGTGATAACAAATGTTGGTGAAAACATTTGAGAAAAGGAAATTCTTGTGCACTGATGGTGGGGATGTAAATTGGTGCAGCAACTATGGAAAACAGATCCAGCAATCCCACTTTTGGTTATATATGCAAAGGAAATAAAAAGAGGACATTAAGGAGATATCCATACTCCCGTGTATATTGTAGCAGTATTCACAATAGTGAAGATATGGAAACGACCCAAGTGCCCATCAAAGGATGAATGGGTAGAGAAGGTGTGATATGTATACACACACACACATACACACGGTTGAATATTACTCAGCCATAAGGAGGAAAGAAGTCTTGCCATTTGTGACAGCATGGATGGATCCTGAGGGCACTATACTAAGTGCAGTAAGTCAAAGAAAGACAAGTATTTGCATGATTTCAATTATATATGGAATCTAAAAAAGCCAGACTTGTAGAAACAGAGAGTGGAATGCAGTTGCCAGTGGCTAACGAGTGGGTGAAATGAGGAGATATTGATCAAAGAGTACAAACTTTCAATTACAAAGTAAGTTCTAGGAATCCAATGTACAGTACTGTGATTAAATGCATTATATTTCTGAAAGTTGTGAAGAGAGTAGATATTAAATGTTCTGACAACAAAAAATGGTCATTGTGTGACAGACTGAAGGAGTTAGCTAATGGTAGAGTGGCAATCATTTTGCAATGTACATGCAATGTATTAAATCATTGCCACAAACTTATGCAATATTACATGTAATTATATTCCAATAAATCTGGGGGGGTGGATTACCACATCTTTGAAGACTTTCCTGGCTACTCTAGACCTTCCTGAGGGTTTTCTGTAGTGAAGTCATATAGCATTACGACGAGATTCATTTATTATGACTGTCAATACCACCTCAATTTTTCACACCTGGCCCCCAATATTTCATAACACACAGTTTACACTCAATTAGATGATACCATTGATGTTCCACTTCCATGTGAATGAGACAGACCACCGAAACTACATCAAATAAACTCCTTAAAGAAGAGAATGCTGGGCATGCAATTGTATTGCTCATAAAAAATAACAACTGCTTAAAAGTGGGTATGTCTACAAAGACTGGGAGACTAGGAATCTATTCTACTTGTCCTGTTACCAATTAAGTCTAAATAAAAATGCTGTCAACTTTTCCTCTACAATGCCTGAAGCCTCGCCTAACGTCTAGAATTCTCTTAAGAGGCAATTTTATGCTGGGCTCGGTACCAAGAGACCCTGTGAGCCTTCCACTGAAGAGACTGGGCTTCTGACTTCTTCCTGCTTTCTCGTTAGGGTGGCTGCTGCCGTCTGACAGGTCTGGCATTGGGGCACGCGCATAAGCATTTGCTGCTGGATAATTTCCCAGGTGACTTTTAGCACATATCTACAGCAAGGACCAAAGTAAACAAATAAAAGTGAAATCATACTTATTTTCAGTGTCACCTTGAATTGCTGGAGGAAAGGCCTCACTTTTCCAATGAGTAAGAAAGGAGTCTGATTATGTCATGTTCAGTTTAAAAAAAAAGCACCACAAATCATTTGGCAGAGAATTAATAGCATAGTTAATTTATTTCAGCAGCTTTTATGCTGAGATTTCCGTGCCAATTCCAGCACCTTTGTTTCATCTACCTTGTTTTCTGCTCTCCCCTCCCCAAGACTTCATGTATCACCCGTAGCCCGTCAAGCACCTTCAGGGGTCTGCTGGCTAGCAGCAGCCCTCTCTGTTGCTTATTTGGAGAATAACAAAGCTCAGAGGTGTTAAGTAATTACCTATCTCCATACAGCTGGTAAGTGGCAACCCTATACTCTTTCCAGATACTTGGCTGCTTCCCCCTGGAAAATGCAATAATCAAACCCGCACACCTTATGGGCTTGTAGTCAGAAGGATATTAAATATTATATGCAAAGTAGCTATGTCAGTACCTGGTTTATAGCAGGTGCCCAAAAGATATTCGCTGTTTTCCCTTCCTTTTGCCTTATAATCAGTACACTTGGTTATTTTGACTCATTGGAGAAACACATTTTGAAACAACAATGACATCATATATTTGGAAATAAAGGCACTGAAGCATTCTTAGCTACAAAGCAGAAATAATACTGCTAGTTGGGCTTAGTCATTTCTAATGCACCTCTGAAAGGAAAAATGTAAGACTGTATACAAGGACCCACGTGGCTCTCTGTCCAAGTACCTGGGAGCATCTGGAAGAAAGAACAGTAGAAACCAGCTGTCACCTTGGTGTTGTGGGAAAGCAGACAGTTGTCCCTTGGTACTGTAGCTTCTTCTGAGACAAAAGACAACAATGTTCTTGTGCATTTGTCATAAGCTATGCACTTTGCCCAGAAACACTAGAAGTTTCTCCAGGGATGTATTAGCAAACTACTTACTCCCCTCCCTGCACCTCCGAGGATTTAACAATCCCCTCCCCATTTGAGTGCTTCACTTGCACTGAGATCGGCTTCTGTCAAAAATCCAGCCCTTCCCCAAGCGTCCCTAGGGCCTCAGCTGAATGCTGGCCTCTGTGCCGGTCTGAAGGAGGACAGACATCTGGCCAGCTCAAGCTGTACCCAAGTTCCTCTCATATCCCTACAGAAAGGAACATAATCCTGGTGTGTGAGAAACCACCGTGCAGATTTTTTAAAAAGAGAAATGAGGGGAAAATGGTGATAGATTAATTGTGGCCAATGTGTCATTAAAGCTGTCTTCCACCTGATACCAGTAATGTCAAACCTGCTGAGACTTTGGTCCTCGTGGGAGACCACTCCCCTCAGATTAGACTGAATTTGCTTTGCTTACTATTTCCATGCTCTTTGTTTTAACCTCCTTGTAAACAATTTCCTGACCATTACTCTTTTTCTCCCTCCACCAAAGATGTTCCAAATCTGAAGAGAAGGTTCGGGGCCAGGAGGTGTATATGTAAGAACCTATGTGTGTGCATGTGTGTGTAGGAGATGTGGCACATAAGCTAGTACATATTAAGCATCTCTTAAGGTGGAAGCACTATTCTGAGAGGTTTAAAACGAACTTTCTGTTAACAATCCTGAGAGGTAGTTTTTATTGATTAGCCCATTTTGGAGTTGTAGAAAGCAAGACGCAGTGTGCAAGTAACTTCTTCAGGGTGACACAGCTCCTAAATGCTTGAGCTGGGGCTCTAACCCATGTGTGACGAACTTAGCTCTAAATTGAGAGGTTCCTCCTCTAATTTCTAAGACACAGCCCTTCTAGGCTGGTGGGCAAGAGGAGTGAAAACAGTGTTTTAGCTCAGTGCTGTCAGCCTGACAATTAGGGAAGATTAAAGAGGGAACACAGTGAGTCCAGAAAGATCTTCCCATCGTTTCCCTGACAAAAAGTCAATGCATACATGCCAATTATTCTGTGTGTTGATCAAAGGGGTGTCTAAATGTAGGACAGGATTCTGAAGTAAAGTCAGTGTAGAAGATCATTGTGTTAACACTGTCTCTTGAAACTCTAACTGGTCCGTTGACCACAGAGCAGTATCATTACTCTGTGAGCCTAGTATTGGCATTTTGCCTTTAGCAGACATCACTGTTTCTTTGGTTGGTCATCTGGTGAAGTTATTTGCTTGTGCTTAGAGACCATGTTGCATGAAAAATATATGTGCTGTATCTTTAAGGACCAGAATGATACTTGACTCGGGGAGGAGAGATGTTCAGCCTGGAGAGGCCTGTAAGATTGTAGAAACTGAGGGCTTGACAGATTTAAGCTTCCCATCCTCTCTGACTCCCAGTCAGGTGCTCATTGAAGGGATGTTCGGTTAAAAATGTCATGCTATGTCAATTATTCCTGGTGTTCTCTCACTGGCAGTCCGTCTCCCAGCACCCCCTCCCCCACCTCTGCTCCCCTGCATGGTTGAGGTTGCCTGACTCAAGAAAATACGTGCTGCAACCCCACTGTGTTCACCCAGAGAGAGGAGTCACCGACAATGCAAATCCAAAATAATAGGTCATCAAAGAGATTCTTTCCAATCAGCTCTGCAAAGCACGTGCTGGGTACATAATCTCTATTTGAACAGAAGGGCTTCTGATGTCTGGGGAATAGTTAAGCCTTCCAAAGAATCAATGAACTCACTCTGTAATTGCCTAAATGTCATCTAGCTCCCCACCCCCACTTATTGGTTCCCTTCTCACACTGCCTTCCGCTCCATGAACACTATCACCCCTGAGCACCAGTATTCTGTAGAAATGGCCCCTGCTTATGCTCAATGCTTCCCAAACTCCTTAGAGAGAAGGGATCTCGAGAGAACAGTAGCTTGAAGTCATCTCCTTCAGCTTAAGAGGCACCTCATGTAGCCAACAAGGGGACAAATAATGTCAGTATAACTTGAAGCAAGCTTTGGCTTGCTAATTAACTGAATTTAGATTCTTCAATATTTATTGTCTTCAGTGTGTTTTGTATGTGTGGCATCAGTGGCATTACTGTTATTCAAAGGTAAGTTTCTGGAGGCCACATATGAGGTATTCCCTTCACTTTGCATATTGTTGAAAGAAGATCAGTGTTGTATAGTAGTACATTGCTGTTCATGGTGAGGCTGTCAGAGAAAAGACTATTGCAGGATTTTATACTACAGGGTGTAATTATAAGGACTGATGTTTCATAGAAGCACCTGATCTTCAGAAACGAAAGGTTTAATTTGTTCATACTCCAGATCGAATGTGTATATGCGTGTCAGAGGTGAAGGTGGGCATGGGCAGAATGTTTTCCATAGCCTTGTACAGGACCCCTTCTACAGGAAGGGCTCAGACAATGTTTGCTGAATGAAGAAATGGGGATCAGATCATTAAAAAGGAAGTTGGTAAATTAGGGGATTGGTTAATCAATATTTGATTTCCAGCTTTAGCCGAAGCTTCTCCTGGCATTTTACACCTCTGTATTATTCAAGCTTGACTGCAATGAATGGCCATTTCATCGAGTGCCCTCATTCCTCTCCCTGTCTGGGTCTGCTGCTCTCCCTACCGCAGAAGCAAATGAGTTCCAGCCTTTTAAAAGTGAATAATAAACCCTCAGTCTGTCGGGCTTCGGCTGGGGTTATTGATGGGAAATGGCTTGATGAAGAGCCCTTGCTTCAATGATAAACTTGTGTATCAGAAAGTAAATCTAGTGGAAAAGAAAATCTATCCACCACTTGTACTAGCAGTTGGGAGACTTACACTGACAATAAAGATTCATTTTTTTTAATTCTGACTAACTCTGAGTCTTCTTTCTTTTTACCCAATCTTTTTATTCTCCCTATACCCCTCACCTCCCAAAAGGCGATATTGCGTGTTTACTGATGACGGTAACATCATTTTGCACTTACAAATCACTTTTCCATCCTTAAAACCCAAACATCTTACATATGCTAACACACAAATCAGGCAAATACCCCAAGGAAATGTTTGTCATTAAATGTAATTCAGTAAACTGAATTTTTTTTTCAGTAAACTGAAAAACACAGGTTTATTTTTTTAAACTGGCTTTACTCAGCTGTACCAAAATGGATATCAGGATTTCAGGAAATAATAATGCCATTGATAGTATTTCTACTATGATTCTAGCACATTAGTTATATTTAATTTAAGCAAAACAATCACATAAGGAAAGTATTTTTGTCCATTTAAGAAGAAAAGAATCCATGGTTCAAAATTTTGTACCTTGCCAGAAGTTACACAGCTAGTAAGTGTCAGAGTAGGAACTTGAACTCAAGATTGTGTTATTACAAAACCAATGCCTTTTTCACTCAATATTACACTATCTGTGCAGGCCACAGAAAATTAGATTATTGGTGTGGATGAGGAGGTCACATACTGCATTTGAACATATTTTTATGAGTTTACTAAACTATTTCTTGATGTGAAAAATAATTATACAACCTCTCCAGAAAGAGTAATCAGGAATGTGGTAGGCAGAATAACGCTTCCCCAAAGATATGCCTATAGAAAGTAATCTGTGGATATGTTACCTTTCACTGCACAGGGGAATTAAAGTTGCTAATCAGCCAACCTGAAGATAGGCAGAGTATGCTGGGTTATCAATGTGGGACCAATGCAATCATAAGGTCCTATTCTTTCTACTTTAAGCCATTGTTAATAAGACCATTATCAATAAGGGACACTTTCATCATACTTTCTGAGTGCTGTTCCCACACTTGCTTATGTGTTATCTTGGTATTTTTTTCTAACTACTACGTGCAGGTTAATATAATGATCTCAGTGAATTCACAAATACCTCAAAGGCAAGGAGCTTGTGCACTGTCTGCCTCATGTAACTAATATTATGCTATTGTATAGTGCTCGTTTAGGGACTCAACCCTCCCCCATAGCACCATTACTGTTTAGTTATAGGAGTAGAGCTGAAAGCTCAGCTGTGCCCCTTAATTCAACCACCCTAGCCCCATGAGGACACTGTGACACTGGAGAAGTATTTTCATTCTCACTGCCTATCTTTTTCATTTGTTTTCTCATCTTGAGATGAAATTAATTATGTTCTAAAACTTGAGTTCACAGAGCCTCTGTATAGGGAGCTTCTGTATAGGTATTAGGAAACAAAGAACTCAGCCTTCAGTGCCCTTAGCTCGAGGTTGTAAAATAACAGCCAACAAGGCACATTTTTTGGTTTGCTGTACCAAGGGCTTTCTTGGATGAGAATGTTTACAAGTCAGGGAATTTAACATACACACCAGACACTTGGCTTCTCTTGAAAGGGTGGCAACTCTAGACTCACATCCCTGAATAATCATAAGTGGGAGCTGAGTGTCCGCTGTCCTTTTCAGTTGGGGCCTGTAACTCTCCAATTTGCCACATGGCTGGAGTCACTCAGAGATATTACCTGCCTGGACCCCGTGACAGTTTGAGTTTGCAACCTGTTTTCAATGTGTTTATCCACCTCTGCGTCAGCTCCAAGTTTTCAAGGTCTAAGCTGGGCTGTGCCAACCGCGGCATACCAAATGCAGCCAACCCTCCAGGAAAGGCCTTCCATCCCAGCCAATGTGAGCTCCATCACTCTGATACCTGAGGAGCACACATGGCCACTGGCATTTCCACAAGGAAAACCACAGGCCCCGGAGCCTGCTAACACATCCATCTCTCAGTCAGGGAGCTCCAAGCATAAACAAGTTTGGGGGACACTGGGAAGCCTCACTGACTCACCTTTACCCTTGGCTTCGATCCCCCAGCAGAATATCAGAAAGAAAACAGGCTTTTGGATCTCAGTGTTAGAACACACTGCAAGTAATTAAATTTCTCGTCAATTTAACAGGATGCTGGTCTATGTCATTGAAGGTGCCAACTCCTCATGTTGCAACTGGTAAGTGATATTACAGATGAAGACAGAGGAATAATTTCTTCCTGACCTGAACCGACAATCAGTCAATGCCTTAAAAGGTGACAACTGCCTTATATTTATGATGGATATCCCAGTGTTTGTATGTATGAATGGTATCTGCCAACTCACTGTGCTGAGCAATTTGCCTTGATCAGAGCCTACAGAGGCCAGTATCGCAGGCTAATTATAAGTTAGAGGAGAAAAATATTTCCTTTCAACTGAGTGTCTCTGTCTTTAATTTTAGAGAGACCTTTCTCCTTGAGAGTGTGAGGGGAAGAGCCTCTCTTTTGTCATTTGTCTTTTCTAGGAGTTATATTATATTATCTTTTTTCCTGGCCAGACTAAAAAAAGCACTTGCCTTTTTCAAGTTTCCTCACAGAGAAGCTCGCTACAGTTTTGTTGGCTATCCCTGCCCTTCTGTGGCCCTATCCTATTTCTGACTTCTTTTAAAAAGATAAATCATTCATCAGTGAAGGCTGTCTGTTCTGAGGGGACCTTTGCCAAGAGAGTGTCTGGGGCTCTTTCCCTTGTTTATTTTTTCATTAAAAAGAATGACATTTGATGCTTCTCATATTTAAATAGTTGGACTGCCCCAAGGAAAGGAAGAGAGAGGGCTTGTAAAGGGGACCCCCAGGGTCTTCTTCACAGGGATGGGGCTGGTTTAGGTCCCACAGGGAGACGAAAGGAAATGCAGTCACAAGTGTTAGACAAAACAGTACACAAGTCAAGGAGCCTTTGGGTGGTAGTTCTTCTTGCCTTTAACATGGATGCTGTCCACCTGGTGGCTCAGAAGTGAATGAAGTCTGAGGGATGCTCCCACAAGCAAAGACAGAGTGCTCTTTTCAGAAAATGCTGTGAGTTTTATCATGACTTTTAAGAAACAGTCTGAATGTTTTGGCTGACATGCTTCATTACAACTGCTGGAATTTGGGGGATGGTTGTTTTTCCAGTTGGGTTTTGAAGAAGAAAATCCCACTAAAAGGGCAGCCCCTGAGATCTGGAACGTGGCACTCACAATCAGGCCATGTCTTCTCCTGCTGGACATGGGCCGTGCCACAGAGTGCCAATCTCAGACAGGTCACTCTGAGATGATGATAATGGGAGACAAAACTAAGGACTTCTTAATTTTGCCTGTGCACAATCTAATTTCCATGCCCTCCCTTGTGTTCCTCCAAGAGCTTGTGCTTTCTTTTATCCTGGCTATTTTAATATGACTGTACTATAATCCTGATTTACCTGTTTGTCCACAGCCTGCCTATTAAGCTGTGACAGTTTAGGATAAGGACCATGACATTTATCACTTTACGATTTCTATACGCAGTGTCCAGTACATAATAAATGTAAACTGAATAAATGGATGGATGAACAATTTCTTTTGCTCAGAGCATTGTTTCTTGTTTCTTAACCCTTGAAAGTAATCCTTGTGAGGCATCTTTTACCCACTGGAGGACATCTGGACTACACTAAGAGAAAATAAAATATTGTCAGCAGCCTGGGAAGACTGCCTATATTTAGTAGAGTAGTGATTGTTACAAAACTAAAACACATACTCATCCCACAAAGCTCATTTCAGCATGACCTCGTTGAGCTCTGGCTCACTGGGAGAACTCAAAGGTCACCCCGAGCAGTGGATGGCTGTAATGCATGTGTCTTATCCATGTGCAATGCCTCTGGGCTCTTGATAGCATGCCAACATGTAACTGAATACGCAGTATCCATTCTGGACGCATATGGCACACGTTCTATGGCCTGTTTAGACCAGCACCCCTAATTCAGCACAGTTGACCTGCCTTAGAAGTCTTTATGGTGTCCTGGAGAAACCAGAAGATTCTAAGTCAGACAGACCTGCTCCTACATCCTCGGTGTCACCACTTAGCAATCCAATGAATTTCAGCTTTCTCAAGTGCTCCCAGTATGTTCCGCCACAAGATTAAAGATGATAAAATATATAAAGTACCTGGTGACAGGTTATAACACAATTTGTTTCAAAAAAATATAATACCTACTACTGGAAATTCAAAGTACATGTTTTTAAGATCAATTCAGAAGAGGAGAGAAAAAAATCTAAAAATAGGGGAAGAAATGCTTCTTCCCATCCTTGAAGCATAGAGTCCCAACCTTTTACTCTGGAGATTTCAATAATGAATTTCTATTTTAATTGACTCTGCAAGTGATTCATGCCTCACACTCCAACACACTCTCCGTGATGCTGTGCAGGAAGGAGCTTTTAAATCAGTCAGTGAGCATAATGAACTCCAATTTTCCTTCGACAAGGGCAAAATTACAAACGTGCTTTTCACTTCCAGACAATTAATTAATTTGTTTACACGATTTCTTCACTTTGTTTTATTTCATAATTCCTTCCTCTCCACTTGCCTCATCTCAAGGGTTTATTATTAACTTTTTCAGGTGTTCCTTCAGGGTAGAGCTGAGTATAATTTAAGGGGCATTCTTTGCTTTAATGAATCTCAGATCGAGAAAGGAAGGAATAAAATAGACCTCAAAAATAGCTCCAGGAGATAGGGTTGACAGTGTTCACAGCTATACCTCATAGCTTTCCTTGAAATGTAAGATTACCTGTTGGAGTACATCTCTAATATCAGTGTCCAGAAAATGAATGATGCTTCTTGCAGGGTGGCTGGCCCCAGGAAGACTCATGTGTGGTGTATGTCAGACAACGTGAACGTACCCCAGAGGGCCCCAGATATTTCATCTTTCTGGTGTTCTGGGACATTTCCTAGTGCATTCTCATGCAGATTTTGTTTTTGCCTGAATGATCATGGCCACATTTCCATTACACACTCTTATCTCAGCATTTTCAACAGCTAATAAGCTGCTCTTGGCAGGCAGAGTCTTTTCATGCTTTGCTCTTGTTGTTTTTTAAAACACCGCCATGTTTTTTATTGATGTGGGGCTCTCCCATAACTCTGTGTTTTTAAACTCTAAGTAGAATTCACACAGGTTCCCCTAGGAGAGTTTTATTTTACAGAGTAAACATAAAAAGGCATGCAAACTTCTGAGCTCTGTGGCATTGAAAGAGTTCAAACAGAGTTTAGAGGGGCTGGGTTCGAATGCTCATTTATTTCTTCCATAGATATAGCATTTGGAATAGAAGAGACACTATATCTCTGGAAAAAATAAATGGTGTGATAGTTACTTTAGACATGAGAACTATTTTAATTCATTAATTTTACATGATTATAAATATTAGTGTCCTTGCACCCAAAACCTCCTTATAATGAAGAAGTCAGAGGTTGTTATTTATACAAAAGCACCATATTTGGTCCCATATCATGTTCCAGCCCTGGCCACAAATTGAGAAGCTGACTCAAGTATGCCAATCCACATTCATAGCGATGGCCTGAAAGGTGATGTGAATAAGTTGCTGGACTTTTCTAAGACTCAAAGTTTTCATTTATGGTATGATACAAGTACACTAGAACGATCTCTAAGCCCTCTTCCAGCAACAACATGACATTGTAAGATCCTTTACAATTTTCTCAGTAGGAGCTAGAAAAGGATGAGAGAAAGAGAGAACCAAAGAGTCCCTACTCCAGGCTTTTTCCTTAGGGAAAAATGTGTAAAAGTAAGAAGCACATTCACACATTAAATACATATATTAGATCTTAATTCCTACAAGTTGTCATGAATCACTATTACTATGAAGCATAGTAATACTATAGCTATCAAGCAATCACAGTCACTATTAATTACTATGAAGCATTAAGTAAGTTGGGGATTTTACTTGTTTTTTTCTCTGACCAGCTCTGGCTAATTAGAACAGACTCTGATTATCTATCTCATTTTTTGCCACTTTTAACATGTGTGGTCATTATTTGTTATTCACAGAATGGATACACTATTCAACTATTAATAATTGCAATTATTATTGGTGTGTATGTAGGTTCCTTCAGAAAATTAAAAATAAAGCTATCATATGATCCAGCAATTTCACTTCTGAGAATATTCATAAAGGGAAGAAAAACACTAAGTTGGAAAAATATCTGTACCTCCATGTTCATAGCAGCAGCATTTACAATATGATAGCTGAGACATGGAAACTATCCTAATACCTAAGTGTCCTTTGATAAATGAAACTCACAACTTAATATCTATCTATCTATCTATCTATCTATCATCTACACACCCATTCATCTATCTGTATATGTCTATAATAGAATATTACTTAGCCATAAAAATGAGAAAAATTCTCATTTGGGACAACATGGACGGACTTAGAAAGTATTACGCTAAGTGAAATAAGTCAGACAGAAAAAGACAAATACTGTATGTTCTCAATTATATGTGAAATATAATTAAAGAACAAAACAGACTTCTGGCCAAGATGGAGGCATAAGTGGACGCACCATATCTCCACGTACAACCAAGATTGGAACAACAACAATTCAGAGACAGAATAACACCCAGAACTGACAGAAAATTTATCTGAATGGAAGTCAGACAGCCAAGAAGTTTGAAAGAGACCCGTTCATCCAGACTGGTAGGAGAGGCGGAGACAAGCAGGTGGCCGCGGGTCACAGCGGGGAGAGCAGGGAGAGTTGGGCAAGTTGGGCACAAAAGGCAACCAGGAGCGCATAAGGCATCTGGGGCGCGCAAGATCGCAGTGGGTGGACCCTGAACATGCAAGCGGCAGCTGGTGGACCCAGTGAGGTGGCGATTGTGGAGCAGGGCAGAGTGCGCAATCCAGGATCCCAGGGAAGGGACTGAGGTCCCACGGGGAATGGAGCTACCACCATTGTTCCTTCTCGACCCCGCCCTCACATACAACATCACAATCTAGCGACCGGGGTGCCCAGCCCTGGTAAACACTTAAGGCTCCACACCTCACCACATCAGGAGCAACCAGACCCCCCCGCCCCCCAAAAAGAGAGAGATATGGCTCAAACAGAAGAACAAATCAGTGCCCCAGAACTCATCCTTTTGAGTGACTAAGAGATAGCTAACCTATCAGATGAACAGTTCAAAACACTGGTGATCAGGAAGCTCACAGAATTGATTGATTTTGGTCACAAATTAGATGAACAAATGCAGGTTACAATTAAAGAAATGAAGGAAAATGCACAGGGAGCCAATAGTGATGGGCAGGAAACTGGGACTTAAAACAGTAGAGTGGACCAGAAGGAAGAAAGAAACAACCAAACAGGAAAGAATTAAGAAATAAGAATTCAGGAAAATGAGGAGAGGCTTAGGAGCCTCCAGGACATCTTTAAACATTCCAACATCCAAATTATAGGGGTACCAGAAGGGGAGGAGGTAGAGCAACAGATTGAAAATGTATTTGAACAAATAACAAAGGAGAACTTCCCCATTCTGGCAAAGGAAATAGACTTCTAGGAAGTCCAAGAAGCTCAGAGAGTCCCAAAGGAGTTGGACCCAAGAAGAAACACACCAAGGTGCATCAAAATTACATTAGCTTATAAGTATAAATAAGTAATATTTAACACGATAACTTATAAATAAGTAATATATAACATGATAACTATAGTTAACACTATAGTATGATATACAAGTATAGAAAAGTTGTTAAAAGAGCAGATTCTAAGAGTCCTCATTATTAGGAGATTTTTTTTCTTTTTATTGTATCTATACAAGATAATGGTTTTAACTAAACCTATTGTTGTAAACATGTCAAACATATGTAAATCAAATCATCACGCTATACACTTTAAACTTGTACAGTGATATATGCCAATTATTTTTCAATAAAACTAGAAAAAGTTAATAGATATAATAATGTCTACTTCATAGGAGTTCGATGAGAATCAAATAAGCTAAATTCTGTAAAACAAAAAGTATCATAAATGACATTGAGTAATCACTTGACAAATATAAGGAATTCCTATTATCTAGTTTCTTCAGATGAACAGGTAAAGACTGGCCTAACCTAACTGAGACACTCCATACTTCAGCAGAGTTCAGTTATAGGTTTTATTGTTTTATGAAAAAAAATAGGAATAGAACGGATGGTTCTTAACTGGGAATACTTTGAGGACCACTAGGAAACTCTAGAAGACACAGTCCACTAGACTTTCCCAAAACAAGACATATTGAGGTATGCAGAACTGCCTCAAGTGCACATTTATTTATTAATATTAGCTAAGAGTTCCAATCATTTCAACAGTTTCTTCTCAAATTTCTGTGAAAATAATATCACTCTTAGGGGGAAAGGGGGATGTAGGACTAGCCATACTGGTGCTGCTAGATGCATAGATCCATGGTGCTTCTCTCTACCTTTCTCCCATCATGACACATACAGAAAATGACACCCTTACAGCACACTGGGGTGAGTAGACAAGGCTGCTCATGACTGATGAAGACTGGTCTAGAGGATCTGGCTTCCTACCTCAACAGATCACCACAGGTATCTATGAGAGGTCAGATACCTCAGCACCCTGGTCTGAGGCTGACATGTGCTGGTTGGGGAGTTCTGGCTTCAGGGGCTTTCACAAAGGTCCAAGGCATGGTGTATAGGGCCCAAGAGAGAGAAGAACTTCAATACTTCTCATTTTCTTCTAAGACTAATATAGTTAATTTATTTTATAGCTTAGTTTCTGAATATTATAATGGATGGACTATTTACATAATCAAATTTCAGTATCAGTAGAAACATTCTTAACTTGTTGCAATAGTCAGGATAGGCAATGCTATGCTTTCATAACATATTAAGCATCTGTATCTTACTTAATACACATGCTACATACTTAGCTACATGCTCATGCTTATTTCTTATTCATGTAAATGTTAATGGGGATGATGTCCTGTCTACATCTTATTCAAAACTCTCTATAACACAAGTTTGCTAAATCTCAGAGAAGAGATGTCGGGGAAGGAGAGAGATGGAGGAGAAATGGAGATGACTCTTAAACTGCAGCCTAGAAGCCACTTCTGAGAATTTGTTCCACATCTAACAGCCATGGGAGCCAGGGAAGGTACAGGGGCACACTGATAATTGATGAGCGCTTCTTCCTCACTTAATAGAAGTACTCTTGAGTTTTAGATCATATATTAGGTTCTGATACCTTATTAACTTCTGCTACTCTTCTTTTAGCAAACCATGTCTCAAGTCACAGAGACTCAGCAGGGAAGAGGCCCACTATGTACAAAATATCATAGAAAAAAATACATGTACTTACATATGTTCAAAAAAGGTATTAGACTAAATATCATGGTCTGAACCCTTCTCACAGCTATTAGAGAAACATCTTTGGTGGTTTTATCAATCATATTAAAGATCATGCTCTGGATAGACACAACTCTATCATTTTCTTAATTTTGCACTCAAATTGCTTTTCTCCTGACCTTATTGGTGTTTGGTATACTTCATTGTAGCATTATCTGTACAGTGTCATCAATGTGTCCCTTTTTCCATGAGCATGCTGTATAAAATTTGAAAAGTTGACATAAACTGAGCCATTTTAAAATGCAGCCAGAGCAGCATGTTTTGCTTCTCGATGCTCTGGATTGTTTGAACTAGGCCAGACCTTTAAATAGGGCCAAATCAGCGCTGTCTTCCAAACAACTGTCTGTTAAGCTAACAGGAAAGCCAACACCATGACTACAAGGGCTAATGTTTATGACTTCTCTGTTTGGAGATAGAATCAATAACAAATCATATATAAAGAGGAATTCAGCTATAGAACCAATAAGAATTTATTTCTTCATTCATGTAATGAAAGTCTTTCCTTTTCTTATAAAAGCCCTTGCCCTCATCCTATAAGTGGGGCACTGTTTGGGTTTCTGCCGGAATCTATCCTCCCCAAATTGTAATTCTATAATCCTAAATAAATGCTCATTGCCTCTCATTTTGGCTTTTTAATTTTAGGCTAACAAAAATTAGTTTATTCCAAAAATCTCACAATATTACCCCCTACTCACCCTTTCCCTAACTGGGTGTTAAGACAGGTAATGGATATATCTCAGTGTTCTATCCTTCCTTCCTTAAACTGAATTAAATTAATTTTGCAAGGTGAATTTGGTGAAGATGATTAAATGCTTTAATTGAAGCTTAAGTCCAAAGCAACTAACTCCATATCCTCCATTGAAAAAAATATTCCTTTGAATCAAGTCTCTGGACTTAGAGATCACATAGGGCAGTCATATCCTTAGTTGTTACAAAGCTAAAAATTAGGCTATGGGCATAAAATTAGCTGAACTGATGCAATGGGACTTTACCACTTCAAAGAGGATTGGGAAGGAGGCTGAGTGCAGCTAATTAAACTGTGTATTTAAATACAATTGCAATAAATGGGACTGGAGGGTTGAATTCTTATCTATGTTCTCAATGCAAACGTTAGGACAGTGTGACATTTCTACTAGCAGATAAAGGAATTGGGTCCCACAACAGAAAACTTAATAAGGATAATTCTTCCTAGTTCTATGAGAAAAGTAGACCATATCTAAGACCCACTCATTTTAGAGGGCCAGCTTTCATTTATGTTGTTTCTATATTATTTCCATCAGTTAGAAGGAAAGGAGCACAATAGATCATTTGATAATAGTACTACACCTATAAACTCATTTTTCTCTTCTAAAGAGTCCCAGCACAGAATTATTTTGTTTACTGGTAGAAAACTGCTGACTCAGTACAAGACATGATAATACCACTGCCCTTCCTTGATTTCATTCTAGTTCTGCTTGTCTTATTTCTTTTCTTTAGTCATAGCCAAAATTTTGACATCCATTCAAAGATGAAGTGTGGAAGAAAGAGAGGGAGGGAGGAAGGGAAAGAGGAAGGAAGGAAGGAAGGAAGGAAGGAAGGAAGGAAGGAAGAAGGAAGGAAGGAAGGAAGGAAGGAAGGAAGGAAGGAAGGAAAGAAAGGAACTTCTCTTTCTTCACATATGAAGAGCAGGAAACAAGCAGAGCAGAAGTGGCATCCACTCCTATGCAGAAGGTATGGAAAGAATATCTCCTGCCCAGTCTTGTCCAGGAGCCTTCAGAAGGAACAAATGAAGCACCTTTCACGGGTCTCTGTGTGCTCACTCATGCATGTGCATCTTCCCACACATGTACACACACTGGGATACATAATTTTAAATGTTCAAGTTGCAAGTTAAATAGAATAAGTCCATCTAATTTTTCATACAAGATTGTTAATTCTATCTATCTATCTATCTATCTATCTATGATCTAAAGCCTTGATTGAAATTTGACTATGCAAATTTCTCCCACACACTAGCTGTCATTTCTCGCACACACTAGCCTCCAGTAACCCTACTAAAACTCTCTGGGCAAGGATTACAGGGCAGGGGTGGGGGTGGAAATCTGAGCAAAGGCTTGTGGGTCTGAGGATGTGCAACTATTTCTGTTTGCAGTTAGAGATGCTAATGAAATTAACTGAGGGACCCTCTAAATGTGCTACTTTGGTGGGAATGCAGATTGGTGCAGCCATTGTGGAAACAATATGGAGTTCGCTCAAAGAATTAAAAGTGGAACTGCCTCATGACCTAGCAATTTCACTTCAAGGAATTTAGCCAAAGAAACATGAAACACAAATTTGGAAAGAATATGAGATATGCATGCCTACGTTCATTGCAGCATTATTTACATAGCCAAGATGTGTAAACAGCTCAAATGCCCACAGGTAGATGAGTGGATAAAAAAGTTGTGGTACATTTACATAGTGGAATACTACTCAGCCTTTTAAAAAAGGAAATCTAGCCTTTTGCAACAGCATAGATGGACCTGGAGAACATTATGCTGAGTGAAATAAGCTAGTCAGAGAAAGGCAAATATCATATAATTTTACATGTATATGGAATCTAATGAACAAAATAAACTAACAAACCAAATAAAACAGGCTCAAATCTGTCAGAGGGGATGGGGTGAAAAAGAGAAGGGATTAAGAAAAAAAATCTCATAGACAGACAATAGTATGGTCATTACCAGAGGAAAATGGGGCGTGGGGAGAGACAGGAGAAAGTAAAAGGGCAATGAATGGTGATGAAATAAGACATGATTTGGGGTGGTGAACACAAAATACAATCTACAGATGGTGTATTATAGAATTGCACACTTTAAACCTATATAATTTTATTAACCAATGTAATCCCAATACATTCGATTTAAAGGATATATTCAAGGCATTTTAAGGTCTTTCCTCTCTCCATCCTCACCATACGTACTCAATGAAACACACTGTGAAAATACAACTTAAAAGCAAAATGAAATTCTATGGGTTAACTACCATTAATATGAAAACACAGAAATAATTACTTGGAGTTCTGTTTGCTCATGCCATGGTAATGAGCACAGGTTGGCAGTTTTCAATTCGGCTTGGCATGATTCTGCAAACTGACAAATTAGCTTCATTTTTATTTAATTTGACTAACAATCAGAGGTATGAAAACTCACACATACACACATTTCCTGTCAAAATTCTCTCTTTAGACCTTATTCTGTTTTGAATGCTTTCCCACAAATAATTGGCAATAACAAACATTTTAGGAAAAGAACTTTACTTTTCTAGTAAAGTCTAAGTGAACTTCTATTTTTTAGAGTTTTTTTTGAGCTGTAAAGTTCATTTTTACTGCATTCTCACTTTTGGAAAATTGCCATTTCTGGTAGGACAGGTGTTTTGATATTCCATTCACTACATGACAACCATATTTTCTTCTTTCTCATTTACCTGGGAGAGAATTCTCTTATGTAGGTGCTATGCTGTCTACTCAACACAAATGTCTGCATTCTTGGCTTTCTGAAGGGAAGACTGAGGCTAATAACTAGATTAAATAACTTCAGGACGTGATAGGTAATGAGAGGTGAAGCTGGGATTCAAACCGAGGCCAGTGTGACACCAAATCACAATTTTTCCATTAACATAATGGAAAACATAACATCACACTCACTTTTTGATGAAAGGGGTTATTATATCTTATGTTAAGCTAAAGAAGAAGAAGGGAAAAATCCATTTTTTTCTACCCACTAAGATACATCATGTTTAGGAAAGTCTATTTGTAGTATCTTTAGGTCCTCTTGTTTGCCAAATAGATTTACTAGATTTACTAAAACTTTAAGCATGACATTAACTGTATAAATTTTAGGAAATACTAGGGAATACAAATCACCTGCACTCTTACCACTCACTGTTCATTCACATTTGAATGAATATATATATCCTTACACACTATTATATATACACACACATATAGTGACATTACTATATAAATAGGAACTTTTGTAACTTGCTCTACATTTTGCTCTGTATTTTATGAACACCTATTAATATCACTAAATATTAGCCTAAATTTTATTAAATTAAATACTCCTCTAAAATAACACATTGAAGTACATGGTGTATATTTATAATACCAGAAACTTTAATCTTACTGCTCTATATTTCTCATTAAAAAGATGAAAATAATAACAATCACTGTCAAGTCAACTAGGAGGATTATCTGTGGCAGCCAATTCTTTTCAAATAAGAAAGTTCATGAGAAACTACACTAAGCGTTCCAGTAACTAAAACTTTGCCTATGTTCATGATGACTTCTACTGTATAAATGCTTCAAAGTAGAACTGTTCATGAAATTCAGAAACTGATTACAAGCTTTTTTGGGGGGTCCCAGGTTTTCTGTCAGGGAGACTGCAGCAATTCCTAACCCCACCAGCAAGCAACATATGGAGGAAGTGAGTGTCACCCCGAATTATTGCCAGCGATGAGTTTTAAGTTTTACTACTACTACTGCTACTATTTTAAATTCTTTCTAATATGTATAGGCAAAAAATGTATTTTACTTACCTTTACAATGGTATCATTTAGTTTTTTATATGTCTTTACAACAGCTTAATACTTTGTGTTTTCCCACCCCCAGCACTTACCCCGTGACATCCCTTTTCCTTGAAAGACCACTTTCCATTCACAGTCTCTTCATCTTTTCCAGATCTTCTGGAAGGTCCCTTTAACCACCATCCCCAGCCAGAACCCAGTTTCCTCCCTGAGATCCTAAAGCAGTCATTCTTATTACTCCTTATTAGGTAGTTAAGTGTACACATCCATGCAGCATCTCCTGCATGGTTGGTTGTTGTTCTGAACTGTTGCTGAATTTTGAATTAACTTTCCCTCCTGCAGGCTTTTCTTTCGTGCTTTTTGACCATGCACCTAGTAGATATAGTAGAGTGCCTGCAATTAGAATTCTGGTAGTATCTACCACGTGTGTTTCTTTCCTGGCATTCTCAGCTATACATTGTTATATATGTTTACTACCTTGTGTAGTATCTCTCCTCCTCCTTACATTCTAAACTCTGGGATGGCAAGATTTATGTCCATGCAAATACAGTGCCTAGCTCTGTAGCTGGCATGTGGCAGACCCCTAATAAGTATTTGATGTTGGTTGAATTAGAGGAATAAGCGAATTTATCATGGACATAATATTCCTTTCTTCAACCCTAATGAATACATGATCAGGAACAAACTTCTTAGGGCTAGATGAATCAGGGCTAATAGCACAAAAACATGTACAGTTGGATAAATTTAATGTTTTCATCATGTACTAGATTAGTAGATCTCATGGACCAGTAGGGCTAATGCTTTTTACAGTAAAGGCTCTTTGTCTCTTTTTTTCTTTTTTTGTATGAAGCAAAAGTCACTTGCGAATTCAGAGGTGTGACTTAGGCTTAGGCCAGAGAAACTTCCGCAAGCTGTATCCTTCTTTATCATTTCCTCCAGACCCTCTGCCCTTTCCCAATCTACTCATAATATAGTTACTTAATTCCTTTTCTGATTTTGCATCATTCAGAACCTCTTTTTGAGCAACCTGCTCAATTAGAAAGGTAGAAAGCTTCTAATCAGCCGGCCCTATTCTGTGCCCATGGTAATAATAAACCACCTCAGTCTGTCAACCCAGCACCTTTTCCCAGCATCACATTGACTTAAAACTTTTATAATGTGCATAAAGGGAGATTTAAGGCAATAAAACTTAATGTTAATGATGGGAATCTAGCAGTCAACACCACTCCTTCTCCCGACTTCACAAATCAAGCACAATGCTAAGAGGAAAACGAGCATCAATGCATTGTAACCAGAACACTTAAAAGCTGACCTGGAAGAGCCCTACAGCAATATGGAAAGGGTATATTTTAGTCTGAGCTGACGGATTCATTTGTGGGGGATGGTTGTTGGTTGCATTTATTTTATGGCTGCCAACATTAATAGGTTTGTAGCTAAGAGGAAAAATAAGTTTCTTGAGTGTTCAGTTTCAGAAAGAATTAAGTGAGACTCATTAGACAACATGCTAATTCTAGGAAGCTGCTAGAGATTTGGATGTTCCCCACTCCCCCAATGCAGGTATGTAGTAAGAAATGGCACTTTCTAAGTCTTACACTAGCAATAGTACTGATTACTGAATTCATATATAAAGGAAGGGAGCCGTTGTTAGAAGGCCTTTAAGAACATTGCCTGGAACCCTGACTGGTGTACTGGTGTGGCTCAGATGGTTGAGCATCATCCCACAAAGCAAAATTCAGTCATCAGTTCAATTCCCAGTCAAGGCACATGCCTGGGTTATGGCTGGTCCCAAACCTGTTTGCAGTGGGGACCTATTCTGACAATGTTCTCATCAGAAATATTTTTTTCATTGGTTAATAGTCATAAATGTGATCTTTGATTTTTTTATTATTAATCAACAGATTCTTTGTCCAAAAAAAGGTTTTAGGTACTGGGGAAATGTATGATAAAAGTGAAAAAATGGACCTTCCATGCCTCAGGGGATTTGCTCCCTACTTAGAGAAGTAAGGCACAGTCACAAAGTTTTCCACTCTGACCTCTGGTTATGAGCACAGGAGTTCACTGAAGGCAGGCTCCATGGCCCTGGGGGAAAGGCCTCACTGCTTCTCTTAGAAAATATGATGGAAAGACAGCCAAGATTAGGTTGATTCCCTGCTCCCACAGTTCCTTCTTCACTGCAAACACAGAAGATGTCCACCGACAGGTCCACAGGAAACATTATGCCCTGTTATTCTTCTTAGATCTATCCATTTGTTTGCTAACAGCCTTAGGCAACACAGGCAAGGCCTGCACTCTCATCTGAAGATGGTTTTGTCAAGGATTTTCTCTTTGCCAATTACTCAGACATTGCTTTAGATGCACAGCTAAGCCATTCAGGCTTCTATCCAGCCTCACTATGGACAATGCCAGAAGAAATAGAAGAAGCTCCCATAGCAACCAGTCCTCTTGGAACCTGAGGGAACACAGATGTGACTACAGCACAGAGATTAAGGAACTGCCATATGGCAAAAGGGTCCTCTACTTGGCCCTGGCTGGTGTAGCTCAGTGGATTGAG
Source organism: Phyllostomus discolor (assembly GCF_004126475.2). Taxonomy (NCBI): domain Eukaryota; kingdom Metazoa; phylum Chordata; class Mammalia; order Chiroptera; family Phyllostomidae; genus Phyllostomus; species Phyllostomus discolor. Next base: position 200,513,774 of record NC_040903.2, on the reverse strand, counting down.
CGCGGGCTGCAAACCAAAGTGTCGCAGGTTCGATTCCCAGCCAGGGTACATGCCTGGGTTGCAGGCCATAACCCCCAGCAACCGCACATTGATGTTTCTCTCTCTCTCTCCCTCTCTCTCTCTCTCCTCTCTCTCTCTCTCTCTCTCTCTCTCTCTCTCTCTCTCCCCCTTCCCTCTCTAAAAATAAATAAATAAATCTCTTAAAAAAAAGGGTCCTCTACTTTACAAAGATGAAAGAGAGGCATAGTGAGATTCTGGAGCCTGGAAAGTGATATTGTAATCTGATTATTAAGCTGGACTGAGTCTAAGTTAGATTCCTGTGATTTGCAAAATTACCCAGCCCCTCTAAGCCCCTAAATCCCAACTCTGCCTCTCCCCTATGCTACGTAAGTCTGATTAAAACAATTGATGAAATGTTAGGGCTTTGAATTATAACAGCTATAATATTCTCCTCTCTCTCTCTCCCCTCCCCCCATTTAGACAAAAATAAATCAACTCCTGAAATGCCATCTGGTAGCAGGTCTATCCATGTGCAGGCTCAGCTTCCAATCCCAGAAGTCCTGAAAAGTGAGAACCATTTTTCCTCTAATAGAGGTGGAAGGGAGGCATTTTACTTACACTACATTTTCAGGGAATTGACTCGTTAGACAGCATGGTGGACAAAATCAATTACCATCTTCCAAAACAAAGCCTGCCTTATCTACTTTGTATGCAAACATGGCAAGAGGCATGCTGAGACCCTATTAAATCTTTGCTCCTTTAGGCAACAACTCTCAACATGACAATGAAGAAATGCTTGACTATTAGTCTACAATATATTTTTATTTTGTACTTGCTGAGAAGAGCTGTATTGAAGGGATTAAGAAGCATGGCTACTTGAAAACTGCATTAACTGCAGAGTTTAACCAGTGTAGGTCCAGCAAGTTCTCATACAGTGAATATGGTTTTGTTTTCCATCCCAATGTAAATTCCACAATCTAGTTGCCAATAGTGCTACCCAACTAGAAAGGAAAGCAATAGAAACAACAACCAAAAACCAACCAAACAAACAAAAAACAGAACCCAGTTGGCTGTCTGGTAGTCATAGTCACTATTTCTATGATACAATGTAAATTTGCCTATAAAGCCATGTTTTTCATATATCGACTGAAGATAAAAAACAAGTGGAATTTTTTTTACAAAGTAGCTTTAAAATAATCTTTGATTAAAAAAAATGTGCGCCCGCCGACACCCGCTAACTCTGGCAGCTTTGGCCTGAGTGAAGTGCAGCAGGTCTCCAAGAAGATGCTTTAAACGCGTGAGATAGCGGAAAGCTCCCCGTGGAGCATCTGGGGAAGAAAATATTTTAAACTGTAGTGATCGTCAGCTTGATTTGTGAAAGCTTCCATGGCATTCTTGTAGGAAAGAGAGTTCACAGATTACAGAGGTGCAGGAATATGTATCTGAGAACTGCAATGCCCTCTTTTCTTCTTCAGAAGATCCACTATCATTTTATCTTTAAAAATGTTGGCTAAGATATCCTCAATTCCTGCTGTTTCTTGCTACTCAGGAAGGTAGTTAGAAACAGAGCCCTAGCATGAAAAAAAAAGCTTTATGATTGATGCATAGACTTATTTACTTTCCTGTATAAAAGTCACCAGACTATAGAGGAGCAATGCGGGAAGCCACCAGTAGGACTGGTGTGTGAAAGATAAAATTCCTGGGTGTGCGCTGATCTAACCTGAGAGGGCACAGATGAGAACTCAGAGGCTGCATGGAAGGGAAATCTCACAGGCTCCTTTGCATCCCTCCCTTGAAATGAGCAATTCTGACCATGTGTCTCTCTCCTGCTTCACAACTTCCAATGCCGTTACTTTGCCCTCCTAGAAGAAGTCCAGATATCCTGGTATAGAAAATCTTTCAAGATCTATAGTCTCCTACTGCTCCAGTGTCAATGTGGGCAGACCTACATCTTCTTCTCTACATTGTAGTTATCTTGAATGACTACATCTTCCCTGGAAGCTTCATACTGTTTTTCACCTCCATTGCTCTGCCTTGCTCCATAACCTCTCTATACATATTTCCCCGACAACCACCTATTAAAGACTGAAGGGGTGCCATTGCCCTTTCAAGAAAGGCTTCTCTGGCTCACCGAATTGTCTTAGTCAATTTCTAGAAATCTCTTCACAATAAAAAGGAAAGTTTGACCCAGGATTGTATACCTAGTCAAACTATGCTTAAGTATAAAGTCTACAGGAAAACAGTCTTTAATAGGCAAGAACACTGGGGATAGTGAAGAAACTATTAGAACAACTTAAGTCAATCAACACATGACTGGAGAAACTATGACAAAGGGACTGGAGGTAGATAGACTGCAGTCCCTGAAGAAGGACTATGTCTGATGGAATGTGGATGTGTGGCAGTCCGTAGTGAAACTGAGATATGCCCTCACAATGCAGAAATGAAGCAACTAAAGATAGCTGGAGGAGGAAAGAAGGTAGTGGATGCCTGAAATTGCAGACAGTACCAAACTCCATACGTCTTACGCTATTCTTATACATACATATTTATGATAAGGTTTAATTTATAATTTGGCACAGTAAAAGATTGACAACTAATAATAAAATAGAACAGTAATAACAATATATTGTAATAAAAGGCTATGTGAGTGTGACTTTATTAAGTGAAGTAAGGGTCACTTGAGCACAAGCACTGTGATTTCACCAATGTTGATCCAATAACTTAAGTGGCTACTAAGTGCCTAACAGGAGGGTGGCACATGCAGCAAGGATGCACCGAACAAAGTGACGTTTCCTGTCCCAGGGGGAATGAAGTGGGATGGGGTGAGATTTCCTCATGCTACTCAGAATGGCATAAAATTGGAAACTTATGAATTGTTTGTTTCCGACATTTTTCACTTAATATTTTTGAACTGTATTTGGGTGTGGGTAACTGAAACTGTAGAAAGTGAATCGTGGATAAGGGGGTAGGTACATACCCCCTTAGGGAGAAAAACTTATAGGAATAAAGCTAACAACAAAGTGTGAGATTTATATAAAAGGCATCAAATAAAATTTAAGAACATGAGAAGGCATATCATGTCCTTGGATAGAAATACTCATACAGGCCATTAAGGTTATAATTCTCTTTAACTTAAAAATTAGCATTATCTCAATAAAAAAAGCATAGGTATATTTTTGTTTTCTATGTTTTAATGTACGTTTTCTAAGATATATGTGTACCTACACATACTTTTTAAAAAGTATAGAAGTGGATTTTAAAGTTTATGTATTAAAAATGACAACAGTAAGGAAAGCTCTTGAAAGAAAGGGGAAGAATTAGCCCTCCTAGATTTTACAATTTGTTATAAGGCTCCAACAACTAAGACATACACCTGAACAGACTGACCAATATAGCAGAATGAAAGTGCAGAAGCAGACCCCACAACATTTGGAAACTTAGAATGTCACAGCAGTGGCTTAAGTTGGAAATGATGGTCTATATGGGCATTGTTATTGGGGTGCCTGGGTAGCCATCTGGGGGAGAAAAATAGATATACATATATATTTCACACTTGTAGGGATAAATTCTACAATACATATAGTAAAAAATTAATAAAGAGAACAAAACCATAGTGCTGACAGAAAATGGGGGAAGATTACTTTACAACCCTAGAATGTGAAACGTGTATTTTATAACTAATTCTCAAAATATAGGCACCATAATCAAAAAGATTGACAATTCCACCTTATAAAAACCAAAAGCTCAGGGGCAAAGCTATACACAAAAATCAAAAGGGAAACTGTAAGCCATGATTGAGAGGGCAGATTGACCACCCATCACACAGAAAGAGTTAAGTCTTTCTGTAGAAATCAATGTAAAAAAACAGGAAACTAATTAAAAGGTGGGCAAAATATATTAATAGACAATTCACAGAAAAAAATAAAAGTGGCTCTTCAACAGTTATAATAAGGAAAAAATTAAAACGGCACTGAAATGCCATTTTCATACCAGACTGGCAAATGTCCAGAAATTGGACAATGTACTCCATTGTTAAGGTGATAGGAAGCACTTTCATTCATTGGGGATGGGCTGTAAATTTATATGTGTATAAAGTTTATGAAGGGCAAATGGGCAGTATTTATTGAAGTTACAAATGCATACATGCCCTAGCCCTGTAATTCTACTTTTGAGAATGAATGTTCCCTAAAGATATATCCAAATACGCATAAAAATGAGCCACTTATAAGGCTAACTGTAATATTACTTGTAATAGCAAACAGCAGAGAAATGGTTAAATAATTATGGCATGTTCATGCAATGAAATATAATATAGCTGTGCTGATATGGAAAAATGGCTAAGGTATATATATGAGAAAAACAAGGTGAAGAGCTACCTATACAGTATGCAACTTGTTTAAAAGGCGATGCATTGAGAACATATGCTTGTATTTGCTTGCACGCATATAGACATAAATAAACTGGAAGCACAGAAAACCAGTAAGCGGTTCATGTCTGGAGCGGCGAAGGAACAGAATGGGGGGATGCATTGTTTTTCTTTTTCTTTTTTGTGTTTGCAACTATACTATTATCTGTCCAAAAATGTAACAAACACGTTGAGTTAAAAACTAGAAATCTCCCACAACAATCCATGAAACAATTATAAAAATTCAACACTCCCTAAGATAAAAATGCATCTGTCCGTCCAGTCTCTCATACCTTGAAGTTCTTTAACCACTCCTTGAGTTGAGTAGGCAATAGCAATTGGATCTTTAAATCATATTTTCAAACTCTCATGTGCATGGAGAGCACCTGCGTCCAGTATCTACTTCCAATCTGCCCAGGACAGTGATTGAGGGCAGCATTAACTTGGCTGCAAGCCAGAGGTATGGGCTCACTGCCATTTGCTCTGACTCTAGTACTCGGGTTGTCTTTGTGCCAATTGGGGCAGGCCAGCTGACTTGGGCTCCTCCTGGAAACCTTCATTAGATGGCACACAAATGAGTTAACTGATCTGCAAAGCCCTAAGCTTTGTAGTGCCCTAGGGGAAAAGAGCCAGAGGCCTTCCTGGCTCATGCAAGCTCTGAGATGTCTTTAAATTCAAATAAGTATTTCTCTTGGGGCAGTTTAGCTTAAAAGGTCACAGTCATAAAAGTCACTCTTTTTGTTGGTCCACCTTTACTCTTAGCCAACATTTCTTTGTCCAAGTGTGTTTTGAGTTTGTAGCTCTTTTGTAAACACACCAATCTTCCATAAGGGAAGAAGGAAGCCACTTTAGATAGCATATGTATTTTATGACAAGCTAAACAATGTTACATCCTGCCACAGTTTTCCCAGAGAATCAATGCAGACTTGCCCACTTATCTCCAAAGTGTCATTATTCCTTCATGGTAAAAGAACCCTGTTTTTTTTTTCTCTCCCATACTTGGAATAAATCAAGGTACTCTGGAAGGGAAAAGGTTAGATTCTTGTCATATACAGATTTAATTCTGAAAGTAGAACAAACAAACCCAAAACAAGAGAAAGAAGGAGGAGAGAATGGTGAGGAGGAGGAGAGGACGGAGCAGAAGGAGGAAGAGAAACAGGAAAAGAAGGAGGAGGAGCAGGAGGATGGGAAACAGGATGGGCAGGCTAGATCATAAGCACATACAGGAAACTAGGGACTGTGTAGGCATTATGATCTTTCTTCAACAAAAGCTTTCTTGCCCCAACTCCTGGGAATGCTGTCAGCAGGGGCCTATGACTGTCACTCTCTTCAAAGTTAGCCTCACTTGCAGTGACCATTCTTGCCCACAGTCAACCCACGTTCAGGCATAGCCCACATCCAATGACATAATTGCATGAAAATCTGGCCTTCTCAGCCCAACTTGGAACAATTCCAAAGGGCTAGCTTAGCTCCTTTTGCCAGAACATCTTAAGCAGTTGGCTGAGGCTGCTGTGGTATCTGAGAGAGTTCACCTTCTCGCTGGGCCCCATCCCACTTCCTTCCTCTCTCTTCCACAGGCGTCCATCTCAAGGAGACTCCTGAATACAAACCGTGCATGCTAAATTCAGAGTCTGCTTCCCAAGGAGCCCAGCCAAGTTACAGCCAGGGCTTGAACATCTGCCTCCTCAGCCCTCAGAGCACTCTGCTTGGGATCTCATCACCTCTCTTCCTTTGTCAATGAAGACACAAAGACTGAGGGGGTTAAATGCTTCTCCCTGAAGTCTGCAATGAGTCAGCTGCAGGACTAAGATTTAAACCTGCAAATACATGAATGAAGAGCACCTGGTCTCTACATTCCAACACATTGCCCCCTAGACAGAACCTGAGAGAAAAGGAATCATTTCAAACTTTCTGAAAAGAAGCAGCCACTTGACTTGTGCACACAAAACGAGCCCTCTCTTCTGTTCTTCAGCAGGGAGCAGCAGGACCCAGTTTATCCGCAGCTTCTATCAAGCTGAGTCTCCTACAATGACCCTATTAGGTGAACCATGGTTCCAGCTTCAGCACCCAAGGCAGAGCCACTCAGCTTGAAGGTTGTGCTGCACATAGTAATTTGTAATTCTTTACAATTAGAATTGACCAAAATGGACATATTAACAGAATGGTCAATGAGTCTCCAACATAGTACATCCATTTCTACACAAGAAATAAGTTTAGGCTTCAAGGGCTGTTATTGCCAAAGAAACTGATGGAAATGCTTTAAGTATTTATTTTTCTGAGGGATACCTGCTACAGCTCATGATCAGATAATAATGGGAGGAGGGGAGCAGAGAGCAATGATGTTGTTTTTGCAGTCCTAAGTTGGACAAAATGACAGGGGCCATGAACTGGTTGCAGCCATGAACTGATGGGACAGTAAAGCTCTGGAACCTGTTAGAAAGAGGCTTAAGTTTGAAGCCACTACTTCATTCTAAAATGCTTCTTGATTTCTCCACTTACACGAGAATGGAACTGGGTAAAATTGTTGGAGAAAATAACAAGCATTTGAAATTTAAATGAGAAATGTTGGGGGAGGCAAAATAAAGTAGAATAAAAAATAAAATATATATGTTTCATACATACATACATATATATATACACAGACATACACACGTGTGTGTATGTGTGTGTTTAATTTCTATTAATCCTTCCTTTAATCTTTCCTGATTCAGTCCCAGAAAGTAAATGGTTGTTTGGAAACAGATTTCCTGATGTGATATATTGTATATTTGTGTTATATTTTTATATATTAGTTTGCTCTATTTAATCACTTTATGAGTGTATACAGTCCCTTGGAATGTAAATATTAATTTATTGGCATAACAACATTTTATGTTATTGAACACATTAAATTTAGCAATGTCCCTGGGTGCTGCTAACAGGAAGGATTTCTTATAATCAAATGACAAGCTGGGAGGCCAAATTATTTTGTTGAATTTGCACCCACGGTCCTATGATTTGGCGGCAAGAATGTCATCAGCAGAGCCATTAGTGCCACAGTAACCTCTATCTTTGCACATTTGCAAATTACAGATTCTCATCCTTGCTCTGATTAGTTCCTGAAGTGCTGAACAAGAACTTATAATTATGCACGGCAGTCCACTCTCCTGACAGACTGACATTACAATTTGTATCCAAGCCCATACAGCTACAGAATGTAAAAGTACTATTGAATGAAATTAGTTCATTTGGATCCACTTGTCTTAATGGAATGTGTCATTCATATTGCAGAACTGCTTTGTCTTTTATTCACCGCTGTGCGTGGCCTCCAGTGCTAAGGACAGATTATTTCCTCCCTCAATGAACAATTGCTTCCCCTTGGAGCTGCGTGGCAAAGGGTGGTTTAGTGGGTGGTGAAATGTTGTAAGGTCAGAAAATCAGTTTTCCTGTTATGAAATGACCACCAACTCTTTGATAATACAAGACAGGATTTCTTATACCTAAATACAAAAAAGAAAGAAAGAAAGAAAGAAAGAAAGAAAGAAAGAAAGAAAGAAAGAAAGAAAGAAAGAAAGAAAGAAAGAAAGAAAGGGAAAGAAAGAAAGAGAAAGAAAAATGTCTGAAAGATCCACTCCATCATCCATCATCACAGGAATCAAGAAACACATCATATTCCAGGGAAAGTATCATACTGCAAAAAATAGCTTTCCAATGTTCTGAAGACCTCAGAAAAATGCAGTATATGAATGACTAATGATTCACTGGCTTTTGTTCCACATACACCGGTCTTAGGGGGTTGTACCCCTGGTTATCCAGCAATTCAGACCTACGCCATTCATTTTACTCTTTCTCCTGTGTTAATCTGGCTTCATCCCATGCTAATAATTTAGCTGCAAAATCACATATATTAGCATCCCTCTTCCTTTGGCTAAGACTTTCAGTATATCATTATATTTCATTAAATCATCACAGATTTGCATAAGACATTTTTGGAGAAGTACATAGGTCCCATGCCATACAGAATAAATTGCACAGGTATAATTCCTAATCTGTGGATGCTTCCATTCTAAACAAGACAGACATGGATCAAATGGAGGCATAAATTGGTGGTGAACAGAGAAGAATTGAGGAGAACATATACAAACACCAGAATAAACACGGAACATACCATTCAATGTGGTGCACCTGTTACCACCGATGTTGTGCTCCCACCAATGTGGACTTGACTCGTTTGGCCCATTTGCCAATCTGGAAGTAAATAAACTTCACCATGAATGGCACCATTTATATTTGGAATAAGTGCCCATTGTAAGAATTATAAAGAGAAATGTTACTGTTTTTGAACTAAGGTTTAAACACTGACCTGACCACTATTATATCCTAGCTCCATGCTTTTATAGCGATGGCAGTAAGCATTTCCTAGAGGGCTTATTCTATGCCTAGAATGGTACTGTGAGCTTTCTATGTATCATCTCCTCATCATAGTCATCTGGGATATGTCCCATAATTATTCCCATTTTATGAGGACACAGGACCTTGGACATACTGGGAAAATTACCCTCAGGTGGCATAATTTCCCCTCTCAGACTCTAGAGCCCACAGTCTCACCAACTAATAGTTTTACTGTTTGTTATAATAGAGAAAACTATTGCAGAGCTCTTCCTTGGATGCCATTTTCAAAACTTTCATGAAGTGGAAATATTATATTGGTAATTTTTTAAAGTTACTTACTCTGAGCTTGGAAAGGTCATCCAGTTGAGACAAAAAAGGACTGGAGAAAGAGGGAAAGTAGGATTTGCAGCAGGGCACAACACAGTCCATAGGCACAAGTCAATTCATTTTTTGGTTGATGGAGTTGAACTACTAAACAGGAATACATTTGCAAAAACGAAGGAAGCACAATGTTCAGATGGAGAGAGGCAGGAAGTACTCTTTGGAATTAATCAGCAAAACAGTCACTTAATAAGAAGGAGACCTATGCTGACCAGTTTCAAACTACCACTCTGCTCAACAACAAACACAGCCGGCCTTCCCCATCCACAGGTTCCGCATCCAAAACTTCAACCAACTGTGCATCAAAAATACTAAAAAAAAATGCTACTTTGCTCCTGATGTGTAGTGTGCAGTTAGGCCTATAAGAGCTACATTGGTACTGAACATGTACAGATGAATAATAAAAACTATTTCATAGCATTTACATTGTATTGGGTATTATGAGTAATGTAGAGATTATCTAAATTATACGGGAGAATGCAAATAGGTTATATGCAACTACTGTGCCCCTTTATATGAGGGACTGAAGCATTCATGCATTTTGTTAGGAGAGTAGAAGGTTCTGAAAGCAACCTCTGACTCCAGATACTGAGAGACAATTACAGTCTGTTTCCAGTAACCTGAGACAGCCAGGGATAAGGAGGGCAAGGCATTTGGAGAGCCAATCCTTTTGTGCTTTTAAAGCACATAGAACATGAGAAGAAGTGACTCAGAGACTCCACTGGGCCTGGGAACAAATCTCACTCTTTTCTTTTTGGAGTAATCTTTTGTTTCATTCTGTTGGACTTGTTTTTTTATTGTTTTAATTAAACTTACTGGAGTGACATTGGTCAATAACATTATATAGGTTTCAAGTGTATAATTCTATGATACATCATCTGTATAGTTCCTTGTGTGACCACCACCCAAAGCAAATATTCTGTCACCATATTTTTGACTCCCTTTACCCTTCACTGGCCCCCACCCCTCTTCCCTCTGGTAACCACCATATGTTGCCTATGTCTGAGAATTTCAGCTTTATATCCCACATATGAGTGAAATCATATGGTTCTTAGCTTTTTCTGTCTGACATTTTGCTTAGCATGAGATTCTCAAGATCCACCCATGTTGTCGCAAATGGCAGTGTTGCAACTTTTCTTATGGCTGAGTAATATTCCACCATACAGGGTCTGGCACAAATAACAGCCCTTTTTTATTACAAAATCATTTAGTACAAAACTATAAGCATGTAATTCTGTAACATAACAATATCACACTCAAGCACACCATATGAGATTTCAGGTGAAATGCTCAAATTAAAACTATAGATTATCGCACCCTACCAACCGCACTCAAGCAGGTGTTACTTCTGCCAGACTCTTTATATGAACCCCTTCCCTCACTCTCCTGTGTGCGCTGGAGTGTCAGATGGTGCCCTTTGTGGAAGGAATGCTCCTTGGCTTCTGTTTACGTTTCCAGCAGCTCTGCCAGTAACATTACCCTGGGAGATGTGCTGGGAAAATAAAGTTTCAATACAAATTCCACAATACTCATCTGGACACTTTGTTTTACCTGCTATGTTTCAAATGGGACTTCTCAGTCTGCCAAGGTAGGTAAAGCAATCCCACGACCCTTTCTGCGGTAGAACTGGGTTGGGGTTCTCTGCTTGCCTCTGTCTTTTGTTCTTTGCTTACTCCTTCCTTTTTAATAGAATAATTAAGAATCCTTCCAGAACCTAGAACCAAATACTCTCAAGCTGTTAACATTCTTTTGTGATCAACTCAGGACTGAGCAGATCAGACATTACAATGCATCTCTTGCTCAATGCCTGGGGTCTCACTGTGGAGCAGAGCATGCGAGGGGAACACACGAGGCAAGGAGAGGGCTCTCCTGCCTGAGCTGAGAGTTGTTTTTAATTACTCTCAGCTTCCTCCCGGATGCCAGGCAGCCTTGAGACATAGCTAAGCTGGAACGGCTCTTATTTCCCAAAAGGCCTCAGGGATATATATTGGCAGGAAACTGTTCAGAGACGTCCCTCAGAGATTAATGGTAGAATGCTATAAGCAGAGTCGATGCCTGTGAGAAATCAGATTTGGGGTAGATCAAGGACGTAAATATGTCTCTCAATCCCACCCTCCTAGTTAGTTCTTGCTATAACTGGTCAAAAAAAATCCATTCTGTTCATTTCTCAGTCCTGACGCTGGCTTTTCCCAGCCAGGTCTGCTCTCCTCTGTGGCCCTCAAGGAGCACACACGTTCCTATCACGAGGGAGGGCTGCAATGTATCAAGAATGGGCAAGGTGTTCTCCACCTGTTAACTTTGCTGGTAAGTCTTCCCTAGCTGTGTTCAATTCCTTATGATGTCCTCTACACACACGTCTTTCAGGAGACCATCAACTTCCGTGCTTTCGACTATCCTGAAACTCTACATGTGTCTATGCCTTTCTGATCTCTCACTTAAGTGCCCATTTCCAACAGCATACAGTGTGTCTCCGCTCGATTGTTTAGCCAATGACTCAAATTCAACTAACCCCAATTGTCCCTAACTAAATCCCCGTCTCAAGAGACCACTTTGACCGTAGTCTCATAGGTGAGATACACCCTTTGAGTGAACCCTCTGAAAACATTTTTGGCAAATGGAAAAGAAGCCTTTGGTTTACGCTCCTATGTTTTCTGTTGGCGTGTGTGTTCTGGCTTGGTCAATGCAACTGGGATTGACAGTTCCCTGAAGACCGTGTTGTAGGTTGGTGGCCCCTACATCTCTGAGAACTGCGCACTCAACAACAGGTGACGGATGGTTGATGCTATGGGAGAACCCTAGCCAATGATGTGATATGAAAGGCCTTACTGGGGATTTCTTCTTTTATCTTTTTGGAGGGTGTTGTTTCTCCGTTTTATTTTCTAAAACTTGTGGTTCATTGATTTGGTAGCAGAGAGATTCAATCTTTGTCCTAATTTTGATTTTGGACCACCTCTTCAGAGAAAGAATTCCGTTCTCTGAAAATTTAATCAAGCAAACAATGGATCTAAGGGTTGGAACACTGAGCTGGGAATTTCTCCCTCTTGACTAGAATGACAAATAGTGTTTCATGAAAAATGGGTTATTATTTGGTAAAGAAACTGATAGGATTCAACTCTAAAAAGTTATCCTCACATGTCCATAGGGCTATAGTCACTGGAAGTCATAGGGCAATGGAAAATATAAAGACCACACTGCCAATGACAATAGCTATCATTTATTAAAGGCACATGAGGTGCCAAGCACAGTATTATGTATTTCACACACATACCTTGTTTCACTAGCTTCTGTAGGTAGCCAAATGAACTAGGTATTATTCATCCTTATTCAACAGATTAAAAAACTGGAATGTAGAGAGCCTGAGGGATTTGTTCAAGGTCATGCGGTTCATAAGTAGCAGTGCCCAAGTTCAGTAGAATTTGAAACCGGTGTTTTTAATTACTCCCCAAGACATCCAATGCCATGATAAAAAAATATAAATAAGTCTGTGAGTCAGAATCAAGGTGGATGTGCATGGGACCATACATCCCAATAGAACATCACAAATCTTGCAAGAGACAGAGGGGTGATTAATTTTCTATTTTATATAATTCTATCTGCATGCTGGCCTGCCTTGTTCTTTAGAGAATGGAGACAGAGGTATGAACTGGGAACAGATCTCTACCCTCAAACAAAGACTTAATTTATAAATCCTGTGATGCAAAGTTCCTTCCAGGCTTGTTTTGGGCTTGGACTGAGGCAAGGTTCATTGAGATAATTGGAAAATGACAGGCATTGTACAGTTAGATACCACATTGTAAGGCCCCTATAGTAGTTGAAAATCTCCATCTCTCTCCATCTTCCCTTCCTCTCCTTTTCTTCCTTCTCCTGGTATTTTTGGGATTTGTAGTCAGAGAAATGGTTTACATCCATATTACTGACATGTACAAGGGAAACTTACATTCTAACTCATTAATTTCTTTTGTTTGCTTATTTTTCCTTTTAGAATAATTGTATTTTTATTTTTTAAAGATTTTATTTATTTTAGAGAGGGGAAGGAAGGGAGAAGGAGAGGGAGGGAAACATCAGTGTGTGGTTGACTCTTGCATGCCCCCTACTGGGGGCCTACCCTGCAACCCAGGCATGTGCCCTGACTGGGAATTGAACTGGTGAGCCTTTGGTTCATAGGCCAAAGCTTAGTCTACTGAGCCACACCAGCCAGGATTAGAATAATCTTAGGTAAAATAGTATAGATATTTTCTGTGTAGTTTTCACCAACTCACTAGTTTTAAGTCATACCAAATATAAAAGAATCATTTGAAATTGAAAGATAGATGGGCAATTTAAGATTGAATATCTTGCAAAGAAAAGAGACTGATTCTAGTGATGTCTGTTCTATTCTTCTCTGTATATAATTTGGTGACATTTTTTCTTCTAGGTTAGCTTTGGTGTTAAAAGTTCAGCATTGTAAGAACGATTATCCCTATACTTTTAGCTATTCACAGAATCAGAAAATATCTCCAGATTAGTTTTCCTTTCCAAGAATGTGACTTTCTCTATCAGAGCCTTTATATCTTTCAGTTTGATGTCCCTGGACCTTTCTATTTGTGAGACTGTTTGGTAGACATCCTGGAAGAATTAACCACAAAAAGTCACTACTAAAGTTTCAAAGCCTGTATTGGTGGGGGGGTGTCTTCCCACAGTTGACATATAAATAAGGAACCCAGATCTTCTCAGATTTTCTGCTGTGAGAAGACCCTGCTGGTAGGAGAAGAAGTTTGGAAATGGAAGAGTGATTGGTATTCTCTCTGAAGCAAATGAAACATGTAGATTAAAGTTCCATGCTGGTGCTTTCCCTCAGACTTTCTCCCAGAAGAAATGCTATGGGGTGCTTCCAAGGAACCAGAAAGGAAAATGCCAAAGAGGGTGTCTAAGAAGAGAAAAAAAATCAATACCACCTAAGTTTGCTGGAGGAGTAGAGAAAAAGGGGACAAGAAAAGACAAAAAAATCCAAATGACAGCAAGGTTCCAAAATGCCATATAATAAAGGCCTTGGGGTATTATGGGATTGGGAGTTGTTTGTAACAGGTTGAAGATGGTCCCATTTTATTCTGAATCCAGTTCCAAGGATGATCACATGAATAAGAGTTGCTATTTGTGAAGCTTAGTAAACAGTTCCTGAGTACTTGTTTTGAAAATATTACTAGCTCTTGGCCAATGAGGGCCCTGCCTGACATCTTGACTGCAACCTTGCAGGGGACCGAGTTACACAATGCCCACACTCCCGCCCCACGGAAACTGTGAGGTAACAACTATGCATTGTTTGAAGCCATTAAACTTGTGGTCTTTTTTTTATTGCACAGCAATAAGAAATTAATACACATACTAAGTGCCTAATCTGCCTGGATCTCTATTCTCTATACTACTTGCTGTGGAGCATAAGAAAGTAATATGAAACATCTTCTCAGAGAGCATTCACAATTTATTAGGAAAGACAAAGTACACACCAGAAATGACTTTGAAAACTATGTCAGATAATAGGTAAAAGTGATTAGTTCTTCAATACAACCATTTCCTCTTCTTCCTGGGCACACCCTAGACGACATTTCCCAGCCTCCAATGAAATTAGGGTTGACCACATACTTGAGTTTAGCTAGTGGAATGTGAATGGAATTATTGTGGATGATTGTCAGGTCTAGCCCATAAACACCTACATCCCAATGTGAAGATACTTATGTTTTTCTTCCCTTCCAACAGCTAGATTTTGACACCAAGAAGACTTTGGAAGACCTGCTGAAGATGACAGCATCTTTGTTGACAAGTTTTCAGAATGACAGTGTGGAGCAGTGTCCAGCACTACCACCCCTGTGTACTGGAGTCACAAAGTACTTTATATATGAGTGAGAGGAGTTTATTTTATATTTGAGCAATTAACATTTTGGAGGTCTATTTGTTACAGTAGAAATAGTCTTCCCCATTTTTCATACTTCCCTTTTAATGCGATTTGATATTTCAAAGTGAGTTAAATATTACACAAACAAATTAAAGTGATGATAATTTTACTTTATGCTTTTTAAATGCCAAAGATACCGAAATACCCTACAGGGAAAGAGGGAAGAAAAGTGGGTTATATGCCCTCTTGAGAATCCCTGATTTGTAAACCAAATAAACCATCATTTTCAATTTGAAATACTTTATATTTCATTGTGAAGCATTCTAAATGTGCAACAGTCTTTCTTTAAATTCCAGTTTTAGATACAAGGAGGTCAAGTGATCTGTGAATGCTAAGAAAGGGAAAGGGGGTAGGGGAGGTAGGAAATTATAAAGAGGGGATAAATGGTGATAGAAGGAGACTTGACCTGGGATGGTGAACACATGATAGAATATAAAGATGGTGTATTATAGAATTGTACCCCTTAAACCTATATAATTTTATTAACTGATATTATCCCAATAAAAAATAGTAAAAAATTCTAGTGTACCAAATCCTACCCTGTAGTAATACAGAGTAATAAAGGAATGCTACAGGGGCTGGATTATCCTGGTAGACTTCTTGGGAGAGATAAATTCATAACCTAGTTCGGAATAGATGAAATGATATGGTCCAGTATCAAAGTAAATCAAAGACTTCTTTTGGACTGCGAAGAAATGAGTGCTGGTCATTGAAAAATACCACACAGTCTGGCTTGGATGAATGTAATGGATAATGGATCACATTGAGAAGTAAGGAGTATCAAGATGAAAGAGACCAGTTTGCCCTAAATGCTTAGAGTAAAGGCTTGGTCTTCATCTAGCAGGGAATCTAATTCAGAATCTCCCCAAAGAGATGATGCAGTATATATATGGATCAAACTAATTGATTTGGTACCTGGAAGAAGGGTGCATTGTAGTAGGAACGTACTGAAGACAGGTCCACCAGGAGACTATTGCAGAATCCAAAACTGAGACAACAAGATTCCAGATTAGATAGACTGGTATCTATGGAAATAGTTTCATTTTTTACAAAAGGGATGGAGTTGGAGGAAAACAAGCTAGTAAAGCAGATTTCACAGGAGAAAAAAAAAACCTTTATTAATAGATCAAATGAAAAGTAGAGAAAAGGGGAGCAAGAGGAAACACAAGCCCTTTGAGAAGTCCCAGGTGCTGGGGAATAGGTGGATTGATTGATTCGTCATTTCTTTCAGCTACAATGACTGAGTGTGTATGTCCTAGGGAGCCTGTAAGGCACTGAGAATTCAAAGAGGGATGAAGTGTTGTTGCCCCTTAACCCACACTTTGGGCTAGAGTGGTGGGAACCATTGCAAGAATATCAGTCCAGTACCATGAGAAAACAGAAGGCAGAACATCTGACTCTGCTCAGGGGCATCCGAAAGTGATATTAAACAAGATGACATTTCTACTAGGCCTTAAAGAACAAGTCTAGCCCTGGCTGGCGTAGCTCAGTGGATTGAGCACGGGCTGGGAACCAAAGTGTCCCAGGTTCGATTCCCAGCCGGGGTACATGCCTAGGTTGCAGGCCATAACCCCCAGCAACCGCACATTGATGTTTCTCTCTCTCTCTCTCTCTCTCTCTCTCTCTCTCTCTCTCTCTCTCTCTCCCCTCTCTAAAAATAAATAAATAAAATCTTAAAAAAAAAACAAGTCTAAATTTTCTAGGTGAAAGGTAAAGGGAAGGACATTTCTGGCCAAGGAACAGCACGTGCAGAGGCAGAGAGGTGTGAAGGTTGGCTCCCCTGGTAACGAGATCACTGTACATGGGAGTTACAATGGGTCAGGGAGTATAGAGACAAAGAAGGCCAGGGAGTTAAATTTGCTTCAAGATGCCCTGTAGATCCTATTTATGTTGTGCCAATGAGGATTTAGGACTAGTTTCCAAATGGTGTTATCAATTAATTCACAGGCAAACTAGGATCTATTCCATTTGGACACTCATATCCCTACCATGTACATCTAGAACCAAGACACTTGAAACAAAGTCAATTAAAGAGGAAACATTAATTTGGATGTAGTCAAACACACAGAAAAAAATCAGTGAGAAATAAGTAACCATCAAATATTACAGAAGAAATTTATGTACTGTCAAATGATAACTCAATCACTTATATTCTGAAGAGCTTCAGCTACAAATAAGCTTCGGCCCCCAGAACCCCGAAATGTCATGTCACTTGGCTGGGCAGCTTCTTTTGTCATTGCTGGTGGCAAGTGGAAGGAAGTAGCATCCTTCAGCTTAGCAGCTCTTACCTGATTCATTCTTTTATGTCACAAATGTCACAAGCTGGTCAGTCTAAAATCTGGTGACATGAGAAGTATGAGCATGGGAGAGTTTACAGGGAAGGGAGCTCGATGAGAAAACGTGAAAAAGATGCTGACCATGTGCAGAGGTTTCAAAAGCAATGAGTTTATCTTAATGGGGTAGGAAAACAAAGATCTAGTCGCTTTTAGGGTAAAATGGTGGAGAACAAAGTCAGGAGAAAGTAGGCAGACTCACAGCCAGGTCTCCTCCACCTGACCAAAACAGAAAAGAACTCAGGCCAACTGCATGCCACAGAACACAGAGAAAGCCTAGGTTCGTGTTAAATATTGATGGTTTCAAGAGGAAGACTAAGGGCCTCTTCCTTAGCATTTTAATTTTTCTCAGAATGCTAAAAAAAGGTATCCTCATTTCCCTAAGTGTGGAATAGACTCAAATGAGAAAAAGGATACTTTACTCTGAGGGTCTGCCCTCTCTCCGCACCTGTTAGGAAAGCAAAGGAGAGCATGCGTGGTTCTACAGCCTATGCAGTGAGTCTCCTTTCCATTTTAGGAGAAAATCATGGACATTTCAGCTTGGCTCTTCAAAGAGGATTTAAGGAGATAGTCTGCCTCTAAATAGCTTTTCTTCCTACTGCTCTCTCACTTTCAAAGTGTCAGTTCATGGAGTTGACCAAGCCACACTTGGAGTTGGTCAATGTGTAGCATTCACTGAACACACAAGAGTCGGGTCCTATGGGGGAATGACAAAGAAACACAGCATCCTTGCTCTCACAGAACTCTTTTCTCAGGACCCCTAACGTTACAACTGGATATGCATTTGAAAATTGCCCTCTAGTCCTGTGCCTTTGCAACTTTTTAAAAAATAAAATATCAAAGTAGTTTTTCCAAACACATTCTTAATGCAGTTTCAATAACCCACCAGATAAAAGAAGAATAAGGTGAAGAGTGAGCCCCAACTTCTGGTCTGTCTTCCCTATTCACCGCCACTCTCATCACCTCTGGCACCCTGGCGTTTCCACTGAACCCACAGAGAACACGTTTTAGAGTCATGAATCTAGTCTAATATGCTTTTTTCTAAAAAGGAAACTGAGGCTCAGAGGGGAGGCTGATGTGGGAATCAGGGAATGAGGCTATGGAGAGCATATTAGCCTGGAGTCAGATTTAGTCCGTAATCTCCCTCTACTTAACCATCTGACTTTAGCAAGTCCCTCAGTGGCCTGTGTTCCTTTCATTCTATCGCTATCAGGATGTAATGGTTGACCTCCAATGGTCCCTCCATCTGTAAAATTTTACAAGTCTGCTACTTTTCTAACCCTTAACTTCTACCAAAGTGGACTTTACAACATGAAACATTCAAATACCTTTGAAGTACAGTAGCTGGTGAGGCAGCTTTGTTGACAAATGTCATGAGGTCAATATATGTTGTCACAACATTGACAAAGAGGAGGAAGTACTGGTAGTCTCATTTATTCAGCTTAATAATAAAAATAGAGTGAGCTCTGCCCCACAGAATACTCCACATGAATCTCTTGCTCGCATAGTATAGGCAGTGGGCACTGGGAAAATTCAATGTGAGAGATACCCTGAGCACTTTAACCTAAATGTAATCACAGGAAGAGGTCCAGGTATTGCCCCAACAGGAAAACATCAGACAGACACATGAACAATCCACTGACTCTGAGTAGCACCGAGTTTCCCAGACTTTGCCTAATGTTCTTTCTGATCACCAAGAGTGCTTGTTAACTACCTAGTTCCACAGGCCTGTTGAAACCTTTGATTCAGTAGGCTTAGGGCATATTTTTTGAAGATTTTATTATTTACTATTAGAGAGAGGGGAAAGGAGGGAGAAAAAGAGGGAGAAAAACATCAGTGTGTGGTTGCCTCTTGAGTGCTCCCTACTGGGGATCTGGCCCACAACCCAGGCACGTGTCCTGACTGGGATTGAATCAGTGACCCTTTGATTCACAGGCCAACACTCAATCAACTGAGACACACCAGCCAGGGTGGCTTGGGGCATATTTTTATGAAGTGCCAAATTTGATCCCGATGATCAGACAAGTGTGGGAAACACTGTGTTAGTAGAAACCCTCTCTATCTCTTACTACTTATGAAAAGAGATCAATATAAATCAAGTACCTGTCATGCTGTAATCAAAACTATAGTGATTACCAGCAGGTGCAGGAAAATTGCCGATGTCTTGATCTAAGGTGAATTAAGAGAAGTCCCTTTTGTAACCGAAGCTCCCATGTGGGAGTATGTGTTTAGTTCTAGGATATGTGTATTTTTAATCTTTTCTCTGCCATTTGACTGCGTATGACTGACCTCACTACAGCCTACAGAGGAGGAAGATTCAGAAGCAAACCAGTATGACAGGAAATGGCCCAATTATACTGAGCCTTGATGTTCTCTGAGCAAGTAGACACCGGCAGCACGCTAAGACACAAAGGAAAGTGGGAGGCGCTGGGAGAACGTTGTTAGACGAGGAAGATGAAAGGACAGCAATTATTCTAATCATCTACGGAGAGGGTGCAGCAATGCTCCCTGTCATTGCCCAGTGAAGCATGAAGTCAGTAATTTTAACTGGCCTTTAAAAACATTTTTTTTCAGAATGGAAACTAATTTTACTTTTTATCCCTTGGGCTAGTGAAAAGTATTAATCACTACCCCATTAGTCAATAGCCATCTCAATCTGTTTCAGCTTCCCTCACTCAAGAGGAAGAGCAGAGATTACCAGAGGCCTGAAAACACTTCCAAATGGTATCTGTTTTGTTTGGATGGATGGTCATTAGCCTCTGTAGCAATTCTGTGGTTTTCCTCCTCCCTTTTATCCAGATTTGTTCTCTGTTAAAAGTCGGATATAGGGGAAATGATCATAACAGAAACCCATCCCTGAAAACATAAAGATAAATGTTTATTAACTAACTTTTCATTCCAGTAAGCAGAAATGGAGGAACCTTTCTTTGCATTCTCAAGATAATGTGGCCATAAGTCTAGATACATAGAACCTCTATTGAGAAAAGAGTTTTTGCATTGTATTAGTTGCTTATTTACTTGACTCTCCATCCCCCACCCCGACATACACACCTGGCTAAGATAACTAACAGAATACCAAACAGAGAAGACCTATAGAGAAATGCCTAAGAAGTGAAAAATGATGAATAAATGAATCAATGAATCAACCAATCAATCAATGGCATTACCTTGTTCCTAGAAGCAACCAGTTGTTGTTGTTTTTTTTTTTTTTTTTTGTATTTGTGCCCTAGATTAAGGAAACTGATATGATAGAAGAAAGACGGTCAAAATTGCACTGGTCATCATCTCTAATCTCTACACTCATGCCACACACACACAAAAAACAAAAAACCTCAAAAAAAGCCAAAACTACAAAAAACATTAATTCTTTAGTCCTACATTCACTGACTATTTCACATTTACTATGAGCCAGATGCTATTCTGGGCACTGAGGTCAGAGCAGTGATTTATTCATTCCCTTTCCTCATGGTGCCTTCACTTCAGGGCAAGGCAGATCTTAAACCTGTAAACAGGTGGACTAAATAGTTACAGACTGGCACTAGAAATAACAAGGAGGCATGGAATAGAGTGATTGGTGGGGAGGGAGAGGAGACGCTAAGTCAGGATGATCAAAAATGTCAGTCTGAAGAGGCAGAATCTGAGCTGAGAAATAAATGATGAGAAGGAGCCAGCCATGGTGCTGAGGGGGGAAACCTCAGGGCAAGGGGGGAGCCCAAAGCTGGAAGAAGCTGGGAATATTTGATTAGTCCAGAGTGCGGTGGAGAGGAGATTGGCACAGGATGATGCCTTAGGGGGACTGAGCAAACAGATCCTGTAGGATCTTCAGACCTGTGGTAACATAGTATATTTAAATTGTATTGGTAGTATAATATGAAGCTTAATGAGGATTTTAACCATCAGGGGGTTAAAATAGGTTGATTGTATTTTTAAAAAGATTCCAGTTGCTTTGAGGAGAAATGATTGGCAGGGCATGGGGATGTCAGACAAGAACGGAAACAAAGATACCAGTAAGAAAGTGTCTGCAAAGATTGAGGTGAGAAATGGCTTAGTTAGCCACAGGTAGTTCCTATTTGGGATACATTCTGGAGGTTCACTCAAAAGGCTATCTGATGGAACAGATATGGCATTAAGAAGGCGGGGTATGATGCCTACGTTTTTGGCTTGCACAGCTGGGTGGGTGTTGGGTTTGTTGAGAAGCAGACCACTTTTAAACAACAGATTGAACATTAAGAGTTCAGTTTGGGCCCTGGCTGGCATAGCTCAGTGGATTGAGCGTGGGCTGCGAACCAAAGTGTCGCAGGTTTGATTCCCAGTCAGGATACATGTCTAGGTTGCAGACCACGACCCCCAGCAACCACACATTGATGTTTCTCCCTCTCTCTATCTCCCTCCCTTCCCTCTCTAAAAATAACTAAATAAAATATTTTTAAAAAAAGAGTTCAGTTTGCGCTCTGATACTTCTCAGATGCCTACTGAGTGTGCCTGTGGAACCTGTCGCACAGTCAGTCCCACAGGCAGATCTCCCACTGAGATGAGCAGTCAGGCTTACAATCTGTCTGCCATAAGCAAGAAAGGCAGGTCCTTTTACAGATAAAGCTCTTCCAAGGGATCTCCACAGTAGCATCTCACTATGTATAAAAAAGTACCCATCCATAGATGAGTGAACGAAATAAAACTGTGGCATATTTACACAATGGAATGCCACACAGCCATAAAAAAGGAAATCTTACCTTTTGCAACAGCATGGATGGACCTGGAAATTAGTATGTTAAGTGAAATAAGCCAGTCGGTGAAAGACAAATACCATAGGGTGTAACATACATGTCAAATCTAATGAACAAAATAAACTGACAAACAGAATAGAAACGGAGGCATGGATACATGGAACAGGCTAACAGCTGTCAGAGGGGCTGAGCAACAGAATGAAAGAAGGTGAAGGGGTCAGCCAAAGAGCATAAATGCAGAACCCACAGACACAGACAACAGTGGGGTGATGGCCACAGGGAAGTGGTGTGAGGCCAGGGGGAGGTGGGCAAAGCGGGGAAAAGTGAGGACATCTGTAACAGTGTAAACAATAAAAATAAAGTAAAAAAACTACTGCAAAATAAGTAAGTTTCTAAGGTGAGCTAGTGATTCATTTTTCACTTCAGTCTATTTTTTTTTTGCCTTTATCCTGATTAAAAAAGAAACACATTTATTACAGGAAACTTAGTAAATGCATTCTTTAAAATAATCACAGTTCCCACACTCAGATATAATCATGTTAACATTTTGGCATGTTTTCTTCCTGTCTTTTAAATTTGTTAAATTAAAAAATACATAGTGAACCCCTATGTGTCAGGTGCTATTCTAGGCATGGGGAATTCAGTGATAAACAATGTAAAGAAAGTCACTGACCTCTTGGAATCTATATTCTAGTTTGGGGAGGCAAATAGCAAACAAACAAAAGACATCAAGTAAATATAGCATATATCAAATGATGTTAAAAATCTATGGAGTAAAATAATTCAGAGAAAGAAATTGTAGGAAGGTGCAGTGGAAAAGAAGAACTGTTAAAATTGTATGGCTTAGGGAAGGCCTCATGAATAAGGTAACATTTGGGCAGAAGAATAGCAGAGGCCAGTATGGTTGGAATAGAGTGAAAAGAGGAGTTAGGATAATATTATGGTCTAGCTTCTTTACCTCCAGTAGCATACACACACATGGTTAGTTATACTTCCTCTTGTCCCGGGACACTCCCTTTTAAATTAACCATGTTTATACAGAAACATTCTTTGTAATACTAAGATGGAAATTAAAGGCCCAAGTTCGAGAGTCAGACTACCTGAATTTAAGCCCTGCCCTGCCACTTAACTACATGCCTGGCCTAGGATCAATTACTTAATCCTCCTTCTTTCTCACCTATAATATAGTTCCTCATCCATGGAGTTATGATGGTGAGCAGGTACATGAATTAATACAAGCAGAGTACTCGGAAAAGTATCTGGTACTTAGCAAGTGCTCATTTCATATCAGCATTTGTCATTGCCATGTTATTATTATTATTATAAGTCCCTCTCCCTCAACAGGGTGTAACTCCTTGAGGGTTTTGTAACCTTTGGATCTCTAGAACCTAGCCCAGCACCTGACAGTGGTTTAGTTTAGTACTTAAGAAATATTAGTTTAACTAATCTGAATTCTACTTGGAGCTACCCAATCTATCCAGTAAACACATTTACTAACATAGTTTTAACCTTAATTCCAACTCATTCTAAAATCAACATTTGGGTTAAAGAACCCTGCTCATTAGGCCTATCAATCTAAACATGGTGTAATTATAGCAAAGGCTGTTTTATCCAGTGTTCTGTAATTGGAGCTTCCTATTCTCTAGCACTTGCCCAGGTTCCCACAATGATCACTGATGTTCATAATGATAGGCCTGAGGCCCTGCAAAATCCTTCCCAATAACCAAGAATGGTAACGCCGTATCCTACGTCACAGAGGGCATTTCACTGCCTTCCTGGTCTATGAAAATATGTACGCCCTGGTTGAAATGCATG
Organism: Phyllostomus discolor; assembly: GCF_004126475.2. NCBI lineage: Eukaryota > Metazoa > Chordata > Mammalia > Chiroptera > Phyllostomidae > Phyllostomus > Phyllostomus discolor. Next base: position 200,489,816 of record NC_040903.2, on the reverse strand, counting down.
GGGAATCAGGTCTCTTACAGTACACAACCCTTTGATTCGATCAGATAACTCTTTACTGTACCAGAAACTGGACGACTGTGCTCACCCATATTCACATGTGTGATACATAATTAGGCAAAATCTGGTCTCTAAGAAGAATAATGATCCAAGATTTTGCTTCGTCTTCTTTTTCTCAGTAGAAAACTCTGTCAATTAGCGCACCAAAGAAAGCATTCCTGCTCCCAGATCACTGGGTCATGGAGGCAGCTTCAAGGTAACAAAGCCCAGCATGGCTTTCTGCCTTTGCTCAAGCATTTAGAATTTCTGTGTCGAGTTAATCCCTTTCATTTTAGTATTTGAGTAATTGAAGAAGATGACACCTTTTAAAGATAAAATGACTACTATCAACCCTGATGACTGTGCTTGTGGCTTTTCTTTTTGGTACATATTGATTTAATTTGGGGTAGAGATGGAATAACCCTGTCATTGTAAATACACACACACACACACACACACACACAACAAGAATATATAGAATAAAGAACAGAATATAGAATAGAATAAAGAATAAAGAATATATATATATATATATATTTTTTTTTTTTAATTATCCCAAACCCTGTTATTCTGAATAGAAAAGCTTTTGGTCCATATGCATGGACCACCCAATGCTTGTGACCAACAGAAACCCCTCCCATAAACCTGTACACCTTCTGCTACTGTCAGGACTCACCCAGGCTGCATGGTAAGGCTCCCCAGTCCTTCCCATTCCAGCCTTGACCCCCCCAACAACTTCACTGTCATTGCTCAGGTTTGCATTTTATATTCTCAGGCCTCATCTCATCCGATCCTTAATGTAGCTCCTTGAAAAGCATAGAGCAGGTATCATTTTCTCTGTGTTACAGAACACAAAGATTCCCCACCTGGCAAATACAGAGCCAAGATATTAACACAAGCATTCTGGTGGAAAATTGTTCTACTACCCTACACTGATTTCCTTTACTGATTTTTATGGTCAATAATAACTATAATAAGAGTGTATGCATACCACCTGCCATGTGCCAATTAACTCTTCTGAGCGCTTTGCAGTTATTTATTTTAATCTTCCATCATGTATTTATTTTTAACATTCCATATACAGAAACTGAGGTACAGAGAAATTAAGTGACTTGCCTAATGTCATTCAACCACAGTGAGGACTCAAATCCAAGCAGTCAGTCTCCAGGGACTGTGTCCTCAACCACCATTCTACACTATATCCTAATGATGAATGAGAAGGTAGTTTGTTAAAGCTAGAGGAGCGCTTTTGCATACTCAAGGGATTTGAGTGTGATACACATCCCAGCATGTGACCACATCACATCCTTACAGGTATGCACAATGGAAAAACATTCAATGTATAAGTTAGAATTAATAGCCAAGGAAGTGACTGATGCCCAATTTCAGTGCAGAAAGGAAAGACAGGATGATGGAATTCGTATAACAAATATACTTTTAGATAGTTCTTTTAATTAAAAAAGTATTTGTGGACTGTCAGTGTTTGGAGGACACTAATGAGGCATGAAGACTAAATGAAATGTTATATCCTGGATCGGATACTGGAACATAAAAAGAAAATTAGTTGAAAAACTAGGAAAATCTGAGTTGAGTCTGTAATTATGAGTATTGTACAGATGTTACTATCTTAGTTTCAATAAATGTGTCATAATTTTGTAATATGTTACCATTAGAGGGGGCCAAGTTAAGAGTATAAAAGAACTCTCTACGCAATCTTTGCAACTTCTGCAAATCTAAAATTATTTTTAAATAAAGTTTTAAAACATTATATGTAGGACAAGTGTATTTCAGACTACATTTTCAAACTGTCTCTTCCCAAGGCTACAATTCAACCCCTGTTTTTTTCTAAATATTTGACTATTTTCTATCTACATCTTTCAGAGATTACTCTTTTTGGTCGCTGCATAGAAGATCCATATTAATGATGTTCTCCTACTTTCCTTCATGCTAGTCCTCTAAGAAAGATGGCTTGGAGGATGATCATGTTGCCGAAACTGAAACTTACTCCTCCCTTCTGTTGCTCTCTGTATAAAACCAGTTTTCAAGTTTCTGGGAGATTATTTGCAATTTTGACAGAGTAGAAATAGCCTCCCAGAGTTTCTCACCCACACATGTAGCCATTTCTCAGATTCCAGGCATCAAATACACATTCAATACATACTTTCTCAGTTTGTAATTAATATACACTTTTGGAATATTCATTGAAAAACATTTATTAAGCACCCTCAGCAGAGTCAAACCTCTTGGTATCTCTGGGCCACACTGGAAGAAGAAGAGTTGTTTTGGGCCACATATTAAACACATGTGACACATAATCACAAAAAAGTCTAATAATGTTTTAAATACATTTACAATTTCATGTTGGGCTACACTCATAGCCATCCTTGGCTGCATGCAGCCCACAGGTCACATGTTGGACACCCTCATACTGTGTATATAAGGATGGACAGGATTAGCACTCTGTCTTTAAGGAGCGTGGTCTGGCAGAAGAACTTGATAAGAGAGCAAGTTATGACACACTCTCCCTAGTATGACCAGGTTTTGCCCATTCAACTTAGACCACGATTTTTTTTAATTACTATAGAAGTTGTGAAAAAAATTGTTTATACACAGTGCTAACTCTCACCTTACGATGTCAAGGTTAGTAATGATATACTCCTTTCTAACTAAATTCCATGAGAGATTTCAAGGAATAAAGAGGCTCTGAGTTTACATCCTAAATTATCTTCCCATGTATTATTCGTGGATGGAATATCTACTTCTTTATAGTCCCAGAAAGCATGATGGATCACAGCTGGAGTAAAATCCACACCCATTCATCCCATAATGAAGTGAATTTCAGGCTTCATCTTGTAAACTAGCTTTAGGACTATTTCAATCCCTTTTTCTAAATAGTTGATTCTTTTCTACCTATACAGCTATACTAGAAGGCAGAACTAATTTGCACAAATTTTTTTGGATGCTTGCCCAACAGAAGATTTCAGCAAGCATCTCTCAAGGAGACACTGTCATCAACAGAGCTCCGTCTGCTTCTGTAGGCACTGTTCTGGGACAAAGTCCTTCTATAAATCTGAATCCATTATGAATTTATAGCTTTCAAGATTTCACATTCTATTATCTTGACTTGAATTGTCTGTTGTACTCATTAATTACCTTTTTGTGGAAGAAAAAAAAGAAAAGAAATCTCTCTCAATTTCCCTAAAGCCCCAGTCCTTTCTTAGGATTCACCAAGAAAAGCAATTATCTTTTGTGCAGTATTGATCTGTCTGGACATTGCCTCCCAGTGGATCATCTATTTGGTTCTGGAATTTAAAAATCCTCACAATGCCAACTTCTGTGTCACCACCTGAATTAATGTCCACTTCTCATCTGCTGGCATCTACCAGTGGTCAAGTTCACAATCACACTGAGCTGTCTCACACTGGCACTTCACTCATGAAGGAAAATACTTTTGTGTTTATGTCATGAATTTTTTTTTTTGGCATTTCTTCACTTAGCACCACTTAATGCCTTAAGCACTTACTAGCCAACAAGTCTCCTAAATTGAAAGTATACTTGTGGGGAGGAAATGCATGATGTTATTCAGTGAAGCCTGGTAAAATTTCCTATGTCACAGTACTTTCCGTGTATCATTGATAAAAATGTGTCAAGAGTGCCTAACCATAGAAAGCCAGGAATGATCTTCTGAGACTTTACATGATTCACTATGCCAATCCAGGTAAGTCTATGCTAGAAAAATTATACATTAGTATTAAAACTGAATATCCTCTAAAATCACTTTGAAAAGGGACAGCATTGGAGAACAGAGACCTATGGACAAATTCAAGTATTTTAAACTTATTTTCTTCACTTTCTGAAGCATAAAATTATGTTTAGAGTGGTTTTTTTTCTGGCTGGCCAACTATTTTTCTCAATATCAGTATTAACTCAGCGTTAACATTCAACTGCAATTTTAATTGATTCCTTTGGAGCTTGGGTACATAGGGATGCAAGAACTGAGAACTCAGGGCATCCTGAGTTGGCCAAACCAGAGGAACAACAGCAAAAATGCGATATGTTCTTGATGCAGCCTCTCTAGTTCTGTAGGTGTATAACAAGTTCTGGGAATTCATCTGCAAGAAGGCAGGGAGATGCTCACCCATTATTGGTCTGGGTCACAGTTATGATCTCTAACTGCCAGTTGGTTACATCTACTAGATAACTGTCTCCTGAAACAGAGACATCCACAATCTTAAAATGATATCACAATGGCAAAATCTTGCCAGGAGCAATATTTAAACAGGATAAGATTCATCTTGTTGCTCAAAGATACTCCCTCTCTGAATTTACTATTTACTTAGGAGAAAATAGATTACCATGCCCAAATGACCTGGACAGGCACCAGGGAATCCCAGGAAGGAGAAAGAAACTGGGCTTTGGCTCTAGACATACCTGGATTTAAATCTTGTCTCAGCTCTTTGCAAGTGGCAGGAGCTTTGGCACGTCACCTAAACTCTGAATTTTGGCTTCTCAATGGGAAGTGAAGATAATAGTTTCTACCTTTGAGACCATTGAGGGGAATTACAGGGAAACAAAACAAAACAAAACAAAACAAAAGCTGACAAATGCACCCTCACATACACACCCCTGCATTCAGCTAATGTTTTCTAAATAGCAGGCATTTTTATAAGATAATAGCCACTCCATTTGATGGATGTTTTGATTCTTCTAAAGTATGTGAATTGGGTTTGTACCTCACTTGGGGCTTTCTCATGAAAGACAAAGATATTTGAAAGTGTGTCTAATCACTTCTTTAAAAAGGTCTTCCCTCCCATGTCAATGCCCACCCACACTTCAACTGGAGTGAATGTGCCCATTTGTGATTAGCTACATCAATCATGTAAAATGTAAGAAAGAGGAAATCTTGAAAGTGTTTTAGAAAAAGAGGACTCTAAAAGGATGTCTTTTATATTTATTATTGAGCTACTCTTTGAGTAAAATGAGTCATGTGTTTATGGTAGCTGGTTCAAAACCAATGCAGATGCTAAGTTACCTGGCCTACCTGTACAAACTCTACAAGTAAATTTTCTTTCTCAGCCAGGAAAGAGGTGTGGCTGGAGACTTAGCTGATTGGACTGATGTAAGGTGGGCACCAATTCGGGAGCAGAGAAATTCCAGTATATGGTGCTCTAACAGGGATAGGGACCCAGTTCTTCCATTCATTCCATAACAAAAGGCCTTGAGCAGGTACAAAGCAGGTGCAGAGAAAGGAGAGGCATAAGCAGCACTAGACCTGAAAACAAGCCTCTGAAAAGGAAGTGTGTGCACACCAATATGATTATTATTTAGTCCAAGTACTACTGGGCACTCTTGCTTGTTTAGCGAGCTCCCTTTCTTTGTTCAATACCAAGGGCCAATCAATGCCCATGGTGACAACTTGAGATGATGGCCTTGTTCAGGAGGGGCTACCCCAACAAATTCCACTTTTCTTTTGTCTCTGAAGCATGGAGCCTGCCTCATACATGGAACAGAGCTGCCAGCCCCAGATGCTGGGCCCTGCTTATGATAAGTGACATATCTGTAATTATCACATTGCCCAGACATTGAAATCTGTCCTCCCAGGTATGAAGGCCCATTAATAACCCACTGGGAAAGGGTGGCAGCATCTCGGATGCAATTCTGTCACGTGACTTGCTCCCCGACAAGGAGTCCCATGACCAGCAATAACATGCTCTCTACCATGTCGCAGCATTCATTGTTTCTCATCCTCTCACAATCTATAACCAGAAAGCAAGCTCCCTTATCATTTAATAACACTCCCTGGTGCTGAGAGCTGGAGAAAATGGAAGCACTCCAAGGGGTAGAGAAAGCAAGCTATGTGAGGTGGCTGTTAAGGTTGTAACACAGGCTGAGAGTTCAGACAGATGAACAGACACCGCTTCCGCCCTCCCGCTGCTGCTGTCCTCAGGCTGGGTGGACTTCTGGCAGGAGAGTCCCCATGCACAGGCAGGAGGCGCTTCGATGAATAAGGGAGAAAAAGAAAACAATGGTTTTGTGGTCCTGCTCTGCTAAATGGGATTTTGATGAGTTGTGTTCATCTTGAAAGGAAATGCAGTTTGATGCAGAACACCAGGCTGGGAGTCTGTGCTGGAATTCAGGACTGATCGTGGCCACAAGTATAAACATGGACCTTAGTCTATGTGTTTGTTAGCTGGGAAGGAAAATGCTTTTCTCTGTTTAGCCTGAGGGCATGCTACAAACTAAAATGCAATAATAGGGGACAAGGTGCTTAAGCTTGCAGAAGGAATATTAATAAAATGCTAACAATGATACCAGCAACACTGGAAGAACCCTTAAGATGGGGCCAGGCAGTGTGCCAAGGGCTTTGCAGGTATCATCTCATTTAATGCTCACATCAACCCATATGAAATTTTATCATCCTCGATTTCAACAGATGAGGAAACTGAGGCATGGAGAAGTTAGGTCACTTACCTAAAGTCACAGAGCTATTAGGTGACACTGTTAAGTAACAGAGTTAGTATTTGAACTCAGAAAGTCTGGTTCCAGCACCCAAGCTCTTATTAAAGGATTTGCTATTAAATCAGAAGCTTTGAATTTTAAGCTGGAGAGAGACAGAAAACCTGTAAAGAGGGCTCAGCATAAGGGGTCATGAAAGAGCAGAGATCACTTAGTCAAATGATACTTCACCATTAAGAACAACAACAAAAAGAATGTGAAAAAAAAATAAATTCACAGGCAAGGTAAAACTAATAATGTTTGTCATCACCAAGCCATTATTATATGAAATGCTAGAGTGAATTATATAGGAAAAAGAAGATCAAACCTATGAGCATTAAAAAGGCAACAAATTCACAGCTAACAATAATTGAATGTAAGTAAGAAACTAAGCAAACAAGCAGAACAGGAACAGAACCATAGCTATGGAGATCATTTGGAGGGTTAACAGCTGGGAGGGAGAAGGGGGGAAAGGTACATGGATTAATAAGTACAAATTGATAGGTACAGGATAGACAGGGGGATATTAAGACCAATGTAGAAAATGGAGAAGCCAAAGAACTTATAAGGCTGACCCATGACCCATAGACATGAACTAAAGGTGGAGGATTGCTGGAGAGATGGGGGTGATGGATAGACAGGGGAAAAGGGGGAAAACTGGGGCAACTGTCATAGCATAATCAATAAAATATATTGAAAAAAAGAGAAAGCCTGGCTTCTCTCCCTCTCCTACTCCATCATCCAAGAGCCAAGTCCCCACTTTCCTCATACTCCAGCTGAAACAGAATGACAGGTCTTTTCATTATGCATCACAATCTGAAAATTATAGGACTTTTCTTTCACCCCCAGTTTTCTCATTAACCAAGTCTGTGGCCCTAAGTAGGTAAGTCTCTAGGCTTCCTTATCTTCAACTTTAAAATGAGAATTCGAAGGCCAAATTCTCCTAGGTGCCCTTCAGCATTTGCCTGCTCATCCTGGGCTTCCTACAGCTCACTCTGACTGCATGGTGACACCACCAGAGCGGTGGGCTCCAGGGTGGGGTAGGCATCCCCAGGAGGTGCCAAGGCTGGTTTAGTGGGGTTATGGGAAAAATGCTGAAACACTGACTCTTTTAAAAATCTGTTTTTGTATGTGTGTGTTTTGTAATGTAAATAACATATTAGCACATGTATACTCTATATAGTAAATAAATATGTATTTATTGATTAATTGACAAATGCTGCATGGTTTATTTTTTTGCTGCTATGCGTGGACATTCATAAATACTTGGAGACCATGGTGAAATGCTGCCCAGCCATCAGGCATGGACTGGGACTAAAAGCTGGCACCAAGGTGGTTCATGTTGCAATTTAACATTTTCTCCCTCAGATTAAATGCCCAATAATGTTTCTTAATTTTAAACCACAGGGACAGAGATAACATTATTAATATTGATTTAAATGCATGCATGCTATAGAAAAAAAACAGCTTCTTATTACACAACCATATTTGAAACCTGGATTTTTAAAGAAATCTTACTCTAAAGGGTAGTTACAAGTATCTAGTGGAAGCAAAGTGTTCTATCGCAGAAAAATCTTTATTTCCCCTTAAGTTTCCAGGATTATTCTAACAGTACATTAAAATATAAGGACCTGGTAGGGTAGCTCAATTTGTTGGAGCATTGTCCCAATACACCAAGGTTGTGGGTTCGATCCCTGGTTGGGGCACATACAAGAATCAACCAATGAATGCATAAAGTAGTGGAACAACAAGTCGATGTCTGTCTCACTCTCTTGCCCTTCTTCTCTCTCTCAAATCAGTCAATAAGAAAGTTTAAAAACATGTATGGAAAGATGTTGACAGTGTTCTGTTAGCTTCCCTTTACCCGTTCTGCCTATTTTTATGAGATTCAGTCCAATTGTGAGATGATTCTCTCCCTTGATTTCCTTCTCTAAAACCAGATACTCACAGTAATACTTGGGATGTATGCCACTCTGACCTCGAGTTTGGGAAGGATATTGAAATATCAGAGAAGCTACAAAGATAGGCTTGGGGAAAAAAAGTGCGACAACGGCTAGAAGACAAAGCATGTGAGGGGAGGTGGTGAGAGCTAAATGTGTAAGTCTGTCAAAGCCGCAACTTCAGGGGACAGAGATCACCACCTATAAATACTTTCAAGGTAACAATATAATTGAAGGGAAAGAATTATATCCATAGTCTCAGAAGATGATAGGACTGGAAGCAATGGCCTGAGGCAATGGAGGAAAAAGTTTAGGTAAAATTGTCATGATTGGGTAAAAAGAAATTCTTGATTTTCTGAGGAATGAATAGGCAAAGCAGTCCCCAGAGGAGGCATTTGAAGCATTTTGGTACAGACAGCCCAAAGCCCTGGGGTAAGAAACGGAGATTATCAATCATGTTCCTCAATAATGTGCCACTGCTTACTCTTGTCAGAATTGGGAGTCCTCAGAAACACCATTGAAAGGCAGACCCCTAACACAAGGCTGAGTAATCAGAGACCTGTATGAAGACTCTTACTGAAAATGAGAATAGTCAAGGCAACTCTGGCATACTAATATTCTAAAATTATGAACTAAAATACAGAAAATGTATTACTTTATGCAAATTCTATGTAATATCATAGTTTAGAAGTGATACCTAGTTTATCTCAGAGAAATTAGCAAAATCTTCACTTACACATTACCATTCTGTGTTCATTATGAAGGCTGAGCAGCAGCCAGCTCAACCATTGAGCTAATATCATTAAATATGTTATGCCACCTCACAAATTAGATGCATGAAATATATGACTATGTGAGCCCCGAATACTTCTGAGTAGGTAAAGATATACCCTTAGGATAATAATGTGACAGTCTACTTCTATGCTCTTCTAAACTAAGTGTTAAACATAGCTGTGTCTATAAAAAATGTTTGAGGGCACTCTTTATATATCATATGCAAAGGTACAACTCCAAACTCTGCACACATCTTGGGTGTGAGAGGAGGCACAAAGTCAGATGTTGCCGGGGTGGAGGCAGACAGAACAATGAATGAAGAAGCTGGGTGACATGTGTGACAGAGAGCATGGATGGAGAGCAAGGTGGCTGGACAGGCTACATCCATAAAAATGGCAACTGCTGCCCAGCTGGTCTCCAGCTGACTAAGGCCACCTGGAAACATGGCCTAGGGTCACTGAACCTTCCAATTTTTTAAGATAAACTGGAAATATCAGTTTGTATATGAAATGTCTGAATTTTAAAATACATTTGAGAACTGGATGAGGCCCAGGGGGCACTGGCGGAGCACATTCCCCAAACCCCGCACGCCGACAGTGCAGAAGAAGAGGGATGCCCTGTCCTCTGAGAGTAGGAGCCAGGAACTCATGACTGAACCAACTGCGGGAGTAGGCATGTTTGTGCAGTGTCATAGAACATGGGGGAAAATAAAAATAAAAGAAGAAACATCTCTTTTGCTCTTCTTTCCAATGAACCCAGAAAGGAAGGAGGTGCTTAGGCAAATAATACTCCCACTGTAGATGCCCCCACAGACCATGACCAGTGAGAAGGGCACAGTGTGGGCTCCAGTCTCACTGGCAGTCATCAGAAACAGCAGAATTCCCCCCCAAGAGGAACCAAATCATTAACAGCCTAAGGGCAGAAGCAAGCAGACCTGTGAGCTCTTATGGACATCCACAGTGACTTCGTGGGAGTTTGTTTCCAGAAGGTGCTGTGTGAAAGGCAGTGGCTACGTTTCCCAAATCTAGCAGTTCTAGATCAAAGTTGACTGGGTGGCTTTTGGTGGTTAGCAGGAGAGTCTGAGTTCACAGAACAGTGTTGCTCTGCTTAGGCTTTTTAAGCACACGCATGCACGTACACACACACACACACACACGCGCGCACTTGTCCTGCTGTGTGAAGTGAACTGTTCTGTGTCAGCCCTGTGGTCTTGTCCTCCACAGCTCGGAAATGTCACAGTGCTCTGACCAGCTCATGTCAGGTACGACCAAGTACACTGAACCTGGTATGCAGTCTCCCTGTTTTGCAATATCAGTTGTTCTCTTGGAGAGGGGCATGAGAGCTTCATCTACATGCCTCAAAAAGAAGTCTGGTATTGCGGCTAGGGTTGGGGTTTATATGAAAGGAGATTCCTTTGTTAATGTACTATTTACTACAAAGAAGCAATCTGTAGAAACACAGGGAAATCTTTCTATTGTGGCACCTGTGTTCTTTCATCACAAATATATTTACTGGGGGGTTTTGTTCTCTTTATCAAAAATTGATAGTAATTTATAAGGAGAGAGTTGATGGTAGGTTCTCAGTTCCCAAAGGGGGTGTGTTACAATATGGTGAATATGCAATTTTGGATGAAACCCATTTAACTGCTTTTTGGAGAATCATTGTAAAAGAATGTTCTCTGCATCTCTGTAAAGGCCTTGCTCAGATAAGAGATTGAGATTCAGAGAAACAAAAAACACTTCTACGATTTTCTCCAGAGCTGACTTACTACGTCTGCATTCCAGTCCAACGTTTACATGTGTTTAACACACACACAGCTTGAAGGAGGAGGCGCACACTCTGTTTTGCAGTGTTTGTGTGGGAATCAAAGCAAAACATGTGGTTCCATTCTGTTTCTTGTAGCACTCAGTTAAGTGAAGGAGAAAATCTAATTTGTACTGATGCTGTTACCACACAGGGTGATCTTGTAAATAATTGGGTTTGGGGAGGGAAGGTCTAGTTCAATATGTAGACATGACAGTCTAGGTTTGCTTGAAAAGTATACCAGAAATAAGGTGGTCTGTCTCCCACGGAGCGTGGGCTTTTCATTTGGTCCATTTTTTCCCTTTTTTCTCCGTTAGTGCTGTGTGGATGCCTCTAGCAATTTGCTGTCTGTGAAATATAGATGGATGTTCTGAGGGAATCTTGCAGAATTACAAAATGAAACAAGAGGAATGGCCACAGTCATTTCAAAAAAAAAAAACACCTAGAAATTGAAGATGTGATTCGCTTTCTTTTTATTTTAGTACTGAAACAAACATGAGTGGCCGGTATGGTCGTAGCAGTAGGACCCCCAGCTAGTGGGAAGGCCCCTTGCTCTTTTTTGATTATAAGGATGGAAGAGGTTCACGTGGAGATTTGAGAAATAGAGAAAGCCACAAAGATGGAGATAAAACTTGAGTGGGCATTCACCAGTCTGTTAGTGAGTTAATTAATTAAATACCCACGACCCCACGTTTTCACAAAGTTCTTCAGAGCTCGGATTCCGACCGCTTGTGCTCACTGAGGTCTCCTCTCCTAGAGTGTGAGCTCCACGAGACAGGTGTTTGTCTCTCTCATTTGCCCTTGTATCCCGGCACCCAGCACTTCCTTGACATGTAGTAGCAACCAGTCAAAACAAGAATGAACACATTTCTTTACTCTAAACGAAGTTAGTAATCTTTGCCTGCCTGGGCAATTCTAATTTGGAAATTCTATTCCTTCCACCTGCTTCTCATCTTAAGATGTTTTTCATGTTCGACTTTTTTGCTATGTGCCCCTGTATATATTCCCCACCCAAAACTCAGGAAGAATTTTGTCTTTTTTGCAAAAAAAAAAAAAAAAAGCTGTGCTTTGTGAATAGTCAAAGGCCCTTACCCATTATGCATTCACATTCTAGGAAATGCTGCACACCAAATTCATTTTCCCCTGTTACTCTTTAGTACTGAATTTAAGCTTTGCTGTTTAGTTATGCAACAAAACCAGCTCCAGTCTTGCTGACCTAAGTAGCAAACATGAAAGCTTGCTAACCTTAGGAATTAGACATCAAATCAGGGGCCAATTGAATAGATTCTGCTCCCACTTCAGGAGATGTGGTTTGCAGTGTAAAGGTCTACCTTTCAAGTTTTTACTCTACTCTGCCATTAGACATTAAAAGCTAACGTACCAGTGAATGACAGCCTGGGGCTGCTGTGCAGACACTCACATTTGGTTTTAAATTAGAAACACACAAAAAATTGCATACTGACTGCAGGGAGACTAAACACCCTTCTGTGTTGTTTGAGATGATTCGGGGCTTTCCCAAGCAAGAATATTGGAAGACTTCTCCTACAGTACTTATCACACACTGAAATGTGAGAATGGATTGATCCAATAATCTCTGCTCAGATATATGATGTTTGAAAGGATTTTGTTAAAATTTTGGAACAGAAGTCACCTCTGAACCTCTTGGCCTACCATGTTGCATTCAAACCTCAGCTTAGTTTCCAAGCCCATTTTGCACAGAGGTATTTAAGAAAGCAGTTTGAGTGTAACCGGGCGCCTCCACTGAGACAGAAACAAATACTGGGAAGCAATAAAATGTAACATAACATGAAGAATTGAAGCCAAACAGAAAGTAACTCAACTCTGCTTACATATTCTGCCTTAGCCAAAATGCTGTGCTCTCCCCCTCCATCCCTGCTTACCATTTTTAATCATGTGGATTTTGACAAATATCACAGGTCCTGCTAAAATCATCATTTCTGACCTCAGTATTGACTAGACAATTATTGAAAGCAGTATATACGACATTAGCATCAAACATACCAATATTTCAGTCCTCCTTCACTCCCTTCACCTGTGAACAAATGATTCTTAATCATTTAATTCTCTGAGTCTATTTAATTCTCTAAGCCTTGGTTTCTTAATCTCCAAAACAGAAGTAATCCCATCAATTTCACTGTGTCGTGAGGACTAAATAAATTGATATATATATATGAAGTGGTTAGCACACTGTCTGGACAATGAATAAAAGAACAAATACAGAAGAGATTACAAAAACACATGATGTGCCATCAGCTAAGAATATGAGTTTGTAGCCATGAAAAAGTCAATCAGTAGTGTTCCTTGCCAAAAGGATTTAGTAACCTAAGTATGGCAGTTTGCATTTAAGGAAGAGCTGGATAATTTTACGACCACTAGTAACATGTGTAACTACGCAGGCTAAGGTAATGACGAGGGTAATCAGATTCTATGCATCATTGCACATGGTGAGCGCTGGGATCCGAGGATTTGCTCTTCTGGGAACTAAGCATGACCTTAAACACCGGCTGCCTCCCGCAAAAGGATGCTCCAAGGGGTGAGGTGCAAGGTCTGAGGATAAACATCAGACAAGAACATCATTAGAGGACCATAACAGTTCATGGGATCTGGCCACTAGGCCCATCCAACAACTCCAAATAAACTGTTGTTCCACAGATATGTGTTGTGTTAAAATGATCACCACGACACTTTCTACTCTGCTACTTCCATTAAGAGCATAATGGTAATTAAGAGTCAGAACCAAATTTGAAGGCCTGCTCAGCCATTTACTAGCAGTGCCATCTTAGGAAACTTCTGTAGCTTCATCAAACATAGTTGCCTCATTGACAAAGTGAGGAGATTAATAGTGACTGCCTCACTGAGTTGCCGTGAGCTCCTAACAAGGCAACGTAAACAAAGTTCTCCCACAGTGTCTTGTGTCTGGTACCTTGTCAGTCAGCATTAGTGGTGATAGCAGTGATGTCTAAAGACGTAGTCCTAAGAAGCTATAGGAAATAATCATCTACACCATTAAAATATCTGTTATTTTATTTTTAAAAAAGGGGTAGAAAAATAAACCTAATTCAAAGAGGCTAACTGAGGAATCAAGAATAGAACATGAGATTTAATTGCCAGTTATCTCCTGTTATCCTGAGTATAAACCGACTTTAGGATGAAGGTTAGGTCGGTCCATCAACAGGGCTTATTTAAATGTCTTTAAGTGATTCTAGGCTCCAACGGTGTCATCGCAGGCTGGAAAATGACAGGTCTGGCTGTCATTTCCATCTTTGAAGCTAATACAATTATACATTCCCTCTGCCACCTATTAAGGAAACACTAACAAGATGAAACAGCAGCAGTGACAGCATCAGGACCTAAGCATAAGAGCTAGGGGAGGGTGGCTAATGAATTCCACCATCAATACGGTACGCATCCATACTTTCTGAATGCAGCCAGGGCTTAAAAATCCACCTGCAGCTTCAAGGAGCCAATGACTTTTTTCTTGCCCTGATGCACTGAACAATACCCCAGTCATAATGACTAGTAACAGTGCAAGTGGTGGGTCAAGGAGATAGTTCATGCAACCGACGGTGTTAGGCAGGCTTGCCACTAAGTCATGTGAGTGACAGCACTCGCCGGAGTTGGCCTTGTTGGCTGAACTTCAGATTCATCTGTCCAGAAAGCCTCTGTTACTTGGAACTGTCAGCTATTGGATCACGGTAGGCATCTAGGCTACCACGAGACTGGCTCTAAATTTGTAGCATCCCGACTCCTCCTAGAACTTTGTATTACTTGAGTTACAATCTCAGAGGTCTGATTAAAGTGTATTCATTATTTAGGAAAATAAAATATACTCTTTTCTTTGACTTTAAAAAAATGTTGACAGAAGAAAAAGTACCAATACTATAAAAGCTATCCATGATTAAAGGCTTACTATATTCCAGGAGTTATGCAAGAGTTTTATATACATAACCTCAGAATGTGTGTTAAAAAAAACCCCTAATTTCTCCTATTTTAATTACTGTGGTCTTTCCAGTCTGTTAGCTCCAGGTAAGCCAAGGTTGATCACAGTATCCCCAAAATGTATCACGTTTCCTGGCACATAAAAAGATACTCAACTTACATATAATGAATAACACTCATAAGCTATCTTAATCTAAATGTTTCTAAATTGAAATTGTGCATGCGTTGAGGATTCTGAAACATGACCACCATCAGTTTATAGCCAAAGGGTCATTGGTATAAGTGATAAATGAGAAAGATACGGCCATTTGTCCTCTGCTTCTCATAATTGTCTTCCAGCCATAAAATATTTTCCATACAATTTGTCACCTCAGTTTTTATGATGGCGTTATTGTATGTTTCATTTGCACACTGAATTTATCATTCACTTCTCATTCCAATTTTGAGAAATCCAAATCTATGAAATCCTTTCATTTGTATATGTGCTTTTGGGTTCCCAGTTACCTTGGTGGTAGCAGCGACTCATCTCCTCTCGGTCTGGATGTACCCATATTCAGACCTTGGTTCCAGCAATGACTTTTTTAAGTTCTCATAATCCCCAAATATATAAAGCCAGGGCCCTTATGTCTTCATCAGGGGTGCTTGGTGGAGCTTCGACCACTTGCATATGAACCCTAGAGAGGTCCTGCTGATCCTCGTTATTGTTTTGTTCTTTTCCTTCTTCTCCCCTCTGCTCTCTCCTCCTCCTCCCCCTTCCCTTCTTCTCTGGGAAGGATGGATGCTTCTATTTTCCATGGCACATACAGTTAAAGAAGGAACTTCAGGGCGAGGTGGATTATACTTTTTTAAGTGTTGAGTAGAGACCCCCTTGGGACATTATCCCAAAGGGCAATAGAGCCACAAAGCATCACCTGGTGACACTGTACAGAGACACAATGTTCTACACGGAGACACCAGGAAGCTGCAGAAGCCCACCGATGCTGTTGACCTGCCTAACCAGGCCTCGTTCACACACAACTGGCTCTCCGTTATGAGCTAACAGGACACTCCAAAACTCTCCATTGTGGATCTAATTAGTTCATAATGTTTTGCTTTTGATAGATAAAATAGGAATTTGTTTGCAGAAACAGTCCCAACAGGTGTTTAAAAATACTTAGAATGAGATTCTACCTTCAATTTTAAAACAGCCCTTCTTTCATGGACTTTTTTTTTTTTGGTCTGGTGAAGTCATCACCTTCGGGATATTTCATCAAGCCAACCACCTATCTATAGGTGTGCAGTCCTTTGCTGATAACAACTTCCAAATTCTTTATTTCACTTGAACCTCCAGTAAACCCTGTGACATAAGATTTTTTGTGCCCATTTTAAAGAAGAGGAGGGGTGCCTTCCTTCGAGCCAAACAGCTAACTGGACACTGAAGAAATGAGGCCCACCTTCAAATCTTTCCATTGCAAATTACATACATTTTTCCACAGTGGCACGCTGCCTCTCAAAGAACAAGTGCGGAATCAAAGTAAACAGATGTGGATGGAAATATCTTGGGGAAAACAGAGATCTGAGAAAACACACACGAAGCCCCATGCAGGCAGCTGCCTCTGGTCCTGCTTACATAAGCAGTCACTCGCTCAAATCCCTGCTTCCACTGGCTTCTCCCACCTCCTCCCCCAGCTCTGCCCGGATGAAAGGGCCCACCTGGGAGGGGCAGACAGGGTCCCCGGCAGGCCCCTCCACGGAAGTGCCTAGTGATCTGGAAAAGCTCCTAAGCCCAGAAAACCCAAAGAGGCCTTTTTCACGGAGAACAAATAGCACTGAAAGGAAATACAGAGCCGACCTGCAGCGTGCAGCACTCTGTGGGAGACGAAATTGCGTCTTTTGGGCACCTTTGTGGTGCCTCTTGTTCTTTCCCTCTCGACTTGCTTCACCAGTCTTAGAAATCCCAGCTTTCCTCTGTACGCCTCTGCAGATTCCCCCAAATGCATTCTCCAGATCAAACCCAGTTCTGCCCCTGGCCAAATCCAGAGATGAATCTAAGCTAACAGCCACCTCACCTTGCTAAAGATGAACCCTGCAGATGGTGATGGTTCACTCTAAATACCCCACACAGAGATGGCCCCACGAAGCTTCCAGACCAGCAATTCAAGATGCAACGGACGTGACGGGCAGACCGTTTATCATTTTCATCTCTGCTCCCCCTTACTCTCCAGAAGTCTCTTCAAATACTCTAAATGATAAAAAGCAATACTATGCAAACCAAGCTTAATAAATATCCAGTTTCCCCTGACACGGCACTGAAAGAACACCACCGGCCTTCAGCCTTCTCTCTGGGGCAGGCAGTTCAGGAAGAAGCACACTTTGCCATTATGGAAAGGTGGTCAGGCTGGACAGTGGTCCTTTGTGGTCTCCTCCTTGTTTTATTTCAGAACCTCCATTATAAGTCTGAGGGAAAACCAATGGGGAAGGTTATAGTTTCTGATCAAACAAAAACAGGGGCCCTGACATCTAAATTTTCACTGTTCCTGAAAGGCTCATAATTAAAAAACGAATCCAAAAGGATTTACTGTAAATTACACACAGGGAGAAAGAAATTAATAGAATGTCTTTTTCACACTCTGCAATAACTATATGAAGAAAAGCTAGTGGTTGCCCAGTTCTCCCCATCCTCTGTTCTGTAAGTGGTGAAAGGAGGTTGCCAAGAGTTTCATGACAGCAGCAGCAGGCACTCTGGTCCTTTGTATGAGTGAAGGTGAGGGTAACACGACACCATGGAGCCTAGATGGGTGTCAGATGGGCAGATGTCACTTAAAACAATAGCAGCTGCTCTCCAAGTGTTGACCCGATTAATTTCTCAACAGCAGATTTCAGTGGAGGAAACTTATATTTGAAATCATGATTTGTAAAAAATCCCTCTGCCTTAAGGTCCCCGCCCCCTACAGAATTTCATTTCCTGCACATGCGTTTCAACAAACATCTGTTTGCCTTGGTCAGACACATTTTATGTGTGTTTTCACTAATATCATAGACACAGAAAATCGTGCATCAAGGAAGTGCGAACCAAAAACAAAGAAATGCAAACTAATTTGAAGGAAACAATTGTTAAATTATTTGATCTCTTAGCCCTCTCTGATCTTCTATAATGATCCAATCCTAGTCTTGTTCAAGACTTGTTATCGAAGCCTGTTTACGCAGCATGAGGCCCAGATGAGAGGGAAGACAGGTTTTAAAAGAACCAGCAAAAGCAAGAGGAGCCTCTGCTGCTCCAGCCGGAACGACAGACAATCTGAGCAAACTGTGATATAGAAAACATTGTGCCCAGGCCCCACCCAACTTTGTCTTGCTGCCCTTCCCCGCTTTTTGCACCTATTCTTTACCTTAGGGTACTGACACCTTCATTCCACCCAAGCATTCTCCACGTATTTCTACCACTCCCCCAAATGTTGTATGTCCCCCAGTGAGTCGTGTGTGTTGCTCCTCCTCTCCCCTAACTCGCCACACAAAACTCAAATTCCGCTAGAGCTGCAGCCCTTCGCCTGGTGTGAGAAGGATCGTGTAATAAGACTGACTACATTAACCAGTCAGGAAATGATTCAAGGGCCTCCAGTGAAATGTGAGTTTAACAAGATATCTATTTTCCGAAGGAAGTGTTAATGTGCGGGGATTTCAGGATGGCAAAGGAAAAGAAATGAGGACGTTCAAGTGTGTAGTGCAGGATAATGGACAGCCTAGAACAGGTTAATAAATGGGCAGCATATGTCTTTCCACAAAGTCCCGTTTCTGCACAGGTGGCAGGCGTGGCTAGTGGAAGCCGGAACTCCTACTTGCTGGATTCGCCTGCTGCCCTCACACGTCTTTCTGGTGTAAAGCTCAAAGTGAGAAAGCGAGAGAGTGAGAAGCATCGAGAGCTGACAGGCAAAGCGAAGCCTGTTTGCCGTTCTTGCTTCTTGCTCGGGGGACCTACACAGGCAGGTCTCCTTGGGGATGTGTGCTCAGCTCAGGGTGTTCTCGTAACAGCATTTGCTCTCCCTTCAGATGAGCTAACTTGGGAACACAGGGGCTTCTTCAATGACACTGTTACTGCTACTCAAAACACTTAGGAATTCCAAAGAACTGCCTTCGGCACCAGTTTATGAAACACAAACTCTCCATTCATTCATTCTGTCTCTCTCTCTCTTCTCTCCCCTCTTTCCCACATCTGCAGGCAGTCTGTCCTCTTGTCTTCCCTTCCCCAGGCCCACTTCTTTCTTTCCTACCCTGTCCCTAGGGCTTACCCTGCTTTCACCTCTTCTTCACACCTGCCATCACTTTTCCCTTTTTCCCCCCAGGGAGTTTCTCCCCTCCTAGGTGAACTGTAGCGGGGAACGAAACCTTTCACTTCCTGCCCAACTCTCTCTACTTTCATCAATGCCTTTAAATCCTTTCCTTTGAAATAAGTTTCCTTAGTGCATGGGAACAAACTGCATTCAATAAACAAATCCATGTTTTACAGATTGTAAAAATCACATAAAAGTATCTTAGTATGTATTCGTGGCTTCATTTTCCTGATGCATCTGTATAAATACCCAACACAAGAGCTTGGTATTATAATAAAATCTTACAGTCTCCCACTTGGATTCCTATATTCCCACTCTGGACTCAGTTTTAATGGCATTTTCTTTATGACTTTATAAGGAACTTTGTAGCCTAAGGTAGAGGTCACCAAAGTATAGAGCCTGCAGCCTGTTTTCATAAATACATTTTTTTTTGGATACAGTCACATGGCTTTTATCTCTGTAGACACCAGAGATAACCCACTAGGGAATTTCAAAATGGTTTGAAATGACTACACCGATACAGTGGCCCCATGCCTGAGACGGCCGCCAACATTTCAGGTGCAGTGCACAGCCACGTGGTTTCTCCACACCAAAGGGTCTCTTTTCTTTTTCTCTAAAAAAAAAAAATCAGATAATATCCTTTTCTACCCCAAGCTCTGAAGGACAGAAAATCAGTTCAGGTTTTTCTAAAAGGTTTAAGCAATGGCAGCCCCACTGGAGTAAGGCCATAGGACCCAAGGGGGCACCGTATATTTTGAGGTAAAATTTGGAATGTATGGTTCCTCTTGGCAGTTTCCAGAATCTTCACATCCACTTTATAAAAACAGTGCCCATTTCGAGGAAACGGTCAGAAAATAAGAAAACATGTCTCTTAAAAACGGATATGCTCTACAAAGCAGGAATTGGAGAAACCGGCAAACTAGTTGCACATGATCGCTCTCAAAAAAGGTGCTCGTGGCTGCACCAAATCCTACTTTTCTCAGCAAGTCAGACCAAGCAAGAAAGGAAGATAAATCACCAGGAAAACGCAAGTGAGCTGGTGATAATCACCTAGTTATCACCGCCATGAATTAGTCATTAAGTTATATGCAGCATAAATCTCACTGAGTTTTGTAAATTATGGTGGCTCTTCTAGGCCAAATAGAGATAAACCATACTTGCTATGATTCTGGCTGACTTACCCTGGGCTCCATGGCATGGCCTTTTAAAGTGCTTAAGCTCAGACTCATAGTGCCCTATGGTTCCTGAAGCATCCGAGAGTGCATTAAATGTTCACAACCCCATTCAAGAGCCCTCTGCCACATTTTGAAGGTGAAGGGGGTCATTTCTAACTGGCTGCTCCCAGAACTCCTAAACAGAGTCTTGACTCACGTTGAGACCAGACAGGCTTTCAGCTCAAACTTCACACTTCAAGCTGCTCCTATTCCCAAGGCAGTGGGAGGAAGAGGGGCTGGAGATGGACACTGACTCGAGGGCTGGGCTTGTAGGTGGTGTCGGCCAGGCAGCCACCTCTGCTTGGGACACCGGCAACGAAATCCCAGCCTCTGATTTCCCTGGGAGGCCAGCACATTAGTGAAACTCGAACGCGAAGATCGCCAGCAAATGTTCCTTTTCCTTCTTTTTGGAGGTTGGTGGTAATCCCCAGTTGATCTTCCCTCTTAACTGCTTTCCCCCCTCCTATTTAAACCGAATTCTTATTGCTCCAAATTAAATCCATTCTTTCTAGCCTTGTCACTGCTAACTAATGAGAACAATTCCTCTCTTTGCTCTTGGTGGCTGCACTCTGGGTACTTACGGATGAGAATCATATCCTCCTTTAGCCTACTTTCTTAACTGCAGACTGCACAGGTGATAAAATGGGTTAATTGTTGCTATTAAAATATTTTCTATCCTCATAATGAAGTAATTTTTCCTCCAAATCATTTTAATTTCTTAGAATTGCACTGCATTCTTAATGATCTGCAATGACGGAGGGTGCAGTCCTATTGGGCTGGTGTTGAATATACAGGACACACGAACACACCAACTGTTGTTGGCCACTGTGCTTGTCTCTTTCTGCCCCGCACACTCTGACCTTGTTTTTTTTTATCACGTGCTCTTTACATCTCTATGAGGAAGTTCACAGCCTAGAACAGGGGCACAAAAGTACAGCCAGGGACCTGTTTTAATAAGTATATTTTGTATTGAAACACAGTCACACATGCTTTTTCAAAGGACATTGCCTACAGCTACGGGGTGGAGTAGCTCTGATAGAGACTGTATGATACCCAAAGACCAAAATATTTACTACCTGGCCCTTCATAGAACATTTTACTGACCCCCTAGCCTAGGAGACCATGAACATGCAAACTGGTTTTGCTGCTTAAACCAGGTGAAGATGAATCACACCAGGTGCCTCTCTTACTCACACCTGGCAGTCTGCTCAAAGTTTCCTGACAGGTCAAAGCACATGGTTAGGATGCGAGTCTCCATGGGCACGGTTTTTCATTTTTCAGCCCTGAGGCACCCTACAGGCATCATGGTTCACAACTGAAGGGGAGACTGAGGTTTAACACACACAGACAGTCCCTCGGATATAACAGCAACACACGTAGGCAACTTTTATAAGCATTCCCGCCTTTGCCGTGTCTATCTAGAACGTTCAGCTGTACTTATCTGGCTCACCAACTCAGATCACCAGGAGGACAAGAGGATCCAGGCGGAGGCCTGGTACTCACTATGTGCAGCTGGAGGAAGTCACCGAGGCCTGGGGCGCTGTCGATGCGAACCAAGATGCCATCCTTCACAGTGGTGCTGAAGCCCACAGCAAGGCGGTCTGAGCGCGTGCTGGGTCTGTCGTTGGCCGGCCAAGTGTACAGGATGAGGCCTCCGCTCTTCCCGAAGATGTAGGTAGCGCCAGCTGCAAATGCAAGGAGAAAGGGAGCCATCAGGGCACCGAATCACGTGCTGCCAGAGGTAGGCACACTGTTGAGACTCCTGTGGGGAGGAAACAGCCCCCACCTGCCAGTATTTGGTGACTGAGAGGGATGACATCCAAAGCCTCTAATGGTGGCTGTCACCTCGAATTAAAGATGCAGGCAAAATGAATTAATAACAAAGCAGATGTTGGCGAGAGACATTCTGAACATCTTCAGTTCCTGCTGCCTCATGGCAGAGGGCAAGTCCCACGCTGTGTCTTAGAGCTGTGGGACATGTGACAAACAGCTTTTCCATCTTCCTCAAGAGCGGGATTAATGTTCCATCTCTTCCAGGACAGACACCAATAGAAAGTGACTCCCCCGCCCCCATCTCTCTAGCTATCAGGACACTCTAGTCAGTGGAGCTGGGAGGAGCTCCAGAGACACCGCACAAAACTGCAGGTAACGTGGAGGGTCCCGGGCCATCACTTCATGCCTGGACCTCTACCACCCCCGCAGAGAGGGAAGCTGGAGCCGCAGAAAACCAGCTGAGATGATTGACAGACAGCCTTGGCCTATTGCACTGTTATGTTGCTACACAAAAGATGATAAAAATTAATTTCAGAGGCCTTTGAAAAATTAACCTTATTATTTTCCTCTAGTGGTGGTGTTTATCTGGTATTATACAATAGTTTCCATCTCCTTTTCCAAACTAAATTACCGAAAGAAAGAAAGAAAGAAAGAAAGAAAGAAAGAAAGAAAGAAAAGCAAAGTAAAAGAATATATAGGAGACAGAAAAAAATCTCAGTATGATGACAAGTGGTATTGTCAATTATGATGATTGGGTTTATCGGTGTTTTTACTATTATTTACTATTATTAGTTACAGACCCATGTGTTAGTAACAAGATATTAATTTAAAAATATTTAGAAAGCAAGCAGGAAGAAAAATAAAGAAAACATCTGTATCTCATAAATTGAAAATATCTGGGTTCATAAAACAAGTTTTTTTTATTTTCTTATATTATTCATTATTTATTGCATTATTTTCTAAGAAATATATAATCTTTAGCTCTGAATCTGGGGAAACACATTCAAATTTGGTGGCCAGAACAGACCACAGGATTGCAGTTCCTATGGCTGTGTGCATGTTACCCACAGTGAGTACTTCCATATGTTACCGTATCTTCAAGTTCAAAGACCATTTGGCACCAGATTGTCTCATATGTTTCTGACTGAACACAGTCCAATGCTCGAAAATATTTTAAAGGAACATTAGACAAGCATCCAGATATCTTTAGCATTCACTGAAAATCTTAAGCACTGGTCTACATTTAGTTTACAGAGACTATTAGGTTGAATGATGCTGTTTGAAGAAGAAATGAGTTATGCAGCTCATTTAGAAATAATAAAGTAAACTGCTATGAGGCTAGAAATGGGAGGATATGTTGTGTATCATCATTGTCTAAGCACTAAGCCACATTATATTCTGAGACACATGAAATCTAATTTGTCCCTTTTTGAAAGGTCACTATTCTAGCTGCTCCAATATGTTCAGTTTGTATATTCCATGTGGCATAACATTATTTTTCTCTCACAAATTTTTCCGTCCTTAGCAAAGAGTGTCTGAAAAGTCCTCCCATCACCTGGTGAATTTGGGATTGTGGTATGGAAAGTTCTGATTAAAACTATACGCAAAACAATGCTTGCTCCTCACCATCCACAATCATGCTAAAAGCTTCTTAAAATCAGAAGTATAGATGTAATGATTTGCCCTTGATATCTCTCCATCTGTGCAGAATTTAAATAATTCTTTTTGTGATCATTACAACTGTCACACCACAGCCTTTACTCTTTATTTGGAAAACCGAAGGTTACTCAGTGATTAATGTATAGAATCATCAAAAATTGCTAATCAGCCTGTCACATTTTGTTGCAATTTATAAAATCTCACACTATTCTATCCTAAATATATAGCAGATTCTGCTACAGAGATAAATCCATACTCGATCAGGAAATGATTTTGTCCCTGAGAAAAGAACAACTCGAAAGCTGATAACAGCAACAGACATGTATGGCCCTTTACAGTTTGCAAAACCTTTTCAAATTCATTAACTGCATCATCCCAACTGTTTTATGGGCTATCTCATTTGTTAACACTGTTTGGAAACACAGATTCAAATATCTAACTTAATTAAGTGGCACCTCCTTTAAGTCTGCAGCTTAACCTTCCTGTCTCCAAAAGCTTGTCTTTACCATATGCCATTCATACAGCTTAATATAATTATACAATAAACTGTAGCAATACTTCAAAGTTGACTGGACTTCATTCATTTCACATCTTCCCCTAGGCATAAAATGGAACAAAAACAAAGCCATAGCCCCCAAATCTGGCATGTTTGCAAGAGCTAATCTGGTCTTCTCACCATACAAATAACCACAAACCTTCTCCTCTGCTTCTGTTGCCCACCCACCACAGTGTTCAATAACTTTCATTATAAAGAGGAAGGACATTTTAAAAGATAAATACAGAGCCCTGGCTGGCATAGCTCAGTGGATTGAGCGCGGGCTGCGAACCAAAGTATTGCAGGTTCGATTCCCAACCAGGGCACATGCCAGGGTTGCAGGCCATGGCCCCAGCAACCGCACATTCATGTTTCTCTCTCTCTCTTTTCCTCCCTCCCTTCCCTCTCTAAAAATAAATAAATCTTTAAAAAAAGATAAATATACAACCTTTTACATACAACGGTTAGGAGGTCATCATGGCTTCAATTTTTAAATAAATGAAGAACAAAATCTCACTGTGACAATATTAGGCTAAGTAGATACAAAATATGATTTAAAATCATTTTATTGCTTCTGTTATTCTGAATTTAGGATATCATTGTGTTAGATAATTCTAACTTTGTAGGTCAAAAAGGTAGAAAAAATACAAAGTCCTTACCATATGGCTTATTCTGCTATGTACAAATAAATATTAAAATATGTATTCTTGGTATTGAATTTACTAGTAAGGGTGATAAAGACCCTGAATGCTCCCATGGTCCAAAGTTGGCTTTAGAGGAAGTTAATAGTTACAACTTTCTCTCTGGTAATCTGTTATTTTTTCTCCTCAGTTACTTTGCTATCTTGAATGGTTTTAAAAGATAAATACAAGCTTTCACTTAATTTTAATATAAAATGCCTACAGTCCCAGGGGGAACATGATATTATTTTGGTTTACATTTTCAAATTAAAAAAGTTAATTTTATTATTTTTAAATGTGGATTACAAATCAACTTTTTGGGAACATCCCAGAAACTATAAGAACCCTTCTTAAACCATTAAAGATTTTCATTTCTAAGCCATGCAATGTCACATCAAATGTTTTCTCCCCCGAGCCTAGTAGTTCTGATTGCTGGTTTCTCTCTGTCCTTAATATGCTGCTGCTAAAACTGTATTACATTTATTAAAACCTGAACCATGTAAATTTCCTGCTTGCTAGCAAAAAAATGATCAATACAACTGAAGAAAACATTACTACGGTAGTGTTTTGGCCATTTAACATTGCAGGATTTAAAGTTTGTTGGCAGCCGAGGTTGCTTTGGTCAGTTCTAACCAACACAGTATTTCAGAAATGAAATCTCCACACTGTCAGTACTAACCAAGATAAAGTGGATACACTCCATCTTCAAGTAGTCAACACGTATGACACGTTACTACATTTGAGACACAACTTCTTTTGTCTCAAAAGCACCACAATAAGGGTTTGTCTTATTGTTTTTGTAATTGACTAGCTATTTACTGGGATGGTGCTGACGGTGATTTTGGCAGGGCTAGATGGGAAGGTATAGATACATTTTGGTGTACATTCTTTGAAGGGGGTTGAATGGGAAGAAAAGGGTACAACAGCCCCCACTGAAATTGTGGACAACTCCTGGAGGGCAGTTCAATGTGCTTGTTGTACAATCAGCTGATTAATTAGATTATGTATGATTTCTCAAGAATATTGAAGGATAAAATTTTTTCCCGTTCACACATTTCTCCAATAAATAGTTCTTAAATTTATGGTGTTTATTATTGGTTATTTTACTAGAATCCAATTTAATTGTTGATCAACTTTTCCTTATTTAGGACTACTTGGATAATTACTGTTATTGTTGTTGAAATCTACAAACCTCATGACCCTGTCATTATAACACTGTTTCCACTTCTATTTTCATATGTAAATATCATGTTACCTTTGGGGGGTATTAATAACAGGAATATAATCACGGTCCTTTTTAATATTTACATTAGATATAAAATTATATATAGGCATATGTGTATACATACACATACATGTGTGTGTAAAAAATGAAGCTAGAAAATATAGTAGACTACCCGAAATTAATTTATTATTTTCTCCATCAAATATTTACAGATGAAATGGCTCCAGAGAAGCATTTAAATATAATCCTAGTTATATATTTATGTTTTTTTTAAAGGAAACCTAAAGCAATTTGGCTTTCCCTGAAATAGTTTTCAGTGGGTGTTAAAACGAAGCAAGTTAGAAGGTCTCCCAGGGGAAGCCTTAGTGTATGAAATTTAAAGAGAACTAGATAATTTACTCATGAGTAAGTGTCACAGGTGGAATAATAAATTAAGTAATAAAAATAAGTCTTAATGTGCAAACCACCTGGTAGGTAAGCTAGGATAAGAAACAAGACGTCCAACTCCTACTCTAAAGCTATTTGAACATTGTGTAGGAAATTAAAATAAAATTGCGTGACACTGAGGCATATGTCTATCTGCTATTATTTCAGGTTCCTACCTCTTATTTCTTCTTTATTACTCTTTCGCCAACCTTATCTACATTTGTATTCTTTATTTTCAATTGGTAAATCCTTTTGAAAAATAAGTGGACTACCAATGACATAAAATGTATTATGTCACTAAATGTAACTATTGCTACTAAAACTATCTTTTATTCATATCAATTACTATATAGCTAATAAAACCAAAATGGAAAGACTGTCAACCTAACAAATGTTTTTTTCTAGCAAATGGAGGCATAACACTCAAGGATCTCATAATGACCGATGCCCTAAAGAATGCAGTTTCTTGATTTCTTTTATTTAGTTTGTTGCATGGCCCCCACCCTCCAACACACACACACACACACACACACACACACACCCCTGAGTCTGGCAGGGTGTGTGTAATCGTAAGGTCTTATATTTTCATAGCTCTAAATGACTTTCAAATTGCTGTCTTTGGGAGTAACTCATTTGATACCTCTTCCCCCAATATCACTGAAGTACTACTGGCAATATTTTGGTTTAAAAATAATGAAGGTTACAAGAGATTAAAGGACTGGATCTGGTATTAAGTGGTGGCACCAAGAGTAGAGCCAGACCTTCCCTTCTCAACTCTCCCCTCTCTCCCCTCTGGTTGTCCTGCTGACCTGGGAGACGAAGCTTCCTTAAAGGAATCCCCAGAGACCAAGAGCTCCATAAGGAGGAAGGGAGGGTGATTAAGAGATGGAAAATCTATGAACAACAAAACCTCCGTATTCCAGGGGGAGCCACTAGGGAGTACTAGGTAAATGATAAGTGATACAGGTTTTACAAACAGCCGTGCAATGCATTTATTGAATGGATGGCTTATTGTGATCTGTTTTGCCTACTCTGAATTTTTAAAAATAAACACCGGAAGTGATGATCAAGTAGTCTTAAATAAAGCAAAACTGAAGGGGTTGAACATTAAAAAAAAGAGATTTCATTAACATAAAAGGACATCCTTTATCTTTGGCAAAGAAATAACCAGATTTACTGTTCAGCTAATAGAGAAACGGACAACATAGCCAAAGAGTGAAATATATTATCAGGGATGACCAAGTCCCATTTCCTAAACAAGGCTCAGCTAAGGCAAGGATTCCCTCCATATGGGGCAATTTCTTCCTCTCTCTCAAAAAAAAGAATGAGTTTTTAAAAAGCACTAAGCCAGACAAACAAACAAAACAATAAAACAAAGGTAAGCAGGTCCCAATATTCTAAAGAAAGGTTTCAAGTCAAAGGCTTCCCGACAGAATCAGTATTACTTCAGCTCAGTCAGTATAAATCTGCTTGGGAACACTAGAACTCAAAACTTCTGCACAGAGTGAATCCATTATATATTGTATCCAATGCCAAAGGTTCCATAGGAGGTAGTGAGAGAAAAGTATAAAACCAATAAATTCTACCTATTAACCCAATTTCTTACACGAGTTAAAAAGTCTGCCATTATTTAGTTCTGGTAATAAATATCATTTTAAAAAAGACATTCTTCTTGGATAATTATATGTCATGTGCAAACCCTATTCTTGTAAATATGCTTGGTTGGACCATGGGACAGGCATGTTATCAAGGATTTTCCAGGGAGTCTAAAGAGGAACTAAGTCATTGTGCTATTTCCAAGTTGGATTCCAACTATTTATTGCAAAGGCTCACTGCTGTGATTCCTTACACACTCGTGTCCTATGAAATCCCACACAGATGCTGGACATGTTCAGAAGTGCTGACCAAAACACATGTCATGACACTTTTTGAGTCCTAGAGGTAATGATATTTTCAGAAACACATTTCATCAGAAAACATTTAAAAAAATTATTTGTACTCATCAGATTCAGGATGCTTCCACTAGGGAAAAAAAGATGATTATTGATAAGGAAGACAATAGTTTCCACATTGAAATTGATCTAAATATAAAGCTTTCAGGGACACTCCTAAATTTCCCCTTGCTTAAGAAAATTATAAGCTCATTGTTTTCCTTTGGAGCAATTATTTCCTTCACAAACCTTTGGTAGTGTTTAACAATGGTAATTATAATACTAATGTTCATACTAATATTAATATTCATACTAATTATATGTATGAATAATTTATTATACTGGGGTGGGCAAAAAGTAGGTTTAAAGTTGTTTGTATGGAAAAAGGCAAATAAAACAAATATATATTAATTATGGTATTATTTGTCTTTTTCCATAAGAATAACTGTAAACCTACTTTTGCCCGCTCCTGTATATTGATACTATATTATATTATAGTATACAGTATAATACTTTGAATTCATATATCTTTCACCTTAAATATTGTTGCTGTGATGGTTTGTTAGGGCTGCCGTAACAAGGTACAAAAGACTGGGTGGCTTAAACAACAGAACTTTATTTTCTTGTAATTCTGGAGGCTAGAATCCCAAGATCAAGGTGTTGGTGGTGTCCCTTTCTTCTGAGGCCCCCGGCTTGGCTGGTGAACAGCTGCCTTCTCCCTGTGCCCTGACACGGCCTGCCTTCTTGACTCATCTGCGCCCCAATTTCCTCTTTTTGTAAGAACACCACTCATATTGCATGAGAACCCATCATAATGACCACATTTTAACTTAATTGCCTCTTCAGAGAGGCTACTGCCAAATACAGTTGCATTTGGAGGTACAGGAGGTGATGGTGAAAACATAGGAACTTTGGGGGGACACGATTCAGCCTGCAGCCGTTGCTATCCCGGTTGTAAAGATAAGGGACCTGTAGAATGACTTGCCCAAGACCTAGTGGCATCAGGAAATTAATCCAGACCTCTCTAACTCTATGATACACATTCTTTTAATTATGTCAAACTGTATTCCTAATAGGCTTGCATTTGACCTTCACCTGTGCATCTATGTGGGAATGGCGATGATGATGGAGAGAAGAAAGATAGAGACAAGATGAAAATGCAGCTCCCTCACAATAGAAATGGCAGTGCAGGGTGGACCATTCCGTTTTACCTAACTGACAGTGATTTTGTATGAAGTTGGTGTCTGTAAAGTGTGTAAAGCAAGGTCAGGCAACAGGTGGCTCCTGATTTAATTTCATCACACTTGTAAAACTCTGAACTCTAAAGGCTGGACTCTGATGAAGTTTATTTCAGAAATTATCTCATGCCGAACTCAATTTAATTTCTTTATCTAAGCTAGTTTCTTACATAGCAAAACAAAATAAACTCTAGAAAATGGCACAGTATTCAGGTTTAAGAAAATATTAAGTTTTAATGTCAAACAAAATGAAAATCTAAAACCCTTCTGTACCATCAGCTACTGAAGGACAGGACTGTTTAATTTATCTCTATATCAACACTGTGAATTCTCAGGAATAAGTGCTATTGAATTAATCAATAAAACTTGGCTCACCTATATTTCATATCTCCACATTGTCATTCAGGCATCTGTCCATTAATCCATCTCAGCTTTTTGTCATTTCATCTCAATGTGGAAATATGTCATAAAGACCCATCAATTAGAATTCACAACATATCCTATGATGGAGTAGGACACAGCTTCCAATTTATAAAAAGTATCTAACCAGAAAGACTATTAAATAATTTTTATTTGGTGAATTTTTGGCAGGCTCGGGTAACAAAATCACACCCATTTTTAGTCAAATTGTTTTATGTTACCCTTCATTTTCTAAATCTCATTGCTCTACCTGTCCATCTATAGATACATATGATATTCTATTTTACAGAACACTAAGTGCAAAGACCATGTACACATTTGTCCTTAGGCAAAATATAAATGCATAAAAAGGTAAAAACGATCACTTCATAATTACTCATCAGGCTGTTCTGTAGCATTTTTTTTTTTAGCTCACTCCTTCTGGTGAGATCTCATGGGACATAGTTAGAATAAAAGGGAAATTCAGAGCACCTTCGTCTGCCTCCCTTTATTCCACAGGTTTAGAATTACCTTCTCTAATAAGAGCAATCAAGGGATATCTAAGTCCTGAACATTCTTTGAAAAAGATATGCGGACAGAGAGTAGTTGCTTATTCCCAGTGCTTTGATCTAAATGCTTGACAGAAACAGACTCCACACTTTCAAGGGGCCAGAGTCTATAAACAGATGACTTGGATATATTTGTGACTCTAATTCATAAAACACTATTTTACTGGTAAAGTTGACTAATGTTTTTAAGGGTGATGACTCTTACTTCTATGACACAGATATCTCTTTGTCATAGAACCTATGAGGCCTGTCTGGAAAAAGTCCAATGATTGTTAATATAACAAGAATGGTTTGCATGACATTGAGGTAACCTGGCAGCCAAGGAGAGTGGATTGGAATGTGCATGCCTGAACAATGACAACTTCACTGTACTAGCCAGTGGAGACAGTACATGCCATTGAGTGAACATGTGTACTGTGTGGCCATCACTTTCAAAATGACTGAGCAAGTAGAGCAACGAATTTGCATCAAAGTTTGCTTTAAGCTTGAACATCCTCCATGGAAACTATTTTGTATGACCCAGAAGACCGCAGCTATGGGCAACTGGTGTTTGGCAGCTCATCGTGACAATGCATCTGCTCATGCATCACATCCTGTGCAGAAACATCAAATCATCCAGGTGACTCAGCACCCCTACAGGCTAGATTTGGTGCCCTGTGACTTCTGGCTTTTCTCAAAACTAAAATCGCCTGTGAAAAGGAGGAGATTTCAGACCATCCATTTGGTTAAGAAAAATATCACAGGGCAGCTGATGGCAACAGGGAGGAATGTGTGAGGTCCCAAGGCGCCTACTTTGAAGGGGACTGAGGAATCGTTGTCTTACATACAATGTTTCTTATATCTTCTTCAATAAATGTCTCTATTTTTCATATTACAGGGCTAGGCACCTTCTGGACAGACCTTGTATGTCAGCATTAAAAAAAAAAAAAAGAAAGTTCAACTATGTTGCCCATTTTCCAAGTCTATAACAATCACTTAGCTTTACTGTGCCTCAGTTTCCCCATGATTAAGTAGGTGATAATATCTCTTTACCTACTCATTTCAAAGAGTTGAACTAGGGTCAAAATGACTATTAATGTACGCTATACAGAACTCTGGAAATAGTTTAGTATTTCCATTTAATGGTGATAATTTCAAAGTGAAGGAACTACCCAAACTTCTGGCACCTGCAGGAGACTTTGATTATTCCCTATGCCCCACACATTCTCCCTCTTTACTTGAAAAATTAGCTCCTTCCTATGGAAATTACTATTCTCCCATTCCAATTATGCAATTTGAATGAGAATTGTGAACTACTTAACAGATTTTTCCTATGCACACAGCTGGATTGGCTAAGACGTGGAAATTAACCCAAGTTGGACCAATCAGAGCACTTCACTGAGTAATTTTTAACCTGGACTCAAAAAAACACTCCATCAGTCCCTGTCTGATAAAAAGGTATGCACACAACTGCCATGGCAACCTTTCCTACCATGGGGAAGAAGTTGCAAGAAAAAATAAACCCTGACTCAAAGAGTGAAGTCAAACTTTTGATCAAGAGTTGGACACAGAGCCCTGGCTGGTGTGGCTCAGCGGTTGAGTGCCAGCCTGTGAACCAAAGGGTCACCGGTTTGATTTCCAGTCCAGGGCACATGCCTGGGTTTCGGGGCAGGTCCTCAGTAGGGAGCAGATAAGAGGCAACCACACTTTGTTGTTTCTCTCCCTCTCTTTCTCCCTTCCTTCCCCTATCTGAAAGATAAATAAATAAAATCTTTTTTAAAAAAAGAGGTGGACACAGAGAGAAAAATCTTAACATTTTTGGTTACTTGGTTTTAATTATCCATGTTGTGAAACTGTATTTTTGTCTTTGTTACATAAAATTTTCAATAACTAACTTGTTTAGTCTAAGCTAGTTCAAATTTTATTTTCCCACAGCTAGACGAGGTC
Organism: Phyllostomus discolor; assembly: GCF_004126475.2. NCBI lineage: Eukaryota > Metazoa > Chordata > Mammalia > Chiroptera > Phyllostomidae > Phyllostomus > Phyllostomus discolor. The sequence continues at coordinate 200,456,926 of NC_040903.2, read as the reverse complement.
TGGATAGTAAAGAATCCCTGGAAACTATCACAGTGCCTGGAACACGTGGAGGGGCACTTAAGCACTTGTTAAATGAATTGTCAAAATAATGACGAATTTGATTGAGTAATAGGTTACACAGGAATTTAACCTAAGAATAAAAGCACATTTAGTACCTGGCTGGCATAGCTCAGTGGATTGAACGTGGGCTGAGAACCAAAGCATCACAGGTTTGATTCCCAGTCAGGGCACACGCTTGGGTTGCAGGTCACAGCCCCCAGCAACCACACAGTGATGTTTCTCTCTCTCTCTCTCTTTCTCCCTCCCTTCCCTCTCTAAAAATAAAAAAAGCACCTTTAGTTATATATATAATGAAATGAGAGTGTGTGTAAAACTGATCATGTTCTTGTCGACAAAGAAATTCTCGAATATTCCCATAATTAGGTTACATAAAACACTATATATATTTTATAGTACGTCATATAATATATAACCCCTGCAGTGAACCTGTGCATAGTAAATTAGGACTACGCTCCCTGTAATATACCCAGAGAAGCAATAAAAGCCTGTCCAGGCATGGGTCTCTGGCTGTCTCGCCCTCTCTCTCAGAGAGAGGCCACGCCATCCTCTGTTTCCCCACAGGACTTCTGTAGTCCGTGTGTATTTGTTCTCTAGCAGTCACCACATACACAGATCCTGCAGGCCAGGATCTGCCACATATAACTATATATTATATAATGTATTTCCATAATAAGATTATATTATATAATAAATTCCTGGGTAACTTATCACTTGATCATCTCGATCACTTTTTGTTACTATGGTTGGGATGTTTCTTTTTCATTTCAACCTAGTAATTATTATTATTAAAACAATCTATTGATTTTTTTAACTGAAAAATATTGTAAGCTTTGGGGATTTGGATCTCTCTCTGCAACCATAATAACAAATATCTATAAAAAGTCTTGGAATAATTCAACAAGAAAGCTACAGAAAAAGAAGTATATAAAGGAAACTATAATTTTTGAGGACAGAACAAATATAGAAGGAAGGAAGGAAGGAAAGAAGGAGAAAGAGAGAGAGAGAAAGAAAGAAAATAGTTATAATGTCACTGGACAGGAAAAATATGAATATATCAACAAACTGTTCATCTTTAAGGTGATTGGCTCTAACTTAGCAATTCTCTCCTATGGAGCCCTTGGGCTGTTTGTTTTATGGGTGGGTATAATTCGGGGTACAGGGTACAGGGTACAGTTTGATTTAAGAAGACAGACAGAATATGTGGCTGAATAAAGAACTTTCGATTTCCTCACTTGGTAGATGTGTAAGTTTTAGATAATTCAAAAAAATAATGCCCACATCAGAAAAAAGAGTTTCCAATCTAAGGTCACGAGAGCAATGTCTGAATCTTTTCACACAACTGACTTAATCAGAAGGCCTAATATAGCAAAACACAGTTTCTCTGCTTAATATATGTAACATGTCCATTCTTTAAATAAAACAAATCTCTAGGAATGTTAGACCAAATTATTTTGCTCTTCTTAAAGTGATAGTCTGTAACGAAGAGTGACACAAAAGACCGAACAGATCAAAGTCAGCTTCTGGTGGTCAAAGCTGTTTTGCATTATTTATTCAACAAAACTTTATCCCTCACATCTGATCAACAAACAAATGCGTCATTACATGATCATGTAATATTTCGGTAATTAGTTTACAGTTTCCTTTTAAAACTGATTTCCTCTGAATACATAAGCTCCTCCTAATTCTCTTAATCTTTTATTGTCTTTAAAGGCTCAGCATAAGCTATAAAGCTTCTATTTTTCTTCCTTTATTATTTTAACAAGACAATTGCCCTTTGCTAATGTTTGGTGATTCTCATTCCACCTGCCTAATTAAATATATTTCAAACACATCCTCCATCTCAGTCTCTCCGTCCCCATCCCTTGAAAGTGTGCCTGTTCTTCCGATCCTGATGGTCACAACAATTTCTTAGTTATTCTTCACCCTGGACCTTGTGGTAGGTGGGCACATTATCCCTGCTTTAAAAAAAATTGTCCTCTAATCAGCAGGCCCTGGAGTGAGGCACTTTTGACACTGAGCCTTACACTTCTGTTCACAAAGCCATGCAGCAAGTGCATAAAAACTAATTTCCCGGGCCCTCTCTCACTTCTAATATGATAACTTCAGCAATGATTCAACCATGCCAATATGACAGTCTGCAAATAAACAGCCAGTCACTTCCATCAACGCTTGAAGATTTGTTATGATGGATATATTCAAACGCACCAGTCTCTTTTTAGAAAATGCAATTTTGTGGAAAAAAAATGGAAGATAATTGGTCTTTAGCTCTTGCAGTAAACTTAGATAGCACCTGCCATATTTAAATTAATACAGTGCTTCTCCTAGTTAGATTAGGCCTTCTGATTAAGTCAATCATGTGCAAAGATTCAGACATTGCCCATGTGCACTCAGATTAGGAGATGTTTTTTTGATGTGAGTATTTTTTTTAATAATGTGATACTTGTTCATCTACTAAGTAAAGGAAATTGAAAGTTCTTTATTCAGTCATATATCCTGTCTGTCCTTATCTCTCAGCCTCAGCTTTTGCCTCACATTGTGTCGCCTAGGTGGTAGGTTTATTGCACGCTGCAAGATTCTCTAAAGCAACGACTCCGTGTTTGAAGCCTCCGAGGGAACACTGGGTCTGCCTGCCAGAGATCACATACACATCGCTCTCGAGGGTTTATTCCCTCTCCCATTGTCCTCATTTCCTCTGACTCTGGCTGCCACAGTGCAGATCAGAAAACTCAGAGAACAGCTTTGCTCCTTTTCATCTCTCCTAAACCAGCAGCAAGAATGAATCAGATGCACATAGTTGGAGCAGCAGAATGTAAAATGCCAAGGCTGGCATTTTGATCGACCCTCCCGCTTCCAGAGAATGCCTGGATAAGGAGGAGTGAAAAGGTTTTTCCAGGTGACAGATTGGATTTGAAGGGCCTACCTGCATTGACACATTTGGTGGCCTAGAGGTAGCATTGGTATGACCTCTTCAGTAAGAAGGAAACACATTTTCTCGGAAGGAGGCCCTCTTATTGGTCACAATTAGTAAAGATCCAATTTCCTTTATTTAATCCAGTTAACACAATCCCTTAATATGTGTCCAAAGTTTACCTTAAAGTGAACATTCTGCCTAGTCATAAATTTGGGGAAGAAGCTTACAAACAACAGGGCACAAAGACATCTTATATTTACTAGATCACACCATAGTTTTAAAAATTATCCATGTTTCACAGTCAAAGATGACGGTGTTGTGGTAGATCATGCTGCCCAGCAGGGGTTAGGGTTTGCATGAACATGATTAAATTATTGGTTCTTTGAAAGCGATGGTGATGTCACATGGTTCTTTGTGCCCCCATGATGACTGAGTCCCACGCCAGATGCATATAATCCTGTGGTATACGGGCTGGGAAGATAATTTAGGAACTACTATTTGCTCTCATTGTTTCTAGATGCAAATACTGAGGTCTAAAGAGGTTATAGAATTTATCCAAGGTCATGGCTGGTGAGCAGCAGAGCCAAACTGCAACTCCTCTCCTAACTCCAGTACAGTGCCCACTCTATATTATTTCTTGACACCTCCAAAGCACGTGCTTGACAAAACACAAGCAGACTCATAGACAGAGAGCAGGCTGACAGCTCTGGGGGTAGGGTGTTGAAGCAGTAAAGGGATGGAGCAACAAAGAAAAAACTCATGGACACAAACAACAGGATGGTGATTGTGGGAAGGAGAGGGGTGGGTAGAGTTGGAAGAAGATACGGGGGGATAAATGGTAATGGAAAAAATACAATACAAAGAATTAAAGTAGGTGCTTAATGAAAAGCATGTTTCTTGTTCAATTTTACTTAATCTGAACTTTTGTAGGAGACCATTCTGCGTGGTGTGGGCCTAGCTCCCACTCAGAGATGCACAGGACCCACGCCCACAGATAGGTTCTCCTGTGGGGAATCAGGCCTGCGATGTGCCTAGGCTGCTTTGAGTCTTGCTTTTGCTAGAAAACTCCCTCACCCTGAATTGAGAACATTTACTGGAAAGTAACTTCCTAAAATCCACGCTAAACATTCCAAGGATGAGTGTAACCAGTTCAACCACTTTTGCCTTTTCATTTACAAATATCCCTTTTCTGTGATGTGATTAACAGCATTGGCTCCTTTGTTTTCTGTGAAAAGTAACCACCAAAAGCGAACCTGTGCACTGTCATCATGTATTGTGAGGAAAGAGAGAAATAAAGGCCTGTCATGGCAGAGGCCTTTTGCTCCCCTTGAGAGAAAAGCCATGCTGTCCCTTTTCCTCCACTGGACTCACTAGTCCATGTGAATGTCTCATTTCATCCATAATGATGCGGACACTGCAGGCCAGTGTCTGCATCACACTCTGTCACTTAAGGTTACTGTTTCCATAGTAAGAATCGCTATGGAGCAGGTTTAAATTATATGCACATGAGAGAGAGAGAGAAAGAAAGAGAAAGGGAGAGAGAGAGAGTGAGTTGGAGCTACATCAGTATTTACTCTGCATATATATGCTTTATTGGGTATATGATGATCTGGAGCCATATATTCGAATACATAAAATAACAAATCATATACAAAGGAGTCTTCTTCTGATTCATTATTCTTAGTCCACAAGGAAGTGAAGACAAAGAGAGGAGAAAACATCCAAAAAAGTTACAGTTCAATAGCTATAGCATCTAAGCTAAAACTTGAGTTTCTCTATTCCCTGGAAGAGGACCTCCTTTTCAGCTTTGTGGCATTTCTTTCCAGATCCTAAGGTCTCTACAATAGGGGAATTAGCCAACTGGAGAGCTAGTCCACACGTCTGTTCAGTGTGAACAAGTGTAAGGCTGATGACACAGTGCTCCTTGGATCTGATGCCAGACAGCTCGGGAGGCAAGAAACGAGAGGCGGTTGGAAGGGCATGCTACAATCTGAATGGGATCTCTTTAAAAGCACTGTGCAGCAGGAAAGACAAGTATAATGGCTATTTAGTCATCTTCACTATGAACTGCCAATTCTTTAGACTCTTATGACATTCATGAATGATGCAGGAGGCGGACATGACAAATGCAGAGCAATTCCCTGCGACAGACACTTTCAGGGAATTTATGCTCCCCTCCCCCCAGGACAAAAGGGCTCCTGGGCTCAGTTATCATTTGTTCTGGGAGAGAATTTACAGCCTCGCTAGCAACTCTTTTTACCCTACTCACTAAAGTGCTTATTTTGATATACGGACTGTGATTGTTCAAGAACAACTGTATCCTTGGAAATTCATGTGCAGCGAGCGGTCTCGCTGGCTCACTTTCCTTCACTCCATGCACTTTGATCATTTTCCAGGCTCTACAATGTAGAGGACTTGGACGCAAGTCTCTAAATCACATGCCCACCTATTTGGTCACACACACACACACACACACATGCACATGGTACTCTTCAACATCTGAAAGCCCAAATGCTGTTTGTATGCACTGTGAATCACATAATTCTCTAGTGTAAAGCTATACGCACTGTTAACTATGCAATAAACATCTTATTCTGTACCCTCTGCCCACAGAAAACCTGCATGTAGATAGTAAATGAGTCGATACATTCACAAATACGTGTTAAGTTCCTACTATATGCTAGGTAATTTTCTAGGTGCTAGAGAGATACCCTTACAATGATAGCAGAGAAGAAACAAACACATAGATTTATATCATAATGTCTGGGAGCTTAGGGTACTTAATAAAGCATTCTAAGGGATAAATATGTCTTGGGAGGCCTGTTTTAAATGAAGGCAGCAGGGCAGATCTCTCTGCAGTGACGGCCAATGTGACCTAAGAACAATAGAAAGGACACCATGGCCCTTCTAAGGAAAGAGAGTTCAAGGCAGGGGAAACCAGGACAAAGGACTGAGGTCAGAAATGCATGCTGCTAGCTTTAGATATGGCAAGGAAACCAGTATAGCTAGGGAAGCCAGTATCTCTTACCAGAGAGAGAGTGGGAGAAAGAGTGATTGGAGATGTACAGAGAGAGCAGATTACACAGAGTCGCACAGGAAGTACCTCATGTGGGGAGGTCCTTGTCTGATGCCACCCTGAGATGACTGCACAGCTTAAAGTGCAGATTTTAAATAGGACACTGACAACCAGACTTAAAAGGAAGGGATGAGCCCTGGCTGGTGTAGCTCAGTGGATTGAGCGCGGGCTGCGAATCAAAGTGTCGCAGGTTCGATTCCCAGTCAGGACACATGCCCGGGTTGCAGGCCACAGCCCCCGGCAACCGCACATTGATGTTTCTCTCTCTCTTTCTTTCTCCCTCCCTTCCCTCTCTAAAAATAAATAAATAAAATCTTTTTAAAAAGGAAGGGATGTAGGATGCAGGGAGACCTCCAATTGCTGATGTATGAGAATCAGTGGAATGAACTTGAGATAATATACTTAACCACAAGTCTTTGTGGGCAGGGCAGCCATGCTTATATACATAGGATGTCGCACAGAAGAAGGACTATGCTTATGCTCCTTCAGAAAGCAGAACCAATCACGATGGGTGATATAAATGTCATCGCCACATACGTTCCTGCAGAAGCTGACCAGTCACTTTGCAGGGATGCCTGCAGGCCCTTTCCAGATGGCTCCAAAGGAAGCATCTTTGGAAGACTATCAGAGAAAGACTATCTGAAACAGAAATGTTGAACTGTGATTGAAAAAACACATTGATCTAAACCAATCATGTAATTTTTTTTCTTGACAAAAAAGTCATTTTCCTTTTTTAGCAAATTGCTGCTACTTCTTTGTTGAAAAAAATCAGTAGCCCTTCTGGGAAACATAAATATTCTATAAAGCCATATTTTCCCTACACATACTTGAACAGTTGGCGGAAACATCCTTGAGGGCTATATCCTCAAGGATATTTTTGGTCTAGAGTCTGTCTTCTAGGAAATTCCTAATAAAATCATCCATTTAGAAAGATTTCTTTGATCACTAAAATAGCAGCCAAGCACAGCTCCTTTCTTGTTATCATGAAAATCCCAGAAGTGGTAGGAAGTCAGTAGGCTAAAAATGTCCTTCCAAATCCTGGGAGATAGGCAAGACCATTTCCTCCTATTAATTTTCCACAGTGTCAGTAATTTTCTCTCTTAATGGAACCTAATCCAAAGGCAGCCGTAATGATGAGAGTTGGAGTTCACAGGTAGGGGAGGCCATGGCTAAAAAGTGTATCTTTAAAAGGATTTTCATAAAGCTCTTCTTTTTGTTGCTGCACTGCTTTGTAACAGGAAAAGGAATACTCACTCATGTATAAGAGTACACTATGAAGAAGCTACTTGTAAAGTATTTTAAAGGAGAGAAACTATTCAGCTAGTATTTTGAAATAAAGAAGGGAGAGAGAAAGGGAGGTGGAAAAGGAAGAGGGAGGGTGGGAGAGAGAGAGAGAGAGAGACAGAGAAGAAAGAAGACAGGATTAGTGGGTTTCTTATAAAAATCACAAAGTAAATCCTTGGCAATATTCTGCCTCAAATATATCTGAGTTAATGCTTTTCCCCTCCAGGGTGTTTCTGTACTTTTATGTGGCTAAAAATGAGCAGCCAAAGTAACAATAGGGATAAATAAATAGAACACCTGTGGAAATTTTTTTTTAAATTATGATCTTTAGAAAAGAAATCAACAAAGTAAATTAATTACTGTTTGAGGAGATAAACTGTTTTCTTGAGATAAGGCTTTCAGAAAAGGGTTGTGTTCTACACATAGGGATCACAGAATAAAGCAACAGACAAAAAGGAAAGTAGGCAAAACATGGAAGACTTTGCTGACCATCAACGGTAAAAGGAAACAAAACATGACCACAATAACAGAAAGTAAAACGGAAATGAGTTACTGGAGGAGCCCTAGAGGTCTGCAACCCAGCAAATTTCCACCATCACTCCTCATCATGTAGACCCTTGGTATTGTACTCATGGTCCTCGTAGATTTGGGACTGTCTTTGCCCTAGCAGAATGTATGCTCAATGAAGGCAGAAACTTGTCTTGGTAATTGCAAGACACATAGGACATTGCAAGACACATAGTAAACTTTCTCTACTAATGTTGAATCAATAGACAAATCTTTAAGGTTTGTCCCTAAAAATAGGAGCATAAGTGGGATTATCTACCATCACACATTGGCCACTAGTCCCACTACTACTCTACCACTCACAATTCCCAAATGCATTCCAAATTCCTTAGAACAAAGTCAAGCTCCTTAAAATGACCCCCAAGACCCTCTACGATCTGAGTCCTGCCAATCTCCTGCTTCACCTGGCATCATGATTCCCTCTGATCACTGTACTCCAGACACTGGGATTTCCTCTTTCCTCCCAACAGGTAAATGCCAAATGGCTTTTAGGAGCTTTCCTCTTCCCCCAGAAATCAGCATGGGTGGCTCCTTCTCATCAATCAAGTCTCAAGTCAAGGCTTGCCTCTTCAGAGGCCTTTCTTGGCCATGCAACCAAAGGTAACAACCTTGGCAGTCATTCTCTACATTGTGACTAGTAATATAGTTTTCGCAGTGCCTACCACATCTTTTCCTTCTCCCCTGACTACAATGCAAGTCCATGAGTCTAAGTGTCTATCTTTCTCACTCACTATCATAGCCTCAATGGCCCAAACAATAGCTGGTCCAGAGTAAGCACTCAGTAGTATTTAAGGGATGAATGAATATATCTGTAAGACAACCTTAATAATAAGACTCAGTAATTTCCCAAAGTCCTTTAAGTTATGAGTTACAGCTATCACTGCCATATATTCATTCTACTTTAATTTGTGTTCAATCCAGAACACACAAAACAATGCAAATTTTCACAATATCTGTCCTATGTAAGTCTTTATTTGATCCATTTTTTAAATGGAAAGAATAATAGTGAGATTTCTCTACTTTGTATGTTATTAGAGAAATGAGTCAATAGACACACAATCATACTGAACTTATCCAAAGTGAAAATAGCGCAAACTCAAAGCAGTGGTATGACCACTATTACTTTGTGGCTCCTACTACAGAAGTTTTTTTAATCAGTATTTTCTCCGCCCAATGGAGTGCCTGCCAAAAGTAGGTCCCACAAAGGGCGTGAGAGAGACATAACTTTTGGGGGTATAGTTTTCGGGGGCAGCACTCTCTCCAAAAGGGTGGCAGTAAAAGAGTCAAATGTAATGGAATCAATACTCTCAGCCCAGTGGTTCACACAGGTATTTTTCAGAGGAGCTGGATAAATAAACTCCAAAAACCCTTTTCTTTCTTTTTCTCTGCTGTAAATGCAATATATTGATTCAGGTCCCACTATTCCATGGCGTTCACATGCTTTAGTATTACAGAGGATTTATTTTCATCCCTTCTTCTCAAGAAGCTGAGGCTGCTCTTAACCCTTATCACAAACAACTCCTTTCTCCTCCTCCTTTTTCCCTTCGATCCCCAGTGCCATGGCACTAAGGTGATGAGCACATTCATGCAAATCTTTTACACTTCTTGAGTGGTGGGTAGTTAATTTAATTGTTTGTTTCATAATGAGGAATAGTTGATGTTGAGATTTGAAAATAGCTAGGAATTTTTTTAAAGAATAATAGATAGTTCAAAAATGTTCTTGTCCTGATAGATTCCTCATTCAGTATATCATAAGAAAATTCTTCTTTATTACACAATTTTAAATGTTTTAGGACATTTCTCTTTTGGAAATGAGCCTATTGGCTCAAACAGAAAGACTTCTAGAGTAGACAGGTATTTTGGTTCTGCCTTTGCTGCTGGCTGGACTATCACACTGGTTATTTTCCTTAATCTTTCTGAGCCTATTCATTTGACAACTCCCACAAATTCCACAAAATGCACTACAGAATCATCTTCTCTGTGAACTTTTTTCATCCATCCAATCAGCCATGTGGCTAATATTTATTAAGCACCTATTATTGCTTTGGGAAACACGTCTTTAGACCTACTATAAATCAGATTTAATAGAGGTGCTAGGAACACATAATTGAAAAGGGGAAAAAAGTGAGCTTTTCCAACCCACCAACCCTGAATTATTTTGTGCCTTTTTATCCTTCTGGCATGTAAGAAATGCTCAATAAATATTGTAGAGAAGCTGAATGCATGAATTTTGTAATTTCCTCATTTTCGCAATGAAAGTACATGAACTCGGAGGGCCACCCCTGCTCTGACGTCACAGATGGTAAATGATTGTTCATCCACTGTAATTGTCCCAAAGATAACTCTGACTAGTTGAGAAGCCCTGGCTGCGGTGAACCAAGCTGTCTCTGAATTCTTTGAAGTGGAAATTATGCACACAATGCCAGCCATCCTAGCAACTCACAGATGCTGTTTTTGGCCTCACCTGCTCATTTCTGTCCCCACCGGGAGGGTTGCCATAAGCTCTGAACTTCACTGGGAAGTGCAGTGCAGGGATGCAGCCCTTTCAGGGCAAGCCTGCAGACACGGATGGCCCAAAGCAGCGTAAGGTTGAGGGCATCCCTGCTCACTTAGAATCATCTATTGAACATAAAATGATGAGGTAAGAGGTAGGACACTAAAATAACTGGTCAAAAGAATAAAGGAAAAATCAGCCAATAGGTCTTTGTGAACACACCTAATATTAATGTCTTATCTTTCTGTTGAAGTTGGGTACAAAATCCCAAATGTCTGTTTTTTTGTGTGAATAAAATGAAAAAAATATTCAGGGCTTCTCCATGTTCTTTTCTGGGACTTACAACATTTGCTGAGTATCCTTCCCAGTTGCCAGCCATACCCTGGCCTTGCAGTGTAACAGAATGCTTATTTTATTTGAATAATTGAGGTTGTAGCAAAACTCATTCCTTTTTACCATCAGCCTAGTGGCGAGAGTTGCCCAAAAGAGCCAGTGGATAGAGTCAGCACCCAGTTCCGGGGAACCATTTTTATGACGAACCCTTGGGGAAGTGCTTCTTTCTGATAAATCACATTCACCAACTCCTTATAAACATTATTGAGAGAATCTTAGCTTAGTTTGTGTCTCCAAATTAAAGCAAACTTAAATGCATTTCCCTAAGACCCTAGTTGCAGTGGCCAGGGTACAAGGCTGTTAAGAAGTCTAAAGGGGGTCATCTAAGCAAACAGCACCATGATTAGATCCTTATGAGTGCCCTGTGTAGGTTATTTTTATTAGCATTAGCACTATGGTTGCTGTTTTTCTCTTGTTCTTAATTGTTTTAGAGAGAATCCTTACATTAACGGGGGAAAGAAACAATTAATGCATTATCTACAATTCCCTGTCTTCCTCATTGCAATGCCCTTGACCACATGCCTTCCAGGGCCCCAGCCCTGACATGACTTCATTCACCTAAAATGAGGAGAAGAGGAAATGAGGAAAGTGCAGGAGAGAAAGGGAGGTAGAATGATAACAAAGAGACTCACAGCACAGAGCCTGGTGCAATGTGTACCCTCCGTTTAAAGGAGGAGGAAGTCAGTTTTCCTTGCATGCTGCATCCATCCCAACTAGTGTCTCACAAGTCATTTTAAGCTTTGCTTTGGCTAATAATTTCTATATCCCCCTCTTCAATATTCAGTCTCTATCCATATAACTTGCTTTGATGCCCTTCTTGTTCCTATTAGTCCAGGGATATCCTTTCAGCATTTTATTTGGGCAGCTGTTTATTTCCCTTAGGATTTTCAGAAGTGCAAATGAAAGGCCAGGCCAAGAACCTATTACCAGGCGATCCATTGCTCTCTGCTTGTTTCTGAAGTGTGAGGTTTCTGTAACAGAGCTTTGCTGTGTGCCCAAAACCCCATGAGGTTTCTTAAGAGGTGATTTTGCTAACAAGGATAATGTTGAAACCTATAACCCATAACAACATTAATTCAGTGCTGATTATATTGTTGATTATTTTTGGAACAGAATGATCTTTGCCACATTGGTCAATTATCACAATTGTCGAACTAACCTAAGCATTTCTTCCACTTCAGTTCATTTCTTTTATGCTACTTGATCCTGTAGCAAGGTCACCATACACTAAATTTGTCTCCCGAATAGCATATGGATGCAGCAACCCATTGCCCCAGAGCCCTATATACCTATTAATAGGGAACCAGAGCCATCTAAACCGGCACACCATATGGTACCTCATTTACCCAATAAATACACTACTGTAAATGCCCATAATTAATATTCCTACTACTTATGCTGGTTTCTAGAAAAAAACTCCTTGAAAGCAGACATTTTAAAAAATCAAAATCTATACTTTAGAGCATTTTTCCTTTTTGTTATAATGAATATTGATGAAGAATTTTGTATGCATGGCCATTGGGTTAAGTTCTAACATTATAGCAATTTATACAATCTGGGTGCTCCTGCTCTAAAAACACCTGGGAGATAGCTCAGCTCCTCAGGAAGACTATTGTAATCCTGGAAATGACAAGTGTGGCATGGTAAGTATAAATATGTTACAAAGAGACTAACCATTTCATTCATATCATTAATATTAATAAAAATAACTACACCTACATGATTTTATTAACCAATGTCACCCAATAAATGCAATAAAAGTTAAAAGTTAATAAATAGGTAGATAGGTAGGTGGATAGATAGATAAAAATTAAGGAGCATACATCATTTGCTGGACATGCCTTTCATACATCTTGTTATCAACCTTTCAAAAACAATTTAAAAAACACCTATTAGGTACATATTAGCATCTCTATTTTAAAGATGAGAAAACCGAGGCATAGAGGGTAAGTGGGTCTCACAAAGTCAAAGACTGAAAAGGGACCAAACTAGGACTTACGGACATTTCTGCCTAAATCTAGTCCTTGGGATCTTAATCATTACATCAAATTGCTACCTGAACAACAATAAAATGATTTTTTTTAAAAGCCTGCTTCCTCATGTCAGTTTTATCTTTCCATCCAGACTATAAGCTTTACAAAGGTCAAAGCTGAAACCATCCATTTCCTTTACCATGACCCTCACTCCTCTGTGAGACTGGTGCCCAAATAATATTTTGTAAAGGTTTATTTTAATCAGTAAATGCACAGTTCCAGTCTCTAAGGAATGGCCGGCTTTCCAGCGCTCAATACTTGTTTTGTGCAATTTATACTGCTCCACGCTCTCATCTTATAAAAATGACATACGTCACTCCTGAACCAGAATGACGGTTACCAAGAACTGAGTGGACTTGGAAAGCTAACCTTTTCATGTGTATGTATTGATTGCTGATTATTTTAGCAATATATTGATTACTGAGTTATACCAATTTGCACATACATTGTTCTCCTGAACAATGCAAATCTGTTTTAAGAGAAGCAAGACAAACAAGGAAAATCATAGAACTGAACATAACTTTACCTTAAAATTTGGACATGAGTGGATAGAATTAAAAAAAAAGAATTCCCTGGGATATAAGATGGAGTTAGAAAGAGACTTGTAACTTCCCTATTGAATTTTTTTCTTTAAATAAAACAAATAAAGGATATCTGAATGGTAGGATCTCCAGAGACTATAGGCCAGGAAGTTAAATATAGTTTTGGTTTTAATTTTCTGAAAATAATACTTAGGTCAATGGAAAGACACAAGAGTTCCATCTCTGATCCTGGAGCAATGTCACTGAGATGCGGTTCATCAGATCTGCAACAGCAGGGCCCTGCACTTGGCCATTAGAAGTGATTGACTCTATTTTCCATTTTTAATGCCCAAGGAAACTAAGCTTACATATATTAATTTTGTTAATTATATATTCAATTGTAGATACTTAACATCTACTTAAACCCCATCATTTAATAATTTGTGAATGGAGTGGTCACATAATTGGCGAATAGTGTAGTTTGTATTGTAAGTACAATGTCAACTGAACCATTCCATCACATGTACATACACACACCCCCACATAATTTCTAGGCACAACAGACTGTATAAAAACTCTCTTTCGTGGGTGGCATAAAGCTGCTGCAGTTCTCAGCAGCTTATAATCAAATCCGGGGATTCACAAGAGGAACCAGAATGCATCTTGTAGGGAATATAGCATGAAATCGAGTGGGAAATTCCATATTACTTATTTCAACACCTTGTTTCAACGAGCTGTACATGACTCATGGCAAACATCAGGTAGAAACTATGTGCACAACGCTTAGACTACAATAGAAATCAAATTGCTACAAACTACACTTCTGGGGTGATCAGTTGAGTTGAGATGCAGTTACACCAGCCTTCATTATCTGATACATTTTGGTTATTTCAACACATACACAGATGGTACGAGCAAAGCCTTTTCCAGAAATGTTCTTTCAGGTGCTCTTTGATCAAATTCCATTTTTCATTTCACTTGTCATTAAAATTTAATTAGAATTTTTTAAAATAGCTTTTAAGGTAAAAACTAGACATACTGGTTATAAAAAAACCTCATAATTCTCCTTTGTCATAACAAAGTTTATGAACTCCTTGAAATAGTAACAGATGTTATAAAATGCTTACTTGAAAAATCTAGTCCACACGATTCACAGGGAGACAAACATCAGTGACAGAAAACCCATATGTCAATAGAGAGCTTTTCAGTAGTCATTTCTTTAACTGGAACCACGCTGGCAGCCATCTTTATCTAGTGCAATTCAGTAAGCAAAGTAAATTCTTTCTCTCTCCACCTTAACCAGAATAGTTCTCATAAACCCAAACTAAATATTTATTAATAAATTCAAAAAGTGGAGGCAGGTGGATGGATGGATGGCTGGCTGGATGGATGGATGATAGACCGATTGATCATAACTTGGGTTGAGTACAAAAAATGAGAAGGCCCTGAGACACAGATTCACGTGAGAATGATTTAGTGAGGACACACTCTGCCACAGAACCAGCAAGGTGGGAGAGGAGGCACGGCAGGGAAAGACGTAGGCAAACAAGGGTGGAGCCACAGGTGAAGTTCCACAGAGGGATCCACAGCCTGATCCCACAAAAGAAAGAAATCTGGAATGTCTATCACACCTGAGAGCTTTCCAGACAGTGGGAAGAGAGAGGTAAACTGAGGACAATTTTTCTAAAAACAATCAGCCTACTGTCTATTGCCATAGAGAAAGTATGTTGCTGCTGGGGGTTACACACACATAATCAAAGAAATCCAAAGGGATTAGGGAAAAGCACTGACATTGTTTGATACTTGGAGATATTTAGTCAAAACATGGAAAAGAAACTTTAAACATTTAAACTGAAAACCTCATTTTGCATCTGAGGACAGCATGATTCAAATGACTCCCCCAGGATCCCATACAGCGTAAGTGGCATACTTAGGTGAGGACCCAGTTTTCCAAACTTCCAGTCAGGGAACTTCTCATTTCTCCTGGGTACTGGCAAAAGCCACATGTGCTCAAATCACTCCATAATCTACAGA
Organism: Phyllostomus discolor; assembly: GCF_004126475.2. Lineage (NCBI taxonomy): Eukaryota > Metazoa > Chordata > Mammalia > Chiroptera > Phyllostomidae > Phyllostomus > Phyllostomus discolor. The sequence continues at coordinate 200,441,553 of NC_040903.2, read as the reverse complement.
GATTCTGTTCTTCGGGATTATCTATGTAGTTTAGCAGCCACTCTGAGTTCAGGAGCATAGTTTTGCTCTCTGAAGTGAATATTTCTTCAGGAATGCACCTTTCCTGTTGTCCGAGAGATTGTTGAGGTCATAGCAACCTGATGCTTGCAGCGTCGTCCTGACATGACCACACAGATTCCCGGAGAAGACACCGCGGGGAAGAGAATGCGAATTCAATTTTTGAGACTATCTGGATATTTAAACAGGAGGTTTAATAGGTTCTCACATGAAGCCGTGTTTTCAAAAGCACATTTCAGGATTAATATGGGAATTCTCAATACTCGTGACATAGCCTGAGGAAAGGCTGGGAGAGCAATTCATGCTGTTCATCAGAATGAAAATTTCGTTTCTGAAGTGGGAACAAAGATGTTTCTTCACGTGTCACAGTTCACCCAGAAGAGTGTTTCAGACAGTGGGAAACACATGAACAAAAGCAGCCAGGTGTAAAACACTATGGTGAATGGGAAGAACACACAAGCGACTCAGAGTTTTTGCAGCAAGAAAGGCATAGAGCATGGAGTGGAGATGAGATAAGGGTGGGGGCAGGATGGAGAGACAAGGGATAAACCCAACTAGGTAGACTAGAGACAGATTCTAAAGGGCTTTGCATGTTTTATTAAACAACACGGGTTGTTTTTTAATGGAGATGAGAAACACTGAAGTATTTTTTATGGGGAAAGACTCAATGAGGGCTGCGATTCACAAAGCTTATTTTTTTTAATTTGTTTTAAGATTTTATTTATTTATTTTTTTAGAGAGGGAAGGGAGGGAGAGAGAGAGAGAGAGAGAGAGAGAGAGAGAGAGAGAAACATCAATGTGTGGTTGCTGGGGGTCATGGCCTGCAACCCAGGCATGTACCCTGACTGAGAATCGAACCTGTGACACTTTGGTTCGCAGCCCACACTCAATCCACTGAGCTACGCCAGCTAGGGCTCACAAAGCTTATTTTGACAACTGGGCATAAGATGGACAAAAGGAGTCCAAGAGAAAGGGAAGGGGATTAGTTAAAAGCTGTGCAATAAAGGCTGGGAGGTGGATAACATAGAGCAGGCTGAGGCAGTTTCTGAATGGAAAGCAGAGAACAAACTCTAAAACTACAGTATTCAATTGGTAGAATAGTGAGAGCTAATCCAATCAGTAACTAACAACAATGGTTATAGGGCTAACTGCCACCCTCACAGTGAAAGAGTGTATTGCTAACCAACTGTACTGTCTTGCAATTCCTCTTTTCTCTAATGTGCTGCTGTCCAATAAAACAAACAGTATGCGTGCCCTTTTCCCAGGAGATCAAGATCACTTTTATATATACACTGTACTTGTGAAGATCTTGGCTACTCAAGATGTGGGTCTTCAGAAGACTGAGATGGGAGGGGTGAAGGAAAGAGGAGGAGAAAGAAGAGCTCATTGCTGAAATAGAAGCAAGCCCTCCGTGGGCATCCAGGGGAAGAATCTGACATATTTACAAACAGCTCAAGAGTGATTATAGTTCAAAAATACACCTGGGACCTCCACACAGTAAGTAATTCTATAGTTTTATTATTACATGTTTCAGTCCATCACTGTGGACTGTTGAATTAAGACTGAAATGCATTCAAAGACTAGAAAGAAAAAGTGTCTTTTATTAAAAGAAAAAAAAAACAGAAAAACTATCAAAGAAAATACCAAAGACACAAAGAAGTATTTTTTCTCAGTTTTGAACACGGTCACAGAAAAAGTCTTGCAAAAGCCCTTTCACTCCATATGGGGTAATAATCTCAATAGTCTGACCTGGTTCCAGCTGCCTTTTAGAGCAGTGACCCCAGTAGAAAGGCAGCACCTCTGTGATGATGTCATAGGTTACTCAGACACACACAGAGGCAGTGGTCAGAGGCCATTCTGAGCAGAGCACACTGCACTGGGCAGAAAAATGCATGCTCCGTTGCGCCTATCAAGGACAGCCTCTCTTCCTTTTTCATAGGAAAATTAAATACATTTCTCTCTTAGCATCCTAAACACTTGGCAATCAATAATTAAGAGGGGGAAGGAGCACTTGCTGCTAGGGCTAACATAAAGATACGGGGGTCCTTAATTTGAAGGTTATGAGTGTATTTGAAAGTAGCTTTGATTCCTGACTTGACTTTTTCAAGTGAGATTCTGTTCCACAAGGCATCTGACATTCGAATCCACAAGCCATTAAAAAAAGTATATGTTTCCTTCTTAGAAAACTCTCTCTGCTGCAAATTTTCTTCACATATCTTATCACAAGGCCCAATTAAAGCAATTGCCTTTCTGAGCAAATGTCCTCCTCGCTTCCTTCTGCCCCAACGTTGATTCACCTGTCAATTGACATTCGTGCTTCATTACTTGCTGACACTGAAAATGCAAACCTGGTCCCTCAGCAAATTGCTTCTAATCATTTCCCTCCTTAACATTATCCCTTCAGTGGACTGTCAGGGGTATTCAGCAAGCCGGAGATCAGAAGCCTGTTGTGGCTCTGAGCTCCATAATTTTTGGCTGTGAATCAGAGAGAGTTGTATTGGATGGGCTACTAGATTCCCCCATCAAGACAGGGCACTCATTCTCCTAGCTGCTGGCTGTTCACAGTTCCAGTCCTGCCTGAAGTTGCCTTCAGTCAAAGGGGGTTGCGTCATGCAAATGACTGATGAGAATAGGGAGTGGAGGGGAAACCCATATTCAACTCCATTGGCTCAATTTGGGACAACTCCGAAGGACCAACCTAACTCCAGAGTTAGCTGTGCGGTTTGCTGAGGCTTCAGTTGCACCTGCCGCAGTCCAAATTCTCCCTCCGCGCCAGGCTGCTCCCCTCACTTCCACTGAGGAGTGCTTGCATGGCATACACTCCCCAGCTACCCTCCTTACACAGTCTCCACCCCCGAGTCTGTTTCCAGAATCCTGGCAAAGGTTCTGCCAATTCTTGCTTTGTGGTTCATGTGCACATTGTTTCTTTTGAAGAGATTACACTATTATACCTGCATCACTGACACGAGTTTTTATTTGTTAGATGGATTGTTCATTTTAAAATGCCTAGCAGGGTCTCCGGCCACAGGCCTGTGCGTGAGCCCGACTCACTTGCACAGGCCTGCTCATTATTCACCAGATGACAGGTGCTCATTAAGAGATGGAAAACAAGGGGCTCATTGTAAGGGGATTTACATTTTTATTAAACTTTTTAGACTTTCGCTTGATTTTTTTATAGAATTGGTCTCATTTCTCCAAATTGTGCACCTGTGCACATGGCTGCCACTGGGCTGAATCCCATTCTTTATTTTCTAATCTAGAGCTAAGTAGGACACATGTGGATACTGCATAGCCGGTGCCAGGGATTTCACGGTATCATATGTCACTTGTTTTGTTGGAGAAAATGTAATTGCTTCTAGGTCTTGCTCTGTACAACCTGGCCAGGAATTGGGCCCTGTTTGATACCCTGCAGGGATACTTAGCCTCCAAGATGCATACATATTAATTGGAGACGTTATGACATGCAGATTCCTGGGTGACATTCCTCGGTGAGCCTATCTCAGTAGGTCTGGGGTGAGAACAAGACAGTACAATTTCCTCAAGCACACCAGGTGCTCCTGGCAGCAACCTCTACCTTCTGAAATACTGGATGTGACGTTCTTTGTCTTCCCTATGAAAGAACAATCCCACATGTGATGATTATACTTCCAGTTGGCTTCAAGGTTTCCAAATAAGCGGGGGCTATGCCGCGTTGAACAAAGTTTTGGCTGCACCTGTGCAGCCCAGACATAATGAATAATGAAGGGTGGCCACCCAAATGAGCCAGTGTCATCTGTACAAAAGGTGACCATGCAGTGAAAAACATCACACCTGTTACTTCCTATTCCTCCCTTGACTCACGGTACCACAGTTTAGCATATATTAGCCACTGTAATCTTAGAAAAGGAACACTTTAACTTCCTTTTAATCTGGAGAATAAAAAGAATTTGTATCCCATTGCTACTTATCTCTGATTTTTTTAATGGTATAATCCTGGAATTATTACGGAGAGCCAGCCACACACTCAGGAAGGAGGGATGACAGCAGTCAGAGGAATAAAAAGGACAAACTTTTCACAACAAGTAGCCTGAAGAGCTACTTCTGCTTCTAAATTCAAATGTTGTGAGATCTGCAGGAAGGAGAGCTGTCCTTGCTGTTGGAGCCCAGGCTCCAAACAGTCAGGCTGCCCCAACAGTCTCCGTTTTTCCTTTTAGGGTTCCCCAACTCTGCAACGGTTAATTCCTCTAGAGAAGGAACACAGTACTGAATGTTTCTTAGGAAAAATGGAAATTTCTCCAAATGGTTCAATGACCAAACGCCTGCCATGCCAAAGAACACTGACATTTCTTCCCTTTGACTTTCTTCCTTCTGAATGCGGGAGGACAATAGAGCCGACCTCTTTCATTCACTGCACCATAAATTTGGAACACAGCACTGCATTGTGGGGATGGCATTACTGGGTGCCAGGGGAGAACCAAAAGGTAACCAGAAATGTATGACTCTAAATTAAGCTGAAGGTGAATGGCTAATGGGGAATTATTTGGGCATCTAGAAAACACATCTACTGACAGTCCTCTCAACTTCAGTCCGTGCAGTTTTTTCAATATACTGTATAGTTTGGAAATCCCGTTGCCAGGACTGCATGACTTCACGTCGCAGTAAAGTGTGCCGATCACAAAGGACTGGGCAGCCCACCGGACAAAGCAGACTGACATTCAAAACCATGACCGAAAGACCTCATGATCTTTACATTTGTATCCTAGAGGCCAAGGTTCACAGCATAGAACTTTCACTCTTATCATGAAAATCTTGCTTCCGAGAATAGACAAGCAACTATTTCAATACACTTTAGAATATTATAGGTATTAATTCAAATGATTAAATAATGCGTTTGCTTGGAAAGTGAGATGGCAGAGGTGAAATGTCCTAAATTTACTCTCCTTTCAGATTGGAGATTCCTTCAGGGTTGCTATTCTAACACAATTTATGAAGTGCATTCTATAACAGATGATGAAAAAAATACAGAGGCTCCTAATCAATTGAGAGCGGAGTAAGAGTATCTTACTTTCTGTGATAGAGGTATAGCAGCAGTACAAACAGAGAATCTGGTTCTCCTAGAGTTGGGGTTGAGGGTTATCAGAAGTCTGGAAATACAAAAAAATACAATGCAATTTCAGGACAGTGTGGCCCAAAATGGTTAAGATGAGTTAAAGACATATCTTTAGAAAAGGCAGGTGCCCTTTGCAAAAATAAGGAAAAGTTGATACAAACTAGAAATTATACTAAAGAATCCCATTTCTCAGAGAATAATCCTTTGTAATTAATGAGAACTACTGGGGACTTATTTACTCGGGAACGATATGATCAGATCTAATTTACCAATGATAACATGGGCTGCCTGCAAAGAACAAACTGGAATGGGGTGAGGGGAGCAAGGATATCATTAAGAAGCCAGGTGAAAGATGATGAAGTCTATTATTAGATCACTAAAGAAACTTAAATGGAGAGATAAGACGGACACAGCTCAGGTGAAAAGTCAACATAATTTAGTAATGGATTAGAAGTCTAATAACAAAACCTGAGACTGTATAGTTTTCTTTTTTTCTTTTTTTCTTTAGTATAGCTGGTTCATTTTAAGTTTGTGAACAATGAAAACTTTCATATTTTTCTTTACAAAGCTTTTTCAAGCCAGATCACTTATAGCCAGTACTGTCAAAATTGATTTATTTTACTCATATATAGGATTTTACATATATATTTTTAAAGTTTATTCTGATGAGTTTTTCCTTTATCTAGTTTGTCATGATCCATTTTAATATTGATCTATCATGTATTGCTATTTGTCAATCCTACAAGTTTTTAATTTTATCAATTTTTATTTGACCTTGGTTAAATTTATAACAGTTATGTTCATACAGAGATAATTTTGTAAAAGGCTTAACTTTGAGTCAATACACAGCAGGCAGTTGGCATTCTCTCTACACTGCTACAAAGTTTTTATTTTAACAAACACCACCCACAGAACAGTAAGAAAGAATTATGGAACATCATATAGGCCAAGTCCTTCCTGAAGAATAGTTCTATATATAACCAATGCTCAGACAAAAAGCTATACAAATTTGCAAATTAATGGCAGAGGACTAGAGCCAGAAATGATCTTCTCAGACGGCTACTCTTAGGTAGGTACTTATCAGGTGGTACCTCAGCTCCTTCATTTGCAAGATAAAAGAGTATTTAAAAAAATAGGAGTCTTCTTTAGCTTTAGCTTACAGATTGTGAATAAAGACTAAAGTCATCTGTTCAGCTATGTATTTAGTGCTGGTCCTGAGAAAGGGGATCAGAGTGAGAGAACGTAATCAAGAATTGCTGTGAATACGACACTGAGGTCAGTTACTTCTGAGCTGCCCCAAACGTATGGTGGAGAGCAATTTGGTCAATGGAATAGATAATATGTATTTGTAGATTAACAATATTCTCAAAAACAACTGCAGCAAAATCCTAGGGGTTCCTGAAGAGATCAAGTATTGTTTATCTGTAAGTAATCATGAGCAAAAAAATATCATGGAAAAGGTAAGCTAATTAATACTAAGTAAAAAATTATCTCTTATATAACCATCTCTAGAGCAGCAAGTTAAAAAGACTCACAATGTGTTTCAAACATATGGAAACACAGACTCCTGTCCATGGAGGCGGTTATGTGGTACCTGGGTTTCCTTCCCATCACAGTGAGCAAAGAACTCCCCCTCTGACTGGCAGAACCAAATATTGCTAATGAGCTTCCTATACTAAGATATCTAAGCAACCACGATTTTTAAGGCAACCAGAACAAGTGAAAAAAGAGAAGGAAATTTGGGAAGACATCTGACCTTCATGATTCATTAGCTTCTCCCTTGTTTTCCACAGCTGGGCCTAGGCTGGTCACATGGGAAGCCCAGAAGCCATAATCCATTGTGCAACTAGAATCCGTACAAATAAACCTGTTAATTTTTCAGGCAAGTGAATCTCCCCACAAGGAGTGGGAAGCCAACCGTGACACAACAACAGCTTCACCTCTACCCCCCATCATGTTGGAGGTGCCTCAGCGCAGACCCTGGAACAGTAAAATTCTCACCAGCAAGATACACCCCGTCTTCAATGTGTATGGAGGCATCACAATACCAACCCAGATATAGAAATGTTGATTTTTAATTCTCCTCTACTATTAAGGTCAATTAATACTATACAATACTATTATAATACTATAATGACTATTAAAATCAACTTCACAGAAAACCAGATTAGGACTTTTTTAGCTATTAGGTAAAGAATTTTTAAAATAAATTCTTGGTGCATTCTGATGGAGGCTTTATATCCAATTCAATGACAGAAGTCATACAACAATAGCAACAGAAAAAGGTCCACATCCTGGGTGGAAAAAAATTAATACTTAAGTACCCTTGTTTGTGACCCTCCCCCAAAGAAAAACAGTGATGCAGAAAACAAGAACTTATAGACAACCTAAATGCATTATAGCCTTAATGTCTAATATCGAGATCCTTAAAACTATTTTCCTAAGCATACTTTGAAAAAGACAATTTTTAATGTGGCACTGAAGCCCTTCATATCAAAAACTAACTGTCCTTCTAAGAAAATACACTTTATTATTTCACTATAAATAGGGTAAGTGCTTTCTGGTTGTTTCCTCAAGAAGGGATGATGGATTTGCACTAATCAACGTGCAAGTCAATGGCTGGAAGCCCTTGTGAAGAGGCCTGCAAACAGCTTGAAGTGCTAGTCTATGGCTTGTACAACTTGGCCATCACAATGGCAACCTCCTACAAAGGAATATTTAGGGCAATACCTATTAAAATACTCAGTTTAGTAATAATAAAAGTTTATGAAATTGTATTATGTGCCAGTCACCATGCTGAGTGATTTCCATTTTACTTTTACATGGTTCCTATGAAGAATTCCTGTTACTCATATTCTATAGATGAAGAAATTAATGCCTAAACAGGTTAAGTAATTTGGTCAAGATCAATGAGCAAAGGATTCAAAAGAGAGAAAGAAAGAGAGAAAGAGAGAAAGAGAGAAAGAAAGGAAGAAAGAAAGAAAGAAAGAAAGAAAGAAAGAAAGAAAGAAAGAAAGAAAGAAAAGAAACCCAACACAGCACTCTAAATCATGACTCCATACTGTCCCTCTGTCAGCTACTATGAGGCAGACAAATAAGCCCTATTGTTAAATAAGAAAAGGAGGTCACCGTATCTACAGAGGGATCAAACCCATTTTCCTAGGCCTGCACCATCTTAAATCAAATTCTCAAAAAAAAAAAAAAAACAGCATCTGGTGCATCAGATATATCAAAATTGTGCATCTCTATTTGCCTAACTCTGAAGAAAAAAAAAATCAAATTCTGTGATTTTGTGTCACCTCTAACTAGGTTGCCTCTGGTATTAAAGACACTCTTGCAAGAGGGAATACAACCAGTGGGGGCTCCGCAATGCACAGCCCTAATTTAATTTAATATCAGGAACATATTCCTAGAGATCCCTAAAACCCACTTTTCTCATAAGATTTTGTGTAATAGTCTAACCATCTATTAAAAGTCAAATTAATTGAGAAAAGATAATGGTCTGAATTCAGAGTGTTCTCCTCAAGAACACATCTGCCCATTCCTACCACCGCCCCCCCCCCCCCCACCTTGCTAATTCCCACTGCACTTCTCTAAATACCGGATTGTATAGGTCTGTTTCACATTCACAACTAAGAAGATTTCCAGGTATGGAATTCACACTAAGGAAATCCATCCTGTGACTTTAATCCTCAGTCTTGCTTACTTCTCCTTTTCCACATTTCGAGCCACTTAGAGAGAAAGGAAGAGCCCATTTCTAACTCTCGAGCCCACGCTGATCTCATGTGCATATTTCAAAGAAAGAAAAATCCAAAATCCCTGAGTTTCATAAGTAGTGTTCCCCAAAATCCTTAACAATTTTACCTTTTCTGTCAGACTCCTGAGAAAAACTGAATCAAATGTTTTTTAAAAAGGGTTAGACGTGGAGGTGAATAAGAGAATGCAAAGAAGGATATACCCCCATCATCACGTATATGCTAAAGCAATGCCCCCTTAATCAGAGTCAGGCACTCCCAATACACTCGCAGAGCCCATCTGTCATAATCCTTACCAAACTATTAAGCATTTTCATAGACACCCACCACACACCCACCACACACACACACACACACACACAGTCATAGGATCCTTGAGGATCACGTCTTGTCTTAACTCTTTCATAGTTCTGGATCCCAGAATCAGTGGTCGGGCCCTCAGAGGGGCTCAATAAGCCCTTGAATAGATGAATGGCTGTGTTGAGACTAGAACAGGTTTTTTTCCCGTTGTTTTTTAAATAACCTTTGATATGCATGTATGCTTCATGAATAAAACCTGCCCCTCTCTCCCCGCTAAAGAGACTGAGACAGGATGGAGAGAGTAAAACTTAAAATAGAAATTGCCTATGTTCAAGTCACGAAAGGACAAACCTGCTGAGGGAAGTGGGAAAGAATCCCAGTGCATTATTCTGATGTTCCCATTTGAAACATTCGACTGGCTGGCTGAAGTTCTGCTTTTCAGCTAGTATCCCAGAGACCAGGATACAGTTTCCTGAGACTGTTTACAGCTCTTCCAGTTGCTGTGCTGAAAATGGTTTGCATCTCCCCTCCAACCAGACGTGTTGAAACACATCTCTTAAAAAGCAGGTCAAGGGGGATTGCTTGTGTCTGCTTCTATCTGACATAACTCCTAATTCTAGCCATTTCTGCCAAATCTTTTATGGAAGGAGGAACACTGATCAAATGATAGTAGAAAACTCCAAACCTCAAAACTCAAACTAAAATGTTCAGTGTCACCTCAAAACAGGTTTGGGGAAATCCAAAAGAACAAATAAAAATAGAGGCAGGCAAAACACCCAGGAGAGAATTCTTACTATCAGGTGACAAGTTTAAAAACAATACTAACATAGAGTAAGGGTTATTTATAGCACTTCTCAGGGTAAAGAAGTTACTTCAGTTGCCTCTAGCAACTGCAAACCCCAGCAATACTCCCCCCTCACCCCTCAACAACCACCCTATCTTTAACCCCAGCACACCAGTCACTCAGATTCCTTGGAAAATTCATTAACAATGACATTTGGAAAACACAAATCCATTCTCTTCAATTAGATAAACACACCATGTAAACCCTCAGTAAAAGAAGTGAACGTTCATTTTTATAGATGCCTGTAAACAGACTTTGAGCTTCACAAATCCAAGATCAATAGAGAGTTGGCAAACAATAATAATCTCATGCACACTCTATCGACAGCTACTTGGAAAATATAGTTTGATTCTGACGGGCCTGATGATTGGGCCCTTGGCCAGTCTTTTGCCTTTCTCTGAGCAAATGTCAAAATGTCAGGAAAATGCCTCTGTGTGAGTGAATTCCGCAGCAGAATGGCCTGAGCCAAATTTTGACATCCAGCAATGCAGACCAGTGGAGGGGAAGCTGAATCTTAAGCGAGAGGACCACCAGAGATGGGGATGTTGCTTCCACATGGCTGTGCAGATGTCACAGGGAGGTTGTCATTGCTACTGTCAACTACATCTGATGTAATCACTGTGGTCATCTTAGTGATGGAATGGGAGCAGGGGTAAATATATTATGGGCAGTCTCTTTCTGGTAATTTCTGCCTTTGCTGCCAGGTAAGGATTCCTTACAACAGTGGAAAGCGCTGGTATTCAATACCAACCACCCCTCGATGCCCGCTCCTGATCGCACCTTCCCATGTGAGTCTGTTCCTTTCTCTCCCTCTCTTGCACTCCCCTGCTCCCTCACCCTCTCGTTTCTGCCTCGTCTTTTCATTCCTCCTCTGCGGAGCACACAAGTGACTGCAAAGACACAGCAGCCTGGGAATGATAAAAGACCTCTAGGCCTGGACTAGAGGCCTGGGGGTTGGAGTCATCTGTGTCTCTGACTTGCTGTGTGACCCCAGCTCAATCATTTTTCTGTTTTAGAGCCTTGGTATTCTAATATGTCCCGTGAGTTGAGGCATGACCCAGATGGTCTCAAACTCTTCTCTGTGGACTGAAATTAAACTGGAGGGCTAGCTCAGAACACCTGGACTTGTGTCAGGGCTCATCTGTGTACTAGCTTTCTAGTTACTTTTCTAATCTCTAGTTTTCTCATAGGTTACAAAAAAATGAGTATGATCTCTTTTGCATGGGATTATTAAGACAATTGAAGGAGGCCATGGAAAAGAACTAAAGCTTAGAATAAATAGTTAATTACAAATCTAAGACTAATAAAAATAAGCATGGGAGGAATTATCAACACAGGCACATCCCGAGTAGTCTTTGCCAGGCTCTGACACGGGAACTGCAGGTCTTCCAAGAAGCCAGCCTGCCTTTCCTAATAGCTTAAAAGATGCCTAAGTAAGTTTCCTGTCACTTCTATAAAATAAAACATTGCAAACTAGGTTAATTGAACACTTATCAGGTACCAGGCATTGAGCTAGCACTTACATGACATCTTTGAATGCTCTCAGTGACCCTAAGAAGTAGATACTATTATTGGTTTTTCCTTATACAAATCAGTCATAGAGGGGTTAAAAATGTCCCAAAGGGCCTGCAGCTTGGACTTGAACCGAAGTCAGTATGACTTAAATGTCTATGGGCTTAACCACCAAGCTATGCCAGCTCCATTATTTACAAAGTCTCATGCAAGATTTCGGATGTTTTAAAAATCATCCTGCATTTTATCTTTCCATGAATTCTATGTCCTTATAAATAAACAACAGTCACTTGCTGGCAATCAGTCACTCAGCTCTTAAAGCTTAATTATTCACATGATTATACTCATCAAGGAAAAAAAGAAAAAAAGAAAAAGTAATCTAAAGTCAGGGACTCTGCTTCTGTCAATTTCGTCTATTTCTCTCTTTTCAAAAGTAAACTATCACCTGAGAAATCCCCAAAATATTGGAGAGGACTTTTATTTTGATATACTCATTCGTAGAGAAAGATGCTGCTAAAGTAATGTAAATCCTGAAGCCAGTGGTGTTATCTCAGATAAAAGACCGAAAATGTAACAACATAACAGTTAAGATTTTAGCTCAGGAATTAGAAAAATCTGGGTTTGATTCTCAATTTCCCTTTTAATAGTTTTGGACCTTACTCAAGGTATATAAATATATATGAGGAACTATATAATAGGCTGTAATTCAGACAGTTAATAAAAGTTTTGAATGACTTAATATATGTGAAATATGAAGCTTGTATAGCACAGTGCCTGACACATAGTAATTGCTTGGTAAATCTATCATTATTATTGTTTTTATATATTCTTCTACTTCCCTTTCTCCTTTCTCTAAATCTCACACCTAACACCATACAGATTAGGAAGAGTCTTAAAACTGTGTCCCCCTACATGTAGCCGTTAGCCACAACTTTGAGGAGTTAATATTTGTTCTAATGAGTATTTATTCTATTTTATTTTTAAATTAAATTTATTAGGTTGACATTGATTAATAGGGTCATATAGGTTTCAAGTCTACGTTTCTATGATATATGATCTGTATGCTGCATTGCGTGTTCACCACTCAAACCATCTTTTGTCACCATATATTTGCCACCCTCTACCATTTACAACCCCTTACCAACCCCTTCCCTCTGGCAACCTCCATACTATTGTCTGTGTCTATGAATTGCAGTCGTAGATCTCACATGTGAATGAAATCATTTGGTTCTCGACCTTTTCTAGCTGACTTATGCACGTAGCAAACTATTCTCAAGGTTCATCCATGTTGTCATAAATGGCAATGTTTTCTTATGGCTGAGTAGTACTCCACTGTATACATGTACCACACCTTCTTCATCCAATCGTCTATCAAAGGACACTTTGGTTGTCTCCATGTCGTGGCCACAGTGAATAATGCTGCAATGAACATAGGAGTGTATACATATGTTTGTAAAATAATGTTCTCAAATTATCCAGGTGGGTAACCAGAAAAGACACTGCTAGGTCATATGGTAATTCTATTCTTAATTTTTTGAGGAAACTCCATACTGTTTTCCGTAGTGGCTGTACCAGTTTCCATTCTCACCAGCAGTGACTGAAGTTTCCTTTTTCTCCATAACCTCTCCATACTTGTTATTACTGGTCTTGTTGTTAACAGCCATTGTAACAGGTGTGATTACTGGTCTCGTTGTTAACAGCCATTGTAACAGGTGTGATGTGGTATCTCACTGTTGTTTTGATTTGCATTTCCCTAATAGCTAGTGAAGCTGAGCAGCTTTTCGTGTATCTGTTCAGGTCCTCTGCCCATTTTTAAATTTTATTGTTTATTTGTTTGGTATTGAATTATATGAGTTCTTTAAATTTTCGGATACCAACCCCTTGTCAGAGCAGTTGTTTGCAAATATCTTCTTCATCCATTTACTGAGTTGCATTTTTGTTTTGTTGGTGGTTTCTCTGGATGTACAAAAGCTTTTTAGTTTGATATAATCCCATTCTTTTATTGTTGCCTTTACTTCTCTTGCCTTTGGGGTCAAATTTGTAAAATCTTCTCTAAGACCAAGGCCCATAAATGTAGTATGTATTTTTCTTCTATGTAATTAGTGTTTCAGATCTTATATTTAGGTATTCAACCCATTGCAAATTAATTTTTGTACATAGGGACAAACTGCAGTCTAGTTTTATTTTTTTGCATACAGCTCTTCAATTTTCCCAGGAGCATTTATCGAACAGGCTTTCTTTTCTCCATTGCATGTTCTTGGCCCTTTGTCAAAAATTATTTGCCCGTATACATGTGGCTTTATTTCTGGGCTCTCAATTCTGTTCTATCAGTCTGGGTATCTGCTTTGCTGCCAGTACTATGTGCTTTGATTGTCATTTCTCTGTAGTATAATTTGAAGTCAGGTAGTGTGAGACCTCCAGCTGTATTCTTTTTTCTGAGGATTGTTTTGGCTATTTGGGGTCTTTTGTGGTTCCATACAAATCTGATGTTTTTGTTCTATTTCTCTAAAAATTGTCATTGGGATTCTGATGGGGATTACATTAAATCTCTGTATTGCTTTGGGTAATATGGCCATTTTAACTATGTTGATTCTTCCAATCCATGAACACAAAATATCTTTCCATTTCATTGTGTCTTTTTCAATCTCCTTTAATAATGTTTTGCAGTTTTCAGTATATAGGTCCTTCACATCCTTTGTTAAGTTTATTCCTAGGTATTTTATCCTTTTGGTTGCAATTGCAAAAGGAATTATTTTTGTCACTTCTTTGTCTGAAGTTTCATTGTTAGTATATAGAAAAGCAGCAGATTTTTGTACTGTATTTGTTTATTGTTTCTAATAAGCTTTGGGGGGGAGTCTTTAGGGTTTTCTATATACAGAATCATGTCATCTGCAAAAAGTCACACTTTGACTTCTTCATTCCTAGTTCACTTGCCTTTATTTCTTTCTCTTGCCAGATTCCTCTGGCTAGAACTTCCAGAACTGTGTTAAATAAGGATAGTGATAGTGGGCATCCTTTTGTTTCTGATTTTAGAGGAAAAGCTTTCACTTTTTCAACACTGAGTTGATATTGGCTGAAGGTTTGTCATCTATGGCCTTTATTATGTTGAGGTGCTTTCCTTCTATACCCCTTTTACTGAGTGTTTTAATAATAAATTAATGTATCTTACCAAATGCATTTTTCTGCATCTATTGATAAGATCATATGATTTTTGTTTTGTTAATGCGGTGCATTACATTGATCAACTTGCATATGTTGAACCATCCTTGTGCCCCTGGAATGAAACCCACTTGGTTGTGGTGTACTCTTTTTTTAAAGCACTGTTGTATTTGATTCCCTAGTATTTTGTTTAGGATTTTTGCATCTGTACTCATCAGAGACATTGGTCTGTAGTTTTCTTTTTTGCATGTTATTCTTGCCGGGTTTGGGTATTAGGGTTACGTTGGCCTCATACCATGTGTTAGGAGGTATTGCCTCATCTTCAATTTTGTGGAAGAGTTAGAGAAGGATAAGTATCAAATCTTCTTTGAATGTTTGCTAGAAATCACTAATGAAGCCATCCTGGACTTTTTTGGGGGGTAGGGGCAGGTTTTAGAGGATTGGTTCAATTTCCTCTCTGCTGATCAATCAATTTAGATTTTCTAGTTCCTCGTGATTTAGTCTAGGAAGGTTATATATTTCTAGGAATTTATCTATTTATTGTAGGTTATTGAATTTGGTAGCATATCATCTTTCATACTATTCTAGTAGGATTCTTTGTATATATGTGATGTCTGTGGTAAATTCTTCTCTTCCATTTCTGATTTTGCTTATATGGGTCTTTTTTTTTTGCCTTGGTGAGGCAAGCCAGGGCTTTGTCAACTTTATTAATCTTTTCAAAGAACCAGCTTCTTGTTGTATTAATTTTTTGTATAGTCTTTTTGTTCTCTTTTATTCACTTATGCTCTAATTTTTATTATTTCCTTTTCTTCTTCTGACTTTGGGTTGCTTTTATTTTTGTTTTTCTAGTTCTTTAAGATGTAATGTTAGGCTGTTTACTTTAGGTTTTTCTTATTTCTTGAGTTAGGCCTGTAATGTTATAAACTTCCCTCATATTATTGCTTTCTCTGCATCCCAGAAGTTTTGATATGTCATATTGTCATTCTCATTTGTCTCTCTACATCTTTTGATCTCACCTTATATTTTTTTTTACCCAGGCACTTTTTTTAGTTGCATGTTGTCTAATTTCCATGTATTAGGAATTCCATGTATTCCTTGTGGGGTATTTACTTCTTTTTATAGTTGATTTCTAAAATGAAAAGACTGTGGTCAGAGAAAATGCTGAATATGATCTCAATCTTCCTAAATTTATTGAGGCTAGTTTTGTGACACAACACGTGGTCCATCCTTGAGAATCTTCCGTGTGCACTGGAGTAGAATGTATAATCTGATTTCCTGGCATGAAAGGCTCTGTAAATGTCAATTATGTCCATTTGGTCTAATGTGCCATTTAAGGCTGATATTTCTTCATTGATTTTCTGTTTGGATGATCTATCTAGAGCTGTCAATGGAGTATTTAGGTCCCCTGTTATGGTTGTGGTTTTGTCAGTTTCTCTCTTTATTTTTGTTAGTAGTTGCTTTATATATTTTGGTGGTCTCTGATTGGGCACACATACATAGAGAAATGTTTGTCTTCTTGATGTAGTGTCCCCTTTATCATCATGAAAGGTCCATCTTTGTCTCTTATTATCTTTGTTATGTGGAAATATGTTTTGTCAGATATAAGTATGGCTACACCTACTTTTCTGTGGATGTTATTGGCTTGGAGAATGATCTCCCACCCTTCCACTGTGACTCTATCTTTGACTTTGCACCTGAGATATGTCTCCTGAAGGCAGCATATGGTTGAGTTTTATTTTTTGACCCAATCTGCTTCTCTATGCCTTTTTATTGGTGAATTCAGTCCATTTAAATTTAAGATAATTATTGATGTATGAGGGTTTCCTATAGCCATTTTATTTTACCCTTGGTGATAACCAAGAATTTGCTACACAAGTCTTTAAGAAAGCCCATACATCTTAAATGTTCATTCAAAGTTAGAATTAACTGACATAAATGATTTATATAAAATCCCTTCTCATGCCAATCTGCTTGGAAACAAAAGCTAAAGTAATCTTAAGGATTAAGAATTTGTAACCTAAGTATTATAACTTTGTGTTAGTTCATTTCAGCTGCTTTCACAAAAATATCATAGACTGGGTGGCTTAAGCTACAAACACTTATTTCTCACAATTCTGGAGGCTGGGAAGTCCAAAGTCAAGATGCGAGATTTGGTGTCTGGTGAGAGCTGGCTTCTTGGTTCACAAACAGCCACCTACTAGCTATGTCCTCATATGGCAGAAGGCAGGAATGAACTCTCTGGGGCCTCTTACATAAAGGCACTAATCCCATTCATGAGCATCTCATCCTCATGACCTAATTGACTCCTAAAGGCCCCACCTCCTAATACCATCACCTCAGTGGTTAGGTTTCAAGATGTTAGCATGGGGAAGGAGGGGTACAAATATTCACGCCATAACAAACTTCATACTTAACCTATAAAGTCATTCCTTTGGATTTCTTTCTCAGGTCTGGATAGCTTTTTTTTCCAAGTGTGATCTTGAGAACCAAACTCTACTCCAAGACTTCTTTAATCTATTCCCAGCACAAACCAGTACTTTATTTGGTTCTACAGCATTGACATGAGTTCCCTTTAAGTTATCTTTAGCCTTATTGCTAAAGAAAGATTCCTGAAGAAGGCAGATGAAACTAAAAGCAAGTCAAGGTAGTGAGCATGAAAATGCCTCCCACTAATCAACTCAGGAGCAACAGATGGAGAAGCTTTCTTAAAACACCATGAAACCTGTGACCTTACTGTATATGGAACTGAAATAATAGCATCTAAGTCCAACAGAGAAAGAGATGTGAGGTCTACATGGTACAGTCTGATGACAAATCAGTAGTGCCCAGAAAACTTATTATTAATGCAGGTCTGTTGTAGAATTTTCTCTCAATACAATGACTATGTATTCATTCATGTAAGCCATCTAAATGTACATGGATAATAAACTATCTTCATAGCAGCAGGCCAAGAGATAACATTATATCTTTAATGCTTTAAAATTTTGAGAGAACTTAAAGATGGGGGTAGGCAATTAGGCCTTATATGCCACACTGCACCTGCCTTAATCTCAGAACATTATAATAGTCTAAGCACAAAACAGGCTCAGTGGGTTTTGTTAGGCACCTTAAAAACCTAATATTAAAAGCTAGGAGATATCTCCTAATATTGAGCCATGCCTACATTTTGCAGCCACCAGAAATAGAACTGGAACCTAGAGGCCTCTGTTCATATCGGCTACTCATACCTTAGGAATCACTGGTGCCCCATTTTCCCAGAACCAATTTGGATCCTGCACATCCTGCCAGGGCATTTTGCCATCTGGCATCTACATGATAAAAATAAGCAGAATTATAAAAATAAAAGAAGTATGAAACATTCAAGCCCAAAAGAAACAAAGATAGTTTAGTCAACCTCCCACACTTTATAAATGTGAAAACTGAGATTCATAGGAGCCTGTTGTGAGTTACATCAGCGGCAAAACTCCAAACTTCTAGGCCAGGGCTTTTTCCACTTCAGTATATTAAAATGTTTAATGCAATAAGACCAACATCTGTCTCCCCTGGGCGGTGAGTGGGTCTGAGATGAATTAAAGTATACACTTTTAGCATCCAAAGTGAAGGTAAAATTACCCAGTTCATATGAAAATGTTTTTAAAATATCATGTATAACTCCTTTCCAAAACTGGATATAATTTATGATTTTCTTAAAGACTAGGAAAAAAACGCCATGGCATACTAAAGTTCAAAAAAACCCTAAAGGCTACCAGAGTCTGGATGTGTGAAAACTGTAGTGATTGTTGACTTACTTATTTACTTTGGCATAGATCCTCTGACCATAGCACAGAGTAGGTGCTTAATTAGTATCTGTTCAATGAGTTAGCATCTCCTTTCTCTCCCACAGAAGTTCACTAGTCTCTTTTTGCTGATGTTAGTTCTACTACCAAGCCTTAATTTGAGTGTATAACCTTCTATTTTGCCTGGAACAAAATAATGATATGTCTATTCTTTTATTACTGAATATAAAGTGGAAGTGAGTAAGTTCTAGGTGAACACCTTGGGCTTTTTTATGTTGGGAAAAAAAAACATGACAATTTGTGCCTACAATGTGTATCAACATTGCCACTGTGTTGTTTCTTTTCTTTTCTTTAGTTCTTTTCTTTTCTTTTCTTTTCTTTTCTTTTCTTTTCTCTTCTCTTCTTTTCTTTCTTTCTTTTTTTTTTGGTTGCCTTTTGGTCTTATAAAAATTACAGACACTTAAGGGGAAGGACTATAGTTCATCCAGTCAAATCCCAAATTCAGTGCACGAATATCCTTTCTATTGTTCTTGATAGGCAATCACTCAGTGTTTCCAACAGTATTTGATAGGTACTTCCTATAGTGATGGAGAGAATGGACTCAAGAACCAGGAAGACTGGACTTTAATCCCAGCTCTACCATTTCTAAATTATATGCTCATGGAAGTGTACTGAATATCTGTGCTTCAGTTTCCTCATCTGTAAAATGGAAATGATAATAACTATACCTTTATTCTGATGATTGGGATACCCCAAAATAAAAAATTATTCCTGTTATAGAACCCAAATCAATCTCCCTATAACTTAATTTATAATTTTTAAATTTATTTATTAATTTTAGAGAAAGAGAGGCAAGGAAAGAGAATGAGAGAGGGAGACATCAGTTTGTTGTTCCACTTGCTTATGCATTCATTGGTTGATTCCTGCATGTGCCCTGACCGAGGACTGAATCGGCAACCTTGGCATATCTAACCAACTGATCTGCCTGGCCAGCTTCAAAGCAATTCTGATGAGCTTGCCACTCTACCCAATTAATCATATTAAGATAATGAACTAAGAAATAAAGACATTTCCTAGAACAGTGTTCTCAAACTTTAACATGCAATAAATCACTAGTCAGTTAAATGCAGATTCTAGTTCAATATGCCTAGGATGAGACCCTTGGTTCTGCAGTTCTAACAAACTCCCAGATGATCCAGAGTCATATTTTGGGAAGGAAAATTTTAAGAAGTAACGTGGTGGCCACTTCAAAGCAGATGAAGAATGGACGAGACAATTAAAACATAAGCTCAAAGTTATGTGCCTTGAGTGTGATCTTGGTTGCATGAATGCATATGTGTGATACACAAGTGTATATACACACACTTTTGATTGCATAACAAAGTAATCTCAAAGTCTTCATTACTACAGACTTGCTTAATTTCTTTACTGGGGAGAAAGAAAAGTTGGACTTTTATATTAAGATTCAGAATTTAATTTATTAAATGTATTTCATATTTGGGATAGCAAGATTCATATCTAAAAGAAAACAGAAAAATTGGAGGGACACCATAAAAGCAGGGGTAAGGGCATTTTCTTTGACTAGAGTCAAACTTTAAGAAGTTGTAAGTAAAAGAAGATGCTTCTTGAAGGAAAGTTTTGAGGGGAACAGCATCACAGCCCAGATGGCATAATAATACTATGATGATTAAGTCATTAAGCTGTAGGCAACTGACCCGCTCTGCCCTCTACTGCATTGCCTAACATATGGTCCCATTCTGCGTTTCTTACTCAAACATCAGTCCTCTAACCTCCAAGGACAGCATGGCCAAGAAAAGAAACAAGCAGACCCAGTGCTCCCCACTCCCACATTATGCTGAACATAAAATCTGGATTTTGTAGCACAGGCTATTTCAAACGTGTTCTATTTTTCCCGATTTATTTCCATATAGCATGCATACTCCATCCTCAAGGAAAAGGGAAGCACACTTTTTCTGTAAAAGACATGTTAGTAATAATCTTAGGCTTTGCAGATCATAAGGTGCCTGAGGCAACTACTCAACTATGCCATTATAGTACAAAATAGGTCATAGATAATATGTAAATGAATGGACGTGGCAGTATTCCAGAACAACTTCATTTACAAAACAGTGAGTCTGTCAACCACTGCTCAAGGGTGTCTTGAATACCCCCTTGAAGACACATGAAAATTGTTTGTTAGATTGTGTATTTCAGTTTTGGGTTTGGAAAATCCACATGGCATCCCTAAAAGTATAGACAATGGTTGAGACAGAAATGGGTGAGGCCTTCTAGCAGAAAAGATAAAAAGATGTCATCTTGAGAATGACATCACACCACCAACTTCACTTCCCTCCTTAAGGAAGTGCCAGCAAGACTGGGCACTATCAGGTAATGGGGTGCATTTGCTTGAGAACCACATCTCACGACAGCAACTCCTCTCATGATGTTAGTCCAAGATCAGAAACCCCAAGTTCTGGTATAATCACTCCAATAAATCCAAAGGGACCATGTAAGCTCATCCTTATGACTCACTGATATTCCTTTACTGATAAAACATAGGTGGAGGAGAAGTTGTGAATATATTTTTTAAATCCAACTGGACCAGCATCTGTCGTACCTCTACACAGATGCATATCTATCCTTGGGGAAGGAGGAGTAGGCTGTAACACAGCGGTCAAGCCTCAGTGGTTATATAACCTGGCTTTCAATCTGATTTCAAGGGGCAGTCTTGGGTCTCTCTTTGGAACTCTTACCATGCACGCCTATTTACAGCACTGACACTGGTGTCAGGCAGCAGAGAATCTAAACCTGTGGGATGGCAGCAACCGTGGCAGGGAGAAGAGTACAATCAAACAGTCCAGATGGAAGAGAGGAGGGGTGCTTCTAGGACCACATGGTTTCCTTCTGCTACCTCCTAACCCTGGGTTGTGCATCCATCACCCAACGGGGAAAATCACCTCCCAACTTTCCCGGGAGGTGACTTCTGGCAATTCCTAAGGAGGTACAATGATTTTATTGTGAAGACCATATTAGAAAACAAACCAAAGAGATTAGTGAGAAGCAATTGTTGTGGAAGTGTAACATGGTCTTTAAAAAAATATCAAACCCAAAAGCAGCAATGCACATTATAATGATTACTTTGCCAAATTTGAAGAACATGACTTAAGTCAAGTGTCCTTGGGAGCATTATGAGAAAGGCAGTCAAATCAATTTAACACCTCACAAAGGGACCACACTATTTTTAAAATTTCCCAACACTTGTTTTGCTGGATCCTACTACTACTTAAATTAAAGACATCCATTCAGCACTGGATGGTGTGGTTCTGTTGGTTGGAGTGTCATCCTATACACCAAAAGGCTGAGGGTTTGATTCCTAGTTAGAGCACACACCTAGGATGTGAGTTTGATCCCCAGATGGGCCATGTAAGGGAGGCAACCAATCACTGTCAATCTGTCTGTCTGTCTCTGTCTGTCTCTGTCTCTCTTTCTCTCTATCTCTCCCCCACCCTCTTCCTCTCTCTCTA
Organism: Phyllostomus discolor; assembly: GCF_004126475.2. Classification (NCBI taxonomy): domain Eukaryota; kingdom Metazoa; phylum Chordata; class Mammalia; order Chiroptera; family Phyllostomidae; genus Phyllostomus; species Phyllostomus discolor. Next base: position 200,419,537 of record NC_040903.2, on the reverse strand, counting down.
AAATGGATAAGCGTATTTTTTTTCAATAAGGGCACATTCAAGTGGAGGTCTTTTGGTATGAATAATCAGCTTGCTATGCATTCTATTTGTATTAACTTTTTCTTGTAACTTCTATTTGTACTAACCAATTGCAATTCTACTTTTACTCCAAAAAAAAAATCACATTGTTTTCCCTTAGAACTCTTTCTACCCCTTCCTCTGGTGCCTGTGAAAGACATAACTTCTTTGACCAAAGCACTCTTTACTATTAAGCACAGACATGGCCTCAAATTTTTCATACTTTGGTGAAGGATCCCCACCAATGCATAAGGACTTGTGAGTGAAACCTTCTCATTTTCTGGCATCTGGCATCTTCCTCTCCTGTCCCCTTACTTTCTGATAAAGAAATTTAGGCACATACAAAGTTGATGACTTCTCTAAGACTAAGCAGCTAGAAAGTGTCAGAGCCAGGACTAAAGAGTTGGTTCCCTGATCTCCAATCCAGGACTTTTTACATGTCCCTCTTGCTTGCTTTGGTGAAGACTAGCCCTTGAAGATGTGAAGATTAACCAAAATCACTACAGATAAAATAGATAGAGCTCCATATCAATCATGCTACTCCTTGCACATGGAACCCACAAAATTAATCACATGCTCTTTGATATTGATATAGAACCCTACACACATCTTATACACACACATCACAGCACACTCAGAACAATCTGTTTATCTGTTGCTCCTAAACAGAACATGAGATTCTTAAGACTTGAGGCCACACCTTAGTCAAATTTATATCTCCAGCATCAATCCTGATCCAGCATTGTATCTCCAGTATTGGGTTTGGAATGCATTTGGCATTTCCCAGTATCCCTTCATTTATTGAAAGAATATGTAATAATAGACAAATTAATTTCAGTAGAATAAGTAAGAGAAAAGCATTAAACTTAAAACCAACTGTCCTGAATTCTAATTTTGCCTCTACTGCATACCATTGGACTGATTTTGGTCAAATTAATGTAAAATCAAGACAGAAGTATAGCATAGGATTGTTTTTAAAGGGTTTTTTTGCATACTTTAAAGTACCTGTAGAATAATGATAAACTACTCGCTTATCCAAATCATAATCAGCATCTACCATATCTGTAGCTTAAAACAGGAGTCAGAAACTCAAATACCAGGTGGGCTAAGCAGGGTGGGAGAAATACAAAAATGAAGAGGTGTGAAAACATTTCCTGGAAAGTGTGAGGGGGACTATGAAGGAAAAGCAAATGCCTCAATCAAAGAGGGCAGCTTCAGCTGGTCATTACCCAACGTAATCACAAAACCGTGATTCCAGATCCTCTAATGTTTCAAGAGAAGCTAGAAAACGAGACTGTGGTATAAAATACCGCAACTATTAAACACTGGAAAACATTGCATAGGCTATCCATGGAGTATGTGCCATGTGTTGCAACTCCTTACTTACAGGGTCCGGCAAAAATAATGCCCTTTTTAAGACAAAAACTTTTGTTATGAAGTCATAAGCATGTAATTCTGTAACATAACAATATCACACTCAAACACATCATATGACATTTTAGGTAACGTTCAAATTGCTGTCCATCCCATGCAAGACATTCACATACCCTACCAACCACACTCAAGCAGGCATTATTCCTGCCAGACCCTGTATGTATTGGCAGTATGATCACTCATAAAGATTGTGAAGCAGGCCCCACACAAAAATCACCTGGAGAAAGATTATCCTGTGCCAACCTTAGAGAGGGAATAAAAAGAGAATGGACCCTGAGGTCAGAAGAACATGTCATTTACTAGTTGGTTGGCCATGGGTAAAGTCACTTACTATTGATAAGTCATATCCTCTCCCACCCCTCAAAACACTCTGTACATGTATCTGAAGGCTAAAATTAGATTATACCTGAAAGAATGTATTGAACCTGTGGTGTGTTTTAAAACCTAAGACAGTATCGCCATTACGTAGGACAGTGGCTTGAACTCAACAGAGTTAATAACTGAGTAAATGAGTGAAAGAACAAATGAATGGCAATTTGAATAATATATCCATTCTAATGAGCTACAAATCAAGCTTTTGGCTCTTATTTGGGGTATAAGCACTATTTAGCCTCCATTCTACAAATGACAAAGTGAAGATCAGAGAGAGGTTAGGTATTTTGCCTAAAGTCACATAGCAAGTGGTTCCAGAATCCAAACCAGAAGCAAGCCTATGACTTTAAGTAATGCCTGATTTTGTCTCTCTCAGCGCTTTTGTCATTCCTGGAAAAGACTAAGTTTTGAGATGTTTAGGAGCTCTGGAAAAAAAGTTGGTTTTTTTGTTGTTGTTTTGGTTTTTTCCTATTTTTTTAATTTTAATCATTTTTCAAATACAGTTTTCTCCCTTTTATTCCCATTCCAGCCCACCCACATGTTTTTGTTTTTTTGTGGGGGTGGGATCGTTTTTAAACAAACACACTAAGGAAGCCCTTACAAATAATACATACCGTATTTTTCAGACTATAAGATGCACTTTCCCCCCCCCAAATTTGGGAGGAAAATGGGGGTGCATCTTATAGTCCAAATGTAGCTTACCTGGCTCACTGTGGAGGTGGGGGGCGGCAGCAATGGAGCAGGGTCACAGGTTATTAAATATTTTACCATACTTTTTGCTTCAAAATTTTCCCCCTATTTTTCTCCTCTAAAACCTAGGTGTGTCCTGTGGTCCAGTGTGTCTTATAGTTCTAAAAAGACAGTAACTGATTGAGTCCTTCATGCAGTTTTGGAAACTTTTGTGCTAGAAAGAACAAATTAGTGTTAAAAGGAAAGCAACATTAGGAGGCTCGAGGGCTGAATTAATGAGAAGACAAAATAAATGAACAGGTGGGGTGGATTCAGGCCCACAGTGTGCACGTGTGTAGCTCATATAAGCATTACATTTTATGGTAATGAGAAAGAATTATGAAAATTGTTACACATTCAGTATTGGGAAGGAACTCTTTCTTTAAGCATTCTGATTGGAACAGTGAAACACAGAGCCAATGGAAACAGAAAAAAAAACCCATTAAATAGAACTTAGAGAAATCTAAAAAATACATGAAAATGGTCATTTTGTAGAGTTAAAATTTATGACAAAAATATAAGTAATCTATCTTTCTTTACTCAAAGTCAAAAAAAAAGGCGGAAGAAGGAAAGAAGCCCTGTGACTGGAACTATAGAACAGGGATAGAAAAATGTCTACGCGTAATACAAGATCTTTCTGGTTCCGAAGTGTCAAAAGCTAATGAAGCAGCAAATGGTCCATGATACTAAGTAAGTGTGAGCAGCCGCAGCTGGTGAGCAAACTATAAAGAGAGAGGGAATGTGAAATGTGTGGGCAGAGGATGGAGGGTTGAGATAAATGTGCCCCAGCTCTTACAGCATTAATGTTGTCATATGTCTTTACATAACATACACAATTTATTTTTAACTTCAAATTTATTCCAGGCAAAATATTGAGAAGGTTGTGTGTGTGTGTGTGTGTGTGTGTGTGTGTGCACGCTCCTATTAGTATGTTAATCAAAAAACGTGTTACCTTTGCTTAGCAAGTATTTACATATTAATTAACTTTGAGGAGACCAAACAGTTTACTCAGTTGAAGGTGTTAGCAGTCTATACTCCTACTCAGATTCCGATGAGAAGATATACTATAATAATATCACCTAATTACTTGGTTGGAAAGTTCTGCAGAATTTGCCATCCAGAGACAAGAAATTTATGGTAATTAATATAAGGGGGGGTAGGGGTGTTTTTTAATAAAAAGGGGGAATGGGGGACTTACTTTAATGTAATGATGTTCCAAAACATAGAAACATATAGGATCAAAGGAAGTTTTCACCATAAGTGTAGCTAATGGAAAAGACCAGATGTCCCAGGAAAAGGACAAATGATAAACAAAGGACGTGGGGGAAGAGCAGATGTCAGGAAGGACTTACAAACGAGAGAAGGGAGGAAGATATGCTCTTGGGAGGAAGGAAAGAAGAAAGGAAGGAAGGTGGGGAGTTTGCGGAGGACATCAGAGAAAACAGGAGGGTGGAGTGAGAAGAACTAAAATAGTTTCTCTATATTCAGAGCGACTTGAATGCAAACATTTTCACCTGCCCCAGATGAACACACTAGGAAAAATTCTTTTAAAAGACCACCTAATTGGGGGACTGCAAACGTTTTAGGTTAGGTCTGAACCAGTACAGGATAATCATCAGAAATGTTAAACTATAAATTCACAAATCGGTGAGCATAGTGAACAAATTGCAAGCAGTTAGAGATCATTCAAACCATGTTACTACCAAAAGTAACCATAGTTATGTAATAATTCAGTTAGTTTAGCCATGCCCTAGAAAATTTATGTTGGATTCTGAAGCATCTGACATGATAGAATAGGGTTATTATCCTAACATTGGTTGAGTTTTATAGTAAGGATCAAGGGAGATATTAGCACTACTCCTTTGAGTATGTTAAACTGTGTCACATCCAAAGAGAAAGAGTGTTCTGTGCGGTTCAGCAAATGTTTGTGGACACTCCTTCTGTGCTGGGCACCTGGTCCTCGTTGGGCACACAATATTACAGTTCCGGATCCAGGAGCTCCCCCACTGGGTTTCTGGAAGGCTGCTGATAAAAAGACATGACTTCAACACTGTAATATATGCTTGATTAACCAAAGGGCTTGAGGCCTGGCTTAATTTCAGGTTACCAGCTGCAAGTCCTAAATTCTATTTCTGGTTCAAGTACAGCAAGATGCACTCTCTGGATATGATTTCCCTCCAGCCCATGATGGGAGTATATGGATGAAGTTTTATTCATCTGCCACCATAATAATAACTAATATGTAACATTCCACTCACTAAGGGTGGGACACTGTTCTGAGTGAGGTATACACATTTCTAGCCACTCTGGGGCAGAAATCGGTTAAATAACCTGCCCAAGGCACAGCTAGATCTGGTGCTCAAGGCAGCACCAGGATTAGAACTCCCAGTTAGTCCTCTGTTTCTATGTTTATTTTTTAATGATTATTCTTTATTGTCTCTATTGTTACTATGCCCAGGCATACGAAGGACAATGAAAGTCAATTTTTAAAAGGAGTGGGGGTTAGGGAATGAATAAATGCAATAATAATACCTATTCATACCTACTACTCAGCAACCATGTGTATTTCTATTAGAAGAAAGACATCCACCAAAAAAGTAAAGGAAACATGAACAATGGGAAACAGAAAGTCAAATAACCAAATGTAGGGACACACACACACGAAATGTAAATACCCTCTTTTGTGCCCGGACTGAAGAATCTCCCCATAAATGTGCTCAGTGCCTCCTGAGAGGAAACAATGGATCGCAGGCAGAAATTATGAAGTCCCACGGAGAGTCATTATCAGCACTGGAGACAGCTGTGGTATAGCAGCCCTGATCGTCTACACTCAAGGCTCAAACTCCAGGGGATCATAGAGGTCCCTTTGTTAAAATAAAACGATCATTTCCACCTTCATTAAAGGAAATATCACAGCATTATTAATTTACAGCCCAAATCCCATATGCTGGAGCAATACTGGAGAATCTCACTTTGGGGAGCTGTTATCAACAGCAAACACTTATAAAGAAAGCATAAATAATGCTTTAAACATATATAGTTTAACCATATTCACTACATGTGTTCACTCTGTTACAGAAAAACCTGTGTTGCCTATCACGACTTCTAAGATTCTTCAATAATAATTCTTTCCTAAACTGCAACTTTAGGACAAAGAAGTGGGTAGCATGAAAATATACAGGTATCAACATTTATTTAGAAATCATCTATTGTAAAAGCCCTCAGGCCATGTATTTAAAATAGAAGAAAAAGACCGATTGTTAGGATCTTGAGTATACCATTGAACCATAAGTTAGAAGAATGTGGGATTCTATAATCTCATAAACCTAAAACAGGTAGGGCTACTTTAACAACTATGGTCATAGGAAAATATAGATGGGGTTCAAGGAAGAATTACAATTTTCAAAATATCCTGTACTTTCTTTTGTACATTTACTATACTTATTAAGTCATTATTTGTGTCTGTTTAATGCCTGTCTTCCCCCAAAAGGGCATGCATTGGGTTTAAATGTTCATGGGTGTCTTCCCATCACTTACTAAAATTTAGAAGGCATTCAATAAATACTTGCTCAATGGCTATTTGAATACATGATGAATAATTAACTACTGCAGAATAAGGGTTTTCTCATTCTCCCTGACTGAGCTTCAGATGGAGAATGGAGGTTCTGGACCAGAATCTGAGATATTAGGAGCCTTTACTAAGAATTAGGTAGGCAAAGGATTCCTCATGAAGTATGCATTGTGAGGGAGACGCTTAGTCATTGCCAAGTGCGAGGCTTAGGGCCAGGCAGGACAATAAGGCCTGAAGGAAAGGATGAGACGGTGTCACACTAGGGATTCATTCTCCCCTCTATGGATCTTAAGATATTCATTAAAAACAGAAAATAATTTTCTGGTCGAACAAAAAATCTGTGGGTTGAATTTGGCCAATGGCCACCTGTTTGCAGTTTCTTAGAGTCCCCTTGCTTGGTGCTCTTTAGGTCTGGGCAACATCTCTTTGATTCTTATTTTTTCTTTGACTGTTGTCCTCAATTTGTATCTAGATCCCCTTAGATCCTTAGAAACGATGGTCTTGAGCCACATGTGTCGAAAAAATACCCAAGAATGGTCCCTTCCCATTCACCTGACCTGTTTTGTATTGTATTTTACACAAGAATGCATCTAAATTCCTATTTTTAAAAAATTTTCCTCTACTATTTCAAAATGACGTGCTCCATTGCTTGCCACTTGTCTACTGAATGATGACTTTGGGTCTTGGCCTTATTTCTCTGCATCTTTAAATCTGCCACTTACCAAACTAGACTCCACTTTGATTTCTTTGTCTATAATAAATGGAAACATTTGGCCAATTGGAAATATCTTGTATATATGTGGGATACTGTTCTATTTTCTTTCAGTCAGAAATCTAGAATATAAAATGGTTTTAGGAAGCCAATCTGGTCTGATATCCCTAAAGTACTTGGATTAATTCTATCATTGATATTAAGATGCCTGAGTTGTAGGTTTGGGGTGCTTTTTTACTCAATAGTAAACTTCATTGATTAGTTCCCCCATTTTCTTTCCCCTTTCTGGTGAGTTCCAATGGGACCGAGTATGGTATCAGTGTCCTGGCCTCCATGCCCAGAAGTGATGACTTATTTACATGCAAAAGGATCTGAGTACCTTCTTAAACTCTCCTGTGTGATCAGAGTCTAGAATCTAATCAAACCCTATGAGGTTGCAGAGATTAAACTAACCAAACAGCATTCTTGCTTCGATCCTTCCCCTGACTATCTTACCCTCCCTTTTGCTCTCCAAATACATACACAGTTAGTCTTAAGAACAATAAACTTTATAACGAAGCATTGATAGCACATCCCCATTTATGCTAACAGCCTTACTATGCGCTCTACCCCTGAGTATGCTGTTTTAATTAGGAAGATGGATTTGGGAGTTTATATGTTCTGTTGTGCTATAATTCCTGCCTTTACAGTAATTTTCTCCTGCTTTTCACACTATAATGTGCCATAAATCCTAGTTAGGCTGTTTCACTGGCCTGTTACTAGTCAGAGTCAATATTTCAGGCCTTTTGTTGCCATGGCAACCTTCTGCTGAACTCCTTTTCGCTGGAATATGATACAGTCTCCTGGGGAAATTGCTATGAACTTGATCATCACGTGGATTTAGGCCCCCTCTCTCACCACCCACTGACTTCTCTCAGCTCCCTCTTTAATTGTGTATGTGTGTGTGTACATGTGCACACATACACACAACACACATTTGCCAGAGTAGATGCATAAGAAAAGAGCACAAATGAACTAATGGAAGCGGCATTCTGTCTTTCATCCCTCTTGAAAGGGTAAGCTTAGAAAGTTGGTAAACTTAGGCAGTTTTCAAGCCTACACAAAGCAGGCACACGTCTCATGGCTTTGTTCTGTCTGCGTCCTTTGTTCTTGCCTCATATTTTCTCTCTCGTCTTTTGTTCCCACAAACCCTCCATACACTTTTAAATCTCAGTGTGTTTCTTTCAAAATTTAATCACAGTGTGTGCTCCTAGTTTTAATCCATTGCCCCCTACTTTTAATTAGAGAAACTCAAAACCTTAGCTGTCCTTTATTTCCAGAAGTCTTCTGGATTTCTCATTACCTTTAACTACCTCATATCCTAACAGCTTTCCTTTAATGTGAAGTAGTGGGGAAGTTTAACTAGTAACCAGTATCTCTGGGTAAGACACGTAGCCTCTCTGTTACTCATTTTCCTAGTCAATTAAGTAGAAATAATATTACCCATTCCAAAGGTGAAATCAAATGAAATCATTAGTTAGAAAGGAATATTGAAAAGCAGAGCCTCTGAAATATTTAGATTACTATTTTAAATAAACCTAGGAAGTCCTATCCGTCAGCTGCACCTGTTCAACAGAAGTTTTGAGAGCTCAGTAATGCAATCTAGTTATCTGAGTTAAGATTTGAATAAAATTGAGGAAGTGACAGCAAAGGAAGATTTTTCATTCTGTTTCCTACTTGTCCATCCTCTCTTCTAGCCACATCATGTTAAGTTTGCATCTGGTCTCACCTTTGGGCACAGCAAGCTCTCTGTGGCATGTAGTACTCACATTGAATGTCACACATTACCTGGGGCAGTTCTCAGACTGCCCTTCACCATCACTCACATGCAGGGGTCAAAGTTATAGACTTTATAGAGTCAGAAAACAGAGAACAGAGACAAGCTTAAAAAGCACCAAATTCTATTCCATGGCCTCAGACAGTCATGCATGGACAGCTAGATGACTATCCAAACAGGAAACACTTACTCATTCTTCCCATGCAAAAGTGAGAACACGGGTTATAGTATGTTTCTAATGCAATGCATCCCAGTTATAGCAACTGCTTTGGGGACAGAGTCAGAAAGAGCAAACATCTGAGTGACTAAGAGCGGGTGGAGGGTGGCACAGTTCTGACTCTCGTGCCACTGGGTCTCCTGCTCTCCTTCACTCCCTTTCTTCCTTCCACCCTCTGAGCTGACTCATTGCACTGTACCCAAGCATTGCACCTGACCCCCTCTTAATCTTTAGAGATGTTCTTCACCATATGACAATTTTATTTGCCTTTGGGAGAGGCCATGTCCCCATCTCTGACCTGGAGGCAAGGAGGTCTGGGCTTGTGTCCACTAACACATTTTCCATTCACTCACTATGGCTTTGAGTAACTCATTTCACCCTTTCTGGGCCCTAGACTCCTCATGTCCAAACTAGAGAAAAGTAGAATAGATATTATAGCCTTTAATGTCTCTTCAGACTCCCCCAATCCATGATTTTCTAACTAATACCCATGCTATGGCACATGACCTTTATTTCACAAATCAAATAAAGCATCTAACATGATTTATCTATTTTCTGATATCTCATTTCTCCTACAATGCCCAAATAGGTCAGGTGTCTAAATTATTGGCTCTAAGTACACTATATTTTTTATAGTATAGGTAAATATTATTTAATATTTACATTATTAACTATCAATGATGAAACTTAATTTATTCATTAAATTAATTCACTGTCTATCTTTCTGTACAGCAAGGTTTATAAGCTTCTGAGTCTATCTTGGTCATAACTGTCTCAATAGCACCTAGCACAGCACATGACACATAGTGAGCATTCAGTAGGCAATTTTTTGTGTAAGTGAAGGAATAAACAAAAAAAGCTATTGAAGCCCATCCTGACAATCCCTTTGATCTGACCTCTCAGTTCCAAACAATGGTAAATAGGTAGCCAACACATCTTCGAAAATGTTTTCATCTGACCAATGGAGGAAGGTAAGGGAAACTCCTTTGTGGAATGCATTTACATTTAAGCTCTAAAATATAATCAACTTTACGTATGCGAATTCATACCATTAAATATAACCCTTCTAAAAGTGTGTATAGTCTGGTAGACAATGTACAATTTCTGGCCCCAATTATTTACAGCTATAAAATAAGTTGTTGCTTATCTCTTAGGAATTAAAAAGATGGATGTCTAACATGAATATTAATGTGCTCTGAGTATTTTTAAGTTTAAAAATCACTTAGCACTGTGCTTGTTTTAGAGCTGGTATTTTTAAATGAGTAAGAAATTATATAAATGAAAAAATTGTAAATGGTGTGATTATCACGAGAATTGTAATATTTATAGTTTATTCCACTTGCCAACCAGAATAACTAAGATTGTTTTACTTGTACGTATTCATCCGCGTACAGGACAACCTGCCGTTAGGCAGCGGGGTGCAGTAGGGAAAGGACCGGGTCTGAGGTCCAGGGCACTGGCAGACACCTCAGTGAACAAGCCACTGCGCGTTTCTGAGTAGAGTCGAAAGGCTAAGAGCTCCCCGAGACCATTGCTGTTCAGGGTCACGTGAGAAAAGAGTATAAGGCACCTTCGTGGGCTGTGAGGCATTCAAGTGCATCATTAGAAAGGGAACAGATGCTATTCTTTTTCAAGGAAGAGAGTGTTTCTCTGAGAAACATTAAGTTACCTCTAAGTCAGTGATTCTCAAAGTACCGTGCACAGCAGAATGATCTGAAAGGCGTGTTCAAACAGATTGCTGGGCCCCCACCAGAATTTCTGAGTCATTAAGTCTGGAAGGCTGGAGAGAGAATTTGCATTTCTAACAAGGGGATGCTGCCTTATCCCAGGCGATGCTGATGCTGCCGGGCCTGGGACCACACTCTGATGACCACTGTTCCCACTGATGGGGGATTGGGGGAACTGCAGTGAATCCGGAGTTCAGGCCCTCAGGGGTAAATCAGGAGGAGGAGGGAGGCTTGTGTGGGCCTGGAGGGTGCCCACCCTCTTCGACGTTGTTCAAAACCAAAATTTATCTCAAAACACTTTACCAAACAAAACAGGTCCGTGGGTAGGATTTGACCTTCAAGAGACCTTTCTTGAAACAGGTAGTGATTTTGTGAAAAGAGTAGACTGGACGGTAGTTCCTGGGATACCTACTTACTCTTCCCATAAGTCCCTGCACCTGACTGAGGCCTGAGAATTGCTAACAGGACATCACAGTTCAGTCTGTAAAATCCAGTGGGCGACTGGACAGTTTCGCGTGTACCCTGCCGTGTGTTCAGTAACCACCTCTCTCCTGCTTTTGAACTAGACCCACTAAGGAAGATGGGAGAATGTAGGAGCATAACTACATAAGCATGAACGAATTCAAAATAGCCACTGTGATCTTCAAGGGGTCTGGAAGTTTAATAAGTGAGAACCTAGGTTACCTCTCGACACACAGTAGATTGCAGTCTAAAATGCTATTTTGGATACCATGGAGCTGAGAATATACAGCAATTGTCAGACCTGCCCGCAACTACCTTTCCAGAGTCTGCACATGGACACTGGCACTCCTTCTCTGAACAGACATGTGCACTATGTATGAGCCTCCAAAAGTGAGTCCCCAAAAGACAAGACCTTAAAAAGTATCCCCCTAGAATTCATGTCCACCTGGAACCTCAGAATGTGACCTTATCTGCAAATAAACTCACTACCAATGATGAGGTCATACTGAATTAGGTTGGGTCCTAAATACAGTGACTGGCATCCCTACAACAAGGCCATGCAAACACACACACGTACACACACAGATTCACACACTGGAAGGGCATGTACTGAGAGAGTCAGAGATTGGGATCATGTAGTTACAAGCCAAGGGATGCCAAGAAGTTTTGGTGACCAACAGAATCTAGGAAGAGGCAAGAAAGGGTTCTCCCATACAAGTTTCAGAGAGTTCACAGCCCTGGTGACACCCTGATTTGGATATCTAGCCTCCAGAACTGTGAGAACATAAAGTCTATTGTTGTAAGCCATGGTTTGTCTTAGTTTGTTACACTGGCCCTGGAAAACTAATACAAGTGGTATCATTATAAACTTATTTGCATTCCCTACAGCACTGAGGACAACACTTCTCGAAAACAGGTGCTCAAAATATATTTGTTTTGTGAATCACTGCATTACTTTAGTTCTTGAGTTTACACTGATTTACATTATTTTCTCATCATCTACTAGGTTGGCCCCTTGCTTTCCAGTATGCACTTTGTAAACCCCTGAAGACGGAGACCACATTTCATTATTCTCCTGTATTCTTAAGGTGAACTTTTTTGTTTGTTTACTTCCAGCTAGCAAAAGGGTGCCTAACTTGAGGCAGGGTTTATGAATAATGTGACCATTTCTGAGAAAATGTGGAGAAACCAATGTCAGCAATGAGAGTGTCCTGAAGTACTTTTGAGCAGCAAAACAAGTTGACTTTGGGAGCTGTGGAGGCAGCCAGGGAACTCATGAGAATGCATATTATGAGGGTGACAATACTAGCATCTAAACTAAGTGTCAAGGGTTTTTCTCTCTCTTTTTTTAAGATTTTATTTATTTTTTATTTCTTTTTTAGAGAGGGAAGGGAGGGAGGGAGAGAGAGAGAGAGAGAGAGAGAGAGAGAGAGAGAGAGAGAGAGAGAGAGAGAAACATCAATGTGCGGTTGCTGGGAGTTATGGCCTGCAACCCAGGAATGTACCCTGGCTGGGAATCGAACCTGGGACACTTTGGTTCCCAGCCCGTGCTCAATCCACTGAGCTACGCCAGCCAGGGCTAAGGGTTTTTCTTAAGCTAAAGGGAAAGAGGTTAATGAGGTCAACTCTGGGAGCCTTGAAGACCCCGAGTATGGTCAGTACGTCTGAAGGGGCAGAAATCCCCAGAGTGTGACACAGGTGAAGGCATAACTCCATCTATTGTTTGGGAAGACCACATGCCGTCTGCAATTCTGAGAAGACAGGACCCTGTGGAACCTTGTCAAAGCTGCCTTCTTTGGAGGGTTGCCGAAACCCTGGCTTTGATCTCTAAAAGCTGTACTAGCTTGAAGTACCACCCGTTTCTCTTTTATTTAATAGCAGAATTACATTGTTTAAAGGGACGGTGATTGGGAATAGGCACACAGCCAAGAGTTTTGCTAGAAACAATTGCCAGACCTCTAGACATCTTAAAGAATTTTTCCACTGTCTCCTTGCTTCTGTCTGCTTTTCCATTGGTAGGAGCGGATATCTGATCTGCGTACTTCCCTGTGATGTGCAGAGGATACCTGAGTTAGTTTATCTGGGGCTTATCAATTGTTAGATGAAAAGCATGATTCAATTCAAAGGGTTTCATTTTGAAACATTTCATTCAGATCCTTCTCTACAGACTTATTGCTCGGTTAAAACATCTTAAAACAACTTCCCAACAGGGTGTTTTAAGAGGATCCCAGGTCTACATGGATGACTTGAAAAAAGGAGAGGGAGCTGGTTATTTTGTAGTCTGGCCTTGGATATTTCACAAGACACTAACACACACGATTGTACAGAAGACACCCCCACACACAACTGCTTGAAGCAGGGCTTCTCAAAAAACTACATTTGTATCCATTCATGTGAAATCGGGAGGGGGAGCGGCGTGAGTCTAGTTCACAGAGTGTTCTGAAGGTGGAGCTGCTTGTCAGTTTAACTTCACTGCTTGGATCCCTGACAGTAGCTGATGGATGCAGCTGGTGCAAAGGAAGAAAGGGGAGTGTCATAGATGAGCTCAGGGTCCTCATTCAAGACTGCACCTGTAAACTGAAACTCGACTGGTGAATCAGACTGCTGACCTGCTAGCCAGGTACAGAATCTCATTAAGCAAAAGATGTCTGAGATGTTGTCTTAACACTTCATTCAGATTCAGTGTAAATGCACAATGTCACCTGCAAGCTGTCAGCCAGTGAGTTCCAGCTAAGAATTTTCTGTCTGTTGTCAATGTGGCTTCCTAGCAGACATGCAAGTCCAGGCCCTAATCACTCAGAGATTGCAAAAGTTGCCACATATTGTCTTCCCATTTCCCCCCAACCCCTGACCCCACCTCATTCCATGTTGGGAAGAAATGCCAATGTCTCGGCCCGAGTAATAGATTCTGGGTTTGATGACTTATTCCTTTCTTCACTCCCCAAATTAAAGAAGGCCATTGTTTAATGATTATTCTCAGGTACTGAACACGCCTTAAGATGTTTCCTTTTTAACTTGGAGGCTTTTATTCAACCTTACACTAAATCACCTGTGATGTAGATAACGAATCGTGAAGCTCAGGAGAAATAGAGAGGAAAAGCCTCATTAACAAAGAAATGTGCAGATCTCAAGGGGTTACTTCTAAGCATTATAGTTCATCTGATCATTTAAGTGTTCATTCATTCATTCATTCAGCAAACAGTTACTGAGTACCAAGAAAAATGATTACAGTGTGGGTCTTATTACCAATGATACTACAATTTCAAAGCAGACATGCTGGCAAGCGATTATATATATGCAAGATAGGTGTAGACAGAAGTCAGTACAAAGGTATAGAAGAGGAAATGGTCCCTTCAGGTGCTGAAATGAGTTTGATAAGAGCTTCAGGAGCTTTATAATAAATATATATAATATATATTTATATTTATGTTCAGGATCCTTGTGACCACAAGGTGCCACTTAGCTGAAGAACTACGTATTCTTGAAAACCAAGTTAGGAGGGAAGGAAAAATTGCCCTCTTCAAATTTACCTGTTTTAAACCATGGTCTGTCCCATAACACCTTTCTACTGCATGCCTGAGCCAGCTGCCTATAGCCTTCCTCACCTCTCTCCCCAGAAAGATCAGCTGCCATTCCATGAAAGCAGGATTTTCCTTCTTCAGCAGGGAAATGAAGTTTAATAAATATGCATTGACCAATAGACAGTGTGCAAGTGGCTATTTTCTCTCCAAGATTTCCTCAATTATGTGAGATATGTAGTAGCTGGAGAACAAGTACAGTTTTTTTTAATGCCCTTCCTCTGGCATTAATTAGTACTATTGATGTCTTGTTTGTGTAAAATCAAGTGGAAGGACAAACATAGCATGGGCTCGACAGCTTTAACATAAACAGCTCTAACATAAAGGAGCACATGCACTGCCTGGGAGGAGTCTTCCTGGCCTCCAGGTCCTTCACTTACTAAAAGGTCTGCTACCCGGCATCCTTCCTTCCTCGCCTCTACCTGTGCACACGCTGCGGGACGGTTCCCAAGCAAAGGAGCATAATCATTCCAGGAACCTTCTAAAAACACAGACACCAGGGCCACTCTGGTCCTACTGACTCAGAATTGGGGCTGGTGGGATTTGGGTTTTTAAACAGCTCTGTAAGTAATTGTGATAATCCGCCACAGATAAAAACATTCATTCTAGCCCAAATTCAGAGTCCATAAGGCACATGCTTCTAAATATAAATATATCTCATGTAGGTCACATGAATACACTGTTCAGATATATTTGCAATTTCAATATAAATACACCAGAAAACACACATTGGCAGATCTACAGTTATGTAGCTATCATCCATACTATGTGCCATATGTAAATTAATGCAATGTTGTAGACCTTTTTCTCACTTAAGGTTATATCACCATGAAAAATATTAATATATTTTAATATAATGGACTATATTTTTTAAAGTACTGTAAAAATGAAATAAATTTTCTGTAAATATTCCAGCATGTATATGCACATGCATATAGTATGATATGTGAGTATATAGTACGTACAGGGAAGAGAAAAATAGTGCTACAGTCGTTTTTATGGAAAACTGCAATGATTAATAAACGATAGTACAAGAATAAACTCAGTGTTTCTCATAGTCACAACTGTAAACCTACTTTTGCCCACCCTGTATGTGTGTAGCATATAAGCATACATGTGAATTTACTTGCACGGATTTACATGTGAATGGATATAATTTTTCAAAATTGCTATCCGTCATTTTTCTCAATAATGTTTGATTGCTCGGAACAAGAAAATCCTTGTTCAGATCTAGTTTCCGAGCCATGAATGAAATTTGTTCTATTGTTTTATACGCACAACCTGCATTTTATTAAATACAGACACACCCCACACACATATATAATAGGTTTCCCTAGACTTTGCTGTCAAGGGTTTTATCAAACTGAAAAACACCAGGAAAGGGTATTGTTTTGCCTTCATGAAGGTAAGTCAGAGAAAATACCCCTGCCTCTAGAATCCCACCCCTTTGTATACCAAGGGAGGCGGTAGTTCCCAAGGTTTGAGCTCAAGGCCCTCTTGCTATAGTCCAGTGAAAATTAAAGACCCTTCCCAGGTGATTTATGGGATCTTGTGGGTCACCCAGGAGTCACGCCATGGAGCCCAGGTGGGCGTGGAACCCTTGAAGAAAGGTGGAGATCTCTGATAAGAGAACATTTACATATGTATCCCTGTGCTTTTCCATAGTAATTAATACAGGGCTCCACTAGAGTGGCTGTTCAAAAGATGCTGTTAACTGGCATCCTTTTGTGTATACTCAATAGTGAATATAGTAAGATAATATTGAGGCCAATGCTTAATTCTACCATCAACACCAAATAGCAGAAACAGAGAAATGTATTGCCCCAGTTAAAATGGCTAGACGTTGAGGCATCTGGAAGAACAAGGCTCTTGAGCCAGACAGTACTCACTGCATTTACATCCCAGCTCCGCCTCTTACCAGGTAAGTGACCTTGATGGAGCAAATCAGTTATTGCCATTGATTCTCAGCCCTCATAAATAAAAGAGGAATGCTGTAATACAAATGTATAGATTTTGCACTGAATATTAAAAGCACAGTGATTCAAAAACCTGACTGCATGTTAAAATCTCCTGGGAAGCTTTTAAAAACACTGATATTGATATTATATTTATATAGACTGATGTTCATTATTTAAGAAGCACTGGTACCAAGCTCCGCCTCCTATCCCCAGAGGTTTTAATTTAATTAGCCTGTTGTGGGTCCTGGGTATGAGGGCTTTAAAATGTTTCTCTGGGTGAGTTTGATATGCACCCTGGGTTAAGAACTACTGAGATAAGTAATGTAGGTAAATTCCATTTCAATGCCTGGCTATTAATAGGACTTCAACAAATATTATCTTGAGACTGCCTGGATGAAAACCCTACTCTACTGTTTACTAGCATGTGATTTGGAGCAAGTTCTTTCAAATATCAGGACTTTAATACCCATATCTGAACACCAAAGTCATATGTGTGCCTCGCTAATATGTTGTGAGAAATAAAAGCTATTCCATACAAATTTCTAATCGTGGTGACAAATAAAGTATATGAAATGAATATGAACTATTGTTCTCATTCTCATTATTATCATCTCCAGTTCCCTGTGACTCCAGAACCGAGCTCAGAGGCATGTGCTCTTTATGTGTCTTAGTTAAATAACATATTAACATAAACAATGCCTCCTTTCAACACAATCAGATAAAGCACTAAAACACTTTTTTGACTTAAAATATTTCTGCTTAGATTTCTTTACATACCTCAAAATATAAATTTTGCCTAATATTACTATTTGCTTTTGCAAAATATTCATACCAAAAATATATCATGATTTTGAAGTAACTAATCCCATCAACTGATTCTTTTAAGTCAAAATGGCTGCTACCTATTCTAGTCATTTATTTGTTATACCAAAATAGCAAAATTCAGTAAATGCACACTCTAATAAATTCCAGTAATACCCTTGTATCTAGGTCAGCTTTTCTTGCTGACTTGCATACAATAAATATTCCAAATTTTAACTTTTGTTTTAATCAATATATGCATTTTAGTGTCCTTTTCTTCTTATTAGTCTCTTAAATTTGTTCTTCTTTGTAACAGACTTTTTAAAAAGCAGTCAATCTTGTTGAATCCATTATACACATAATAACCTTTATTTGGAAGGAGTACATTTAATCTTTCTCCTCTCTTTATCTTATACTTCCATGAAAGACTTTCCATTTTTGCTGCCCTTGTTTCTTCCTGTAAACAGCCACTGGAATATTCGGCTTTGATTTCTTGCCCTCCTCCTCATTTCTGGGGCAGAGCTTTCCTTATCTGTGTTTCTTACTCTCTGTGTTGTTCCCTTTCTGAGTATGGTAATTTGCTCTCTGTAATTATGTCTATCTGGACACGCCAGCATCGTGTGAGCAAGCCTCTCTTCTTACACTACCTGGCATAACAATTATCATTCAGGTTCCTTATCACTAGACCATAAAAAGGTTACTTGCTGAACACCGAAGAAATCACCCCTTCTCTAGGAGGAAATATAAGACATAGGTTTTTACACCTTTTCCTTTGGGGGGGGGGGGGTGAGGGGAAGCCTGCATTTACCTTTTCCTAAAACTGCTATGATGAGGTAGACAAATGTGTTATGACTCATGACGTGTTCAGATGAAAAGAGGAACCAGAGTACACAGTCACTTTGCAGAAACCAATGCAATTTCATGGCAAGTTTTTAGATATGATCAATGGGTGATATCTAAGAAGAAGATTTGAATCTGTGTGATTTTCATTAATTCTTTCTGGAGTCAGGTCCCAACGTTCTCCTGTCAAAAAATAAATAAATAAATGACACCAGAGACTACCTATAGTTTGGTATTTGGTCATTCTATTATACACAGTGTTTCCTCCTAATATCTCCCAAGTTGTGACACAGCACACATTTCGGTTTTATGATATTTATGACTTCCCTTGAAGACGCTAACTATACAATTCTTTATTTTGTTAGATAATAATATTTGCAGAATGCCTGATGGTTTTCTGGGTGCATTCAAACACATTATTTTATTTGAGCACTACATCTATGTCAATTTGAAATAAGATGAAAAATCTTTCACTTTATTTTAAGGATTAGGAAAATGGAGCCCCCAAAGGTCTAACTGACTTGCCCAGAGTCCCCAACAATAAATGGCAGAGCTGGGACTAGAACTCAATTAATGTGCCTAGGGTACAGAATTCTTTCTACTTTAAATGCTGCCTCTCAAAATAAATCTTATTGAATCCACAGAATGCATCTGATGGAAAATCTCCAATATCTGAACTGTTCTAAAGTTCACTATGGGATAGGATACTAAAATCCTCTAATTCATTTTTTAATGTCGGCCACCCTGGTCCATTACACTTACTCAGGTAAATAAGGGTGATTAAAAATACATTTCTGCACACAAATTGACTTAATAAATGATATATAATGTCCCAAGGAGTTTTCATGGACTCAGAAAAAAATATCATCTGATATGAAGCTCTATTTAGTGGTTTTTCAGCACCTGGATGAAGGAACGGTCACTTATGAGTCTGGGGAGGAGGCACAATATAAAAGAATTTGGGGAACTCCCAGGACCCAGAAAGATTTAAACCAATGTCACTGAAATATTAAAAGTTGCCTCATTTCTGACTTTAACTTACATATGTTAGAAAAAAATAATTTGCTTTACACTGTGACAATGAAAGGGATGGGAGGAGGAAGACCTGGGGTTGGAAGATGGGGATGGTAAAGCAGAGACGAAGGATGATGAACAGGTCACACACAAGGGGTCGTGTCCATGTTTTACACAAAATTACCTACGGCTGCAATGATTTTTCCAAACTGCTTTCAACATTATGGGCTGATTACCCTCTGGCCCTTTTCCAGTTAACAAAGGCAAATAAAGTCCAAATCACACAACATTTTTTCATTTTCTCTTCCTATCCTGCATTTTGCTTCCAAGTCTACTCTTCACAGACTTGTTTGAACCCAACTTTCACTGGTTCCTTTTAGAGTTTTTGGTTATTCAGAGAGAGATGTTTCATTAATCTAGCACCCTTCAGGGGTCCTCCAAGGATAAAAAGCCCTAGTGCCTGAACATGTTCATCTTCCACTCTTGGACGAAAGCAACAGGTTTTATACCCAAAAGGACCTTTTGTAAAACTGAAAGGAAAATATAATAACTCACAATTATTGGTCCTTAGCACCATGTTTGAGGCATTGGGGTCTTATAAGATCTCCACAAGACCACCATTATAATTTCCCTAACTAACAGGTGAGAAAAGGAAAGCTTGGGTGACTTGACAAGGAAGACACCTCTGATAGGCAGACAGCCATGCCTCATACCTAGATCGTACTCCTTAGTCTTGCCCCAGTTCACACAGGCCCTGTGCCTGTCTCTGGGGGTGGCTTTAATGGACTTGCTTTCATGAGTGACTCACAATGGGGGAAGCAATGGGAAGTGACTCAATCTTTTACTTGGTGACTATGATAATCACCTACCACACTGCTCAACATGAAATACTCCAAAAGAATCATAAACTGCATCTCCCTACAAAATGTCTGAGAAACCATGCAAACAGAGCTAGGAGAGAGGTCTGCATGGTGATGGATGTGAGGAAATGATGTGAACCCAGGTCCAGTGCTGAGCTTAGGGCTGTGAGCCCCTTTGTCATGATCTGTCACTGTGTACCACAAAACGCCATGGGGAGCTGGAACAATGAAATCATCTGCTAAAGGGAACAGTCTTGGATTCCTAAGAAAAACAGAAGGATTCCACACCCAGTGGGAGTTTCACACAGGACTCAGCTCCTTAAGGCTGAATAAGGCAAGACATACCTATAAATCATCTGCAAATACTAGCAACAAAATATATTTTAAAACACAGAGCTCCTTACAAACAAAAAACAATCTGCAAACAGGAGCAGCAACATGTGTTTTAAAAACAGAGTTCCTTACAAACAAACAAAAAAGCAGAGTTGCTGATTCAGACAGATACCTTAAATTAGCATCCAAGTGTTACAACCAAAGTCTTAAGTTATGTAATGGACAAATGGAGGTAGAGAACTTTGTAAAAAAGAAAAAAATGTAAGTGAGAAAGGCTAACTAAACAATGACAACAATTACTACCAGAACACCTTTAAAAAAAATGCTTTCTCATGCAATTGCAATCACAATGACAAGTTAAACTGAAGATAGTCTTGAAAAACTTTTGGATGGAAAACCCTAACTCCAGAGTATTAAACTGGGAATCTTATAGTATTACTTGAAGCTTAATTTTGTCACATGTATTTTTATCTCTCCTCAAATAAATCCTATGTTTCTAGAAGCCAGAGATGCTGTGTTGAATTTCCACACTACTTCTGACAATGTTTGTTATTGTGTTTGTGTAACGGTAAGTAGTTAGTTAGTTATTAACAAAGGAAGGGAGCTAATGGAATCAGACGTTAATCCTGATTAACTAGGAAGGGGCAGCTCCACAGACACCCCAGGGGAGAGCCACATCCTCCACTAAAGGGACCTGATCCCAGGTAGAAAGGAAAGACCGGCTTTCCAATCTTCCTGGGGAACAACTGGCCCATTACAAAGGTTCAGAGTGAGAGATAAGAGTAGAGGAAATTCCTTTGCAGGAATTTGCTGGAAGTAGGGGAGGCATAGATGGTAGAAGCCAGATGATAAAGCAGAGATTTGGGCCATGCACAGTAGGAGTCAAAATGGTGGCCATAAAGGGGAGGGGTCTAGCCTGGGAAAATCTGGGAATAGGGTTGCATAGGATAAGGACATGAAACCCCCATAAGGTCCAAGAAAGGGATTGGATAGAGGGAGGGCCCAGGACAGGCCTGGAAGAATCAGGAAAGAGCTTGAATAGTTTGAAAGGCAGTCTGCTTGTTCCCAAAACCCAGAAACTATATGGAGGATTAGCAAGGATCTTGGGGCAGTTGCTACTAGGGTCTGCCCACTCCCTATATCCACAAGAGTGTATTATTTTTCACCCCAATAAATATTGCCATGACACTTAAACTTCTCCCCACATGTGTGTCCCTAAAATTCCTTTCTCATGACACTGCAAGAGCCCATTTTCTCTGGCAACATTTGTAGCAAAATAAGTGCCTAATAAACACTTGTCAGACAGCTGATTGAATATTCAAGTATGTTCCACTTAGCATTTTTATATCATGAAAGGAAACCTGATAGCTCAGTATGGAGATTTAAAGTAACTAGAACTAAAAGGTAGAGTCTGAGTAGCTCTAATCTACAAAAGCAATATCCTAGATTAATAGGATTGTATGCTATCAACATCTTTGCTTCTTGGCTATAAATTTAGACTGGCAACAGTGCACTTGGAATGGAACACTTCAGATCCATCATCCATATTCATAATATTCATATATATAGCAAATATGAAACATACCACACCTTTGAGAGTTCTCAGTCCTAAAAATAAAGATGCATGTTATCTAACACATGGGAAACAAGAACTGGAGTCTTCAAAATAGGCTTTCAAATTTTAAGCTCAACAATTAAAAAGAAGCCCACCCTTGTACCAATGTCCCTAAATTGTAACCTTATCAGTGACACCATCTACTCCAGGAACAAGTGTCCCTTCAAAGAAAGCTGTTTTAATTCATGTAATGAGCTGAGAGCTTGCTTCCCAATTCTATTCTTCCAGTGTACCAAGAAAACATTCTTTGTTCAATAATCACATGGTAGTGGCTGGGGAGGTAATGGGTCAAGGAAGTAACAAACAGTGTGTAGAGAAATTATTTTAGGAATCATATTTATATACATATATATGTTAAGATTCTTTTAACTGTACTTCCACATTTTGAATATATTAATATTTATATTAATAGCAGCAATGACTTGATTGAAAATTAGAAACATTTCTAAGAATGTACTTTTCTCATCAGACCATATTTCCTATCTTAACCAAGAAGTATGGATTTTAAAAATTCCTTCTAGGTTTTACATATTGATGAGAATAATGGCATACAACCCATTTATTAAACTGAATTTTATGCCTGGGGAAGATTGGATAGTAGATTGCTGAGGAATTTGAATTTAGTGGTTAAGTGGGGCAGTGTGAAAACTAATCTAATCTTAATATTTAGGCAGCATTTCTCTCCAGGGCAAGCTATTCTTCTGAAGAACACAGCCACCCTAAAGAGAAGGATGAGCTGGGAGGCACTGATTCCAGGCCCACCGATGTGGAACAGTGCATGTCCCATTGCGGAAGCAGGCACGGATTCTTCCAGAAAGCACTCTTCTTTTTAACTCTTAGGTCTCAAGCAACAAACCAAGGACACTCTTGAGACTCTATGAGGACAGCTCCACACAGATGCCAGAATGTCTGGAATGTTTTTCTCAACCTTCTTTTCTATGCTATTTCAGAGAAGCCTCAAAACAGTGGGTTCTTTTAAAAGCCATTTATCCCTAACCTTTTTCTATGAAAAAAGGGTTGGGGAAGAGGTTCTGTGTTTGGGGGAGGGGGGTAAACTTATAAGTACTGGTTAATAGTAAAAACAGTGAACTATAACAAAATTGAAAGAAGAAGGTTTTAATCCCCTTTTCTCTTGACTAGCTGAGTGAGTGCAGGCAAATTTGTAAAAGTAAAATGGGCTCACATCCATCTTTAGCTTGTAAGGACTACATGGTACCTGGTAACATTGCTTTTTGTATGTAACCCAATGCCCAGCACATAACAGGCACTCAACAAACAGTTTTAAGTGAATAATTTAGAGCTTTTCGATGCTGCTAATATATCTATAAAATCCTTTGAGTACTGTAAATGTGGTGTCCTGAAACTATTTCTAGAATTATTCAAACAAGAACATTTACCTTTCTTTCACAGCACATGGCATTGCTTGAGATTGAAATCAAACTTATTGAACTGCCTCTTCTAGTATATTGGCCCATAAATCTGTAGGCTGCTGAGTCAGTCTGCTGGGATAGGTGGAATGATAGATGAAATGATAAATATACCATTAGAGAAATTTTCCTGCTATCAGAATTCTGATGACACCTGATGTGTTTACTTCCATGGACTCCAAGCACCGCCTGTCCCCAGCAGCCCCAGAGAGATGACTTAATTTGAAAAGCTAAAGATAGTAAGCGCTCAGGACCAGTCCATTTATGTACTTATTACTTTTATTTTGCTAGAGCCCACTACCACCCAAAATAAATCTGAGAGAACAAATGCTGCTATTCGAGTGTATCCTAGCAAGAGCAAAATAAAAATAATTTAGGACCAACCATGTAATTATGTGCATTTATTCCAACTTTCCATTACTGGAGATAACAAGATGAATAGTAAAATGTGAACTTTAACAATCCTGTAATTATAGCCACTGAACCATATATTATTGAAAGAATTGTGCAAAATCCAGATGCAGAAGAATCAACTGGGTATGTAAATAGAAATGAAACAGTAAAATAATCAAGTGATGGAGGAGTAATATAGAAAGCTAAATTGCTTTCCAGCATCTTTTATTGCCATGTTTTCATTTCTTTAACAAATACTCAGTTTATTTTTATTATTTTGTCACACTTTTCACAGTTATGTATTGTTCAGTAGCTATAACCAGCTTGGTCAAACATTCTTGGGTTGCTTTTCATTCAGTTTCCTTTTTTCTTTTCCTAGAACATAATTGGAATTGATAGAGTGTTTTCCTTGAGCATTTTGTGTAATGAAGGCTATAATATACACTTCACTGGTATTATTTGAACTATAAGAATTTGTGTCTTTGCTTAGAAGGTGCAAGTCCCAGCAATAACAGCTATGTTTAGAAGAATCGAAGTATTTCTCTGTATGACAATGCGCAGGCCAAGTCAGAATTCAGCAAGAGCACCTCATTCATCAGTAGATGGTTTGGGATTTGCCCAGAGCAGTGAGAGGTATTGATGAGAAGTGTCAGATGCATAGAATTAGGAGAGAAAGTCGGTTTACTCATTCAAATCTTGAGTTTTCTCAAGGTCTGTTTTTATATTTCTCAGGGGGGGCATGGATACCATGAAAAAGATATGTTTTTCCAAAATTAAGTTATAGTTAGGCTCAATTTCATCTGCTAATAAGGATCAGTAATAAGCATAATAAAAACCAATAAATGGTAATAAGCAGTCTATGTTTTGTTTAAAATAAATATGTAGAGTTTCTTTGGGGAGGAATGGAAGAGGAAAATGGAGATTTCAGGATATTTACCTTCCAAATAATATTTTAAGTTAATATTAAAATTATTCACACAACCAAGTGCAACTTGACAAATAAAAAGCATTAAGATAACATAGAATTAAAAATATCTATTGTATGATCAATAAAATGAGCAATCTGGAGATGAGTATATTTGTTCTTTTCACAAAGAGCCAGTGGTAGACATGATCTAAAGCATATTTAAGCGCTATCTCTGTGTGGTTTTAATTTGCCTTCAGTTTTCCTATAAGAGATTATTATGAGATATAATAAATTAAGAAGATGCATGCATCTCCTTGGAGGACAGCTCCTGCAAGATAGAATCTGACCTTGGAAATTATTTTTATTCTATGCAAAAAAAAAAAAGGAAGGAATGATGAAGACATGTATGATGAAGACATGTATTGTAGAGAAGGATAAGCTACTGAGGGGGAAACTGTGAGAACAGAGACCCTGCATACCAACATTTATAATTCTAATCAATCCCTGAGAACCCCTCAAAGGACTTTCAGAATTTGTTTTCAAAATATAAAAACTCCCACAGTTGATTTCTCCTTTACAATCATGAGTGGGGCCTCTCTCTCTGTCTGTATGCATCTTAGGGATATATATGAAGGCTTGATTAAATGTACATGTGTAGATATACATGTAATTATGTAAATGCTGCTAAAGTGGTCATCTATATTGATTTGTAAAAAAGTAAAACAACAAGTTTTAAAAATACTTGTCAGACTGATTGTAGTTGGCTTTTACTTATTTATTTCATTAACATAAACATTCCACTTAAAGTTCAATTAATATGTGCATTTTAAGAGGAATCAAACATATACTTATAATAAACATAAGATTGTGGTGTGTGTGTATGTTTGTGCTTTCCCCAAAATGAACGGGCAATATAATTACTATGATGGAACATAACACTTTTCGTAATGAAATGAGGACTTGCACTGCTAGCCAATGGTCCATGAAATTCATTGATAGATCTTTGCCATCCAGAAAGAAGGCACGGTGCCTGTGCAGGTGCCTGTGCAGTGAGAATGTCTATTCTACGGCTTTGGTCTATCAGATATCAAACCTGATAGAACCACCTGAGTGTGTTTCCCTCTAGATTAGATACACCTATAATCTAGAATGGGTTTAGAGTCCATTCTGTTACTATCTCTCAGAAAAGACGACATTTATTTGGGTTACACAGATCATATGTAAAATTGATTTCATAGCCACTTCAATAAGTGGTAATCGAGCATGTTAGTAGGACCATTTCTGGTCATATTTTTATACAAATATCTATTCCTAGAAACCTACCTAAAAGAAATAGTCTATTGTCTGCCAGGAGGCAGGAGGGTGAATCATATGCTGTCACCATCATTTTATGTGAGCTTTTATTCTATATTTTTAAATAGTATGTTGCATTTAAGTAATCTCTATTCATTACAATCATCTGACTAAAGAACAGGAAAAAATGTAGTCCGTGATAACTCCATGACTGGATGAATTATGTAGACACCAGCTACATGTTTTCAGAATTGATAGCAAAGCCCACCTGATCTTCCATAATCTTTTCCTACTGTTCAATTATAATCTAGAGCAGTTAGAAAACATGTATTTAATCTCAATATTTTTCTCACATTATATAATAGAAATAACACCAGGCCTTACTGGTTGAAACAATTTCTACCTCCATGTATGGCATTGGGGAAGTTAGTGAAGTTCTCAGAATCTTGGGGTTTGGTCTATGAAACAGTGTAATACCTAGTTTGCAGGGTTGTTACAAGGATTAAATGTAATGCATGTAAAGTATCTGACATAGGATTTAGAACACAGGTGGCAAACACAAGGCCAGCAGGCCAAATCCGACCCTCTGCCTTGTTTTATCCAGCTTGGCACCTTGCTTCTACCCAACGGCAGGGCCGAGCTCTCGCTTAACTGTTAAGGAGTAGTTACATTTACACAGCCCTAAAGTTACATTTGGCCCTTGGAAGGCAACCGCGAGGCTAGTGTGGCCCCCGGTGAAAATGAGTTTGACACCCCTGATTTAGAACATATTAGGCTCTTAATAAAAGTCAGCTGTTGTTATTATAAGTAACTTATAACTAACTGTGAACTTAAGTCATTTTCTGGGAATATGTTTTTGATTGGAAAGAGGAAAATGTCTGTGAGGAAGAATTCACTCGAGATTTTACTGGAAGGTAAGAGGTAGACCCAAGCTACCAGTCAGCCATGGTGATGGAAACCATGGGTTTGGAATCAAACATCCCAGCAAATCTTCCTGAATGAGTTATTTCACCTAAGCCTCGGTTTCTTCTGTAAAACAGAGATTATAATGGTCTCCTCTTTCTAATAAGGATTCTGTGTGATAATGTATATAAAACACTTAAACAGTGTCTGGCCCATAGTAAATTAATAACTTGAAGTTATTCTTCCTCATCAAATAGTGGGGAGAGAAGTGAGGACAAGTTGAAGGTAGGCCAGCAAAGACAGACTTTTCTTACTCCACACCTCCACATGTTTGTCTTATGTGTCTGAATGGTTTCAAGTTATGTGAATTCACCAAACAGTGTGTGAAGGCCAAGGGGACCCAGAAACTTTCTGGATGTAAACCAACACTAAACTCACTATATGGTAAGTATACTGACATCTAAATGGGGGTGGGGAGGGCACAGTGGGCCATTAGCTGACTCTGAGTCAGCAATGCACTACCATCATTTCATAACTGACTCTCACTGACATGTGTTATCAGCCCTGCTCTCTGACTTCGAGATCAGTCATGTCCTTGCTGAAATGCTTCTGCCTGGCTCAAGTGTCCACATTTTTCAAAAGCCTGGAGAAATTAAACTGAACACTGAGACTATCAAGCAAATTTATTAACATGCACAGGATCATAAATAATTGGAAAAGAGAATATTGTGTAGTGACATCTGTCAATGATTTTACGATGAGCTTTTATTAAAGGAACACTGGCTGACGTTACCATGAGCATCAAAAAATATAAAAGTGAGCACAAACTGCTATATAATTTAAGTGGGATATTAGGAAAACACTTGTATAATCAAAGCTTTGAACCTTGTGTCGATTTAGAACAGTGGTAAGTAGGCCAGGGGAGATGACCTCTTCAAGTTCTACTGTTCTTTACAAAGTTCTTTTAACCCAACCTTGTGAATTTTTATGCTGTAATGTATCATATTAATCTTGACCATTGAAGTGAAAAATCTCAAGGCACACATAAGTTAGGTGAGCTGACAAAGGCAAATGATGAGTCATTCATTCAGTGGCCAAGCCAGAAATGGAACTTTCAGACCTAAGAAACTTCTTCCTCCACAGGCTTTCCTTGATGATCTGCAAGCAGCCTGCTCTCTCCTTAAATGTAAGATTTTCTTCACTTTCTGACTGGTACTGTTTCACAGTGTCTCAGTCTCCTTCCACCCACTGGGTCATGAAACCTTTGCCTTTCATGGATGTGTTTCAAGAGATTCTTCTTTTTCAAGTACATAATTCCAGGTAGCACTCATAATAAAAGATTTGTTATACACCACGGACATTTTATAGACACTGCCAAGTTCTTTATAATATTGAAGTCACTACCAATCATCTTTTCTATAAAACTAGGCAATGAATAACTGTCATCCTCCTTGACACAGAAGCCACAATATCATGGGCTGAGGGATCTATCAAATACTCTACTTCTACAGTCCCTACTATTTTTTCCTATAAATCAACCTCTTTATAATCAGTCTGTCCTTTCCTCCAGGCTTATTCTAAGTGCTCAATCTTGCTTATACCCTCTACCTATGTTTGAAACTTCCCACAGTATCCACTAGCTCATCATCAGTATTATCTCTTCTGAAACACCACTTTCAAAGCAACTCTTCTTTCTTTTGTACATCTTTCTGCTTCTTTACCTATTATCTTTCATTCCACTTCCACAGCTGTATTATCCAATGTGGTGAGATACTTTTCATATAATTTGATCTGAGGGCGGCTGTACAAAATAAATTTCCTGGCAGAAAATTTGGCTGTTTTGGGTGGCTTTTGATGTAATTATGTCTTTCTTTCATTCTCGGAAATGGAATCTGCAAAAATTTAATCTGAACAAATTCACTAATGGGAGATGGGGATTAAATGAAATGAATGGCTGAAATCTTCGCATAATATCATTTTGTTTAAAATCAAGGATATCTATTTCCAGCACAAACTCTCATGGGCACTGATGACTTGGAGGGAAATTTTAAGGTGTTTTTTTTGCTGCTTTTATTTTCCTGTATATCTTCTGATAGAGATGCAAATATGCAGGGAATAGTCAGAAAAACACAGTTCAAAAGACAGCAAGTATAGAGAATCTACAAATTAACCCCTTGATCAATCAAGAATTGCAGTGATGACATGCAAAGCATTGACTCAGTATAAGCCAGGGACCACTGAACTCAGAGCAGCATGCTTGGTCTAAAGAGTAGTTTTATGGAAAGAGATAAAAGTCTCTTAAAGCAGAAATTAGGATGAGAAGTTTTTGTTTGAATATATTGTGCTTATTAAAATACAATTAATATGCATTTACAGCCTCAAAACCTACCATCAACCCTGGCAAAGAGAAGCTTAATAAATGGTTGTGAAATTAATATAAAATCATTTCAAGGACTAAAGAGCAATGGACTCATAAAGTAGTCTGCCTCAATCTTCTTGACTTCTTATAAACACCCCTAGTATACAAACATTAAATCCATAAAGTGGGATATTTTTAAAAAATAGGATTGTCCCCTTTTTCTGTCCCCCAAGGGAACTCTGCTATAACATGTCCCTTTGTTGCCAAGGTCTGCATTTTCCAAACTACCCCTAAAAGTTGAGGTAATAATGTTCCATGTGATGATGGAAATTTTAAGGAGCCCTGATTTTTTTCACTGTAAGTATGTCCAACAGATATGTGAGAACCCCCAAAGTCAACAGGAAACCTTGCTTCAGAATACACACTTGCATACATTAAAAGAAGCAGAAACACAGGGGTCCCCCACCTGGATTCCTTTCCCATAACAGGGTTTAAACCATTAAATCTAGCATCAGTCCAAGATTTCTCAAATGCTATGACTACTA
This sequence comes from Phyllostomus discolor, assembly GCF_004126475.2. Lineage (NCBI taxonomy): Eukaryota > Metazoa > Chordata > Mammalia > Chiroptera > Phyllostomidae > Phyllostomus > Phyllostomus discolor. Next base: position 200,389,614 of record NC_040903.2, on the reverse strand, counting down.
CTCATTAGTTCAATGACACTGGCAATGTTAGTACATTTATCCGATTCTCAGTTTCATCATCTGCAAAATGAGGAATATCAACTATGCTGGGTTATTTATAAGGAACAAGTCAAAGTAATAAAAGTAAAGTTCTTGGCACTGTGCCTGGTGTGAATTGAGTGTTGGACCCATGTTATCACTCATTCTTTTGTCCTTCCCCACACTTTCCTTTCCCCAGTGTGATAGTACAGAATACGGCACTGAACTTGATATTGGGAAATTGGAGTTCTTGACCAGGGTCCAGGGTAAGCTTTCTATCATACCTTCCTTCCATTCTATATGTAAACAAACAAACAAAATTTAAAGAAATTAGGACAATAAAATATAAGGGTCAAGATTATCTAGCCCTCCAATGATCTAATACCACTGTATTATCATTGAATGGCCATCTAGTGAGCACATAAAATGTGGAAACTAGGCCTATAAAACTGAATTTCTAGTTTTATTTAAATTTAATTGTGATTTAGATTTGTAAAAAAACTTATCTTAGATTCTGTCAAAAGCTGATTCTTTTACCATTTTTAATATTGCTACTTGGAAACTGTAGGTTAGCTCTCATTGGGTTTTTGATGGAGCGTGCATACAGATGCACAAGTTAATTCCCAAAGTTCTCCTTGCACTGTGCACATGCTTTCTCTATGACTGAAAATAATGGTATTAAGAACTACAGTTCTTTGGGTTTCTTGGTAGAATTATATCTTGTGATAATAAATGAAGAGCAGAAAATTCATGTAAATGAGAGGAGGTGCCAAAATTAGTCATCTAGGAAGGAAAAAAGAGCAGAGGAGAGGGACTTAAATCAGAGGGAAGTATACAACGAGTAATTTACCAGTGTTCCTACTCTCACCCAAAAATCCCAAGACTAACCTCTTTTGGTTAGCCTTTTGGTTAACCATGTTGTTCCGTGTCTTTTTACACTCAGTCTGAAGGGCTTGTGGAGAAGGGACTTTGTCTGACTTGTTTCAAATCATTTTTATAAGACCCTAGTGCACTATCTGTCACACAGCAGATGTTTAATAAGTATTTGTTAAACTGAACTCAATTTTATCTATATTATTAAAAAGGTAGGCTGGTCTTAATCTCTCTCATGAAAGTATCTTATGAGTTTTAACATAAAATATGTCTATAAAAATATGAAGGCATCTTAAAAAGCCCACTATACAAATTCAAGTTATTAGTGCTATTTGTGCCAAAATAGAATATCTATTTAAGACGTTTTAATAGATAAAACTCTTCTATGGCAAGAAAGCAAACACAAAGATGATAAACAAAACTGGTTCTCCTTAATGACTCAGCAGATAAATATGTTTGGGGTAAGGAATACAAAAATGAAACATCAGCATCTTTCAAAACCCTTTTCTCAGTGCACTTCCCCATTAGCGGGACCAAGTAAAAGTGCTGTACTTTTCCTCCCTCCCTGTTCTCTGCTCTTAGTCTGCAATGGTGTCACTGCCAGAAACGAAGATGTCAAAGAAAGCACCAAGAAATCCATCTTCCTGTTCTACAACCTCATGATGCCTTGCTACCCAATTCAACCCATCATGGGAGGAAACCCCAGCAATGAAAATGCAATATTCCAATTTTTTCCTTTCATATTATAATGCTTTAGCTTATGATTTAGGAGGAGAAACCAAAAGGGTATCTGGCAGACTCTTTTGGGCTTTATTTAAATAAAATATCTAATATTAAAGGTCAGTGAAAAACACTCTCTCTCCCCAGGTACCACGCTTATAAGAATGCTGAGGTTGGGAATGGTGGGTAGGGGTGACTCATATTCATCTCTGAAGGAAAAGGGTGTCTACTAATTTACCTAAGCAGGTTGTATTTTCAACAGCTAAACACCCCCTTTAGTACCATCAGATCTATGTAGTCTTGGAAGGAGAAATAAATTTAAGATACCATTGTTCTAATGAAATATTCAACTTGTAATATAAATGTATGTATTTAAATGGATCCACTTTTCTCAAAAACTCTCTTTGCACTTATTTTCTCTGAATATTTCAATTTTACCTAATTGACTCATTGAAAATAGAATAGTATTATGTATTTGTAAAAAGACTGCCTAGTTATTATTTTCCCTCTCTGGTATAATATAAACTTATTACATTTAATTTCCTAATATTGTATTGATTTCATACTCCTGTACCTTGGTAATATAGAATCCTCCCTTATAAAGATCAAAGCATGAAATTATTTGTCTTTAAGTTGTAAATGATTTAACTAACTTCTAGCACATGGGGGAACACCTAATACCTGGAATTGGAGTAAGAAAACGGAAACTCATAGACAGGTTCGTAAGTAATCATATTTTTCTATCGCCCTCATGAAGGGTTAACATGAGATTTCTATGTCTGTCCCCTCTCAGAGCCTAGTCACTTACCACCTACTTTCCAATGGGATCATTAGAGCTATTGAAAGCAATCAAGGACAGAAAAGAGGAGGTTTTAGGACACTTCATAATTTTATGCAGAATTGCAGCAGACAGCAAAAAGAGCAAGAAATGGGGAGAGATGAAGTGAAGTGAAGCAACAAATGACAGACTGTTGAAAGAAAATGAAAAGAAATGAGAAGAGAAAGAAGGAATGATAGCCATAGATATACGGTCACAGCACAAATTCCAAGACACCCACCGCTGGGTTCGTGCATACTGATGGCTGACATTGTTCTGCAGGGTTGCACTCCAAGTACCCATTATTCTCTTCATCTGCTAAAGAGTAGGTGTCAAAATGATAGATGGTAGCTCACTGTATCAACATTTCCCTATAGCCTCAAAGCCCATTATCAACAGAAATAAACCGGTGCCAGGATAAATTTCTTATCAGAATATGGGCAAAGAAGAGTTCAATATGGTGTTAGATTTAACAGAATTTTATTATCACGGGCTCCCTAAAGCAATTGAAAAGCACTAAGATATTCTATGCAGGACTCGGAATCAAAATATCATTTTTCCAATCTGTTTGGGTTGGTTGCTGTAACAAGTATTCCATTGAAATAAGGTAAAATGATGATTTTAAAGGAATAGTTTGTCTTCAGAGTTTTCTCTCCTGTTGGGTTGTGTTTTTTTGTTTGGTTGGTTTTGTTTGTTTTTTTAAGAAAGGAGGAGGAGGAAATGTAGATACCACTTAAGACAGCAGCAAATAAGTTCTTTGAACTGCTGTGAGTTGTTGCTGAGTGCATAGCTGTTATTTCAGTTGGCCTCCTGCTCCCACAAGGGAGTGTAAGTGTAATAATACTAACTACAGCTATCAGGCTGGAAGGGGGAAGATGAGGAAGAATATGTACAGACATTTTAATGTTGGGATCAACTGAACTGGGACATAGCTTCTGGCAGATATTTCAATCTAAATGAGTTGGATTGTTCTAGGAAATAACCGAAAACCACAAACGACCTATTCGAATGGTCCATCCCCATGAAGCTACGTGGCTGCCAGATCTGCAAGTTGCTCTGTGTCTAGTCCAGCTCTAGAGCAGCGATAGGACTAACGAACTCCACGCTGCTTTTATCTCTGTGTACATGCCTGGGCCTCAGTTCTTAGCAGTTATCTCACATAAACTTGCCCTTTTTATCACGATTATGTAAAGATAATCTCATGCTTTTCTCAGCATCGCTAAGGTATGTTTCTCTATGAAATATAGGTTCCATTTTCTGTTCGGGAGCAAGTTATTTAGCAAAACTTTGTTCATACTCTTTACAAAATTACTTAGACAAAAGTCTTAGACAAAATTACTTAGACAAAAATTACTTAGACAAAAGTCTAATCGACTTTTTTCCTCCAGATTTCTTTATTTAGATTACACATTTTTATGTTCCCCAACATTTGAATAATTGCTTTATAAGTCAATAGCATGGTTTGCTAATAAAATTGGCAAGTTTATCTGGTTATTGAGATCAACCAGAACTGCTCCACACAGGCTAAGTTAAAGGAGAGAGGAATGACCCAACAGGAATATATAGCCACGGCAGAATTTTTTTTTGTATTACTGAATTTCTTTTAAAGGTGATCTAATAGTATAGAAGCTGCACTCTGCCTTGAGGGTCTTGGCAATTGTGAAGTCACTGAAAGTTTAAAAAACTAAAGCAGTACAAGAATGAAAGCCTTAGATTTTAGCCATAATTCATAGAGTCTTTGGTCCTATGAGTCCATTCTCCTAGAACCTTGGAATCTTGATATTTAAAATCCAAGTGAAAAAGTATTGTTCCCTTGTATTTGATTACTGCTCTCAAAGTCATCAACAAGCACCTGACTTTATGTTGTGTTAAACATTGCATGTCAGGTGTCACCCACTTCAACTTGTTTAGAACAGTACTGGATAGGCTTTCTTTTTATCAAGTTCTATGGAAGGGGGCAGAAGAAGGGGGGAAGCATGCATATGCTTCAAACAAGGCAGTCAGCTGCACTCAACTGATCCTTATAGACCTTGGGGGACTGGAAATGAAAACCTGGGAGAAAAAAGTGGGTTGATGATAGCTTACTAATGCCAAAGTAAACCAGCACCAGCTATCACACACAATTGACTAAATACACATGTGCATTATGTTTTGTCTTAGAAGTGAAAAGAAAGTAAATGGCTCTTTTCCCAGAGCCTTGTTAACAGTTTCAGGCCAGTGATGATTTCATTTAGCATGTTACCTCTTCAGAATAATATCTTTGTAATCAAATTACTCTCCAGAGAAAAACCATATGCTCTTCACAGTATGATCACAACCATGAACTTTAATCACATGTATACATGAGGAATCACATAATCACATGAGAAAGAGGTGATTCCTCTTCCTCATTCATGTTTAAAAGACTAGAGTTTGCATGACCATATTTTTAACATCCTACCATATTCAAAATACCTGTAATAATCACTACCATTTATTGTGCAACTACTATGGCTCAGATTTTTTGCAAACCATCTTAATCTTCACAGCAGCCTCATAATATAGTGTTTGAACCCATTTTATAGACAAAGGTACTAAGATTCAAAAAAGATTAAATAAATTTGCCAAAGTCACAACATTTGGAAAGAGTATAGCCTAATGAATGTTTCCTTCATCCACTTAATTTCATGACTCCTCCATTTATCTAGAAAAAAAGTAATTTTTTCACATGCAGATTGTTTATCTAAAATTTAGGTTATCATTTTTTAATTAAAAATTCCATAAAAATATTTTACCTCTGAAGTTTGATCAACCATTCCTTTTTTAGTAGTTTATTTTTATTGTACTTTTTCCTTTGCCATGTATCCCCCTTATAGCCTCTTCCACCTCCAACCACCCCCTGCCCCACCGCAATCACCACGCTGTTTTCTGTGTCCATGAGTCCTTTTTCTTTTTTGCTTGATCCATCCACTCCTCAACCCCTTCCCCCACACCAGTCAACTATTTCTTAAACTGCATGAACTATTTATTTGGAATCCACTTTTTAACATAAATTTCCAAACTGCTTCAGGCCCAGGTTACACTTCCACCTCTGTAACATTGGCACAGACTAGATGCTTAATATGTGGTAAGTGAATGAATGGATGCTGGAACAATCTTCAATAACAAGAAAAGGGCAATGCTCTATGAATGTTTATTCTGATAAAAGAATTACTCTTTTTTGCTCAAATCCAGGAATTATGCATGCAATCAGTCTAGACATCTATATATAAAGTAGATATCTAGATATCATAATGTAGATATATAGACATCAACAGGCAGAGAAAATGACTACTCTAAAACGCACTGTATTTACTTTCCCACAATATCTACCCAGAAGGAAACTACATACACAATAGCTCTGTAGGGAATCACACATGCAAACCAGTTAGTTAAAAACTGGCAAGAGCAGTCACCTCTACCCTTACTCTGAAGGTGAATTCCACAAAGCAGAAATCCTTAATTTCTTTATAAAGTAACTAGAATTAAAGAGAACATATACATATTAGAAGAGTTGTGTCTTTGTTACCTAAAACCAAAACACAAGGTGAGTGAAAAGAGGCATTTGGCATTTTCGATTATGGAAACTAATACAAATGTCCTCCCATTGAGGCTAACATGATTATGAAAAGAATTATCTTCTAAACACGTGTAGGTATTTAACTTGAGGTCACAAATCAAGGTGTTCTATTGAATATACATTCGTGTCACTGTAGCCTCCTCCCATCTCCTATTAACTTCTCTATCGAAATGACTTTCCTTCCTTTTGCCCTATTCAAGGAAAACAATTTTTTCCTGCTAAGTCACACCCTTAAGGATGTGAGGATAGGGAAGAGAGGATTGAAATGGGTGGCCTTCTCACCGGCGCATGGCAGGAGATGATGCTCAGACAGTTCAGACAGGAGACTATTAGGAGGTTTGGGGTAGGGGGCTCATTAAAATAACCTTAGCCAAAAATAGAATCATCATTTATCTGGCACCAAAAATGCCCACATGACACTGTCACTTCTTTTAGTATGGTGTCTTCCACCAGACTTCAACATTTTGTTCCTAGTTCAATTTGAACATTCAGGAACATTTCCCATTATTTTTGTTTAATTTAAAGAAAATGTCAAGGATTGCCTTGCAAGAGATGAAAGTACTAGGATTCTCCTCCCCCAGGCCAGGGGCCATTGCTTATCTTTAAAAAAAAAAAACTGATGTGCTCTGTGTAGTCAATGGATGACAGAATAACTATCACAGAGTAAGTACCCTGCATATCTGAGACCCAAAGAGATTCTTCAAAACCAAGGCACAAACTGACTTTAAAACTGGTGGCTCCAACAGTGGAAAACAGTATGGACTTTTCTCAGAAAACTAAAAATGGAACTGTCTTTTGACCCAGCAATTCCACTGCTGGGATTATATCCTAAGAACCCTGAAACACCAATCCAAAACAACCTATGCACCCCAATGTTCATAGCAGCACAATTTACAATAGCCAAGTGCTGGAAGCAACCTAAGTGCCCATCAGTAAATGAGTGGATCAAAAAAACTATGGTACATTTACACAATGGAATACTACACAGCAGAGAGAAAGAAGGAGCTCCTACACTTTGCAACAGCATGGATGGAACTGGAGAGCATTATGCTAAGTGAAATAAGCCAGGCAGTAAGGGACAAATACCATATGATCTCACCTATAAGTGGAACATAATCAACAAAAGAAAAAAGCAAATAAAATATAACCAGAGACATTGGGATTAAGAACAATCTGACAGTAACCAGAGAGGAGGGGGGAGGGGGGAATGGGGGAAAGGGTTTTCAGGAACTACTATAAAGGACACATGGACAAAATTAAGCGGGAGGGTGGAAGCAAGGGAGGGAGGTGGGTTTGGCTGGGTTAGGGGGTGGTGGTAGGGGGAAAATGCAGACAACTCTAACTGAACAATAAAATAAATTGTTTAAAAATTGGACAATAACTGAAATAAATTCAAATATTTAAATCAATATTAAAACCATGTGAAAAACTGAAAATAAATAAAGCATTGTTTAAACAAAAATAAATAAATAAATAAATAAATAAAACCTAGGGCTCCGTGTCACTAACCTCCAGCCTCTCTTTGTGTGGCAGAAGTGTTCCCATAGAAACTGAACAAAGAGGTCAAGGGACACAGAGAAATGTAGAAAATTCCACTTTTATAACAAACAAACAAATAACAAACAAACAAATTCTAACGCAGAGGGATGCAACATTAAAAACATGACATATCAGTTATATGGGTGAAATTCACATCTATGGTGACCCATTGGGTTAAAATGGTTATTTTAACTCTCTAGCATCATTTTAAAGATTCTTTTTTAGGGAAATAAACTGCTAGTATTTTCTTTTTCTTTAATCCTGAATATGAAGGAAGTGGGCTTCTCAGAAATGTCAAGCTGACAAAATCGGACCTGATCTAATGGCCTTAGGGAGTAGTGCCGCTGGAGCCAGAAGCCATGGGAAGCCTAGAGGAACTCAATCATCTTATTAAGTGGCCTACTGGAAGAAGTCCTAGGGTGGGCCACCCAGAAGCAACAGTAAATGCCCAAATGAAAGGATGAAAGGGCTATGGGAGTCAATAGATATTACAACGGCACACACAAAACATAAGTAAATAAATTAAGTAAGTAAGTAATTAAATGAGAGAGAGATGGGAGAAGGATACTGTTCTAACAGATGCCCTCTCTTCCCCTCCTAACAGCCATTTGCTTGCCCGTTGACAAGTCGGTTTCTCAAGGACCAGCTGAACAGTACACATGTCTTTGAAAGTTAACATTAGGTTCAAAGGAGATAGGCATATCTCTTTGATCATTGCTCCTATATTACATGTTAATCAGTACAATAAAAATTAGGATGACTAATCCTCCCATTTTTCCCAGGAGGGAGGGTTTTCCTAGGACATGGAACTTTTAGTATTAAAACTGGGAGAGTCCTAGAAAACCTGAGATGTCTGGTCACCCTAAGATTGACCAAACCAAATGCCATTCATATGACATTAGTCAATGTCCGTGTTTGTTTGCTTTTCTTTGCTAAGGGAAGGGAAGTTAATGTTTTTCCTACAAATTTTTGGAAGAACTTCATAACAAATGAATATTCTGGGATAGAATGACACTTATATTTTTAGTTAGTGCTTTCACTCAGTCATTTGTTATACAGAAGAGATGATAATATGGAGTATAACTTGCAAGATTTTTAGAAAAGTCCTTCATATTATGTAATAGAAATATTCATAATAGTTCATCCTTAGTGTTCCACAAAAGTCAATAGTATTCAGAATCACTGCTTACCATTTCAGGCTTTCCACCCAAGCTCAGGTCCACGGGGCTTTCAGAATCAGCCGTGTTACATGCCACAGCCCTATGCAATGAAGGATTAACACCTTTTATATCTTTCAATACATTGATTTATCAAATTAAACTCATCACCAGGAGCTGTAGTTGAATGAGGGTGGGGGGAAAAAAAAGATCACCGCAATAGGCAATGATCATAATCCAACAACAGAAAGTGGGTTTATGCAAAAGATAAATAACAACAGAGATGTCGACAGATCTTTTCTCTATCAATGCTGTTTTACCTCCTGCAATTATTTTTAAGCGAAGTGAGACTGTCAATAGATTTGAAACACCTACACTCCTTTGAACACAATTTCAAAGGCATGAGGATGCTGCATGAAGGGGTGACACTGAAGGCAGAACCAGGGAACTGGAGGGGAAGTTCTGCAATCCTAAAAAAGCCGCAGCTTCCAGACAACACAGCTGGCAGTGTTAAAAACAAAACACAACAACGGGGGGCTCATTGTTCTCATATTGAGGGCCTGGGCCTGCTGGAGTAATAACCCCACACACACTCCAAACAAAAGATGGCAAGAGAAATTAAGTGTGAAGGTGATTTTTTTTTTAAATGGTAAGATGTAGCAAAAAAAAAAAAGGCTGGTTTTAATTAGGATACCTGGTTTTCTATTAGGATAATTTATGTAATAAAAGAGACAGATCTCACCAAGTTAGTCTTTTAAAATACACTTTTCTTCATTGTCAAACTATGCAATGGGAAAAAAAGCAAAGCTATTTTTGACTAATAAGAAAGAAAACATTACCTGAACACATCATAAATAAGAATTTAATCATACTTGAGAGTTATATCTTCCCTATTCTCATTCAGATTTCATATTATGCCACACATATAATATAAATTATATCATATGAAAAAGAAAAGACTTTCATTTACATTACAATCTTTGACCTTACTTCGTTTACTCAGGTTTGTGTGAGAGTTTACTTACTGTGTAAATTTCTAACTATAGGCAAAAGAAAAAAATAGGAAAGACCTGTATGGGGTGCAAGATAGGGTCATTTGAGTCTTGAATGAATAGAACAGAAAGGAGTACCTTTTTGTTTGTTTAACAGGAAAGGAAGGAGAGAAAGGGGAAGAGAAACACTGATGTGAGAGAAAAATATGGACCGACTGCCTCCCATACGTGGCCCAACCAGGAACCAAATCTGCAACCTAGGTATGTGCCGTGACCACCGGGAATCAAACCCACAACCTTTTGGTTTGCAGGACGATACTCCAACTGAGCCATATCAACTGGGGCAGAAAGGTGTACTTAGAAAGGAGGCTAGAAGAGCAGAAGAATCCCAGAGAATCTCCAGGTAGAATAACAGTATTATGTACATGGAAGTCAAGAAAATATAACCAGTATTTGTTTAGCACTTACTTTTTTCTTGGGCATTATGGTAAGGAATTCTATAACAGCCAAGGGAATAACCAGAATAATGGTTGATAATTTTTGAGTGCCAGAGTGAGTGACTGTCCCACTTTGCCCAGGACTGAGGTTTCTCAGAATGTAGAATGTAAAGGGTTGCTGCAAGGTTAAAATGGGGCAATGAACACAAAGTGCTTAGTACTGTGTTGCACAAAGGGAGCTCTCACCTGCCCCAGTTTGCCTCACACTGTCCTGGTTTTAGCACTGAAAGTCCCACAGCCTGGAAACTGGGTTTCTATGTGCATTAACTCATTCAATGTTCACAATATTTCCAGCAGGTAGAAACATATACTGCTATCACCCCATAGTACAGATGACACAAAAGAGGCCTAGCTATCTTAAGTGACTGCTTATGGTCACACAGATCAGCATGTGGCTGAGAAGGGACTGGAATTGACCTGTGTAACTCCCACCATACCTGCAGACTTCCCCCATGGCATTATATTGCCTCCCAGCTAAGTCTGGGAGCACTTGTCAGTGTCAAGAGAGAGACAATGACAGGGAGAAGGGAACCACACACCCGTGGCTAGCACACAGGTGTCTGTGTTACTATTAGATGGTGGAATGATATTAATAAGTAATATCAGTCATTTCTAAGGAGCTCAATTTTGAAACTTGAAGGTGCCTTAGTGTGTTGAGGACACCAAATTTGAGCTTTCATACTCTCCTTCTTCTGGGTCTATATTCTATTTTGACTAGAGTTATAACTAGACAGCAGGGTAGTGTGGCTCGCAGTGGGAAAAAAGTCAATCAGTGGGGTTGGCAACTGCAAAGAAAGGAAGGGAGGAAGAAGTGATGGAAGGAAGGGAGGACAGAAGAAAGGAGGAAGAGGCCCAGGAATAGGAAGATTAGCCATTTTATCTGCAAATATAGTGCAGCAGATTGATTCATTGTAGTGAACTATTGATGGCATTCAAGATCAGTACCAAAATCCAGTCAAACTAGATTAACGTTTTTTTTTTACCCAATAACCAAACCTTGCAAATAACCTGATCCAAAATTCTAAGGCAAGATTCATAAAAACGATCCATACAAATGTGTGTCTGTGCCAATTTATCTGCCTCTGCAAGTTTAATCATTATAAACCCAGAACAATCACCTACATCGCGGGCAAGATCAGTACTTGGGAAACGGCAGCATTTGTCTTTCACACATCCCATGTGTCAGCACTTAACTCCACTCTCATACACAAACAGGGAACTTAGAAAAATGCCCTTTGGAGACACAACTCAATTTCGTGCTGTTACATTATTTCTAAATCAATAAATGAAGACAGTTTGGGGTAATAAGAAAAATAAAATGAGATGATATAAAAGTTTTAGAGCTTTCCCTATGGTATTTTAACAACCCAGGTTTACTCTTTCTATCATCTGCACTTAAATAATAAGAAGAATGTAATTAGTGAGGACAGCTACTGTTTCTTGAATGCCTTCCATGGAACAAGCGCTGGGAGAAAGGGTGACTGGCATGTCTACACAGACATGTACACATATGTGCGTGTATGTGGAATAGCAGGTGCTATGACACAAAAGGCTGGGTAAAGGATAAGGAAGAATCCTCTTTTTGCTGTGGTCCAGTAGCTTCTCAGATTTTATAGACTGAGAATTTTTTTAAATGTACACTTTTTTAAGAAAAAGGGATTTTGAGCAATGCATTTCTAGTGTTTTGGGGAAAATTCACATTTATATGAATACTTATCTGATCCCTCCTATTTACAAAATGCTTAATCTTATTGACACTATACTTTTAAAGTGCATTTTAAATCTTTAAACTGTCCTATTTTATAGTTGATTTCCTTGAAGAAACCTCCTCACAAGTCATTTTATTGAAAAGGACTTCTATTATTTATGTTGCATCTCATCAAGGTTTTACTTCAATCTTCTAAATTTCCTCTTGAGAATAAACATTTGACTTTTATGAGGACACTAAAAGAACAAGGACATGTCACTTTCATTTTGGGTCTGAAAACATCATAATCTTGCAATTTAATCAGGCTGAGTGTTGACAAAAGCTGTTTTAGCTGTTATGGAAACCAGCCTAACACAAAGCCGGCACACCCTGAAAAGTCCCTTTAAAACACATCGGCTTTGCCCGTGGCCCATCAAAGTTGATGACCAAGTTTACTCCTTAATTATAAACTCATGCTCCTCAACACATGAGGAATGGAGGATTCTGAAAAGCAAATTAACTAAGTAAAGGTCACTCTGAATAAAAGTAATGAAAATGACTGAAGAACCCAGATCATAAGACATAATAGTAAGTGAAAAGAGTTGCCCGCTGATACCCAGGTGTCATTCACAAGAACCTGTAGCAATTAAATTAGACAATGTGTGTAGAGCATATAGCAATATAGCTGGCCTATTGTAGGTACCAAATGAATGGTAACTTGCATCATTATACTTATTAATAATAGCAATATTTTATGTTTTGTTGAATAAAACACTGGGCCTTCAGCCCTAAGATGGGTTAAAATATTGCTTGTCATTTTTATTTATGAGACATGAAGCAACTTATATAAATCCTTGATTCATAAGCTACACACACATGTCTATCTTATAGAATTGTTGTAAATATGAAATTGTTAAAATAGGCAAAGAAGGAAGAGGGGAGGAAAGGAGGAAGAGAGATAACCTACATCATTGCTTCCAATGGATAGGTGCTCAATAAATATTTATTGTACCTTGAAAGTGAAGGGAAAAAAGTGAACAGAATCTTCCATATTCAGAACATGTTTTCCTATTGAAATGAAGCAGAAAATATAATAACTTGAGGGCTCTGAATTATTTCAAGAAATAGTTTAGATCAAGAATTTACCAAAAGTGCATAACCTTCTAGGAACTGTATTCCCCCCCAATTTTTTCCTATGGGCCCATAGGAGGTAATATTTTTAGAACATAATATTCAAGGTTAAACCAGTATTGACATATTTGTTTGATCCCATATATTGTATAACCTAGTCAATAAAAATAGCTACCTTGCCACTAACCAACCTTGTGAAACACTCTATGTGCATTCTCTCAATTTATCTTCATAATAATTCTTTTAAGGTAGGTAATGCTATCCCCATTTTATAGATAACAAAACCAAGTGATAGTGCATGAAGGTGAGTAAATACTTTGGTCTGAGAGTTCATATAGAGAGTATATTATAGAAGTTAGGGAAACCGACTGTAGAATCAAATTATCTGAGTTCAACCCTTAACCTTCCCATCTTAGGCAAGTTGTTTCCTTTCTTCTCCTTAGTGATGTTGTCTGTAAAATAATAATAATAATGTCCATTGCATAGGGTTGTTTTCTGAGTGTAAATCACTTGGAAGAGTTTGAGGCCCATAGTCAGCACTTGATATACCATGACTGTTTTTATTTTTAATCTTGTTTTGAAATCTGGGGTTCTAAAGACTATCTTTATTCCTTTTTCATGTTCTTTCCAGGGGTACAAATTGCTTGGCCATTGTATGGCTAAGTAAGGGGCTAAAATTCTTTTAACAGCATGAGCTTCAAGAATCTATATAGTGTTTCCACACACTTTATCTCAATTGATCCTAACTCTGCCCAAGGCTGTGCAACTATGAAGAGGAAAAGCTAGGCCTTGGCCCTGGGACTTCAGGCTCAAGATGCTATGATCTCTCTCCTAATAGAAAAAAGATCTCTTGGGTTTATTGTTTGGCTCTGTATAGTAATTCAACACAGAATAACCGGATGAACAAATGTAACATTTAGTTACAGATCCAGATGTTTCAGCCAGTGTGAGGCCAAACATCTGGCTGATTGATTCACTGGATACTGCATTTTTTTGTTGTTATCCTGACATTGGGCAACGTGTCAAAAATAACTGATGTGAAACAGAAGTAAGGAAAGCGTACAGAAGGAGCTGTTTTAAAAAAAGCACTTTGCTAAATAAATGATGGCACGGACTTTGCTGTCATCACCTGCACTGCGATTTGTGTGTAACCAACGTCAATAGCCCCACTGGGGAAGATGATCTCACTTAACTTGTTATACCATTTTGACACCTCTAACACAGAAGTGTAATTTAAAATAAAGATTCATGGAGCTAATATCCTTCTCACTCCAGACTGTTAACATGCCTATTGTTCTCACAGCTTGGAAGGGGGTGAAAGTCGGCATGCATAAATGAACACATGCGTGATATACAGCTTCATATAAACATTGCCCAGCTTTCAGTGAGACACCAACGCCTGTGGAATACAAAGTTACAATATGCACTCTACATGAAATGCCTAATGGTTTAAAAAGAAGTAGTCGTGATGGGTGCTTTTTCTAAAACCCCAGACAATACTGTGATTTCCCTGGAGAGATGGTAATAGAACTGATCACACCAGTGTATGTCATGTTATTATAGCTAGAGCTAGAAAGCACTTGCTCTGTTCCAGGCATGTTGCTAGCTGGGCATGTGTAATATCAACCTATGAGGTGGGTACTCTTAGTATTCCCATTTTGTACATGAGAAAACTGAGGCTAAGAACTGTTAAGTGACTTGCCCATTTTCTCATATTTATTTTGACTTTGTATTTCCAATTGCCATCTTAGGAAAAGGGCCAAGTGAACAACAAGGCACAAGTTTTGTACCTTATTCTCATCACATAGGCTGACTGGAGTTGCATTTAATGTACAAGAATCTTAGAATTTCAAGCCTTGAGGGCATCTTTAAGGAGTTAGAAAATCCAACTCTGACATTTATAGATGATAAAACCAATGTTCACGATGTCACGATTTGTCCAAGATTACACAGTTTGCTGGAATGAGAAGGAAAAATTCCCACCATGAGTATAATTTCTTTCTGCCGACACATTATTTTATACAAGTCTATTTAAATGCAAATACCCTTTCTAAAAGTGAAGAGATCCATTAAAACCCATTGTTACATTATCAGGGATTAGCTGATCAGACAAACCAGGCAGGATTTGATGGAGAAATCCGATGCCTGGGAAATTGTTAGGAGAGGCAGCAGGACCATTGCTTAGAAATATCAGCTCTTTAGTCAATCCTGGGTTAAAGTCCCAGCTTCAGCTTTTACTTTTATATGACACTGGACAAGCCCTTTCACCTCTTTAAGCCTCAGTTTCTTCTGCTGTGAACTGAAGACAACAGCATTCATGTCAAAGAGTTGACACCAGCATAACATTCATAAGAAGCTGTGTGGAGCACATGGGGTCTTTTAAGCGCTCAGTTAACACTAGCCCTCCTCACTGCTCCTGGGGAGGAAGGCACAGAAGTTCTGGGCAGTCAGAGGACTTCATGAAAGCTCCGAGATTAATGGGAGATCTATGAAGCCAGAGAAAGGTGCCTTTGACCTCTCACCACATGGCTCAGTGCTGGCCTTGATTCTAAACTCTACTACCCTACTCCTTATTAATAGTTGCTCAGCCCATCATTCAGAGGAATCAAGAAAATGAGTTTGAGATTGTCATTAGTAAAAAATCTACAAAAACAAAACACAAATTTCCACTGACACACACGAGCATAAAAACTAGGGACTTTATGGACTTCAATAAAAAATGACAAACCTGATGGATCACCTTTGGTCCAGATGCAAGCTAGTCCAGGATAAATCTCCATGATGAATTCACTTTGCCATTTTATAACTCAAATGCCAGAGTCCCAAAGTATGACAGATGCTATTTGACTAAATCTTCCATAAATTGTATCCCTCCCTCCTAGGTTACTTAACATTCAGAATCAAGCTTAACAAGTTTTGCACCTTAACAAGATGAGCTTACTCTCATCACTACACTGAAAAGAGGTTCCTTTTCTAAAGATATATATATATATAAATTCCCCCAATCAGTTTGCACTTGAATCTTTATAATTTTTATTGTAAAGATTATAAAATGCTTTGACATAACTCTGCTTGGATCCTAAAGTTTGTTTGATTCTATATTCCCAAGTTCAGTGAAAACAGTTAACAGAGGTCCTGTAGGTTTAGGTATCCTGGTGGTTGGGGAAGTTTCTGTATAGTTTATTTAATATAAAATGTTAGTCATAACGTATGGGCTGTATTTGTTTGCTAGGGCTGCATAACAAAGGAACACAAATCCATCCCACAGTTCTAGAGGCCAGAGTCTAAAATCAAAGTGTCGGCAGAGTTGGTTCTTTCTGAGGACTGTGATGGAAAAGCGAGTTCCAGGCATGTCTCCTTGCCTTGTAGGTGGCTGTCTTCCTCCTGTGTGTTTTCACATTGTCTTCCCTCAATGTGCATTCATACCCAAATTTCTTCTTCTCATAAGAACACCAGTCCTCTAGGATTCAGTCGCACCTTAATGACCTCATTTTAATTTGACTACATCTGTAAAGACCATGTCTTTAAATAAAGTTACATTCTGAGATAGCAGAGGTTAGGACTTCAAAGTGTGAAATTTTGGGGATGACGGAGGGGAATATAATTCAACCCATAACTTAGGTCTTCAGGAGACTGAGGGGTAGTTGCATTCCTTTCTTTAGATCTCAACTTTTTCTTTTTCTCTCTAAAGACCCATCCAGTCTCTGAAAACAGGTCCATTTCTTCCTAAAGCACCCCACTGATATTCCTCTAATGGTGTTCACGGAAATTCTGTCGATGATAATGTAGACTTTTTTCTCTTTTTAAAAAAATAATTCCAGAAATCTCACTTTTTTTGTACTCTCTAAAACTTGATCCTTTCATCATGTCCCGTCTGACACAGATAGCTCTAAATTGCTGGAGAAATTGCAGAATAGAAATTGAAATCTAGCACAAGGTGACTGCTGAAAAGTATGCATGTTAAGAAAAGCTATGTGCATACAATGTTCTCAGAAATCCATGATGCAATTTAATCCCTTTGCCTTTCATGAAAAACCATGCTGATTTAGATAATGATAAATAATGATTTGCTATATCAAATAATGGAAATAAATCCATAAAAATTGACTTTACTGATCAACCATTTTCAATTAAATTAGCGACAGCATTAATCAACTCCACCAGTGATACAAGAACATTTTCTCCTAAGGTTTTTTGATAAGGAGGTGGATAAATCACCTTTTGAAATGTGATGCAACACATAATGGACCTCAGCACAAAACTACAGTAATTGATAATGCAGAAGTTTAAGTGATTCAATATACTACCTAGGCATAAACTTACACTTACAGTCACTTCCCAGTGACAGAGTAATCCTGGCTCATTTCCATATTGTGGTAATTGCCTTACTCTCGGTGATAAATTAAGAAGATTAACTACAGGACTAACTACCAAAAATGTACCTAATTTAGGAAATTCCAGCTCTCTATTATCTACTCTTTATCCAAATTGAAATAAAAGACCTGTCTGTGCTTAAACTGGTAATAAAACATTAGGAGGGAAATTCTACTTGCATCACAAAGTTGAACAAGAGTCAACTAATAATTACAAATCCAAGACAGCATTTTATCGTGGATGGGTAATTCCAACATACTAGAATAATCGTGTGATTCTGTTGACAGTGATGGAAATACTACAATGGAATGCCCTCTTCATAGGATGCTGGCATTTGAAGGATTAATGAAACAAGAAAGTATAAAGGTTATGTAAAGCTTAAAAGGCCACAAAAGGAGAAAATCTAATTAGAAAATTATATATAAAGGTGTAATTCAAGGGATATGCTCAGAGTTGGGTAGGACTTGAGTGAGAACAATTTGTCACTTCCCTCTCAAAAGCTATTAGTGAATGGGCTTAATGGGAAAAATGCTCAAAAACGCCTTTGACACAATTCTAAACTTCCTTGAGGTAGACGTGACATTTTTAGCATTATGAATCAAGACTTGCAGCCCTTTGTTCGTCACCTTTTCCTGTCAGCATTTCTGTATCAACATCAGGAGGTTTCAAGCGCTACTGAAAAGAGAAATATGCCTCCCTCTGAAACCTGTTCCCCATGAAAGTGACACTGAATAATCACTTCATCACGTAGCTGAATGAGGCCTTTTCCTTGTTAAGGCATTAAGGACTAGTTCTTTCTACTTTTTATTTTATTTTTTAAACTTCTGCGAATTAAAAAAAGTTATCTAAGAAACTTGAAAAATAATTGTGAGTAGTTTGGATTTTTTTTTTAAATCCTAAAGAAATGTATCCTGGATTTTCTTATCAGAGTAGAGGTAAAGGTGATGGAAAAGGTCCTGGACACTTTCCCCTTCCCTCTCAGAACCAATTAAAATATGATTAAACCTTGGGTTCTTAATTCAATTGATACAACTCCTCAAAATGTTTACTAAATATTTCAGGTCTGAATGCCTTTACCTTCGTCTAAAATCTGGTGGCATTTTCCAGGACACCAATTTAGTGGCATCTAATTTTACTTAGTGTTAGGGTTATTTTGAGGTGTTGGGGATTAGCGTGAGCAACAACGCAGATGGAAACAGAGACCTCACAGACTTTCCCATTAAAGTTGAAGAAGACAGATGATATCCACATAAGTAAGCCAACAAATGATGTGCTTTTAGACAGGGGAGTCAAGCAAAATCTCCTCATAGAATTAATATATATATATATATATGAAATCTGAATGATGAGAATGAGCCATTCACTCAGAAACAATGCGAAGTTCTACGATACCTTCAGAGAACAGGAAGGGTAGTAACCCCAAAGGGCAGTTCAATAGAACTTGATATCTGACACTTGAGCAGAGCTGAAATCATGGAAAGACTTCCAGGCAGCAGAAAGGGGTTTGGATTTTTTTGTTACCTGCATTAGGACCTCATTGAACCTTTTCCCAGCAAAGAAAAGTTCTATGATGTGCTTCACATTTTAAGTGATAATTCTGACTGTGTTGCCCTGTGAAGAATAAATTTGTGTGAGGCAAGGACTTGAAGCACAGAGATTGGTTAGGGGGTACAGCCGTAGCCAGGAGAGAAATGATGTTGGCCCAGACTAGTTTGATAGGGGCAGAACTAGCAAGTAGTGGTCAAATTTGATTTTTATTTCAGAGGTAGAACAAACAAGTCTTCCTAATGGATAACAAAAATCTAATTTATATTAGTTTATCTTTTCTCAAAACCTTATTGCAATCTCCCTGACAACAAGAGCTGTGTCACAGGCTTCCTACAACCCCCTATTATATAGCCTGGTGAGGAGGGCAGTCGTATAGAACAAAAATCAATATACTTTCCCTTACTCTCCTAAGGCAGGTAATTTAAGCAATGGCTGCTTTCTTATTGTCAAAGTGGAGATAAATTTTATTATCTACCCTTTAAATCTGAGAATTTTCTGAAAAGACTTGAAACATAAAAGTGTGTTCAATGTCTACCAGGTAAGCCATACAAATTTGCTCTGAACATTCAGTCTTTTCTTTTCCCTTAAATACCAGAGAGACCCCCAGGCCAAGAACTCTACCAGTAATCCTCTGGGTTGTTGGAGTGCGCAACTACTCATCCAGCAGAGTAATTTAATAAAAACAGCAAAAAGTACAGTTAAATTAAAGATGTTTTCTTGTCTTCCTGGTGAGAGGAGGGTATATGAGGTCTGTCCAGAAAATGTCCAGCCATGTAGCATGAAAACCAGAAATATTTATTAACAAAGATATGAGATACAAGAAACACTGTACGCAGGACAATGATACCTCAGCCCCCTTCAAAGTAGACATCATGGGACCTCACACAGTTCTCCCAATTGCAGCATGATGTTCCTTCTGCTCTGGTAGCAGAAGCTGCAGAAGAATTTTGCCATGTGTACACATACACACACGTGCCATATTCGTGTGGCATATATGCCATATATGTATATGTGCCATATATGTGCACCACACACATATATAACTGTGAAAGCATATTAGATAAAACCCATGAGAATCTATTGCATAGAGATTACACTCAGAATAAGGTATAATGAAATGCTTTACTTCTTCTCCAATACACGTCTCTGAGATATTTGCCTCTGAGACATAAAAATCTTAGCCAGACCAGGCTGAATTCTGGAACTAAGGTGATTTATGTGTTCTGTCAGAGTTTCTTTCAACTATTTTGTCAAAGATTTTCTTGATGCACTTTGTGTTACAAAAAGTTCTATTGTCAACCTTTTATTATGGGGGATACTTCAGCTTCAAAGAAGGTATTTTCAGAGGCATTTTAAATTAAAAATTAATTTTTTATGGCTGGGGTGGAGGGGAGTTGTGGCGGGAAAGGGAGACAATTGTACTTGAACAGCAATAAAAAAGGTTAAAAATAAAATAAAATAATCATCCTCAAGGAAATTGACTTTTGAATCATAGCTTATTTTTCTGATCTGAATCTCTTTCTTACCTTTACCACATCTAAATAACTTAATTTAGCAACAGGAAAATCAGTACATAATTGTTCTAATTGGTCTCAGATCCATGTTCATGGCATAGAATTTGATTCAAGAATCAAATAACTGTAGGAGAAAAAATGTTTTAATCTGTTATTTTAGTTTCTTTATATGAACAATTCATGGCAACACTTTTTTTTAAAAAAAATTTAAGGGAATTGAATGGTGTCAGGAATGGTTCTGCTTTTCCTATATGGCAACAGACAAAAACAGTTTGGTGAAAATATTGACCATATAAATGTATGGGTCACACTGACCACACAGAGTGGGGGGAGGCTCACCGAAGGAAGAATGAGCTTGGCTCTTAACCCCCTTCTGAAACCCCAGCTGGGGACCCTTTCCATAAACCAGGACTCCAACACAATAACCTGACCAGTGCCACAAACCCAGACATTTCATTTGCAGAATAGAGTTAACACTAACTGCCTCATGGTACTGACACGCGGTCTTGAAAGTGTTGTGAGTAAAGCACCAAATGAAGCCAACACTCAGGCAAATCGGGATGCTGGACATTTTTCCTTCCTCACCCAGGATTTAATTTCCCTAGGTTCTATTCGGGGACCCAGGAGGTTGGAGGAAAGCTGTCCTCACTCCAGGAACAGAGCAAATCTCTACTCAGTCAGCTCTCCCACTGGCAAAAGTAATGTGTTTAGGACTCTAAGTCAGTCCAATCTTGATAAATCCCAACATATTTTCCTGAGATCGATGGGAAAGGATTCTCTTTACCTCCAACATGAAATTAATGAGAAAGCAGACAGCCCTAGAGTGGCTGGGAGAGCTATCAGAGTACCCAGCCTTGGTATAAAGTCAATATAAGAAGAGGCAGAGGAGAAAAAGAGAAAGACATTTTGGGTGATACCTTTGAGCCCTTGATTAAGTGTCACCTGAAGGGAGCATGACAATCTTTGCAATTACATGACTCAGTGACTTGGTTTTATTGATATGATTAAAGCGATTTTGGCAAGATTTTCTGTTATTTGCACTCTAAGGCATCCTGACCAATTCAGTTATAGAAATCTGGGAGATGACACAGCTCAGGAGGATAGAATTCCCAAATGTCCTCCAGGAAAATGATTAAAACTCACCCAGTCCTTTGGTTCTTCAACATTTTTTAGATCTTAGATGCCCTGACAATCTGACAGCAATGATAGGTCCTCTTCTTGGAAAGTAAAAATATGGATGTGGGAACACATACATACTTTGCCTATTATTTCAAAGAACTCACACTACCTCTCAAGCCCTCTGGGGTAACAGCATTTATTTTGTTAAAGCAATATGGTGTACGTGGTTCAGGAGAGTGGCCAGATTCTGACAGTGACGATCAAGCCTGGGGACAGCTTGTGATGCTGGTTGGTGGGGATCCTGTGCATCCATGTGCATCTGAGAGACTGACCATTTCAACCCAGCATTGCACAGGACAGCCCTTGCTTTTGCACTGCATCCTCCATGTCTCTGCACCAGAGGATGAATAAGAGTCAGGTCAACCAATTACTTTTAAAAACTGCTGAAAAATGTGCCCAGCGGCGGTCGGGGGTGAAACTGCTCTCCACACATAACTTCCGCCAGTACCCCCCAGATAGGCCACTGTTTTAGTTACAGGGACAGAGGCAGAAATATTCCCTTTAGCTTAAGTAAGAATATGCACTAGCTTTAGACAACATCCTTTTCATTTCAGTTTCTAAAATTAGGCAGCAAATAGTGGGGAGCCTCATTAATGTTGACATCAGATTTCCATTATTGTTATACTAAAAAACCTCGTATCTTACTTTTGAGCTTAGCTCTGACTTCCAATTTTTTATGGCTTTGTCCTTACTGGTTTGTTTTGTTTTAACTTTTGGGGTCTACTTGTATGGGCCAGGCAAGTGGACGAAGCTTCATCAGAGTTCCTTAGACAAGGCTAACTGCAAAGCACTCTTCACAATGACCAAGGAGGTAACTGACCCCACACCCACAAGTTCCTTTAGGCCTGCAACTGTTAGAGTGGTCACAAACAATTATGAAACTTTCTATCCTGGTAAAAATCTAATCTCATTCTCCATAGTTGAACTTCATCAAATGGTGGTGAACACTTGCCCAGTTCAACTTCCCTCTATAAGAAGAATTGTTGCCTAAAGCAGTGGTCCTCAAAATTTGCCATGCCTATGAATTCTCTGGAGACCTTGTTGAGCTGCAGATGCTGATGCAGTGGGTCTGAAGTGGAGCCCAAGACTCTGCATTTCTAACAAGCTCCCAGGTGGTGCTGCTGTTGCTGGTCCTGTGATTGCAGCTTGAGCAGCAAGAGCTTAAAAGATTTGCAGTGAGATCTTGCCTTTCGCCCCACACACAGACCCTCCTTTCAGGGGGACTAGCAGGAGATGCTCATTAAGAACTGGGGGATTTACTGTGGCTGTTGATGGAGATTATGCTGGGTGCTAACTAAGTAGTGGAGAGCTCCACCGTCCTACTTGGAAATGCCAAAAAGGCAGCTGTAGAGCAAGACGTGCATCTGTAGTGCCCAGTCCTAAGGGGCCTATTTGTATAGGAGCCAACAATTTCGGGAAAAAAAATACCCTCCAAGCTGAACAACACCCAGGGTCCAAAGACCTCTCATTCACCTATACAGAGATCTACATTGTAACTTAGAAAATAAGGCTCCCCCTCACTGTCTTCATTTGCATAAGCACCGGTCTTGTTTTAACCTATTTTCCTTGCAGGCATCCTATTTCACTTTTTACCTAGTGTGACTTTGAAATTCCAGAGCTTTGAGAATGTAAAACATTGAAAGCAACAGGCTTAATTGGCAACTGATGAGGTCATTGAGAGGGTGAAGGTATCCCCCAGCTGCCAAAATACTAGAATTATAGTTGATTAGAGAATAAAGAAAATATCTCCAAAGGCTATACTTTTAAAAATTAAATAATGTCAAACACCCAATTTTATGTAGCATCTTTCATTGTTCTCAAAACACCTTATTAAGTGGCCTAACCTTCCTTTTTATGACACCTCAGTGAGGTTAGAACCTACTAACAGATGTCAAATAATACAAATCTAATTTTATCTTTAAAAATGCACAGCATACTCTATTATTATGGAAGAAAGGAGACACCCTGGGTGTTCCCTCTCCCTCTCCCTCCTCCTCCCTGACAGACAGACACGCATACACACATCTCAAATTCAGAGGTCAAAGGAGGAGGCTAGGTTAAGGCAAACTTGGTCCATTCCGTACCTCTACAGCTGTGATTCACAGATAAAATAGCACAGTGAGGACAACTGAATGCTGTACTGTGAAAATAGCTTCTCTCAGAACGGGACATGGGAAAACACTTCAGAGAGAATTTCAAATACCTTCTTCAAACAGCTGTTTTAAATGGGTTCATAGGAGAGATCACACATAAGAAGGAAGAAACATTTAACATCATTAATTATATGCACTTTACATACTAGGAGGGACCCTCCAGAAAACAGAATTATCTTCTGGAGGGCAGGCGCCTTGTAGTACAGGCTTGCCCTGCTAGGTGAGTGTTCTAGGAACCCAGCTGTATCACTGGACCAGCTGGTGTTTTTGTGAGAAACTATGTTGGTTTCAGCGAATCTTTTTTGAAAACCCGCTTGCCCATTTCATGGTGGGTGATTTATAAGCACACCTGTCCACACTGCACTGAGTGTTCAACAATTTTTGGCCAAAAACAGCATGACCCCCATGTCCCACCCTCTCTATTCACCTGATCTTGCACCGAGTAACATTTTTATTTGTTTCCCTGGATGGAAAAAAGTCCTCAAAGGGAAATGTTTTGCCGATGTGCAAGAAGTGAAACAAAAACTGGCAGAAGCATTAAAATGTATCAAAATTGATGGGTTCAAGAGCTGTTCTGAGTAGTGAAAAAAAACATCTCAATAGGTGCATTGCATCAAATGGAGAGTACTTTGAAGGTGACCGAAGATTAAACATGTAAGAATAAATATAATTTTTAATAAATAAATTCCAGCTTTTGGGGGTCTGCCCTTGTATGTCACCACATTTAGACTTTACAATGGCACTACAAGTATGGTCACCCAAATTTCTCAGATGAAACTGGAAATTATAAATAAATAAATAAATAAATAAATAAATAAATAAAATGACTTCTTCCCGAGTCACAGGGCTAAGGAATGGCAGTACTGAGATTCAAACCCAGGTCTAAATGATGCCAGTTCTGAATTAGCCATAGCCTTTGCCTACATCAGTGTGTTTCTCAAACTTTAATGTGCAAACGAGTCACCCAGGGAACCTGTTAGGATGCAGGTTCTGATTCAGCAGACCTGGTGTGGGCATGAGATTCTGCATTTCTAACAAGCTTCCAGGAGCTGTTGATGCTGGTGGTCCAGGAGTCATATTTGGAACAGCAAGGCACTTTTGCCAGTGGTTCTCAAAGTGTGGTTCTGGGGCCAGCAGCATCAGCACCACCTGGGACCTTGTTAGAGATGCAAATTCCCAAGCTCCACCTGAGACCTACTTTGACATAGAATCTCAGCCGGCTATGACTTAGCCCTCCTGGGGATTCTGATGCACAATCAAGTTTGAGAACCAATGGTTAATGTCCAACATTTCCAAAGATGTGAACAAACGGGGATGATCCTTAGCTGAGCAGACATGATTTCTTTTTGTTTTCCTAGGTCACGCTTTTGAATTGACCTGAAAGTTTTCACCACATCTTTTGTTACCAAGTGTCCTGGCCTGAAACAAAGCTGAGTCTGTGAAGGTAACCTTGTCCCCTTGCATTGCAGTGGCACTTCATCACAGGCTGTAGTGTGTGGTCCCAGAACGAGTCCCTGGGGGTGCACGAGGAGGGGGGAGGCTGAATCCCACCTCATTAATCCCTGCCTCCAAAATGGGTAAGCATTTACCTTTCTCCAAGGGATTCCCCCACAGTGTGCCCAAGCCATTTTTCTTCTCTATTCTACTGTGCTTTGCAAAACAAATTATTTAGTTTCACATTTTTATTCTAAATAGTAACTAAGAAATGAGCATTTTTCCTTAATTTGAGAAGAGACATGTCAAAGGATTAACAAACACAAAGAAGATAGTCATCTTAGAACTCCAGTTGGGATGAACACTAAGACTCAGAGGAAAATGACTGTGCTTGGAAGATTCAGATAAAGGAAAAGTGAAAGATTTTAATTGGATTTATTTAAATAAAAAGTAATCTGCAACTATCACATTTTTAACAATAGGTGATAAAATAATTGAGCACCGGACTATGTGCTTTACGTGAACTATCTCATGGAATCCTACAGCCACACTGCAAAGCAGGAACCACTCTATCCCCATTTAAACAATCATATGATGGGCTTAGAGAGGACACATAAACTGCCCAAGGTCACGCAGCTGGTAAGGGTCAGAGCTAAGATTGTAATCCCAGTCTATCATTTCCCTTCCCTACGATGGTTATTGTTCTGTCCTAGCATTCACCCCTACTCCACACACACCTGCTGCCTGGGCCCCTATGAGAACATGGTACCTCCACACTACTTATTTCTCAAAGTCTCCCATCTCTGACATGCGGCAATCAATTACAGGCTCATTGTTCTCACAGTCAATTACTATTAATGCTCCTAGGAGCCAGGTAAAAGGACTCCCTTGAACAATCAAGGAAGGAATAGAAAAAATAAAATGTTTTGGATGTTCTGTGCTTGGAAGGTCAATGCTACAACCTTTAACAAATGAAAGACAGAACAGAAGTCTGGGAGTCCCATCAATGAAAACAAAGCCAGGTGTTGTTCCATAAGGCAGTCAAAAGGGAGGAGAAATTTAAGAGAAAGTACCTTAAATACTGTGGGTTTACAAAATGTGTTTAAAGATCCAGAGGATACCAGCAATAGAGTATGGAAAACTTGACCTCAAGAGCCCACATCTCTCCAACTGAATTTCACAGCAGATGCGTTTTGCAGTATCACACTTGATCCTCTAGCAATTCCTGTGTATCCCAAGGTACAGAGTTAATATATGTCCTGTGAGAATTTAGCAGAACAGAGATTTCCATGTTGCTCCAGACTGAATAGGTTGGCCATGTAAAGACTGGAGGAAAATAAATCACCTCTTCTTCTATAATTTTCAGGCACACACAACAGTCCATTTTAACAGATGCAATCTCTCATAACAATGGGGCTCGTGTTTCTTTTCTCCCTATAATCACAGTGGAAGGCCAATCAAAACAGATTGTACTGCACAGAGCAAAGCAATATATTTGTATCCCTTCCCTCAAGTCATCCTTACAGATATGAGCCCCTGCATCTGTGACGGGCTTATATTTGTACTTGGTTAGTTAATAGTCTACATTCACTTCAAGCCATTTGATTGGCCTGAACAACTTTATTGATTCTAACAAAGATGAAGATATTAAATGTAGAGCTCATTATTAGTCAGAAGTCTGCCATGTTCGCTGCTGTATAATTAACTCCTTTCATTCAACACATTTAAAATAGCATCGATGAAGAATATTTAATTACCTCCCTCCAGAAGTAGGTCCCATCTCAGATTCAGTAGCCAGTTTCACAATGAGGTCCAATTTAAATTGTTCTTAAAATAATGTTTCCACTAACTACTGTGGCAACTTAAGTCCAGACAACTTAAACCTAGGGAATAAAAATAATATGACAGAACTGGAAGAAAACATCTTTAGCCTGTCATATTTTACAAAATGGGTGAAGCATTTTTAATGGCATCATACTTTCCCAAGGAATTTAAAATATGTGGCCAAGTCAACAAGAAAAAAGTAAAACTATAGTATGGGTATAAGTGCCATATAAATATTTGTGCACAGGGTGCATTATATCAACATTAAATATATAAGATACTGGGTTTCCACACCAGTCTGACCTTGCAATTATTCATAACCCAGCTACCATAAAGTGAAAAATATAAGAATGAAAATCACAAAAGTGACAACTAAGATAATGCTTTAATTATGCCTCCAGAGCGGAGAAGACATAGCACAGGTGATTCAATTAGGTGTCCTTGTTTCCAGCCCATGTATTCTCATTCAATGACTACAGCTCCTGGTTTGTATAGCATAATACTGTTTACTACCATGGCCTTTGGGAAAGGATTGCTGAAACCTAAATATCCAAAGGAAAGATGGGCAGACTAATATTAACTTAAGATATCGACAGGCCATACCACTTGTTTGCCATTCTGACTGCAAGAACATTTTGTGATTAGATCCTCAAAAAAGCAGAATCATTGAAAACTCTTCTTCCTTCTCATCATCACCATTGTTGTACCATCACTGCCACCTGGCCTGTAGACAGTCCCAACTATAGGCAAAACACCGAAGTGTGCGTATACTGCTGTGAACAGTTGCTTAGGGCCACCAAGTGCCCTGGGATTTCTTTGAGGGGGAGAGGCAATTACATCTCCTTTTCATTATTCACAGACTCATAAAAATGTTGAAAAGGTATTTTTACTCTTCTTCCCGAAGGATCAGTCCATGATCCAATATCTTTGAGGCTTCAACAGACTATTTCAAGAGTTGGGGTGAAAATAATTGAAGTCTACACATTCTAGCAGCAGTGGCCTGACAAAGTTATTGTTTCCTGTTACTTAGATATTCCAAGATTATCTGATTCTTTTTGGTAACCTCTCCTCAAGTCTTCTCTGACTCTGCGAGCTAGTTACTCAAAAAGCCTTTTAATAAATTCCTAACCTACATATGGTAGTCGAAGCCAGATTCTGTTGCTTGCAACCAAAGAATCTGACCTGACACAGAGCGGGGGCATATGAGGAGACACACATTATGGTCTTTTCCATAAAGAAGCTGATGACCTTTTTGGACTATAATAACAAGTGCACAAAAAGGATAAATAGCATTATGAGGTATCCAATGCTAAGTGACAGGTACATGGGACCAATTTGAAAAGAGAAGACAATGACTGACTGCAGGCAACATAGAAGGAGATTGTTGGTACAACAGGTCATCTTAGCAAAATGCAGAAGAGCAGATGTGGAAGTTACGTAACCAAAGTGTCCTTACCATTGCCCACTCTCACTCATGAATTTAATCATTACCATTTCCTTTAAGTTTCCCATACAGAATCTACAAAATATGGCATAAACTTTCGCTCAAGATGCCTGTTAAACCGACAGGATTACGCAGAAAATAAAGTAGGGAGAAAACACAGGGCAAACCTAACTTTAGCATTTTCTGCTGCACCCACTCTGAACAAGAAAAAGTCAACTAGAGCCAGGACTACTGTCATGCTATTTTCCTGCAAATTGCTTCCTTTAAGGGGAGAAAAAAGGCAAAGTAAAACAAATAGCCTCCCAGTGCAAGCGTGCCCACATGCTCCTTCACACAGACCCACGCATCCCACCTGCTAACAAATCCCTTTAGACGGGATTTGTGCACACAAGTGCGCATCCCTGCTGCTGCAATCAACACTTCAACAGAGAAACAGTATAGTCCAATCAGAAGGGTGCTCATCCTCCACTGTTTAGCTTTCTGTCACCCCGCTAGGAAAGGATGGGGACGGGAGGCCCTGGTCCAGCTCGGGGGTTGGGTAACCTTAACTCTCAGCTACACTCTTGCAGGCAGGGCTGCTCAAATTTATTTGCATCCAGGGCTACACAGCTTTCCTTACAGTTAAGTGTCTAGTAAATACATATAAATAAAGTAAAACTGATTCTCCTTCAATCTTATATCAGTTTACAGAAAAATTAAGAATAGGATTTCATGTATCAATTTCAAAATCAGTAATAACCACTGCCAGGTCAAAGTTGCAGCTTCAAACTCTGCTACTGATGAAGTGAATACTTGTGAAAGCAGAGAATATTGTTCAAAATAATGTTGTAACATATTCCCCATTGTCACCCCAAAACTATAACTTTGCCTGAATTCTCGTGATAGCCTCCCTAGCCTGCCTTCTCTCCCACTTTGCCCCTGTATAGTATAATTGGCACCCAGCTGAGAGGATAATTCTTTTAAAATGTAAATAAGATTATGCTAAATCCAAAGTCCTTTCCTTGGCCTACAAGGCCATTTGCAATATGGCTCTGGGCATCTCTTGGACTTCATTTCCCACCCTGTGCTGTTACCTCGCTCTGTTCCAGCCAGCCTCCTCCTTGCTGTTTCTCACATGTTCCAAGTGCGTTCCTGTTTCTGGGTGGTTACAGCCTCTAGTCCCTCAGTGAAGAATGTTCCTCCTGGATATTCTTATGGCTTGTTGCCTGTCTTCATTCAGGCACCCACTTCAAAGTTACTTTCAAAGAGAAGACTTCTCTGACCATTCCATCCAAAATAGCATCCCCAGCACAATGTACATTCCCTCTTCTTATTTTTTCTTTATAGCCCTCATCACCAGTCAAAAGTAGACACTTATTTCCTGATGGATTTCATGTCCATATCCCTGACTAGAATGCCATTTCCATTAAGGCAAGGACTTTGTATTTCCTGTCCCTTCCACTTGGCCTTGCATGGTGCCTAGGACATAGTAGGCAGTCAACCCAACTAATAGGAAGGAAGGAAGGAAGGAAGGAAGGAAGGAAGGAAGGAAGGAAGGAAGGAAGGAAGGAAGGAAGGAGGGAGGGAGGGAGGGAGGGAGGGAGGGAGGGAGGGAGGGAGGGAAGGAAGGAAGGAAGGAAGGGGCCATTTTACAATGGTATGTTATTTTCAAGTTTATATATTTTATTTCTACTAGTACCTAAAACAATCCTAGAAGCATAGCCTTCGGGGATTAAGATGGGCATGCACCATTTTTCACATTTGGTTTTTAAAAAAGGTAGAGATGCAGCAAGTTAAAGAAACCAATTCAAATCTTCAAAGAGTTTAAATTTCCCTACTAGCATTTGAGCTCTCAAGCAAGACTCTTACTGCACAAGGATATCTGAAAATGCCTGAAAGCATCAGGATATTAGATCCAACTGAGAGAAGGATTTCTTCCTAAGAACCACCATGGACATTTCTCTAATAATTTCAGCATCAGGAAAGGACAGAAGAGAAGGCTAAAAAAGACCAGAGGACCTCATTTGTAAAAAGAAAACAAACGGAATTATCTCTTCTACTCCCTCTTTGGCTTCACTCCTTAATTCCTACTAGGCCTTGAACTACTGCCTGAGGACTCATTATCCAGCCTTCTGAGACCTCTTGCCAATGGTGGGAAAAAAGGACTCCGCCCACTACATCATCTTAATCAGCAACTTAGAAAACAGTGTCACATAAAACAGCAGCAGACCTGAAAAAGTGCAGTAATTGCAATAGTGCTGCTAGCTACACATTCAGCTCTACTTGTGCATAATTAAGAAGGTGGTTTATAACAGGCATTTGTGGCATTTAAAACACTAAAAGGAAAAGTAGCAGAACGTGCCACACAGGGAGTCTTACCGTTGCTGAATGGGGAGATGTGGACAGGAATAAAGCTAACTGCCCCCCAAAACAGTCTCTTTTCTTGCTAGAGTCACTTTCTTCCCCCCAGTGTTTTCTTTTTTCTTTCCCTAGAGTAGCTTAGGGAATAATTTAGCAACCAGGCTTTTGCAAAGGTAGCTGCTGTGTTAAATTACCGGAGAAATGCTTTCAATTGAACCCCTTTAGAATGAACACACTGCATGGTGTTTTCCCAGGACTGGAGCTTTGCACACGACAGGAGGGTGAAGGATAGTGTGAGGAAAGCAGCGTGTGCGTGGGCGAAGGATGGCTGGGCAGGCAAAGAGAAAACCCTAGTCTGTCTTCTTTGGGATGGCATGTTATAGAACAGAGGAAAGGTTGGCCATTACATACATAGACCTCCCAAGAATGTCTCCTCGGAAAACAAATCACTCTCCTAGTCAACAAACAGTGAGTGAGCCTCAGACCCTGGTCTGGATGCTGTGAACACGGAAATAATTAAGAAATCAACTCTGCACTCACAAGGACCTCAGCATCTATTAAGAGAGGCAGCCCAAAGAATTAGAACCTAATGTGGATTAGTAACCTCTGTGAGTACCAAGTGGTAAGAGTGCCCAGAGGACAGAATGCTTGAGTCTAGTTTAGAGAAAGTTTCCCAGAACATGGTAGGCATTCACATAATGTCTCTGAAAGAATGAATAAATCAATTCTCTGAGAGAATCGATAAATCAATAGATGAATCAACACGTTTCTAAGGAAGGGAGGTGCCATTGGAATCTGGTCTTGAAGGAGGAGTCGAAGTTCACCAGACACTTAGCGGAGGAAACAACATATACAAAGGTATGTAAAGCAGAGAGTTTATAACTTGCTGAGGGGCCAGGAAGGGCTGGGGGTGGGCTGGAGCCACTGGTGAGTGGCAGGGAATACGGCTGGTCAATTAAAGGTCATGCCAAGTTCTATGCAGACATTTCGGTATGACCAAGACTACAAAGAAAACTGAAATCAAAGACAAGCAAACGAGTTAGAACCCTTTCACTAGAGAAAAGGCAAGAAACGATGAGCGCTGGGATTAAAGTCACCTTCAGCAAGGTGACTCTGAGACCTGGTGACTCATATCGTTAACCCGCACCCACCCATGTGGAGTAAACATAGTTGAAGGCAGCCATGCAAACAGGGAGTAAAACTAAAACCACGTATCACTATAAAACATACACAGGTGCTCTCACTAACCAGCACATCTCCTTGACTGGGGATGCAAAGTTGTATGAGTATCGCTTGAAGCAAATACAGTCCAAATGTCTCAACAGTGACAATGACAAAACCACTAACCTGTGTAGACCTCACACACACACACACAAAGCAAAAGCCTTAAAAAAAAACAGAAGAAAACATTCTTGGTTATGTTTTTCACACTTTGGGCGAGGGACACATGTTCTTTAATATGTCTTCCTAGAGAACCAGACAAGGTGAGAGGTACAGGCCAGTACTCTGATAGTATAAGAATTATTCTTGTGAAAAACACTTAAATCACAGCTCTAGCTCCTCCTAAATCTTAAGGACAGTGGGAAATTAAAGGTGACTCTCCTGAGAACTGCCGTGCATTTTTCAGGTTTCAGGTTGCCTGGAAAGAAAATTTCTATAGCATTCTTAAAGTTGAAATTTGAAAGTATTGGTTATAACAGTAACCATAGAAAATTTGAGGTAGATCTTACAAATTCAGCTGATCCAATTTGCTGAAGGTTTTCTCAGTCTAATAGCAGCCAATCTAGGGCCTCTGAACCCTAGCAATTCATTCCTATTCCATAGGCAAATTCCAGACCAACAAGGGAACTCAGTTGCAGAGGATGAGCCAGATGGTCATGTCTAAGCAAGTCTATGGACAGGTGAGAAACAGAAACAGCCTGTATGCTCTGTGCAAAAGCACAGGGCCATGGTTCGGTGCATTCTGGATGCACACCCCTAGGCAGGAATGATAAAAAAGAGATCTCATTTACATTTCCCCACATAGACAAAATATTTGCTAATATATAGATTAATACACAGCATTCTAAGCTATTACAGGAAACACATTATAAAGGCTTTCAATTTCTGTGACATTCACAACATCTGTGATATTTCAATAGCTGTGGCACTGACCTTGTCATTCCTAAAATGCATCTTTAAAGAGATCAGTCAATCAGCCAGCCACACGAGGTGAGGTAAAGCTGAGTGTGTGTTTGGGGGGGAAAAGACCAGAATATCATACTTATTTAGCCAAAAGCAAAATTTAGTTCTCTAAATGAGTCTTCCCTTGAATCACCAAATTGTTTTGGCACCAGACCTACCTGAAAATGAATGGGTATTTACACCATAA
Organism: Phyllostomus discolor; assembly: GCF_004126475.2. Lineage (NCBI taxonomy): Eukaryota > Metazoa > Chordata > Mammalia > Chiroptera > Phyllostomidae > Phyllostomus > Phyllostomus discolor. Next base: position 200,356,404 of record NC_040903.2, on the reverse strand, counting down.
ACATGACTTATTTCACATCATATTTATTTTATTTCACTCTAACTCAGTGGCCATACATGGTTTCTTAATCTTTCCAGGAAAGGTTAAACAGGAAGGTGAAATATCAACCTAATTTGAAAAACAGAAAGGGCTACCTCAAAGCATAGATGGTGCTAAGGTACCAGCACTGCTTTCCTTTCCTTTCTGGTCTCAGTGCTCTATCCACTGTTGCTGGCCCAGGTCTGCTTTCTCTGAGGCTGGACCACACACCTGTACTACTTCCTTCATCAATGCCACTGTCATGTCGACAATGCCTTCCTGGGGTCAAGTACACTCAACACCCAATACCAACTCAGACAGCCCAAAATTCAGTAACCACCTAAATTAGGCAGCCTCCCTAGCCCTGTTTATGGTCATTTTAGCAAATTCGAGATATACACAATCCAGGTCCATGGAATAAATGAAGTATCCATTTTGTAGCCTTCAAACGGGTATTTTTGCTCCTTCTTTCCTTCTCACATTCCCCACATCAAATCACACACTGCATCCTGGTGACTCTTCATTGAAAGTTCCTCTCCAGTCAGATGCTTCCACCATTGCAGCTCCTTTCCTACTACTCCACACTGGTATCACTTCATGCTGGGCTCTCGCAATAGCTTGCTGCCTAGGCTATCTGCTTGCAGATTCATCCTTCTATCTCTCTGACACAACACCTCCATAACAATTCATTAAAAATCTCTGATCATTTTCATTCAATGTTTAAAACTATCAATCACTCTCCACAACCTACAAGACAACATTCAAACAGTTTGACCTGGGCCCTCAGAACTGGGCTTCCTCTGACCTTCCCTGTTTTACCTCCCACTGAGTAAGTAGTTCTAAAATAGACCTCATACATTCTCACCTACATGTTCTTGCCTAACTAGTGATCGGCAAACCACGGAAAGCAGCCAGATACTGGCCGCCAACTACCGTATTTTTAAAAAGTTTAATTGAAACACAGCCACGCCAATTTGTTTACATATTGTTTATGGCTGCTTGCAACAGATGAATTGTTGAGACAGAGGATATATGGTTTGCAAAGCCCAGGGCCAGCATTATGGGTCTGCAACCTGTATTGTCGTCATGCAAAGCCCTGCACAACTGGTACTTGGTTTAATGTTCTCCTGACCCCATCCTCAAATTCTTGATAACAATTTTATATTTGAAACTGTATTTTAAAGTCTAATGAGACAGTTAAACGTGTGCAGAAGCAAAATATACACACACTATATGCATGTCCAGTGGTACTTGCCATCCCATTGCCACACAGTATTTGTAATGCCCCATAGCACAGGATGCTGTGGGCAGACCCGCAATGCACATTCATTGAGACTCAAAGTGAGTGCAAAGGAATGTGTGTAGCATCTACTATTAAGTAAGCCTGGACACTGAGAGCCCTCAGAGGCCATGATTTTAGGTGGAGTTAAAATTTGCTTCAAACACAGAAACAATGGCATTCTAAGAAACACAAATAGCCAGTGAACCCTATCCTATCGCTTCCTACTCACACAGAGTCCATGAACTGATCCACCACCTATGATGGAAATTATGACAAAGATGGGGAGGGAAAGATAAGCAACCTTTGTTTCCTTTCTTCTCAGTCCTCTCTTACCTATTGGAAAGCCAAAGGTAGAGAATGTTCATATAATAGGAGCATATCAAGAAGTGAAATAAAAACAATTGAGCTGATCTCTGTCATGTTCCCACTTTTATGGTAAAAACAAATGTAATATGCACTGCATGAGCTACGAAATAAAAACTGTTTCCTATTTCAGTAATTCTGCATTATGAGCTAACAGTTCTTATGCTTGCATTGAAAAGATGGCATCACACAATTTAAAGATGAATGGTAACATTCATACTAATAATTTAAAATGTAAATTTTTCTCTACTTAGATTGACATTAACTAGCAAATACAACACACCACGACAAGTGGAAAGAGCGAGGCCATGGAGGAAAGGAAAAGCTTTGTATTTTAGCACCTTTAGAGGCACTTTATGTTGCTTTAGTATAAGTAGCCCACATTTTCATTTGCACTGTGCCTGCAGATTAAGTGACCAGTGCTGAAAAAGCCTAAAATATTTGTTCTCTGGCCCTTTATTGAAAACGTTTTGCCACTGGTCCTAAAGTGATTACCTGTGTGGTAGTCTTTACCAACTCCTTTCTGCCCATAAGAACACATTTTTTTCTTCAAGTCTGAACCAGAACTTCAGATGCCCCTCAAAATCTTTTTACGTTCACCACTGGTGCCGAAGTAACTTCTCTTACAAGTTTTATCTGTGCATTTCACTTAAGAATGTAGTATACTCATCTCACAATATCCACCATTGCTTCAGAATTTAATAAAACACTTTTAATTACTTATCTTTTCTGATTATTCCTGCCACTAATTTATACGCCATTTGAGAAAAACAACCATAAATACAGGAAATATATAAGGAAAAAAACTGTCCCTGCTCTTGCAACAAAATTAAAGGCATTGCAAAACAGGCTTTTCTTATCTGTGCAGCGATAAACTCATCATTTGGGTCCCAGTCCTCGAACATGTAAAGACCACAAACACGTTCACAAAATATAGTAGCACGAGGCGAATGGCATTAAAATAAGAGGTACAGGATAAAGTGCTATGGGAATCAAGGGGTCTCAACTGGGACAGAGTAGGGAGGACTTCATGAAACAGGGATGGCATCTGAACTGAGCTGAGAAGGAGGGTGGGGTTGGGATCTTAGATGGGGGAAGAACGATGTCAGTGGAAGAAACTGGATCAGCAAAAGCACAGGAATCTGGATGTGTGTTTGTGTGAGAATGTACTCATTCAGGGCCGTCCCTCGCTATCACCAGTGTTGCTGCAGGGTGTATTGAGATAGAAAGCTCCAGATGGCCATGCATATGGTACCCTGTGGTGTCAGTAAGGGGGACAAATTCTAAGAAGGCTTGAATTCTCACCTCTTCGTTTCTGGTGCTTAAATCAAGAATCTATAGGCATTACAAGGCAAAGATGAGAATCTGTTCATGAGGCTATGCCAAGGAGCTGCAGGTAGAGTAATCAGTTCTTCCAAACTACAGCTCTGCTGGGGTAGCTGCAAACTCAGTGATATATCCTCTGAATGTAAGGAGCCCTGTGAGAAAAATCAAGGGAAAGGCTATTTAGCTTATAACGCTGGCTTCCCTGAGCTGTCACTCTGGGACACGTGGTGTGGGAAGACAGAGGGAGGAAAAAAAGAAAGGAGGGAGGAAGGAAGGGTGAGAGAGCAGGGCAAAGTTGCCTCTAATTCTCTGTCTCAAGGTTAGAGATTGAACACTTTTCTGCTGCATTTTAGAAAAGGGGTCTCATAGTTTCATGATGGCGGAGGATGGTGGGGGCCAAGAGACGGGGCTGTCAGTGGGAGAACCTGGGTGGTATCCACGTGAAACATGTCAGACTTGTACAAGGCATTAGAAACAACTGCTTTTTAAATTTTCTTTTTAAAATCTCTGCCCACGGAAAACATGAAGGTGACATGCATGCAGGTAAACAAGTGCCATCTGGCAGGGTTCTATCAGCTGGCTTCCAACATTGCTACAGAGCTTTATCTCAAGGCAAACACGGCTGTTTCATACTCATTTCAAAGAGGACTTTCTGGGCACCCGAAGTAAGGATGGGAATGAAAGAGACAGAAATGGACCAAGGTCTGTTGTCTTCCTTTTTATTCCAATTGTTATGTCCTGAGAAAGCAAGAAAGGTTTCCTGTTTCTTAAATCTGAAAGAACAAGTAGGTTATAAATTGGGGAGTAGAGTGGCATAAAGCCCTAGGAGTCAGATGTCTCTGGATTCAGACTTGAACAAGTTAATAATTTGTCTAGACCTTGGTTTCCTTACTGTATACTGGGGACGTAATACTTACACTCAAAACGTTGCTGTGGGGGTTAAACAATAATCTACAGAGTCATAATCTTGCCCAGTGCCAGACACATTGTTGGCACCCTACAAGCAGTACCGTTAATGTGATTTAGGGATATGGACCAGGGACTCATTTATGCATTGGGGTCTTTGAGGAGGAAAAAAATGAGCTCCAGCCCCCTGTGGCCTCTGCTACCCATCTGAAAATACATTATCATCACTTCCAAGTCTTAAATTATGTAAAACACATCCCTGTGGTGCAAATACTAGGCAAATGGTAATGATGTCACTTTGGCAAAGAATGTAAATATCAATGCAAATGGACAGCACTTGGAGAGGCAGCTGCTTTTATCTCATCCCTGCAGCAATCCTCTTTAGCAGACGTAGCCGTCAAAACCACAGTGGCAGAGGGCGCAGGCAGACCCTGCTCTCTGCCACTCCAGCAAAGGTAGCTCTTTTCTTTTTTGGAGGGAGAGGAACTACTATGCAGCTCAGAGAGAAGGCATATTTCACAATAGCCCTGTCCTCTCCCAGACAAGTTAGCATTGTGCACACAGGCAAGTCAGAGTGTGAACGCAGCACATATGCATGGTGCCACTCCACGCGGCAGGCAGCTGACAGCTCTGCATGCTGATTTTGGGCAACACCTTAGGGGAATGGTTGACAGCTGCAGTCTTGACAAGAAGAGAGGGAGATGTTCTTGCATATGCACAGAGGCTCAAACACACACACACACATACACACATTTACCTGGGGCAAAAAAGTCTTAGACCGCACTGCATAAAGCAAGATAAATTGAAAACAGTCATTAGGATACTGCATAACAGTGGGGCTCAGCAAGAAATGTAAGGATCCGAGTCTTTGCTCTTCTATTTAAACACAGTTATAGACACTTGTCCAGCACCGTTTGCTATGATTTACCATGATTATATCCAGGCCCCAAAACAGGAAACGACAAAGTCACTCCTAGTGCAAAAATAACCTGCAATGTAGAATTGGAAGGTGCCATGCGAGGCCAGCGCCGCCTCTGTCCCCTTGTCAGGGGCGGCATGGCACAATGTTTGTTCCTAGCTTCCTGGCCTCCATGCCCTAGGTCAATGCTTCTCATTCTCTTTGGCATCAGAACTCCAGGGCCAGAAAATCACAGCTCGCCAAGAGGTTAAGTAAATGCCATGCGTTAAAAAAAAAAAAAGAGGAAAGTAATAAAGTAGCTCATTCTAAAGTTTCTTTTCCAAAGTGGGAGAAAACAAAAAGGAGGAAGAGATGGAAGCAAAGCAGGGCCAGGGAATGGGGCATAGATGATAGAAATAAAAACTCAGAGATAAAGGTATCCGGACAAATACAGGTCTTATGTTTCCATGCATAATTCAGGACTCATACTGCCCTGACTGACTTAGGCAAGGAGGAATCCTGGACATTTTGAAAGACAAGGACCTCTGATAACTCCTAGGATTGTCTTCAGGGCGATTTTTTTCATCATACACACACATACGCACATGCATATATACATATAATACACATTTACATATGATATACATATACACACTGACACAAGAAAGTTTATATGTTCCAAGGATTAAAAAAGGCTATTAGATTAGATATTAGAAAATTCTACCTAGAAATCCATAGATACTCTCTTTTTCAGAGAAGATGTTTTGTTGGTTTTCTGACGTTTTTCCCTCTATCCCATTCCAAATCCAATGGTTCACCATCCAAATATGGCTGACCAAAGCATCTCTAGTTGTTCCCCCTACCCCAATGTTCTGACACCTCATTGCTCATCCCCAAATAAGGTGTACCTCCTCCTAGAATTTTCTCCCCTCCCATTTCTAGGAAGCCAACAAAAAAATCACAAACCTCTTTATTTGATCCACAGATGTAATGCTATATTATTGGATATACCTGGAGCCTATATGACAATATTAATTATCCCACAGACCTTATTATCTTCCTGCAAATGTGTTTCTTCTCCTGACTAAGTGGTATTTAGAATTCTTTAGGTAGGATTTCTTGCCTCCCTGACATTGAGTATAAAATGTGTGTGTGCATATATGTGTATTCAGTTCACTATATCTTACCTGATTTCAAAAGAGGGTTAAAGCTTCCATCTCAGTTACCCAATCTTAAATATTGGGGAACATTCCATTTTCTAGACTGCTGTGCCTATTCTGTCTGCATTTATTCAGTTAACATGACAAAATCCCTGACCGAGTTCAGTTTGGGGGAGGGGGGGAAGCAAAATGCAAACAAGGCAAGGACCTCACACCTGAACATACATTGGTCCACCAGACACCTCCCCATTCTTGGTGCTTAACAAATACTCTCTGCATTAACCAATCGTATATAAATAATGTAGATATTTCACCATTACTCTATCCTCATACTGAGGAAACAAACACATCTATCTGTAAGTACTTGCGAAGGGAGTGGGGTATCCTCTGATGAAAATTATTGTAAATAACATATTAATGATAATGTAACCTCCTAATAATAATGCCACGTAAGTCGAGGCTAATATCCAATGCCTTGTTGGCTCTTAGTTCAAATTGTTAGAAAGAGCTTCCTTATGTTGAATACTTTCTACTTGCATGCATGCATTCCATTTCTTTCCATTAATGCTCTATAGGCCACAGCCAATTCCTTCTTCAACATTACCATTTAGCATGTACTTTGAAACAGATGTTTTAACCCTCATCCGTGCCCTGCCGTCAATCAGTTCAGTCATACCACATCCGAGCCTTCTGCATTCTTTTAATCGTCATCTACATGATATAGGTTCAAGACCCATCCCTTCAGGTTTCCTTCTTCAGACCACTCTCTCGTTTGTGAATGCAGTGAGGTACGTGAATGTAACACCCTTTATGTGGTCTGACTAGCACTATGCACAATAGAATTACTTACTATGTAGGTTTCTTTCAACAACCCATGATCTACTTTGAGTTTGCAGTCAGCTAAAATCTCAAGGACTGCTTAGCATGAATTTCTGTCAAAACAGGTCTCCCCAAATTAATTGTGCTTATTTATTTCTTTAGTTTAATGTAAAAGAGAACACTAGAATCAGAAATAACTAAACTCTATTCCCAGACACAATACTTTAAAGCCACCTGACCTTGAGAAATTAATTTAATATATTTTATTTTCAGTTTTCCCATGTAGAAAAAAATTTATTTTGGGGGGCGGGGGATGGAGCTCAAGCAAAATTTTAACAACAGCCACATGCCAGAAGTAGCCTAAGTGCCCATAAGTAGATGAGTGGATCAAAAAACTGTGGTACATTTACACAATGGAATACTATGCAGCAGAAGAAAGGAATTCCTACTTTTTGGGACAGCATGGAGAATATTATGCTAGGTGACCAGAGGGGAGGTGGAAAAACTTAATTTCATAATGCAAGTTCTCTCAAAGAATTAAGAGGTATAAAATGCCTGGCACAGAGGAGGTGTTCAAGAAATGTTGGTTCCCTGTTCATTTCACTTCATGGTTCAATATTATCAAATAACTTTTTTTGATCTGGTATCTGTGCCACTGGGAAGTTTATTTGGTTAAACATGTGCTCATTCAATGCCTTCCTGTAAACTGTATACATCAACAGCAGATGGGCCAGACCCAGGGACAGAGTTCAAAGGCTTATGCTATCAAAATGCTGCCAAAGCTAGTGGAGGGTTTTTAAAAGACTCTATGAGCAAAACGTTGATTTGTTTACCTCCTTGTGAGTTTAGTCATTACTGAACTATACAAATAAATAGTTACCTAGAATATGTGAAAGGTGAGGTCACATATTACTTAAATCATGTATCATATATGAATTACTGTTAAGTTGTGAAGCACCAAGGAAAAATCATTCTATAATTATTCCCAGAAATTACTTTTCATATATTTACCATATATAGGTACCTACACACATATGTGTACATATGTTTGCTATATATATGTGTGTGTATATGTGTGTGTGTGCATAATACCTGTGAAATACCAGGTCACCTCCCAAATACTCAACAAAATAATTAAACTGAACTCAAGTATATAAGTGGAAAGAAAACTTCTGTTCCAGGATTCTTTATATCACGATGGAGAATAGAGTGCCCTTACTTTAAGAAATCTCATCACTGAAATCCAAGTTGTTCACCTCCAAAAAATATTTCATTAAGCCATAATTGTATTACACAATGTGAATGACAACATTGGGAAGGGAAAATGATTTTTAGTTAGGACTGGTTTGGAAATCTAACAACTCATTTTAACCTGAAAAAATGTATGAAATGGCATTTTGCCAGATCTTAGCTATATATAAACAGAACAGCAATATGGGGAACTACAAAACTCAAAGAGAGGGATATTTTTTGATATGATAAGAAATAAAACATATGTGATCATATGAAAAATTGCACTTATATAAGAATCATCATCAACATGGGTGAAATCACAAAATCACTTGGATATCACAGGTGGATACAAAAGTACAAAACATGCATTTATTTGACAATATTTGTTCAATACCAGCCAAGCACCAAGCACTAGTATAGGTATTGAAGTTGAAAAGTCAATAATGGTGTCATCTCTGACATTAAGCAGCTGGCAGAGCAAATGTTGTAAAACAGAAGGAAGAAAGGAAGGAGAAAGGGAAAAGAAAGAAAAAAAGAAAAGGAAAGAAAACAAAAGAAAGAAAAGAGAGAAGAAAATCTCTGCTGGTGGTTTTAATGTCAGGATTTATCCACATATGACATATATTGATCTTCCCAGACATAACCTGAAAACTCTACAAAATAGGCACTCCTCGTGTGTTGATTATGCTTTTGATTGTACAGGAAGAATTTAGAAGATTTGTAATAGCTATAGCATCTTAAGGACATCATTTTACCTCTCCTAAACTTGATTTATTCATTAACAATGCAAACATTACACCCGCAACTCATGAGGTACTGGTCAGCTCTAACATTTTAAGATCAATCTGTAGAATAAATTGAACACTCGGGTCAATTTGTTCTACATTCAGTAGAATGTCCACTGCCTCTTTAGTGTACTGATAGCATTTCTTATAAGAAAGAGTACATCGTGTATTTTCTTGTGGGTATTTGCATGTTACTGACCAGTGATTTATGCTTTCATAAATGACATTTTGTAGTCTTATTGAACATGAGAAATTGGAAAATTGTTGCAATTAATTATACTCCTTGGGAAAACAACAATTTTATATGTATTTGTCAAAGACCCAAATCTCAGATTTTAATAAAATTGTTTGTTAATGTCTTTGTTCTTAAGCAAAGTATGGGAAAGTATATACTATGCAAGGTAAAGGAATAGTACTTCACACTTGAACATTCAGGGGCATATTTGAATGAAACAGAATCCTTCCGGGTCAGTAAGAACATCAGTTTCATGAAAAAGGACATGCATGAATAGAGTTGGTCAAGAGAGGACGTGATTCATGAAAGGGCATGGTGCTGCAAACACCCAATTGCCACAAAGTCCACAAAAAAAATCGTAACTGATTTGAGCCACAACTATAACCCTAAGCCTACCTAAAAATGACACACATGAAATTGTAACATTGATAGCGATTTCTCAAGAAGACTAAGGTCTGTTCTAGGAAAGGCTGTGGATCGTAAATGGAATGGACTAGAAGACCACATCTCAGACACTTTTATACTCTGTCCTACTTATTGCAACACAATTTTTCCTACCCACCCCATTGTTCCAAATATCCCAGATCCTACACAACATCAGGTCTGCTTCTACTCAGCAGTTTCTACAGCTGTTAAAATGCTAATTGTTAATTTACTTCTCTTTCCAAAAGCTCTCCCAGAGCCTGAGCTTTTCTTCATTGAATCAGCTTGTCCTGGGGATACAGCTAAACCTGCCTTTGATCAGTGTTTAATCCTTCTAGATGCTCTGGGGTGTGTAGTTTAGTGTCTATGAGAAAGTAATTAGAAAGAATGAAGAAATGGAGTATTATAGCTTCTGCCGGCATGAAAAATGACCAATCAGGATTCTCTGCCCCCTCTTCTGTCTTCATAGATAAGGGATCAGGCCAAGGAATGTGAAACTTGCAAGTCCAGTAATAGTTTTAATTGAACAAAGGGGTATTGATTGTAGGTCCAATAGAGTTTATTCTATCATAATAGAGGACCTTTCAGAAATGGAACTGTAATAGGGATGGAAAAAAAGAAAAATATACTCTTTGGTTTCTTAGCAGTTGCAGGTAACTTTGTTTTAGTATATATTCTTAAATAACTATAAGAAAATCTTACCTGGAAATCAAATAACTATATAAGTTGGTCAAAAATAAAGCGAGCAGAAAGAGAAATAAAACCTCAATATTCAATGATTAGAGACCCATAGGAAGGCAAAGTAATGCTTAGAGGCTGATGCCAACATAAGTGGGAGTAATGAGGCAAAAAAAGATAAAAAATATTTAATATGAATATTAGAAAATGTTCCCTGGTGGGCAATAATGGGAATACGAAAAAAGAGCAATAGAAATCCAATAATGCACAATGATTATTCAAAACTGACCTCAAAGAATGAATGTTCCACAGAAGGAAGTGAAGCACAGGCACCCAAGCTCCTCCTACTTCTAATTCCCTGCACTTACTTGATGAGATATTCTTAATAAATAAGGCATTCCTTAGCAACACTGACACAAGACATTGACTCAAGATTGGCTCAAGGTGACAATTACTGGCACTTAGTTCCAGAAACATGGAGACAGTGCTAAATGAGAAAGAAGGGTTTCAGTGGCATTCCAATAATCGCACATTCTAACTCCCCTCCCCTGATCCCCAACTAATCATCTTGGCATTGGACACAAGAAAAAGCAAGGCATAGACCCACTCTGTGCTGTTTCTGAGACAAGACAGACATCCACATTGCCCCTTCCTTTTCTCGCTGCTTCTCCACATTTGTTCGTCTCCAGAGCCTGCCTTTACCTCTCCCTGCATGGAGGGTTCCTGTGCTTAGGATGTGGAGCTTTCACTTCTGACTTGAAACAAGGCATTGTCAGGCAGTGGGCTAATTTGGTGCTCCTTTTTCTTTGCATTGATAATCTCATTGCTAGCCCACCTGCCTTGGATTGGATCTGCTAAAATCAGCAGAGGTTTTCTGTGAAACTATGTCATTAATACTTCATACCAGCGAAGTATTAATACCATACATTGGCTTCAAAGCATTTTCGTCAGGTTGTCTCAACCACCATCAGTAAAAGCTTTGAAGCACTTGCCTCCTCAATGTATGCACATTTATTTATAACCTGTAGACATGTACTACTATACTGATGCATAAAATATATTATTAAAATACTAGAATAGAAATTTAAAATAATGGCATGAACATAAATACAAAAAAAACATTTTCAAACTTTCATTGTACACCCCCAAAGTATGGACCCCACTTTGGAGTGACTGCTCCACACAATAAATTCTCATCAGCCTAGCGGAATAACATAGTTCTGCTGCCAGTTTTAATGGGTTGAACTGTTTCACCCAAGAAGATACATTAGAGTCCTCACTCCTAGCACCTCAGAATGTGATCTTATTTGGAAATAGAGTCATGGCAGATGGAATTAGTTAAGATGAGGTCATACTGGAGTAGGGTAGGCCCTTAACCCAATATGATGGATGACTCTGTAAGATGACACCCAGGTACACAAAGGGAAAAGGCTATGTGATAATGAAGGCAAAGACTGAAGCAATGCAGCTATAAGTCAAGGAATGCCAAGGATAGAAAAGCTAAAAAGAGTCAAGGAAAGTGCTCCCCTAGAGCCTCGGGGGGAACACGGACCTGCTGACACTTTGATTTTGGACTTTAGTCTCCAGAACGATGACACCATAAATTTCTGTTGTTTTAAGGTACCTAGTTTGTGCTGCTCTGTTATGGTGTTAGGTAGCAGCCAGGAATGAGCAGCCAGAGAGGAAATAAAGCAGGGGCCCTACCCAGTGCAATCTAATGAAGAACTTAAAACAGGAAGTTAGAAACAAAAGGGGGACATGTCTCACCCATTGATTCAGCAGTCCTGAGCTTAGTCCGATAATATTCCCAGGTTTTCCAAACATCACAAGCAAAACTGTGAGAGCACAAGAGGAAGGAAGCCCTTGAAATTCTGTGTATAACATTTCCACTAACTGGGAGAGAAAACCTTTGTAACTATATATTAGTCCCAAGGAGGAGGGAGAACCTAGAAGGTGACTAACGTATGTAACTCCTGGAGTCCCAACAGATCACCTGATCTGACTGCCCACTTGCAGCTTTGGGCTCAAGTGTATAGAGCAAACTTACTAACAACTCTATTTCCTCTATACAAGGGGCATTCAGACTAGCTGGATGCCTACCTATAGTTTTATGCTTAAGTGAATTTCATAGATAAACTTGTTATCTCAGTTCCACTATATGTGCTGTCTCTCAGCTGAATTCTTCTCTTGTGAACAAGGCAAGAACTGAGGAGCGGTGTCCCCTGACTTGGGTCTCCCAGGTAACAATGACACTCCTAGGAAATACACTTCCTAATACAGAGAAACTTCCTAATTCCATCCTAGCAATGGGAGGTAAAGACAAAAATATCAACCAGGACTGAAACTTCCCACCCCCATAATTCAATAAATAGAGGTAGAGGTGGAGAGACAGGGGGAGAGAGAGAGATTACATAAAGATAAGAGTCCAATACAACAGAACAGACTTATCTGTGGCATTCCTGGTAAAGTCTGAATCTTAAATTATCAACATAAAAGGCCAATACCAAATAATGTACACTCTTATAGCTCTATCAATTATTAACATGTTAAAATACTTTCAGAAGTAGATGGCCAAATGTCTTTGCTTCAAACAACCATCTTGGCCCTGCTCCCTCTTTCCATAATTCAGCAACTAAAAGGTCAATGTCTGTCTCAGAAGGGGACCCAAGCCAGAGTCGGTTATGATAGACCACATGTCCTAAGGTTTGTCCAATATTTTTAATATCACCTAGACTGATATGCTTAACAGAGATTGGGTTTCTTACTGACAAACATGTCTACTCAGCTAACACACAACAGGGAAGTAAAAATGGAATCTCTATGCTATACAAATTCTTTTTCTCAGCATCACTACCAAATGTTCATTTTGAGTCAAGGATGAGAGGCTTTTGCAGGGTGTTGGAGACAAGGAAATGTTTGTGTGGTACTATTGCAATGTAGCAATAGGCTACAATTTTGTTCCTGCCTTAGGACACAGAGGATGGAAAAGAAAAAGAAATAAGGACCCTACTTTCCACCTTGCTATGGTCTAAAAGTTTGCACCCTTCCAAAATTCATTTGATGAAATTCTAATGCTCAATGTGATGGTACTAGGAGATGAGCCTTTGGGAAGTGCTTTGCTTATGACGGTGAAGTCCCCACAGAGGGATTAGCGCTCTTATAAAAGAGATGTCCAGCCTCTCCCATCATGTGAGGACACAGCAAGAAAGGGCTGTCTCTGAACCAGAAAGCAGGCTCTTACCAAACATGGAGTCTGCCAGCACCATGATCCCGGAGTTCCCAGCCTCCAGAACTGTCAGAAACAAATTTCTGGTGTTTATAAGCCTTGCAGTCTGTGGTATTTTCTTACGGCAGCCTGAGCACACTAAGGCGCACCTGATGTGAGTCACTATTTCCAGCAACGAAATAAAGTTAGAGATTTATACCTAACAAAGCAATAGATTCAGCCTAATTAATTTTGATATCTTGTGATTTCAGGGTGCTATTTACATGTGATATCATCTGGAAATGTATTTCTTAGTTAATCATCTCCCCAAAGGGCCATATCTAGCTCTATTTTCTTTCTAGTAACAAATAACAGCTCATAGTAAGGAATAAAGCTCCATGTACCATTGAAATGTGCTAAATAAATTGTTTTCAAAGGCATAACTTCCTTCTATTGCAGCTCGTTCTGGACGGGCTAAGACAACGAATAGAGATAACAAGAATACATTCAGGTTTGTGTTCATATATTCTTTTTCACACTGAAGTACACTAAGACCAGGAATGTGATTAACTTGGCTAGTAATGGAAACTATATAACTGCTTCAGAGGAAAAACCTGGTGTTATTTCCCATAATACTACTTTCCACTATGAACTTTGACATGCAAGTTTTGTCCAATGATTAGAGAATCTTTGTTTATAGTCGGCTTTATTTTGATTTATTTCCACTTTACTTCTGAGAAGGGGTGGTGGTTTCCCTTTCTTTGTGACCAAGCCACATTTTAGGAAATACACTTTTCATCTTTTAAATAGGTTCTCTATGGAGACCCTTTTTCTTTCTTGTAATAGAATAGAGCCTCACTCCTGCATTTAAAATAACATATAGTATACTTCACATATTTGGGTCCTAAAAAGAATTATTCCCAAATACCTACCAAAGTTTACAGGAGGAAAAGACTAATAGCCATATTGCTGTAAGGAGTTGTAAGCTTTCCCTATTTTAATAGGCATATTTTAAGCCTTAATGGATTGAATGGTCTTATTATGATAATTCTGGCTATTTCCCATCATGTTTATACAACTGGAATCAACAGCACATTACAGGATAAGAGACATACAAGGAGGGAAATTAGATACATTAAGATCACCTGGGAGTTCCAACATACCCCCATGGGCAGCCAGGTTTCAAAAAAAACTGGGTTGTGTTGTAGCCACAAAGGATCTGGGCAGAGCACAGGCATGTAATGAGTAGGCATCCTGGGAAAAGATCAGAATGCTTCCCTTGTGTTAATGAGGAATAGACACTGGCAATTGCACAAGTCAATGTAAACTTTTAATAGTTTGTGCTCTACCACCTTCTTAATGATAATAGCTTCTTTCATGAAGGACAGAGTCACTTTCAGTTTTATTCTTTATCTAGCTCAAACCTGGTCCTCAGACCATCCCACAAGCCATAAATCTTCCTGGAACATCCGTAGAGCATCCAAGATAAAGGATAAGAAGGGTGAGTAGACCATGCCCTCAGAATGATTAAACACCACTCCTCTTAGCACCGAGTATATGCTCAAATAGTTGTTTATACAAACATGTATGACTTCCTCCTTAGCTCCTTTAGGAACATACCATACATGAGTTTAAAAGATTCTAGTGAATCCATTAGAAACTCTAAAGACCAGTCTAAATTGCAAAGACATTCAGGTTTAACATTCTAAGTACTCCAAGTATAATGGGAAGCCAGACAGACAAGCCACTCACTGTTAAAACTGGCTATGCAATAGCCTTGAGAATATAAAGAGAGGTTAAGGAAAGAAAAGTGAAATCTGAATTATAGGTTAAAAAAAATAAAAGGAAATCCCCAAGACTGACAAAAGGCAAAGATGATATTATGGGCTTAAAGTATCCCACCATTGCCCCCCAGAATTTACAGGGGTGGGGAAAGGAGGTTAATAATACTAAACAATACTTAATACTTAATAACTAATAATTAAACAATAATTAATAAGTAATAATACAAGATTAAAGTCTGTTTCATGCACTCACAACTGTAAACCTTTGCCCACCCCTGAGTATGTTGAAGTCCTAAGCCCCAGTTCCTCAGAATGTGACTATATTCGGAGACAGGATTTTTAAAGAGGTAATTAAGTTAAAATGAGGTAAATAGGGTGAGTCCTAATTCAATATGACTGGTGTCCTTCTAAGAAGAGATTAGGACACAAACACACAAGAAGGAATATCATGTGAAGACCAGGGAGAAGATGGTCATCTATTGAACCAGAAAAAGAGAGAAGACACAGAAGAAACCAACCCTGCAGATACCTCAGAATTTTAACCTCCAGAATTGTGAGAAAATGAATTTGTATTGTTTAAGTCACTCAGTCTGTGGTACTTTGGTACAGCAGGCCAAGCAAACTAATACAGATGGCCTGACCCTACAGCGATTGCTAGAAAACAAAAGCTGAGCTTCAGTAGAAGGCAAACTGATCAATGGGAAAAATAAAACAAGGGTCAGACATTGCTAGAAGGCTTCCTATCAACCACTAGCACTCACTCTGACTAAGCCTTGGACATGTGTCTTCCAGCCAGCCAACCTTTCACATGACTACAGCTCTGGCCAGTACCTTGAGGACACCAGAAGAAAGCCTGAGCCAGGACCACCCAGCTAGGCTGCTCCTGGATTCCTGGCACATGGAGCAGAATGAGTTAATAAATATTAATTGTTGTAAGCAGCCAAGTTTCAGGGTAAGTTGTTATGAGGCAATAGATAGCTAATATATCTGATAAAATCAGAATGAACGCAAGGATTTTAAAGAGCAATAATCAAGAGGCAAACCTACAACACGATCAAGTAGAGAAAGGCAGTGTACAAGTGGCAGAGTTTGGTGGTTAAAATCTCAAGCTCTGAAGTTAGATTTATTGGATTCCATTCCCAGCTCTGTCCCTTTATTGATAGAAGACCCGGAGCAACTTATTTAATTTTTGAAACTCAAGTGTCTTGGAGAAAATTGAGATAATAATACCAATGCATAAGGAGAAATAAATAATTCCTAGGGCTTGGTGAACTGTAAGCACTTGATAAAACAGTGGCTATTTTAATTAGGGTGGTAAAAATTCTCTAAAAGCTGAACCAATGTTGTTTACCAAAATCAACTACCTTCTGGAAATAGAAAGAGTGGCCCGTACCTACCCCTTCCCAAGTGACCCTTCCTAAGGAGACAGCTCTTAACAAAGGTCAGTGAAAAAAGGCTCACCCTATCTGGAGACTGAAAATGCTGTCAAGTTTAATGAAGTCAATAATGGGGAAAACCGAAATCTGTTCATCAACCACTATTGCCACTGTGGTGAGCTCTGGCTCTCCTCAAACCCTAGTCCCCAAGTGTTAATGGAAGGCACAGAGAAGAGTCAAACAAGATGCTATCTTGCAGACCTGATGAGATTGCAATTTGCAGACAACTGGGGCATGTCTCTGATGAAGAACTAAGTGTCAGGGCTGAGAGGAAAGCAAGAAATCAGCTGCCTGGAGACCTTGGAAAGTACAGGCTCCAACTTCTGTGCAGATTAAATGAATTTTCCAGATAAGATCATGGTGTTAGTGAATACCCATTACAAACAGCCAAGCAAACAAATAACCTTATATTAAAATTATCTATCTATCTATCTATCTATCTATCTATCTGGCTGAATAGCTACCAAAGCATTTAGCATAATCTTAAAGTCAAAGACTCTTTATAGGTGAGTATACTAATGTGGGGAGGAACTATATTAAAATGGCATTTGCCTTTAAATATAAAAACAAAGTGTTGTTGACTGCTGTGAAGCAAGTGTCCAATGTTTAGAGCAAAGGCCATGGAAGAGGCATGATAATGGAGAACGAAAAGGAAGAGCTGTCAAATCAAGAAGGCTCCACCAAAGAAGGCTGCATTGTCCTCAGAGGAAATGTGCAGTCTAGTATGGCTATGATGTCTTCCACCTATGGGCCAAATACAATAGAATCAATGGGTATCCATCTCTCTGAGAAGAATTTCAGCTTACAAAGCAACCCAGCTCTTTGAGAAGCTCTGTGGCAAAACCTAAATGTCTAGAGAAACAAAGGACAACTTGGGGTCATCACAGGCATTTCAGTGATGCAATCACATCACACACTTTTGGCCAGCCTGGTGGCTATTTCACATGAGAACACAAATATCTTTTCAGGTTCAAAAAATAGATATTGTCTTTGAGCTTTCCATTGATTGACAGCAATATCCCAATTCCACTGACACCAAGATTTTATTAACATTATATTCTGACCCCATCTTGTTCCTTAAGGTGGAACCTTATCTGAACTGATAGCCACTTCAGACATCCTTAAACAGCTGCCCTCTCTAGAGACAGATGAGGAAACTGAGGGCAGGCAAGGTGAAGCCACTGGGCTTCATGGGATTACATGGTCAGTTTATTAACTTATCTTTGGTAAATCTGAGGGAGTTCTCAGTTGAAATGGAATAACTTAGAAACAGCTAGGGAAGGATTAAGTGCCCAGGAAGAAACCTAGTCACCCAAATTCTAGCTCTTATCATGCCCCCAAGTGTATTGCTTTGACAAAGCCATTTACTTTCCATGAACCTCCAAAATGTCTCTCTGGCCTACATAACCTCTAAGGTTCCCTCCACCTGTAAAATGTCAGGAGACAAATGCTGCTCACCTCATTTAACTTATTTGTTTGTCAACAAGTTTCAAAGACTATAGAACTCCTAGGTGCTGGAAAAAGTGTCCTAAAAACCAAATAACTAGGATTCTGAAACCATCTGAAGTGCACAGTGAAAATAGTAAGGTTTGTGTGGCATGTGGCATGGTTGTTTTAGTACTTACTCTTCACCAGCAATTACAATAGCAACAATAACAATAATTATTATTGGTGTTTATTTGCACACTTACTAAGGCCAGGCATAGAAGCATTTTATATGTATTAGTTCTTAAATCCTTATTGAACATAGCTTTTAAAAAAAACAAAACATTATTTTCATTTACAGAAGAGGAACATGACAAAGAAACTAGAATAAAGAACTTGCCCAAGGTCTTACACAGCTAATAAGTGGCAGAACCAGAAGCCAGTCCCAGGCATCTGCCACCAGAACACAACAAGCACTACTGTGCTTCTGGTAGGCTGCAGAGTGCAGGACCAGGGTCTGCAACATGTCCTTATAGGCGCTTGTTTGTGGAGCTAACCATGCTTTAGGGCAGGAGTCTCACATGCTTATTTGCTCTTAGTACCAACCAAAGGCCTCTCTAAATGTAAAGTAAATGTTTGTTGAATGAATGATGCTAACAGGTCACTTTTCTCAGAGATACTCACTAACATACTGAGATCCAAAAAGGGATAAACAGATGACCACAACTTTTTTGATCATGTCTCTCTGTTCTTGGACAGGTTTAAACACAAATCTGCTATGAAGCAATGGGGTCAACCAGCAAGCATGTGTCTGGGGAACTCTGATGGGGCCAGGAGGCATGCAGAATTTCTTTTTAGGTATCTGCAGCCCGCATCCCCAATTCCTATCATGAAATGCAGTCTATCTCACTCTCCTTTTATTGTACCACACTCCTCAGCTGGTGACTCCATTGCCTGAGTAGTTTTTGAGCAGGGTTTTAAAGGATTACATAAGATGATAATTATGAAAGTCCTTCATAAACTTTAAAGCACGAAGCAAGGTAAAGAGGTAGTAGTGTTGGTACTATTGCTACTACTGCTGTCAGTACCACCACCACCACCACCACCACCACCACTCTGTTAGTACTGTGTGTATTACTATTACTGGAGTAGAAATCCCACAGTGTGGGGACTGACATTTCCTCAGGACAGCCGCACCTCTAATGGCTTAGAGCAGGGGTCAGCAAGCCAAACCTAGCCCTCTTTCTATCTCATAAATAAAGTTGTATTGAATGCAGTCATGCCCATTCATTTCCATATGGTCTATGGTTGTTTTCCAGCTATAAGGACAGAAAAACTGAACATATTTACTATCTGACCTTTTACAGAAAAGGCATGCCAGCCCCTGGCTTAAGGTGATTACAAGTGAATGGCTTTTACCTTATTCTTTAATAGGACACCCAAACAAAGTAAATTATGTCACAAGAAATGTGTGATTTTGTAGAGGAGAAAGGGTGAGAAGCAAGGAGAGGGTATTCTCATTCTGCCATGAACTCCAAAGCTATGTCTGTGCCCGCCGATCTACCCAGACCTCCTTCTGTGCAGTGTAGCAACAGTAGCCAGAGAAGACATGAGACTAGCATCACTGCATGGTCTAGCAAGTCCCTCCTGATTTCAAAAGTCTTTGCTGCTCATGATCTTTACTTTTTTTCCAATAGCATTGGTTTAGATTAGAGAGCTGGTGTTTGGACCTGACATCAGCAGAGGAGACTTTCTATAAAAGACCTAGACAATAGCTGAATTGAAAAAAATTCTTCCCGCCCTGGCTGGCGTAGCTCAGTGGATTGAGCATGGGCTGGGAACCAAAGTGTCCCAGGTTCGATTCCCAGCCAGGGTACATGCCTGGGTTGCAGGCCATAACCCCCAGCAACCACACACTGATGTTTCTCTCTCTCTGTCTCTCTCTCTCTCTCTCTCTGTCTCTCTCTCTCTCTCTCTGTCTCTCTCTCTCTCTCTCTCTCTCCCTCCCTTCCCTCTCTAAAAATAAATAAAATCTTTAAAAAAAAATTCTTCCCAAGTCTTCATACCACTCATATAGGGTATCCCTCATAGCCCTAACCTTGAAGAGGCAGGGAGATACAGTGGGAGGTAATGGGCTTTAGGAGTTTGAATCCCTGTATCACCACTTTATAAGCTGTGTGTTTTGGACAAGTTACTTGACCTCTCTGAGCCTTA
This sequence comes from Phyllostomus discolor, assembly GCF_004126475.2. Classification (NCBI taxonomy): domain Eukaryota; kingdom Metazoa; phylum Chordata; class Mammalia; order Chiroptera; family Phyllostomidae; genus Phyllostomus; species Phyllostomus discolor. Next base: position 200,336,214 of record NC_040903.2, on the reverse strand, counting down.
GTTTTCTAAGGATAATGCTATCCAGTAGGATTCACTTGATGGATCACAGCCTCAGTCAGATGTGAAGCACATAGCACATGACAAGGGTTCAGTCAATGGTAAGTGCTGCTATTATTACTGTAACCCACAGGGTGTGAGGTGTTGAACAGGAACACAAAAGAACCTTAATAATGGAGAAAAATAACAATGGCAGGCTGCCATTTGAAATGGCAGACAAAAAGGATGTTTTTTTTCTTGCCTCCGTTCAGTAAACATTGCTGGAGGGAAAGAGCTCAGAGCCAGAAACCCAGGGGACTGAGTATTATTAGCCCACTTATATCAAGTTTCCCCTAATCAGGACTGGATCCTCCTTCTTCTCTTCTCACACCACATCTCAGTGCCTCTACTCTAACCTCTAGGATGTATATTCATCCTTTAGCCAAGCCCAAGACTTCAAATGAGGAGTCACACCATTTCTCATCAAATGCACAATGCTATTAATCTGATAATCATCTTCTGGAAGCCCAAATAATTTGCTTGGACCCTGACTTAGAGAACCAGATGCTGTCACCTTCAAGGGATGATATGTAAGGGTTTGATTTGCAGCTGATAAAAAAATCTATTTCTTTCCGTTTCACTCCTGTCACAGAATGACCATCAGGTTCCCTATAGGAGATTCTTCCTCCTTCTGCAATAGCCACAGAAGATGACAGATCTCAAGCAGCAATAGGAGCTGCCTAGGTTGAGTGTCGCCTATTAGTTTTATGACCACTGGCCTTGCAGTGTCCACGGCCGACCTTAATGAAGATGGGTAAGACAGCTGCCGATGAAATCAAATCTCTCCTGGAAGAGATTCTTTCCTTTCCATCTTAAAGTCCATCAAACTTTCATCTTCACAACAAAACAGCTGCTGGGGCAAACACTCCGCCAGTCAATCACTGCAGACGGGTCCACGCGACTGTCTTTGGAAAGTGAGCCGGGAATCTGCTTTGCTGCAAGGATGACACCATGGCAGGGAGGGAAGGAGGGAGTAGCTTTGCCCTCTTCCTCTGAGTAATAAAATGTAACAAAATTATACAGCATATTTAATGTGATTTAATCGAAGTGAAAATCCTCTGAAAAGTTAAAAATATCATAAATATGGAAATCCCTGTTGTAATATGCTTCTACCTACAGTAGTAGCAATTTATTTGTTAGAGCAAAGGCAAGAAGAAATTCCCTAGCAGGAGCATATACCCCATGGCCCACAGGCTGCGTGTGGCCCAGGGTAGCTATGAATATAACCCAACACAAAATTGTAAATACACTTAAAACCTTTTTTTTTGGCTCATCAGTTTTTGTTAGTGTTTCTGTATTTAACACGTGGCCCAAGACAGCTCTTCTTCTGCCAGTGTGGCCCAGAGACACCAAAAGTTTGAACACCCCTCTACCTAGATAATGGAGGGTGGGACAAAGGTAGTTTTATAGTTGTTCATACGGAAATAATATAATACTTAATGAGTGATAATATAAAATTAAACTGTTTTGTGCACTCACAACTGTAAATCTACTTTTGGCCCCGCCCTGCATAGCACAGTGTGTGGCCTGCTTCTCAGCTACAAATTAATGCTATTCTTTACAATCCCTGCTCTGGCAAAGTCAACACTTCCCAAACCTTTATATTCCTCTTAAGGTCCAACTCAGTTACCACTTTGTGGTAGATTATTTGCAAGTATGAGAATTCCTCCCATCCCTGCATGCTCATCTTTTTGCAATGTGACTGTGCTGTCCCTCCCACTCAGAGGTGGAACCTATTTCTCCACCATTGACTCTGGCCTGGCCCCGAGAATTACTTTAACCATAGAATGAAGTGCAAGTGTTATTGTGTGACTTTCAAGCTCTACAAAGTTCTTGACGCTCCTGTTGTCCCTCTCTTAGAATGCATCCTTAGGACCACCATGTGAAGAAGCTAGAGGTCACGTGGAACAGATATAGCCTTATCACCTAAGATGCCCTCAACTCATAGCCAGAACCAATGGCCAGACATGAGATTGAAACCATCTTAGACCATCAACCCCCACAATTCCATCTGCCAGATGACTACAGCCATAGGAAAAACCCCTTCAGAACTATCAGAAATGCCTTCAGAACTACCCAGTTGGGTCCAGGCTAAATTGCTGGCCCACAGAATCACAAGTGAATAATATGATTCTTGTAAACACAAAGTTGTAGAGCACAGGCATACCTCATTATATGGTGCTTCACTTTATTGCAATTGCAGATATTGTGTTTCTTACAAATTGAAGTTTTGTGGCAATCCTACATTGAGCAAAGTCCACTGGTGCCATTTTTCCAACAGACTCAGAAGATAGTTGCCTCTTTTAGCAATAAAGTATTTTTTAATTAGATAAGTACATTGCTTTTTTAGACACAATGTTATTGCTCACTTAATAGTATAATATAAACATAACTTTTATATGCACTGGGAAACGAAAAAAATCTGTGCAATTCACTGTATTGTAATAGTCACTTTACTGTGGTGGTCTGGAACCAAACCTGCAATATATCCAAGGTATGCCTGTAGCTTGTTACTTAGCAGTAGCTGACCACACCACACTTCATCTGTGAAACACAGATGAAAAAAATAACACATTTAAGCACCTGAGCACATGGCTTGGAACACGGGAGACACTCACTCTTTCTATGCTTGTCACTTCCCACCTTGTTATAGTTATTTGTGTAAGTAAATTCTGTTAGATCTTTAAGGGCAAGAACTTAATTGATCTTAGAATCACTTGTAATATACAGCACAGTGTCTTAGATAAGGTCAGTGCTTGCATGATGAATCAATGCTCAAACATGTTGGCTTCATGCTGCCATATTTACTGGGAATTCTGAAAGCGGTGATATAAGGAGCACTATGGGCAAACAGAGCAAGTATCTTGGTTAAGTCCCTATACCTCTTGGATCCTCCACTTAGGCATCTTTTAAAAGGAGAACACTGCCTATAAACACTAAGATTCCTTATAGCTCTAACATTCACTTATTAGAATCACGATACTAGTTAGCACTTAACTGGGCACTTATTTATGTGTCAGATTCAGTTCTAGGTTTTTGGTGTACATAGAAATTTTGAAGTAAAACAGCATTGTAATGTAGGTTCTATTATTGTGATTTTCAATTCTGGGAGCTTAAGCCTAGGGCAGGAGTCAGCAACCGAGACCTGTTTTTGCAAAGTTTTACTGTAACACAGTCATACTCATTAGTTTACATATTGTCCATGGCTGCTTTCACACTACTTGGGCAGAATTAAGTAGTTGTGGTGGAAGCAGAGACTATATGACCTACAATGCCAAAAATGTTTACGATCTGGCCCCTTACAGGAATAGTTTGCTCTCCTCTGGTCCAGAGTAATCTGCTCACGGAGATGGTGATCAGTCACACTCAGGTGCATGGAGCCTAAGTCCTTTCCATCAGGCTATTCATCCTTACTATTTATTCTTTTTCCACTCACTTAATCACACACCCATCACATCTGATCTTTCAAATAGCTGTTCACAGACAAGTGTGTGCTGAGGAAAATTGTTCAAGACCTCTATAAGGGGAGCTGAAGAAATCTCAGCTGCGGTCTGTGCACCCACCCAGTTAAGGATACCAATCATCTGGCCTCCCGTGGCTACGGGCCAAGGAGGTACACTTAGCACTAATTGAAAAATGAGGAGTGAAAAGATTGGCTCTCAACACAAACTTGCATGGCTGCAATTACATCTTTATTATCTGAAGTGGGAGCTTGTGGCTAGTCAACCTCCACCTGTTCTGGCATCAGGAAGAAATATCACAAAAATTAGCCTCTGGCTGGTCATCTCATTATAGGCCAGTTACAGACCACTTTTCGAAAACTTGATGGATACAGATAAACATATCAACCAGCTAAGACAAATACATCTGAGTTTTGTTATGCATGATACAAAATGGCCTGTTCCTTCAGAAACTAGGCCTTCAGCCCTGAGCAAAATGGAATTTAAGTGAAAGGAATTTGTTATGAATGTACAGAAAGGATAAATTACACTGATTGGGAGATCTAACTGCATTTACAAAGAAAGGTGATCATTAAATGGCCATTTTTTTCTCCGGAAACAAGGCTCTCCCACAAAGGGACAGGATGTCGAGCACAGAACAGAAAGATGTGAAGTGCTATATAAATGACAGGGGTTGTATTTGTTTTTACTTTTATTATTGGTTTTTCATCTGAGCACTAGGAATTCAGAGTGACCCTTCCCCCTATACCTCCAGGTACTGGTTTGCTACATAGTCACACCTGTGAAAATTCTGATCCCTACATGGAAATATTCCTCCTACGCATCTCCATCTTTCCCGCCTCAAATCCACCATCCTATCTGAGCCCTTTACCTTTGATAGCTACAACAGTTTGCTAATTATTCCTTCCAGATTCAGTCTTTTGTCATAGCAATTCACCCTACAGGGCCCTACCGCAGTTATTTTTTAATTCATTTTATGTATTCATCAAATGTTGCATGATTACCCACTTGTTGTACCCCCAGCTATTGTGCTGGAAGCAAAAACAGATGTGGTTTCTGACTAAGGTTGCCGGATAAAATACAGGATACCCAGTTAATTTTGAATTTAGAAAAATAAAAATTGTGGTAATATAAATATGCTCCACATATTGCGTGGAATGCATTTATACAGAAAATAAAAAGAAGGAAGGGGAAAGGGGGATGGGAGAGAGAAAGAGAGAGAGAGAATTTATGTGAATATCAAATTTAATTGAGTGTCTTGCATTTTAATTTGCTAAATCTCTCAACCCTATCAGACCCCAGTGGAACTTACAATCTACTTAGGGGAAATAGATATTAATCATATAATCTCACAGCTAAATGTACAGCAGCAACTGTGGAATGTGCAATAGGAGAGAGTTCCAGAAGGTTGTTATGAGAACCTGTATTCAGGGAATTGAATTTCTCAGGGGACATGGAGGAGGCTTCCTAAAAGGGGTAATATACAAAAGTGGAGTTCTCGAGTCAAAGTAGGTGACAACCAGGAGAAGCCATGAGGAAATTACTTAAATGAGATGAGCAAAGGCAAATCTGTAGAGCGAGAATACGGGTAACTGAGAGAAGGCCAAGGAGCTGAAATAGCTGGATGGGTGAGAAGGCTATAAATGCTAGTGAGGGCCAGACCAGGCAGGGGCCCCAAGGCCACGCTGCGCAGTTTTGTTTGTGTTTGAAGGACTATAGAAGCCCGTGAAAAAAGAGGTTTCTGTTTGTTTGTTTGTTTCTTTGTTTATATTTTGTTTTAAGCAAGGGAGTCACAAAACCATATACACATTTTGAAAAGATACTGTCCCCTCCTGTAAGAATTAACCATCCACTTCCAGCTTTGACTCTTTTTGCCTCTTGTAAGTAATGATAATGCTAAAAGCATCACCAGGTGATTGAAAAGAAAACAATCAGGTAATGCTTACAATACTAGTTTGAAAGCTGTAAATGCCTAAAGTGCCCATTGTTATTGTAAATATTTTTCAATGCCCTCCAACTAAAAGGCTTAATCTCCTTTACTAACCCTTCTCTCAAGATTCCTCTACATCCCAGTCCATCACTCAGCAAACTGGGCCACTGACCCCTGAACATCTAATTTTTTCCCTAAATACATTCCTCCCTTTCTTCTGAATGCCTGTAGAAATCATTCTTCAAAAAATGATGGAATATTTAGCTTTCCCACCAAGAGCTTTTTAGTGCCCAACTACTTATCTCAGAATGTTTGTCATACTATTATGTGCATTAGATATTTTACTTATTTTCTTACCTCTCAACCCACTCACTAGATTCTTCAGCTGATGAGTATCATCAAGCACCTTTTATAAAACAACTATGCTGGTCATTCAAAATAAATCATTCATCGCATCATTACAGAAGTTAGAGTCTAGTGAGAAAAACAATCACCATTAATAAATAATAGCAATTCAGTATTCTACATTTAATAAAATGAGAGTTAGCTCTTCTACAAAGTCAAGAAACTCCCACAGGGACTGCATCATATTCATATTTAAGTATCTGGCACCCAGGACAGTGCCTAGAACATAGTAAGAACCTTACTATGTTTCCAAACATAGGCTTACCTATGTTTTGATCATGATAAGGGATTAGCATTTGTTCTAGGTATGGAGGAAGCAATACGATCTGATGGGAGTCCATCCTGTAGGCCAAGAGAAGCCAATGGGAGAATGGCATGACCTGACTGGTACTTCAGATGGACAGCTCCAGTAGTGAGGGAAGCATGGGCAGAGGGGTGGTGGGAGGCTTAGCAAGGTCAGTTACTGAGGCTGTTGCAACTGTCCAGGTGACATGATTGAGGTTGCTGTGAAGATGGAAAGGATGGATCTAAGCATCACTTTAAAGACTTTGCAATCACATTGTAAGCCTGTCAGTAAAGGGGTCCATGCTTCCATCACCCACTGCAGAGGCTAGCCCAGGGCTTGCATTGCTCTTGTAAGATCTTAATACTTAAGCGTGAAATGTAATACAATGGAAGTCTATCACACCTTCTCTGTCCTAACCAGTCTTCTGCAAATGTTCTTTTCTCTGTTCTCCTCCCCTTCTTATACCAGAAATCCCAGAAATTCTAAATAAGATACTAAGTCATGCAAAGCGATGTGCACAGAAGCTGGGTGGCAGTTTCTGCTCTGTCAGGTAATACTTGAATGACTTCAGTCAAGTAGTTTACGCCTCCTTAGTTCTGATTACATCAGCTTTAAAAATTGCAATGGATAAAAATCACACCACTTGTCCTCCTGCTGCAGAGAGCTGGTGTGAGGATCGAAAGAGATCATGAATTTTCTCAGTAACACTGGGAAACATTATTTTACAAATGCCAAGCAATTTTAGAGAAATATATCCAAACTATGTCAACTACAAGGGGAAACTGGACAAAAGGTTGAATACTGATTCCAGGTGTAGTGTGCAATTGTGAATGAACTGAAAGCATACTGTACTTTCTTGCTTGATATATAATTACCCCAATTACACACAAGATATTTTCTATATCTTTGATATAAAACACTTCTTGAGAACCTCATGTCCTAGGTAGCCATCTAGGGGAACTAAAGATGAAATAGTCACAGAAAAACAAACTGTCCTACCCCTGAGTGTCATCCTTCTAAACCAAAGCATGACCTTCAGATATTTCTTTTTTAGACAAGTCGTACATTTTTCTTTCCATGACACACCATCTTCAGTCAAGAGCTCCGTGGGTAGTTAATGGTGTCTCGTGATGATCCTTAAATCTCTCCTCTCATTTCAGTCTTGATTAAAAAGAAAGAAAGCGTGGGATCTAAGTCCTTGACTGATTTATACTTCAATTTAATTTCTCTTTTTCTCTTTCCCCCTTCCTTTCACTGGATGAAAACTTCCATGTAATTAGGTTCAAAAACTCTCATCCAATGGTTTGATTGAACTGCAGTACGTGAATGTCCCATCTAGGCTGCCGGGGCAGAGAGAAAGCGGGGATTTCTGAGGGAGCATCATGCCAGGGATGGAGTGGGAACTGTGGTCTGCGATGGCAAGGAAGGGAAATGGAGTGAGTGTTGAGGGTGAATGGCCATCACCCCCTCTGCTTCTCCTGTGCTGATTTATTACTCCAGGTGTGCCACAGACTCCTTCGGTCTCCTTGTCCACAGCCAAACGGGGTGGGGGGGGGGGGGGCGGTGCCACCTGGAAAACTTGAGCACTGACATTGTGATGGAGCAGAAAGGGGACGAAACAGAGAATCTGGAAACTTGTGTTTCAGCCTGAACTTGAGAAGTGTGGTTTGGGAACAATCCACAAACCCCCAGGCTGTTAGTTTCCTTGCCTGACAATTAATTTGAGTGGAAAAGGTCCCTCAGGACCCCTTCCTAGTCCTGCACTTGGTAATTCCACAAACGCAAAGTAGTTTTTCAGTTTAGTGAAGGTCCTTCATCAGAAAATCCTTTACTGGCATCACCCCAGGGCCTGGGGAACTTAGTGTTCAGTGGTATGACTAGTTCTAGGGTATTGTTACTGAGTTACCTTGCGCAGGAAAACAAGGGTCGCTATCTCAGAATTGTTGGAATATTCTCATATAATAGCTAGTCCAGTAAGTCCTAATACTGACAGATGATGGAGGTTGCCGTACATATACATAATGTGGCCCACTGGCATGGAAAACCCAAGAAATATGAAACACCTAAAGAGAGGAATCAGCTACAGAGGGCCAGGGCTCCAGGTTACATTCTGGTTTCACATTAAAGCTGTCCCCCTCTTAGACTGAAACTGACATGTTACTGTGAGCCCCACGAGACAGTGCACACTGATAAACGACATCTCGGCAGTAAGCAGCAGGTGCTGAAACATCCCTATATCTGTAACGTACATCAGGCTTATTCCTCACGTCTAATCTTTACATTCCAGATCAGGAACTCATTAGGCTGCTATGCTACACTGTTTTCTATGTGTTGTCTGTGTGCATTTTTATGGCTCACACACTCACCCACACATATTCACTAGTGCACATATTCACTCAAATCGAAAACCATTGCGATTCTTGAACAATCAATTTCATTAGCTGTACCCTCAAAATTAATGAACTTCCCTCCATAGAGATGAAGGGCGAAAAACAAAAGTAGATTCAAAGGTGATCTAGTGGGAGTGAAGAGGTAGTCTAGAATTTTGCCTAACAGTGGTGATAGAAAAATGAATATCAAATTTGCAAAGACAAATGTGCCGGGCCACTTTAAGATCATTTATTATAATTCTCTCATTTTGCAGTTGAGAACTAAAACCAGGAAGGTTTGGGTATTTGCCTAGAATTATAGTTTGAGGAGAAAGCCTATAGTAACTGTTGGAAACCAAATTTCCTGATAAATGAGTTTCTTACAATGAATGAAAAATGAGGTGGGTGAGTCACTAACAAGCTCCCTCGTCAGTGAAGGGGACCCTCATTCCTGGATCCTTGACTGAATACGTAACCATTGTCTGCCTGCTGACCCTGGAACTCATGTGAGTTTCCAAAAGCCTTTCAGAAAGCACAAATAATTGCCTGTAATATAACAGGGCTTGTGAATATAGGGAAGTACTCTGAGCCATTGCTCTCAATGCCAGGGAATGGATTTTCTCTTCGCACAGATTACCTGACCTAAAACTGCAATAGGTCCAAGGAGTCAACTGCTTAGGAGGGAGAAGAACTTGAGTACTGCCTGACTCTCTAAGGCTCCATTTCTTTTCATGGAAATTCATGATAATAATAGTACCTTATCTGAAGGATGGTTAGTAAAGATTAAATGAGGTAAGCTAAAGTATTTAGGTCAGTAGCTGACATAAAGAAAGTGCACACTGTTGTATTTAGAAAACATTCATTATCCTCATAATTAATCTTAGCTCAAGGTTGTATATAAAGGACCTTTAAATAAAGCCAGGTATTGCATTTGCAAATACTACTTTGACCATTTTTTTCCACCATCCCAGATAATACTGCATGAATATTTAAATGTTAGGAGCACAGATCGTGCTTTAAACTGTGTAGATATAGAACCTAGTTCTGCCATGTATTGCCTGTATGAGCCTAGGCAAGTAAGGCAAACATTCCATGCCTCAGCGCTTGCATCTGTAAAATGGGAACACAACTGTACCTACCTCATAGGAGAAATAAATAAACTAAGACCTTTGGAAGAGTGTCAGGCACACTGAAAGAACTAAAAAATGATTTGCTATTATTATCATTATTTAGAGTATAGGAGATACTGTCTTTCTTGTAAAAGCACAGAGGTCTCCTGACTTGGTTTATTTTTTAAATTGAATTAACTTAAGTGTGTGTGTGTGCGTGTGTGAGTGTGTGTGTGTGAGTGAGTGTGAACACTCAAAGATACTCATCCAAATATGCAGAGACGGTGGTTCATGGAAAGAAATATAAAATAAATGGCTCAAGGGAAAAAGATGTATGATAAAATCGTGACTATCCAAACCACAAGACTCTGCCTCCACCCAGATTCTTCAGGAGGCCCAATTTCCCAACAGCTGAGATTTAACTCTTTAATCATCCTTCCAAACTTTTAAACAATCAGAATGGTGCTAAAATTTACCCCAAGAATTCAAGAAGGTCCTGCTTTATTTTATCTGTCACTTAATTTTTCATAAGGGCCTTCAGGCTGTAATGAAAGCCAGGGGTTCAGAGCAACCGAAGCGACTCTGTTAGCTGTCACTTACAAAGAAGCCCCAGAGCCTCTGCCGTCCATCACAACGTGTTCATGGCACACCTGGGATTTCAGGCCAGGGGCTAAATGGCCGGACTGCGGAGGCACTTTCAGTATTTCCAACCAGAGTGGGGGCTTTTTGTCTAGAGCAACGGAGGCAAGGGCAAGCCTGGGGGAGCTAGTTCTTTGCTCATCTTTGCCATCATTCTGAAGATAAGCATCTGCCCAAACCCATGTGCCTACACCTGTGAGCCTCAGCTATGCACTGCTACAGGTCTTGCGTGTCCTTCATTAAAAAAAAAAAAAAAAAAGAGTTCTTTGTGCAGCAATTTCAAATTTTAAAAAGCACTCATTCCACTTGGGTGTTTGGGCTATTCCTTCCTCCTTGTTTGTGTCTCTGCAAACAGCCAGACCCTGCCTCTCTCCTCCTCCTTCCCGTCTATGACAACATCAAATGACAAAGGTGCAAGGCAAATAAATGTTAAGTAAAACGTCTCGACACTGGTTCAGTTAAATGCTGTGCTCTATCAACCCTCTCTACTGCCTAGCAACCGTGGTGGCTCACCCCGAGTTCATTTTCATTTTAATGTGCCACACAGAAAAGCAGCCTAAATATATACCCCCAGTTCTGAAGCATATAATCTGTAAACTACAGGAACAGGCGGATCATTTCCATTAGTTTCCTATATAGCAAAAACCACAATTTGCACCCAAAGCGTGTAATTACATTCAAATTCTAAGACTGCCTCAGAAATAGTTGAAATTCATAGTTTAGGGGAAAGTCACTCGGGAGTAGCACGTGGTTCTGTTTTAATGTGGGAAGGGTGGCAGCAATATTTCAAAACAACAAAAAAAGGGAGGGTGAGAACGGCATCTCAGAAAACGTGGCTTGTTGGTTTCTAGGAGTTTTACATTCAAATAGCCAATTAAAAGCTGGTAAGCAAGGGGCGGGGACTGGGGTGGAGACCAGGGCAGGGAACAGGTCTTACAAAAATAATTCAGTTGTGGCTCCCAGATGAGAAATAGAGACAGCTGACCACACAGGCCATTTCCCCCCTTCTGTCAGGAGATGAGACCCAACCCAGACAGGCAGTGTTTCCCTGCACAGAAACCTGAATGTGAGCACTTTTTCACATTGGGGTTCCCATTTGGAGGAAGCCCCAGAAAGCCTCAAGAAACCCTACCTCTCAGCATAAAGTCAGGCACCTATTAGAATGCCTATGAAAAACTAATCTTTACAAAAGGCAAGAAAAGTCCAACACTGGCAGAGCCTATTCTTGTAGGATGTAATCTGGTGAAGGAGCAGTCTGCAGAAAGAGAGGTGGAGGACGAGTCTTGAAGACGTGAGCAGTTGGCCTTTCTGCCGTAGAGCAAACGGCGGGTGATGAACATGGAGTCAGACTGCCCAGCCTCCAACTAAATGGGACACTGACTAGATGCCCTTGATCCAGCCCCCATTTTGCCCCTATGAAATAGCAGGGGCATCTGAAAATCCCTAAGCTCTCTTTTCTCCGGAAGTTCCAAGAGCCTTTGTGCTTTTGAGAGGAACACAACCTTCCCTACCATTGCTTCTTCTACAAACTACCATTCCTGTTCTCCTGGTAAATGGGAATCAATCCATGTGGCACCTCACTCAACCATTGACTCATTCATTCCAAAAACATATAGCAGCTGTGGAGGTTTGCTCCATCTGCTCCTTTCCGTTAATATTTGCTTGGGTCAGAATGGGTCGTGGCAGACTGACAAACATTCCAATATTTACTATGTATGGGACACCCTCACACTCTGGAAAGGTGTGTCAGCCGCATTAGTCGGAAGGCTTCATTAATCTCTGTGCTCTATTCTGACTAAAGAGCTGACTGTGTGTGTTTTCTGTTTCCTGGGACAATGGAGTGGCGGTACAGCAGAGAGAACGAGAGCTTTGTGGTCAGAAGTGGGTCTGAACCCTGGCTCTACCACCACATTACTTTGGTCAAGCCATATGAGCTGTTGGAGTCTCATTGTTTGCATTTATGAAATGGTAGCAACCTTATTCATGTCAAAGGGCTATGGAGATTAAATGAGATCATACACGCAAAGCACTACAGGAGAGCCAGGTACGCAGTAAGCATGCATAATATGTTGGTGTATGATCCAGGCACATCTCCCAAAACTCCAAATGTAAGCAGACATAAACCACTTGGTCTTTGTAAACTCAGTTGCTATTCTGCCCTCTGCTCTGATAGGACTAAACACAGCAGTTTGTTAAACACAACACAGAGCTCCTTGTTAATATTGATAAGGTGTGTTTAAATGAAAGCTGTGCTCTTCCCATCTCGGCGTGACTCTGTGGTGAAGTTGGATTGTGAGCTTTATAACATCATAGTGAGTCACTCTTGTACATTAGGCTGCTTCTGTAGGTGTGGAAAGAGAAAAACGTGGCTTGTGGCTTTAGCGTAAGTTATTATGATTGTCAAGAAAATAGACCTATTAAAATACTGGAAGACCTGTGGAACTCAGGTTTAAGATACACAGTGGTGTCTTTACAGATACACAGATTGGAGAATCATGCAGACTCAGCGCTGAGAACCGTTAGGGGAGATCATCTGACTCAATCCTCTCGTTGTAGACATTAGGCAAGAGTAAAAGAGACAATTTTCCCCAGCTATGTGGTATTAGGCACATACTACATGCCACACAGAAAACTACATATAAAAGAAAGAGGGCAGATTAAATGATTAAGAGATTCTATATAATTTCAACATGTTAAATATTAATACAATCTTACAAAATAATGTCATAAGCAAAGTCAGAGTTGGTCAGGGAGCAAACTAGGCATCAAATCTATGACCCATTGTAATATCTTCTCCATAAGAACTCTGGTTTTTAATTGAGACTCCACAAGTCAACTCAAAGGGTTCCAGCATGACAGTGTGCTCCCTCCTCCTCTATAACCTTTGAGCCCTGGTAAGTAAGAGTATCAGAAATATCATTTAAAAGAGTTCCCTATTTCCAGATTTGAACACTGTAGTCCTGAAAGACCTGTTTTTGCCTAGTATAAGCTATATTAAGAATTTCAGTTTTTAATGGACACTGAACATCATATAGGAATGTTTAAACCCTGTACAAGTTTGCTAGAAATTAGATCCAATTCTGAATTTCCAAAATGGTCTCAGAATATTCCCTGGAGGCCTCATCCCTTTCATTTCACTAGATTGCTGAGCTTCTAAACAGTTTGTTCGAATTTGTTATTTTAGACTCAAATTTTCCTGGCATGGGTTTTGATATGTTATCAAAAAGCAAAAACTGACCACATGTGGTATTTTCTTTTAGTGCCATCAACATGCAAATGTATGTAAAGGCTTTCTCCTCTACGTTTCCTAGAAGAAACAGTGAGTAAATAAAGTAACCCCATGGAGGCAAGAGTGTTACTACAGGTAGGGAAATGAAGATGAGTAGATGTGTGTTCTTTAACTCAAGCTACCAACCAGCGAACATGCAACACTGAAGCTCAATGTTCTACAAGGAACTGAAAGAGCACTATCATTAAAATATTTCTCATAAAATATTTAACCTCCTCACAGCGGTTTGCAAGGGACCGAGCATGGCTCGTTCCGTTTCCCACACGATTCTATGACATGTGCATGGTAAGGCTTATCTCTGTCATTCTCAATGTAAAGATGAAGAAACTGAGTTGTAGTCAAGCCTTGTGACTCATCCAAGTTCACAAAGTTCCTAAGTGACAGAATGAAGATTGGGACCTATTTCCTCCAACTCTAGATCCTGGGATTGATGGATCCAACTCCACCTAACACTACACTGCCCATTATCATAATACACATCTTAAGAAGCACATCATCTCAAAATAATTTTTCACAAGTATCTGAATACAGAAATATGAAAAAAATCCATTCTCTTTCCTCAAAGAAATAAATAACTTGCTTGGGACTTATTAACAACAAGGATGTTAAAAGACATTTTCTCACATGTCTCACCCAAACCTCATAACCATGTCATAAAGTAGACAGGTTTTTTTTAATATTTATAGTTTAAAATGAACTGTCACAACATAAAAATCCAACAGAACAAAGATGAAATGGATACATAGTTTTCGGCTGCCAAGAGCAGTTATGTATACTCGTTCAACCTGCTCTTATTCACTGCATGATGAGATGTGAAAGGACTTGGTGGTTTGTGTCTAGGAAAGGAAACTAGTGAGCAGCTGTAGGTCATAAAGAAGGTCACTGTGAGGGCAGGAATATCTGGCCTGGAATGGCAGCAGGTCAAGTGCAGAGAGCCTTGGAGTGTGGCCCCTGGAGTCTGTGTGCAGGGCACGTGGCTGTAGTAAGACAGAACTAGTCTATGAGCACATCCAGGTGCAGACTCAGTCACACAAGATTAACTAGAAGAAAAAGAACCCAAGTTTTTACACCTACCGGTGTTGTTTTCTCCATAGGTACTGTATGTAAATAGAATGTTTCCTCTTGAAGCCCCATCCTATCAATTTTGTAAATTGCTACCATTGTCCCTGAAGGTTTTATTTTTCTACTGTGAATCTCTGAATTCAACAGAGATTCACTGAATGGTATAATTTTACTTTTTTTTCCTTCCCAGATGACCCAGGATCCCAGTGAAGCAAACTTTCTCAGATCTGGTAAATTCATTCACCAAAATGTAAAATAAAATATGTTATCTCTTCCAGTTTCAAACTAAGAGAGTAAAGGAATGAAGTTCTTACTATGGAATTTCAGGCATCAGTCAGTTTGTAAAGGTCCCGCTGACCCCCCAAAAAGAATTAGTCAATGATCTTCTCTCCTCCTCTCCCCATGATATGGCAGACCTCACCTCCACCCCAACCAACATCCATATGGGAAGTCCTGAAGAAATTTGCACCACGATGTTATAAACGTTCTATGGTGGTTTATTAAGAACATGTTAATACCCAGACCTACCACTTGCCAGCAAATATTAGAGAAGAGAAACAATGTATCAAGAGGAGAGAGAAAAGGAGAAACTAGTTTAATTAATTTATCAAGGCCAAAAGAATATAAATCTTATCATTTTATCTGTCAACCAACACTATGAATTATTCAGCAAACGGACTCTCAAGAAGAAAGGGAGAGAGAAAGCAGTTAGAAAGCAGCCGGAGGAGCAGAAGAAAGGGCTCCATAGGTCAGAGCAAAACAAGCCCCATAACTGGGAAAACTTATGAGGTAGTTGTCTGTGACAATGAGTGAGTGGTATAGTTCCTTACAAGGACTCCTGGCTAATGGACCACAAGTGGGAACACCACCACTTCTGCTAAGATGATTCAGATAGGCCCCCCACACACCCTGGTTTCTGAGTAAGAGACTTTCCTCTAAATATATTGTGGTGGGTTCCCTTTGAAAGTTGAGTTCTATTTGCAACTAGTTCCCCCAAATGCCCAGAGTCAGGAAAGTCTGTTATACTGTGTAGGATAAAATGTTAAGACATGTACTAAACCTAGAGTTCTTAGAGAAACCTGTTTTTCTCTAAACTGTAAGTATTAAAGCACTTCTTTTTGCATTGTTATTCTATTACAGTTGTCCTAATTTTTCCCCCATTGCCCTCCTCCGCTCCCCCTCCCCGCCCGCCACTCCCACAGTCAATTCCCATACTGTTGTCCATGTCCATGGTTCATTCACAGATACTCTTTAACTAGTCCCTTCCCCTAAAGCATTTATTTTTAGACAGATGGACACTGGGCTCTTTAAAGGTGGGGGAGAAGAAAAGAAATATACAAAACTTTCTTATGAAACGGAAAGCTAGTAAACAAATATATTTAGCATTTATGTGTCCCATACCACTAAACTACCTAAGAGCTTTGATAAGTAAGATAATAAAATCAAGAATGAAAAATACCTGTATGGATTTTTTAAGTGACAGGAAAATATAAATCATCATTTCATAAAATATTTGTAAATTTATATTAATTAATATGACACGGTATCTGGATCCTCCTCCTGCCCCACTCTCGTTTTTAAATTACAGAAGCACTCTTCTTAGATACTCAAAATACTTCTGAAATTATCCCTAGCTGAACACCACAATGTCTTATTTAGTTTTCTATCCTTAGCAAATGGGAAGCAGACTGGCACACATTAAATAGTCAATAGATGCTGATTGAATGACTATTGCATAGAAAAGATGACAAAAGGAAGTGGGAACCTCAGAGAGGGGACCGACCAATGGCAAAAAGCTCATCAGATTCCAGTTAATTCTCTGAGACACAACCCTAACCTGAGATTATTTTGGGTGCCCCAGGCAGGTGTGGCTTCGTCTCCCCAACCCAGAAGGGAGCTCAGTCTTCTCTAGAGTGCCCTAGAATAAAGGCTCTTGGCAAATCCACACACAATTCCCTGAAGATTAGCATCAAGCATGAGTAAAAGCTTTTTGGAGAATTTCTGTTTCTTCTACCTGTCTCAGTGTGAATCCATTACAGAGCAGAATGATTTGGAGGTGGCGGGGAGGGGGAATGGCAACAACTGATTAAGAGGGCAACTCCGAGGACTTTTGGTTTCTCAGGAAACTGACAGGGGAATAGAAAGAAACAAACAAATTAAGAAATCTCTCCAGTCCAAAAGAAGTTCTTGGACTCAAGCCCCTAGTTTTTATTTTATACCAGAATGATGGGCACTTGCTTCTTCACAAGACAATAGAGACTGCTGCTTTTAGCATTAGAATCAGGTTGGCAGAAAACTGTTAGCAACAACCATTAGTCTCATGGTGCTACGCCTCCTACAACCTCCATCCAAAAGATTTTTTTTAAACGATTGCTGTTAGCGGAGCCTTTGTCTTGGACGAGAGGAAAGCCAGTGTACTTCCAGTAAGAATGAGAGGCACCTTAGCAAAGCCCTGAGGGGGAGGACTGGTCCTTTCAGGACATAAAAGGTCTCAGTTTGGAGGGGGAATTGGAGCCAAAGCTTGGGGTATTTTGTGGATCAGATTGCTGCTTGTCTTGATTTTGAGCTCAAAAACATTAATTAAATATGCAAGGAGCCTACTTAAAATAGATGCATTCAGTCTCCAAGCCCCAAATCAATGGGACGAGACTTCAGGATTGAAAGAGGATACTGAAGAGTTGAATTCATGAACTTTCCTATCTTAGCCATGCACAGCCCGGAGTTCACTGCATCCTGTAGCTTTGGTGGGTCTGGGGACCTTTTGCTTTTCTGTTGTATCATACTGAATCTCATCAGGTGGAGGTTAATGAGAAACCAGACTGCAAACCAGTCAAAAAGATTTAGAGAGTACTCAACAAACTGAACCTTGAAGAAATGAACTCAGTAGAGAAGAGTTGTATTTAACCTTTGGAAGGCTGAACACTTTTAGGAGAGTGTTAGGAGGGGGAGAGAGGGAGGGAGGGAGAGATGACAGATTTAGGAACCCCTGGGAAGGAGGGCTCTGCAAATTTCATCACTTAACTCCTGGCTGCTTTTAACTGTTTACATCCTGAACAGAAAACATCCAGACCCTGCCAGCCTATAACCTCTAACTAATGCATAATCTTCATCTCCCCGCTGATCATTTACGCTAATTAGCAAAATCTAGCTAATTATCACTGAGTGTTTCCATGTTTAATTATGGCTATTAGTAATTGTCTGGCTTCCTCCATCTCCCACTCCCCTCTTTTTCTTTCCCACTCTTTATAATCTCACTTCTACTCCCAGTCTCTCTTCCCCTTGGGACCTAACAGTTTTCATATCAATGAAACTGCTTTTGTATTTTTGGTGGTTGTGGTTCTTTCTTCTCCTAGGTTTTGTGTTTGTTTGATTTGGGAGGGGGGTGTTGGCTTTGTTTTTTAAAGAAAGCCTACACCAGCCTCAGCAGGAGTCACTGAGAAAACAGCAACCATATCAAGATCAAACATGCCCTCCTCCCCACCACCCCAACCGTACAAGCTCTGAGCTGCTTGACAACTCCATCGAATGAAATTTAAAGAAAGCCAGAAAGAGCCCGAGTACGTGCTGGCATCTTCTCAACGTGCTTCCACTTAACACTACAGGCAGCACAGAGCAGAAGCCCACAGCTAGGAGGCAGTGGGAAGAACTGATGTTCCAAATGGGGTCTTCGAAATACAAGCTAGGGCAGGGGACCTCTGGTGTAGTTCACCAGTGCTGCTCCCTGGAGGGCTACTCCTGTAGGCGGGCTCCGTGATTCCTTCTCTCCTCACCATCGGAGTGAAGCGCATAGTAAACAAGTAAGGAAGCTCTCTCCTTTAGAACATTTTACTACAGCAAGCTCCTACCTTAGAGGCAGACATCTCTCCTTCTGAGCCAGCCTGCCCAGAGCTGAAAATATTTTTAAAAGCCATAAATCTCTCCCTCCAATAGCTATGCAAGAAGGGTTTTGAGCAAAACGCATCGGACTTGTATTGTGTGAACAAGCCCACCCAGGCTACCTTTAATTAAAATAATATTTGCATAAATGATGGAATCCAAGTTAGTATAATTTTCACTTGGGTTGATCACAAATGGACTGTGCCTTGTCTACATAGCTTGCTTCCTCTCTGATGGTTAGCAATACTAGATGTACAATTTTTATGACAGCTGCTGTTTCTCAGACATGTGGACAAACAGAAAGCTGTGCAAATGAACAATAATGGCCACTAGTTATTAATTACATTTTCTGCTTTGAGCTGCTCTCCCCCATGACCTTTAGCACACAGGCCACTTTCCAGCAGTTCAAACAACTTTTAGCTATTTCCCCGTTACTTGCTCCCAAGCAAGACCAGAAGGAGGGGTTAAAGCAAGGTGAATGAATGAATTCTCAAAGTGCAGCACTGGGGGACTTATCTGATAAGTTGCCTGTCATCAGAGGGGAGGGGGCAGTGAAGGAGGTGGCAGGTTGCAAAGGGGGAGAATGTGGTGTTGGTGCAGCTATGGATAGGGAGCTAAAGATAATTCATTAAAGAAAAGTGGGGGGTCTGGGGCAGAAAACATTAGCATTAGTCTTTGAGGGGAAACTGGACATTCTCTTCCTTCATGCACATGCAGAGGCTTTTCATCATTTTAAATTCAAGTTTTTAGTCTCTTTCCACCCTTGACATTACCTGAAAGGCGAGTGGGTTAAAGAATTGCTATGCCCCATTAAAAGAATAAAGAGCAGAGAGACCCACCGTGCCCTCCTCGCAGGGAAAGAGGGGAGCGATAGATAGAAATAGGCACTGAGTGATGCTTGCTGCCATGGAAATGGTGCTCGTGCTGAGAGTGAGACCCCGGCGAGGAAGAGGAGGAGGAGGAAGCTACATTAGAGGAACTCCACACAGAGCTGATGATACATCCCCAGAAGAGAGACCAGATCCCAAGCGTCCAGGCCGGCCGGCGAGGAGGGCTCCGTCTTGCATGGATTCTCAGGTGCATGGTCAACGCACTGGACCACTACAGATGGGCAGTTTGAATTCCAGCCAGTGAGGAATAATGAAGTTCATGATGCCCAGGGGCCCATCATAGCAGGGGGGAGACTTGTCCAAATTTTAGAAAGAGGGGAGGGGTAAGCTCCTTCCAGACAGGTGATGAATCAGTTAAAAAAAAAAGATACTATTAAAAAATAGTAAGAAGGAAATACTCCCCTTTCCTAGGGCTTAAATTTAGGATGCCAAAGTCCACCCAGCTATAGCAACCTTCCTAGGGAGCCCCGTAATGACAAACATGTCAGGGGAGGCCCCCTTGAGGCTTTCTCCTGATCTCTAGGCACCTCAGGTCTGAAGACTTAACTGCACACTCCAGCCAGCCACAGAGAGGAAAGGTGGAAATGAAGGAAGAAGAACAGGCAGCAGGACACCCAAGTAGGTTCAGGTTAGTTTATCCCAACATCCAAGCAGTTGGAACATTTTTTTTCTTTTTCCACTTCCATGCGATGCAATGCAGAACTACCAAGCAAAAAGGGGCTGCAGGTGGGAGAGTTCTTCGCGTGTTTCTCGGAGTCTTGGCAGAAGGGCGCGGAGGCTGTTAACCCTGCACTTTCTGAAAGAGCTCCACGAAGCCTCAGCCTGCTTCCCGGATTTCCCAACTGGATGAAAAGCAGCAGCAGCAGCAGCCAACAGCAGCAGCAGCAGCACCAACCAGAGGAAGAGAACAAGGAGGACCGGAGGGAAAAAGAAGAGGAGGAGGAACCCAGAGCAAAGCAGCTACCCAAACCGACGTCGCACACGGCCGAGGGAAGTGGGTGGGCGAACAGGAGAGCAAAAGAGGAGGTTCCCGCAGGCTGCAGAGGTGGCCGAGAGGCAGGCGGGCGCCCTCAAAGTG
Organism: Phyllostomus discolor; assembly: GCF_004126475.2. Lineage (NCBI taxonomy): Eukaryota > Metazoa > Chordata > Mammalia > Chiroptera > Phyllostomidae > Phyllostomus > Phyllostomus discolor. Next base: position 200,315,784 of record NC_040903.2, on the reverse strand, counting down.
CGCAGAACTGGGAGGCACAGGTGAAGTGAAGCAAGGAGTTGGGGAGCCAAATTCACAAATGGGCAAGTCATATGCAAATAACGCACTCGGGAGAGCAAATCAGTGCAGCCGGAGCGCTCTGCCGAGGGACTGGCTGGCTCGGGAGGAGGGAGGGGCCGCACGCCCGGAATCCCGGCCCTCCCCATTCAAGTACTCGCTCGCTCCTCCACACTCTCGAGCCTCCCAGCACACGCTGCCCCCACCCCCACCACCTCCTGCTGCGCTCCGCTCTCCTTCCCAGCAGAGTGAGCGCGCACGTGTGAATGTGTGCGTGAGAGAGAGAGACGGAGAGACAGGCAGACGGACGGACGGACACTGCGCTTTTTTATCACGCTTTCCTCCTCCTCTCCCAGGCACATTAAGCCAAACTCTCACGATGAATCCACCTTTTACATTTCAGAAAGAAAAATGAAGGCGACAGTTAAGGCTGAAGTAACCCCAAATAGAAATAAAAATAAACCCCTTGAGTCAGCAAGGAGCGCTGGAGCGGCTGCAGGCAATGGTGCCAAGCCTCACACTCCCCCGGGGCTGGCAGTCAGCACCGTGGTCAGCACCACGCGGCCACTCCCCTTGCTTGTGTCTCTCTGGGGGTTAAGATGCCCAAGGTTCCAGCCCCACGGGCCTAGGGACGAATGGTAGGAACCTTCGTCCCGGCTCTGGTGGAGATATGGTCCCGGGACTCCAGAGGGTGAGGGGGTTGATGTCCTGGAAGCCCTTGGAGAAGGTAGCTTCCACCCCCAGGGGACAGGTCACTCTTGGAATTCAGGAAGCAGAGGTTAGCACCTTCGTTGGCTGCCCTGGTCAAAGAACTTCAGAAGGGGTGACAGCTGAGTCTGCTGGAGGAAGAAGCGTGGCAGCCTGTCCGGGACTGGCCTCTGAGACACTGTCCAGGACTGGCCTCTGAGACACTGCCCAGGTGGGTAAAGGCTCCAGGCCTCCAGGGCACTGGGCAACAAAGAAAGCACAGGTTTCACATCCAGGATGAGCCTGCAGGGGACAGTAGGAGTGGCAGAAAGAGGCTGGTGCACTGGTGGTGGCCATCTGTGGCTCCAGGAGGAAGCTGACCAGGGTTCCGCCAGGGAATGGTGACATTCTGAGGAGGTGCCTCCACCTCATTCGACACCCCTTCCTCCCACTCCACGTGACGTGCTGAAGGCATAAACCCAATTGTCAGCCCTCCTAGACCCTGGGGACTTAACAGCTTTGACTACTTCCTTCATTCTCACCTTGGTTAAAAAAATTACATTATATTTGGAGGGGCAGAGAGAATAATATTTGCTGGTTAAATCATATCATATATACTATATGATACTTACTTGTATAGATACAGGGTCTGGCAGAAGTAAGGCCTGCTTGAGTGTGGTTGGTAGGGTAGGGATATGGGTGTGATCATTTATAGTTTTAATTTGAACATTTCACCTAAAGTGTCATATGGTGTGCTTGAGTGTGACATTGTTATGCTGCAGGAATACATGCTTATGATTTTGTAATAAAAAAGGGGTATTATTTGTGCTAGACCCTGTGCGTATGTGTGTGTATACACACACACACTCACATACAAATATACATACATATATAGCATTTAGGTGACATTTCTTAAAGGAGCGTATAGTACCTGTTATACTCCTGTTCTTGAGAGCATTTCTAACCATATAATTGAGAATGAAGAACAGGGATTAAGACAGTCCTATTCATCTTTTGGACACCCCAAAGAGAAACTGAGGAAGTTAGTGTCATATATCTCTCTAGCAGGTAAAGATAGCAAACCTATAGATGATTTGTCTTCAAGGTCAAATGTCAAGTCCATTTCAGATAGGTGGCAGTGACTTGGTATTCTGGTTCTGAAATCGATATTCTCCCAGAGGCCCATGCTGTGGTAAATGGTGCACAGTCATCCCAACTGCTCTGGCTCTTAGCTATAAGAGGATCCACAGGAGATCCATCACTGATCCCTCGTTCAATATTTTTCATGCCCTTGGGTGGCAGCCAAGAAACAATGTGTCTTAAGTCAGCAACACACACCCAGAAACACCCCAGCAAGTAACAGAGGTGGTATTTGGAGACTCAGTTTAAACCTCAGTTTCCTGCTCTGTAAAACATGGATAACGCCTTCCCTCATGAGGTTCTCAAGAGTTTTAAACAAAATAACATATACACTGAATCAAGCATCACACCTGACAAAGAGTGGCAGTGCTTTTTGTTCAATAGAAAAATAAGCTAAAACTATACAAAGGTTAGGTAGATGTTTAGGGTCTTATTATTAGTAGATATGTTGTGGGGGGGGGGATCTTATCCTAAGCATCCTCCCTTACGGTAGATGATAATTCCCACTGAATCCTTTAGTCCTCCAGATGGAGTCCCACTGCACTTTGGACTTATTCAAACTCTTTATCATGGTCTTAGGGGACTTCAATGACCTGACTTATGCGTAATTCTCCAGCTCATCTTCTGCCAGATGACCCCTTACTATCCTCCAGTCTTCCAGACCCTCTTTCTGCTCTTTGAATGTGTCAAGTTCTTTTCCAACCCCAAACCTTTGTACTTACTGGCTCCTCTTGTCTGGAAGACTTTTCATCAAGGTTTTCATGTGATTGGTTCATTTCAGATGTCACCTGCTCAGAAGCCCTCTCGGGTCTTCATCTAAAGTGAGCCATCACACCCCTGAAAGGCACTTTACCTCATTGCCTTCTTCTGTTTCTTTCATGGCACTCTCCACTTTCTGAAATAATTTTTATCTGTGTCTGTTCTTAGCCTCAATCCATAAAAAGATGGTAAGCTCCCTGAAAGCTAAGTCTTTGCCTCATTCCCCCCATACCTTCTATGTGAGGCAGAGTGGGTAGCACATAGTAGGAGCTCAGTAAATATTTGCTCAGTGAATGAATCCTGAAAATCAACTACTGATCTCATGTTTACATGTTCCTATATCATTAGTTACACTGATGCATTTATCTGGCTGTAGTGACATCGATCCCCAGAAATGTGCATTCCCAGAGTCTGAGTTGACTATCTACCTACATAACATTGCTCTTCTTTTCTAAATTGGCATGAGTGTTCGAGACTGTCTCTGACTTTGTCCTGAGGAAGCATGAGAGGCTTTGATGGACCTTCCAATTAATTCTCTGCTAGGCCACAAGGTGAAAATAAATCCTTAATGTAATGAGAGAATATCTGGAAATGTTGCTGGTGTGTCACAGCTGGAGCTATTCTTTTCACTTGTCATACTTATAATTTATTTATTTACTTTTTACAAAATGTCAAAAAAAGTGTCTGTGAATTCCAGGAGGGCTGAGTCCATTTGGGGACCCAGTTGAGTACTGAGAAGGTTTATCACATGGCAAATGTTAAGACTGGTAAATTTTTTCTTGTTTTACTCCAAAGAGATTAACTCCCAGTTATCCTGATAACACACATGTCCTCCTCCAGTTTAACACACCGTTGATTTCTTTTTTATTCGTTTCTTATCCCTCCTGTCTCCTCCTCTAGTCAACACATTCCCACCTAGATTTCTTTTTCTAATTCCCATTCTTCTCAGGTCTATTAGAGTTTATATTGGGCTGCTTTATTAAACATATTTTTTAGATTTTCAGCTCCAGTGATACTTTCTGAACACTGCCAGCAGCTAGAGTTCAGCTAGAGGACTTTTTGTCACTTGCGCTACCACCAAAAGCTGCCCACTTACCGCCATGGCTGGGCATTTCAGGTGGTTGGAACACCGTATCGACACAACAAGGTTGCCAGCTTGGTCACTGCTCAAAGCGCAAATAAGAATCAACCAATAAGTGCAGAAATAAATGAAACAATGGAACAGCAAATCTCTCTCTCTCTCTCTTTCTCTCTCTCTCTCTCCTTTCTTCTCTCTTTCAGATCAAAAACTATACTTTTTTAAAAAATCATGAAATGCTGCCCCCTTTTCTCCCCTGGGTCCTAGAGTGAGAATACTTGGGAAATGAAGTGTGCAGCTCCAGGATGAAGATGTAAATCCACTTTCATGATAGAAAAGAAGAGAAATAGATATAGACACAACATGCTCAACACAGATTTAAAATGGAAAAGTACAAATAATTTTGCAGGAACAACCATGCATAGGTCCACATGGATAAAACCCCATGAAATCCTAACCAGACTCTTTGGAACTTCAAGTTTCTGAATGGAATCTAGTTGAAAAAGAAAACAAAAAACAAAAACCTGTATCTGGATTTGGCACTTAATAGCTGGGTTTCTCTATTATTTCACACTTCAGAATTTGGTGCTATAGACCTCTTTCCCCGGCTTTTTAAATCTCCCCGCTTTATCTCACCTCCCAGAAAACTGTCCCAAGGTGAGGTAGGACAACGATTCCTCAGCTGACCCCAACTCTCTTTGTTTGCTTCGGCCTGTACTTCTGCTATGAAGTTGTCTGGGGAAGCTTTTGGCTTCTACAGTAAGCCTCGTGATAGTACTTAATCGTATCCAGTGTTGGGAACCTAACATGAAGTTGCCCTGTCAGTCTCTCACAATACATTTTGTCTGGCCACGCGGTTTTCTCACTTGTACCGACTCTGACTTTCCACTTCACTGCCAGCAGGAGACACCTGTCAAGTTGTTTGTCACAGGCACATCTAATGTGACTGCACAGACACAGAAGGCACCGAGCACTCTGTCTCTGCATAAAACCTGAGCTCTTGGTGAGGGCCCTCTTTTTCCACATACGAAGTGTACACCTTCTTACTTTCTGTCTCCGTGCAGGGCTCCAAAAGGAAGTGTAAGAAGATGAAAAAAACAAACAAACAAAACGACAACTAAACTCTCATAATGTGAAGTGAAATAAAAATCCTAAAAAAAACAGGTGACTGTTAACACGGCTGTAAATACATCCAAGAGTTCCAGTGACACCATAAAACAGTCACACTTTGCTTTATTATAGTCAGTAGATTTATTTATTGCCACATAATTCATGCTTCTGCTCATTTATTTTAAAAAGCCATCCTGTAAAAATCAGATTTTTATTATATTTTCCATTTGGGGGTATGAAAGAGAAGCTTTATTCTTTTAAACATTACTTCTACATGTATTTGATTTTTAAAAAGACAGTGACACCCTCATATAAGTTTATTGTTTAGAGGATGTATATTTTGCTTCTGTTCCTTTAACGTGTCCCTCTAATAAATATCCATAGTTATTCTTTTGTCCTCCTTGTGGTGGAAATAGGGATATCAAGAGTTTGGATGTTGGAAAAATTTCTCTAGGAAATTTTCCAAATCTCTTTAGAGTTTTAATCAGTGGGGTTGGAATATCCATTTCCTTAGAATCTTACACATTTATTCAAGGGTAGGAAAAACATGAAATGTTCCTGTGTAAGCCTTAACCTGCTTCCTTTGAAATCCTGGTGCAATTAGTTTATCGTGGAAGTGCATTTTCCTATTACTCAAGTACAGGAATCAATTAGTTCCTTCAGAGAGATTTGGGCATTTAAACCTGTTTGTCTTCACTTAAGCTGATACTGGATACCAGAGACCTAGACTTCCCACCCTCTGCATCACATAAATCTTTAACCAGTTTTAACAACTCAGACCCAATAAATTATTGCTGTACAGAAACAGAAGTAATAATATCATGTGTATACTTATAGAATAATTATCAAGGCAACGCTTTAGAGGACACTTTGAGAATATATACAGCTTTAGGTTTGGGGCTCTGGTGTTTGACCATTTAGGTTCAAATCCTGATTCTGCTTGTCAGCTGCTGTGAACATGTTAACAAGGTCTTTTGCCCCTTTGTACGTCAGCATCCCCATCTCAAACATGAGAATAATTATACTATCTATCTAATGGTTTTTTTGTGAGGATTGGAAAGTTAATTTATATAAAATGTATATAAACGGTGTCTGGAACACAGTAAATAAGCAATAATCATTCATAGTAGTCACATTTATTGATCGGGTACTGTGTGCCAAGCACTGTTGCTGTTACTCTTCTCTTTTTCTCCTTGCTAACTCCTTGAAAGTTATCCCTGCAGACAGCGTTCTCTTTTTGTTGATACAAATCTCAAGATTAAGTGAGTAAACAGAAAGCTCTCTCTGAAATTCCAAAACATAGAACGGAAAGTCATTCCCTGTGACCCGACTCTTTGAATTCTCTCTGCCCATTTTTGCAGAAAGGGGAGCAGCTTCTTTGCACCCTGCCCACAAACATCCTTCAAGCCAACTCCAAAACAATAAGCTCCCCATGGTCCCAGAACCAGGTGCTATGGGCTACCAACCCCTGGCATTGTTGTACAAGTCATTGTTTTCCACTGTAAGGCGGGGCTCTCAGCCTCTCCGTCTACGCTGGGATCTAGAAGGGCTCTCTGGCTACTTCTCATTCCGATCTCTTTATTTAACCACTTTCTTCTCTCTAATAAATAATCAATCTTAATTATTTAGCCTTTCCCATAAAAGACATGCCTTCTAAATCTTTTAATAATTTTCATTGGATTTATTTAGTGTGTCTTTATTATTCACTATTTTTTTGTTATTGTGAGTGTACCTCAGAACTAAGTTCTACTCAGTATAGAGAGAAACCATTACTTTGATACATCAGTTCATCTACTTCATGAATATTAAGTGTATGCTAACTATGAACAAGTAATCAGATAAAGTCCAGGAGATTCATGGATGAAAAAGAGAAGATTTAAGGCTTTAAAATGTGTATATTCTACCAGAAAAAAACAAACCCACCAAGAACAAATATAAAAAGCCATAAACTCTATACATATATAATATGATAAATGAGTATATATTATATATATGTATATATCTTTCTGACTATACTGTGATAAGCCTGGAATAACTGTATAAACAAGTATACAAAAAATAAATGAAATTAATCCACTGTAGGGAAGGGAGGGACTATCAGGAGGCATCTGGAGACAAGGTGACATGTACACTGAGTGTCCAAGGACTAGACTTCAGATCCTGGTCCTCTACTTCTTGGCTGTGTAAAGTAGCTTGAGCAAGTTACTTTAAGCTGACTGAGCCTGGTTCCTCAATAGTAAAATTATGAATAATCCCTACCTCACAGGATTGTTTCGATGGTTAAAGGAAAAGATATATTTGAAACGAGCATTGTAAATGTCTGGGTCCACTATTAGCATGAACCTGGCCTAAAATGATTCCAACAGGCAGAGAAACAGGAATGTACAGGAGATTATCATTATGGGGTGGAATCATCCACAGACAGCTCCTTAAAGGAGGCAAACTTTAAACTCAGCTATCAGTTGTCCCTTAGATTGTTAAAGCCTGAGAATCTCAGAAAGGGGTCAACTTTTTTTTTAACTCAAAAAATAGTTGTTTCATGGGATAAGAAATGTGACACATTACAAAACTGGAAGTAATACCTTTGAAGGTAGTGGGCTCTCCATAGCAGGAAATGTTCAAGAAGTAAATGCCTTCTAGAGACTCTGAAGTTCTTACTATCTTAACATAAGTGAAAAGATGGAGTATATAACATCTAAGTTCCTTTTCAAGTTAATATATGATACCGATTAAATTTTTCTTTTTCCCTGACCTCTGCATTTACTTAAATGTGAACTCTTGGCCTTAACTTGAGGCTCAAACCCAATGCCTAGCTGCTGCAAAAATTATAGCACAGTCCTACTCATTGAAACCTCATATACTGAGGTGAGAAATCTTAGACTTCTGTAAAATGAATCCAGCATTATTGCACTAGAACTTCATTTTCAATTATTGCATGCAGTACAAGTTGTCTCCAGACAAGTTAACAATTCTGTTTCTATTTTAAGTACCAAGGATTTTTTTCCCCACTAGCAGCACCTACACAGCTGCTGTTCCTGTGTTCTAAGAGGACACTTTTCATTGGTAAAGAGCCCATTGCTAAGGAAAGAGTTTGCTGACCTGCTTGCCCTGTTTTCCTCTACCTCCCAGCAGGAAATCCAGGTGGACTAAATTTAAGTCTGAATTCTCTTAAATAAAGACATGTATCTTTAACATCCTGGGACAAAAAACAACTATTCTGCTCTCTCTAACCAAGACAAATCCAATCCTCCTCAGGAGCTATTATGGGAAAGAGAAAGAGAGTGAGGTATTTAGAAGACAGCTAAAAGTGTTAGAGAAACTGTGATACAGAGGCAGAGAATGACCTGTTTAATATCACATAGCATTTCAATGTCATAAGCTGGAGTAGTCCTCTAGAATATTACTCAAGAGAGAGGCAAGCATGATTCCTACAGTAACATCAATAAATTGTAAAATAAGATTATAAGAAAAAATAATATTCAGTGAGAAAATAATGCACCATAATAGAGAGTTAATAGACATCAATGGGAGAATCAGGAAACCAGTGTAATGTGAGATAACAATAATCTGAAAGAAATTGACGAAATAATTATGGTTGAAATGATTAAATGAATTACAGAAACCATGGCAGGGAGGGGGAGAGGTATTGTAATAATGAATTGAACTATGAAAGAACTAAAATCTTTTGAAAGTGCAACACAGTCAATGAACTATTTTTAAAAAGCTGGTGGATGGACTATGTAGATGTACCTAAAGAAAGAATTAGTGAACTGGAAGACAGAACAGAGAAGTCTCTAAAATATAGCACATTGAGAAAGATTTAGAAAATATAAAAGAGATTAAATGTCATGAGTGGTTGAATGCAAAGTCCAGCATACAAATATTAGAAATTATAGAAGAGAATACAGAGACAGAGAAAAGAGCAATATTCAAAAAAATAATGGTTGGAAATTTTTTCAGATTTAAGTAATGTGAATTTTTATATTTAAGGATCCTAAGCAAGAAAAACAAACAGCCAAACCTTGGTTCATCATAATGAAAAAAAATCATCAACTAAAATAAAAATCTTAAAATAAACAGACTGCTTTTAAGTATACCCCACAAAACAATGAAGATAAAGCCTTGTAGTGAAAAAATAAATCAATATAGATTTATTATCTAGGCAAATTATTTCAGAGGCAAACTCAAGACAAAGTTTGAGAGACTTCTGGTCAAGATGGTAGCATAGGTAAACACAGCTCACCTCCTCACAGAACCACATCAAAATTACAACTGAAATATAGAAAAACCATCATTCAGAGCTGTCAGAAATCAAGTTCAGTGAAAGTGTGACAACTACACAATTAAAGAAACCATATCCGCCCAGACAGGTAGGAGGAGTGGAGACGTGGAACAGAATGGTCCCACATCCATGTTGTGGATAAAAATTCAAGAGGAATATCTCAGGAGAAAGGAGTCCCAGCCCCACACCAGACCCCCCAGTCCATGGTTCCAGTGCCAGGAAGGTAAGTCCCCATAACTTCTGGCTGCAAAAACCAGCAGGGATTGTGCCAGTAGAAGAAACTTCTGGACTCCCAAGCAGTTCCCCTGAAAGAGCCCACAAACAGACACTCAGACTCACTCCCTCTGAGCTCTAGCACCAGGGTAGCAGCTTGAAAGGCACCAGTGGCATACAGGGAGGAAATGAAGTGTCTGGCATCAAGATGGAAGCGGGAGGACAGTTTTCTCTCAGACAAAAAAGTGGGCAGAGGCCATTTTCCCTTTTCTGAGCCCTTCTCACATAGAGCCACAGAGCCAGCAGGCCGGTGTCATATCTGAGACTACATCAACCTGGCTAACATAGTTTGCCCCAGCCTGGAAATCCCCTGAGACTCTGTCTCACGCAACTTATGGGCCCATCCAAACTGTTAACCATGATTTTTCCATATGAATGGCTGGTCTTGGCTTATGCTTTACAACCTTCTAAATACTATCAAATAAGCAACAGCTGGCTTCAGTGAGACCCCAGCCCCCATAAATCTTGCTAAGTAGCCCCGTGCCTGGCACTAACAGCAGCCAGTCTAGATTCACAGCTTGGCTTCACCTAAGTATCTCTAAGTTCAGTACAAGTAGCTATCTCAGACTGCTTTATAACTCATGCAGGGTGTTCCCAGGCAGAACACAGGTGGGGGCTGACCTTGGCCTGCACCACCTGGGAAACCCCAGAGCCTGCACACCTAGTGGACAGTTACAGAACATGTCGGAGCACCACTACTCTGCCTCTGCACAGCTGATCTTCCATGGAGGGTGGAGGTTGGTAGTCAGTGGTCACAGCCAGTCCTTGCAACTGACTGGCCTGGGTAAATCTCTTCCACTGACCTGCCAACAGCAATCAAATCTTAACTATAAGAGGAGGGTATATTCAGCCCACACAAAGGGTGCATCTTGAGTATCCATCTTGAGTGATAGGGGAGGCTGTAACACTGGACCTTACAGGACACCTACCACATTAGGCCACACTACCAAGACATGGAGTCAAAGCAACTCTACCTAATACATAGAAGCAAACACAGGGAAGCTGCCAAAATGAGGATGCAAAGAAACATGGCCCAAATGAAAGAACAAATCAACATTCTAGAAAAAGAACTAAACAAAATTGAGATAAGCAATCTATCAGATGCAGAATTCAAAACACTGGTTATAAGGATGCTCAAGGAACTTAGTGAGGACCTCTGCAGCATTAAAAGGTCCAGTCAGAAATGAAAGATACATTAATTGAAATAAAGAACAATTTACAAGGAAACACAGTAGAGTAGATGAAGCCAAGAATCAATCAAATCAGTGATTTGGGACGTAATGAAGTAGGGAACAACCAATCAGGACAACAAGAAGAAAAAGAATTTGAAAAAACAAGGATAATGTAAGCAGCCCTCGGGACAACTTCAAGAGGTCCAACATTCACATCATAGGGATGCCAGAAGGAGAAGAGAATGAGCAAGAAATTGGAAATCTATATGAAAAAATAATAAAAGAAAACTAACTTCCCTAATTTGGTGGAGGAAATAGACATGCAAGTCCAGGAAGCACAGAGAGTCCCAAACAAAATGGATGTAAGGAGGCCCATGCTGACACATCATAATTGAAATGCCAAAGGTTAAAGATAAAGAGAAGATCTTAAATGCCACAAAAGAAGTTAGTTACCTACAGGGGAGTTCCTATAAGACTGTCAGCTCATTTCTCAAAATAAACTTTGCAGGCTAGAAGGGATTAGCAAGAAATATTCAAGGTCATATAAAACAGAGACCTACAGCCAAGACTGCTTTACCCAACAAAGCTATCATTTAGAATTAGAGGGCAGGTAAACAGCTTCCCAAACAAAAAAGAACAAAAGAAGTTCATCAATACCAAACTATTATCATGTGAAATGTTAAAGGGACTTATATAAGTAAAAGAAGATCAAAACTATGAACAATAAGATGACAATAAATACACATCTATCAACAATTGAACCTAAAAACAAACTGAGCAACCAAGAGGAACAGAGACAAGATTATGGATACAGAGAGTGTTTTCATGGTTGTCAGATGGGAGAGTGGCATGAGGGAACAGGTGAAGAGGTGAGGGGATAAGAAGTACAAATAGGTAGTGACAGAAGAGCCATGGGGATGTAAAGTACAATAGAGGAAATGGAGTAGCTAAAGAACTTATACACATGTTGCATGAACAATGGTGTGGGGATGGCCTGAGAGAGTAGGGGGCATTGGGTGGAGAGGGCAAAGGGGGAAAATTGGGACAACTGTAATAGCATAATCAATAAAGTATAATTTAATTCAAAAGTCTGAGAAAGGTTATCACTCACAAACTACCAGTGGCATAACAACTAATGGATGTATTTCAATATTATGAAAATGATCCCAGATAAGAGGAGGGATGTTTAAGAAGCAGTAAGTAAAAAGAATTGTTAAGACATGGTTAAACCTACTTAAGCATATTATCACTACTAGTAGTGCCACCACCACTACCAACTTGCTTGTGGTGGCTTTAAAACAGGAATAATAACCAACATTTCTTAATGTTTAAAAACTAGGAATTAGTAATGTCTGTATTGTACAACTCAGGAAAAAGAGGCATGAATTGTGATTTGCTCATACTCACATAGAGGCTGGATTTGAACCCAAATTACCTATCTACTGAAATCTATGGTCCAAGTTACGTTAGCATTCTTTTGTTAAATGCTATACAAGTGTGCACCTTCCACATCACACACCAAGAGGCTGATGCTTGTTTTCTACTTTGCCTCTGTGTCTGTTCTGGAATGGGGTTGTGGACGTGAGCCAACTCCAGCCATGTGGATGAGGACATTGGTCTATTTTCTATTAGTGGTGGGTCATTATTATTATTTCAATTAACATCTGTTGGGTATATTAATTAGGATGTTGTTTGGATGTTTTTAACTGAGACCATATAACTGTGTTTAAACAAGACCAAGTTTCCCTTGTCTCACACAGAAAAGCCTGAACTGGTTGGTGGCCCAAGGCAGTATGGCTGAGGAACAAGAGAAGGGCAGCCTGGGGCTGTGGATGCCCTAGAGAAGCACAACTACCTTTTCTGCAAAACAATATTCCAACTAATATAATTGGAAAATTAACCAAGAGAAAACAGATATGAAAATACTATTCTCTGAAAAAAATAGACTCTACCACCCAAACATCATTATATCCTGAGCAAAACAATTAATCAGGGTTCATGTAACAGTCTTGAATCTATTCATCTAATAACATAGCCTTAAAATATATAAAAACATACTGATAGTCTGAAAAATACAAATCCATGATCAAAAGCCCCACAAAAATGTATGTTCTACGGAGGTAGATGTTTTTGTTTGTTTGACCATTGCCGACTATCTAGGATCTACAACAATGCATGTCAATAGTTTAATAAACATTTGTTGAATAAGCATACCCTTCTTATTAAAACTGACAGGATAAGCTGGAAAAAAGTATCAAGGCTATAGTTACTTTAAAAACCATGATGAACAGAACAGAAATAATAGACATATTTGCAAGCCTGGGTAGAACAATTAAAGTCCCATCTTTAAGAATATATGAAATATAATGCAAAAAGTGGCCATGTATTAGAATCATAAACAAATCTTAAAAATTGATAACTTCATTCCACATCTGAATTATACCCATAACTTCATTTGGTAATAAATCACCAAAACCCCCCACAATATTACTGATCAAAGAAATTAAGTGATCCATCATTCTATTAATTAAATTATATGCTATCCCCTACATATGCACTAATATGTGTGCTTAGAAATTAATTCTCTATCATTATATACACTTTCTGTATATAATGTCATAAAACAAATGATATAACACATGATTGTCTCGGAGTGTTGGCTACTAGATGACAGTTTATGCATCCCTTGTCCTTTACCTCTCAGCAGGTGCTTGTGCAATATTTAACGCAAAAGTTCTAAGTGAGAATCCTGGAAACAATATTCCAAAAAATAACTTTGATATGAGCAATACTATCAGTAACAATGGTGAGCACAGACCTTATTTTCAAGCTATAAAAAAAAAGAGAGAAAGAAGACAAAAAGCACATGGACGTAACTTGGAGCCAAAGGAAATCAGAAGGCTTTTGAAAAGTTATACCAGAAAAAGAACCATATTTCTGTCCTGTTAAACCAAGTTTTAAACTAATTAAGAGAACTTTATTATGTATGATTTCCAAGTAATACAGTATGGTTGATAGAAGTATTATCATCTTGTATTAGAAATGAAAATATCTGTACTTTAATTCTTGGCTCTAATATTAATTGGCAAATATTAGGCAACTCACTCAACTATAGACTACCTTATATAGATTCTCAGATTTTTAAAATTTAAATGTTTATAATAGAGACTGAAACTAACAAGCTGTGCAGCTTTGTAGTAATAATACCAGCTGGCTAGCTTGTACCTACTGTTTATTTCCCCTGCTGTACCTCCCTCCTGCCTGGCTTGGCCAACCACCTACCTCTTAATTTCAAGCAAATAAGTATAGATGACAAGGTATTTACTGTGGATTCCCTGGAATCAAGAGGAGGATTTACAAGGGAGGGGTGGTGGAAGAGGGATGGGAAGCAACACTCTTCAGTAACATATATCTAAAGCCCAATTGAGGCAGAGAGTGAGCCATTTCATCCAAGGGAGTGTGTGTGTGTGGGAGTAAAGCATCCCGGAGGGAGTCATCGTGCTTGATAGATGTAATTTCCTAAAATGTGTACCTTGTTGGTGTTCCGAAGATGAGCAGAGAAAGGTCAGTGCATCAAAAGAGAGAAGGACAAAAGGACAATGTGCTATCGGAGAGTGCTGCATATCCTTAGAGTGGCTATATACCACTAATGAACAGGCCCGACTCATTACTAAGTAAATTAAACAGCCGTAGAGGCATGGCAAAGTTTTAGGAATAACAACATTCAGTAAATCTTTTAATCCTCTTTTCCTTGCCCATCTCTCCTATTGAGTCCCTGCTGGGACAAGGGGACTTCGGGGTGGTGTGGGATGGTTGTTGCTTTGGGAGTTACTCAGCGAATGGTGGTTACTAAATGTGGCACTGGGGGAGCAATAATAAATTTAAACAACTACAAGAAACTCTTGGCCTTTTCTCCTCAGCCTCCGCTCTCCCACTACAGTTAAAGGAAAATCGAGAATAGCAGAAATAGTAACCCCCAACTGTCCCCACCCCCACTCACCAGATGCAGAAGAGACTTTTGGTAGCTTGACTTACGTCATATGAAGATGATTACATGCATGGCCCAAAGGAAAAATAAAAACTAAAAATATTTGTAGGTTATTATAATTTCTTCTCTCGTAATTCATTCCCTTCTCCAGTATGTATAACACTTGACCAGGGGTCTTGATGAACAATTCCAAACAAAGTTAATTTATCTTTACATCATCAAGTTTTTTAACAGTTTTTTTTATTATTATAAACCTCTGTAAAAGTATCTTCTTTAAGCCCTAGCTGGCGTAGCTCAGTGGATTGAGCGTGGGCTGCAAACCCAAGTGTCGCAAGTTTGATTCCCAGTCAGGGTACATGCCTGGGTTGCAGGCCATGACCCCCAGCAACTGCACATTGATGTTTCTCTCTCTCTGTCTTTCTCCTTCCCTGCTCTCTCTAAAAATAAATAAATAAAATCTTTTTTAAAAAGCATCTTCTTTAATACTAACATTCACAGGTAGATTTTGGTTATTAACTATAAATCCCCATTTTTAAAGCAGCCTATTTTATTCTGATTTTTGATGGGTTCATTTGTGGTTTTGACATGGAAGGAATGTGAAAGAAGCTTTGATTGATCTAGCTGTTAACTATTACTCTCCACAATGGTTTCTTATGGACTGAATTGTGTTCCACCAAAAATCACATGATGAAGTTCTAACCCCGAATGTGACTGTGTGTAGAGAAATGGCCCTTAAAGAGGTAGTTAACACTAAATGAGGTCATAAATAGAACTGGTGTCCTTACAAGAGGAAGAAATAGTACGACTATGTGGGGACACAGAGAGAAGGTGACCACCTGCAAACCAAGGGGAGAGGCCTTAGGAGAAACCTGAACTGCTAACACCTTAATCTTGGTCTGTCAGCTCCAAGACTGTGGGAAAATCAGTTTTCTTTTTTAAGCCATCCAGTGTAAAGTATTTTGTTATGCAGCTTGAGCTGACTAAAGTAGGGTTGTGGATAACAATAACTGTGTTTGTGGAATTAGAGACATTCAGACCCATAAAGAACCTTAGAGCCCATTTGGATGAAGAGTGCTTAGCCTGGAGTTCAAGGAACTGCCATAATGAGGACCACCTCTTTGAATATCTCTAAAAGGATGTCCTTTATGCCATTGTCTATCTGAATTATGCCTCCATGGAATTGTATACATCTATACTACATAGTTCTGTAGTATACAATTTCTATGATTCTGGATGACAGCCCTAAAAATGGTCTATATAATCACTTCCTGAAACTACATTACATTTAGTCTGGGAGTGCATTTTTTTATGGAAAGAAGGTGCAAATATATTTCTTCAGATTTTTAAAGAAGTTCATGGTCCTCAAATGTTGAAGAACCACTGATTACTTCAAATCTCTCATTTTACAGATAAAGAAACTAAATTCTAGAGAGATCAAGTGCTCAAAGATACTTAAAACTACTGTCCCACACAAATCTTCTGTCTCCTAATTTGATAATTAACATGTTCCTGCTTATGTCTGATTCCTAGTGAATAACATACACACATATACACATACATACTTTACAAAGATACTAAAAGTTGCTTCCATAGAAATTGAACATTTCCCCTATTTCACCTGAACTCAGCTAAGGCAAAGGGATATCTTTCAACCTTCCAAAGTGTATCAAGATATAACTAATACTCAAATCTTAGCATGTTTATTTAGATGGTAAGGTTGGTAATATTTGTTTAACTTATAGCCATACTCACATAGTATGTTATATGTATATGTGATAGTCTATTACTGAAAAGTTAGGTGTCTATACATGTGGTTAATAAAAGAATTTCATTAAAGAATGCTGTTTAAGGCTGAACATTATAACTTCCAAGTTGCTATAAATCTTAATATAAAGTCTTTGTGTTTGTCCATTTTCCCACAGTCAAGAGACAGTGAGTGACTGGAATTTCATTTCCCTAGCGGTTCATTATTAAGACCGGAGTCAAGCGTGTAAGCCACAGAGAGTGTTGTGCACACAACCACCAACACACATACCTAAAGGGCAGAGATTTCACAGATGGAATCCCCGTAGTAATCATACAGGTTGGTCCTAAAAGCCAGTAGAGAAAGTGGAGACAGAACTCCTCCTTCATCTTGTTACTATCTGTGTGGATAATTGACCCAGGAACCCTCATCCACTTTCTCCAGGCCTCCCTGAATGTCAATAGCCATTTGCCTTCTCTGAAATGCGAAGCTCTCTCTCCTTTGAAGAGCTTCTTATGTGTGCAGCAAAAACCCTTTGTCTGCATTTTTCTCTCTCTCGCCTAATTCCTGAAACAGAAATGACCATTTTAACTTTTACAAATATTTTCAAAGATTTTTCTTCCTCTTTTCCTTCTCTTTTTTTCTCATGCCTCAGAGAGCAACCCCACCTCATCCCCAACCTGGGCAACCATACTGCGAGGGTTAATGTTGCCTAGGAGAAACTTAAGAACTGGGCACATCACTTGCCCCTTTAGAGGACATTGTGGGCAGAAAGGACTTCAGAAAATAGGCTTACAATTATTTCATTAAATACAGGCTGCCTTTCTTTTTTTTGTTTTGTTTTTTGTTTTTTGTTTTTTTGTTTTTTGTTTTTTTTAAGATTTTATTTATTTTTAGAGAGGGAAGGGAGGGAGAAAGAGAGAGAGGGAGAGAGAGAGAGAGAGAGAGAGAGAGAGAAACTTCAATGTGCGGTTGCTGGGGGTTATGGCCTGCAACCCAGGCATGTACCCTGGCTGGGAATCGAACCTGGGACACTTTGATTCCCAGCCCGCGCTCTATCCACTGAGCTATGCCAGCCAGGGCCGCCTTTCTTACAATGTATGAACAATGTGCGAACCAGGATGCCAGGCCTTCCCCAGATCATGTAAAAATTCTTTCCCCCTATGTGTCCCTGCTGCTGATGTCTGGGAGGCCTTAAGGCATAATTTGACCTTGGTTCCAAAACTATGCTTCTCTCCTTACTCCCACCCGATCAGCATCTGGAAGTCACATGATGGACTGCATGGCATTTGGGCAAAAGAAAAAGCAAGAAGTAGGAAAAAGACTTCTTCTTTTTAAAAAGACTTTATTTATTTAGAGAGAGGGGAAGGGAGGGAGAAAGACAGGGAGAGAAACATCAATGTGTGGTTGGCTCTAGTGTGTCCCCTACTGAGGACCTGGCCTGCAGTCCAGGCATGTGTCCTGACTGGAAATTACAAATGACTCTTTGGTTCACAGGCCAGCACTCATTCCACTGAGACACACTAGCCAGGGCAGATTTCTTGACCACTAGTCCCCAGCTGGGATTCTTGGAGTCCCAGGTCCTCTCCCCAGTATCCCCTCCCACCTTCATTCTTTCTATCTACCCCCAAACAGCTACTGCTTGTCTGTGGGGTTGGGGTCTGTCAGGAGGCCAAGGAGAATAAATCGTGCTGGAGGAAAAAGAATCTGTTCCAGAAGGTAAAATCATGGTTTCCCATCTTTCTAATCTACTCTATAGGCATGTCTGCATTCTCAGCCACCTCCTTGTTACCTCTCCACCTCTGGACTTTGCCCTCACCCACTTTCTTCTTGGACTATGCTTACCCTTCTATCCCCCTCCTAGCTCAGGCCATTAAAATCCTCAGGCCTACCCCAAATGCATCTGCTTCTACAAAAACAGTGTCCTAATCCTTAAGTCAGAACAAATCTCTCCTTCCTGTGCTCTTACTGAATTTCTAGACTGGGGCTGAACACATCCTGCCTGTGAATGCTCATCTGCCAATCCTCTCATCTCCTCATCTTACAGAAAGTCTTGGCTGCATCTCAGTCAACTTTACTCACTTTTCTGACACATACGATTGAATGCTCAACAAAGAACTGCAGGCTTCTCTTCTTTATTAACCACCAAAGCCCCACTCCATCAACTTTCATCCTTTCTCCTGTCATCTACCCATCCCTCTGCTCCTATTACTCATTCCCCTGAAATACATCTAACTATCCTCCTCACTCCACCCTAGAACATCCAGTTTAGCACTTCATCCCACCTTTTCCAGCTGGAGTCCCTTTCTTGTCTTCGAGTCCCCTCTGAACCCCCACCTTAACCCAGATACAAGAACTACCCTGAATGGAGTCTTTGGAGAAGAAAGCGCATGGTTGGGTAGCCCAGATCTTGTTATCAAATCTTCCGTGGTAAGAAATGTGTTTGTGACATTTTGAACTGGAATTCCAAATCACATCCCTTTAGAAAATACTTCCTATGTGACCAGGCACTTGATTATAGTAGCTCTCTACTAGGTTACTGGGAATGTTCTGGAGTTCTGGAAATAGAATAATTCTATCTCTAGGAAAGCATAATGTGAGCTCTGATAATTCATAAAGTAACTTTTGAAATACAACCCTTTTGAAAAATGAGGCCCGCCTGCTCCTCTGTGATGTTGTGGGCGGCAAGTGGGTGGTGCTATGACTATGAGAGCTGGCTGTCTATTTTTGTACCATGGTGAGGATGC
Source organism: Phyllostomus discolor (assembly GCF_004126475.2). Taxonomy (NCBI): domain Eukaryota; kingdom Metazoa; phylum Chordata; class Mammalia; order Chiroptera; family Phyllostomidae; genus Phyllostomus; species Phyllostomus discolor. The sequence goes on along the minus strand of NC_040903.2, from coordinate 200,296,768 downwards.
TGAGGGATCCAGCTCCCAAACTGAGAGAGGCAGAATAGCACCAGATACTAAATCATGCAGAGGCAACACACACCTATATTGTGGGTGGCTGTGGGGCTGAGGGTGAGGGACTTGTCAAAAGCACTCCCCAACACAGGTCTCTCTGTCTTCTGGCTTAGCCTAGTTCTGTGGGCCTTAAGTGAAGAAGAGTTTTCTTTCCAATTTTAATTTGTATTAATTACTTCATTGTCACTGCTCTATTAAGGAATGTCTTCCTTTCTGCCTGTTGGGACCTCAAAACTTGTCTGTCTTTTATTTTTCATTCTTACAATGGTACTGAATTTTGGCTGGACCCTTATAAAATAGAATATTTTTAGAATATAGAATAGAGCTATGAATAATTTTTAAGTATCTAGTGTGTGTTATGTGGGATAGAAATCTGAAACTCATAGACATAGGCAACAGTATGGTAGTTACCAGAAGGAAGGGGGTAGGGGGTAATAAAGGGTTAAAGAGGCCAAATATATGGTAAGAGAAGATGATTTGACTTTGGGTGGTGGGTATGCAATGCAACATACAGATTGTGTATCATAGAAATTTACACTTGAAACCTATATGATCTTATTAACAAATGTCACCCAAAAAATTAATAAAAAAGAATAAATATATAGTATATGTATATTCATTTATGATAAACATGACTGACATCTCTTTAAGATAACAATAGGGTAGATATGCATATTTTAACATATCACAAATATTAAAAAAGTTTAAAACAGAAAATATCTTTGCAAGGCTTGGGGAAACTTCAGAGGAACCCATAACCAGTGTCATCCCACAGTTCAAATTCATCAGCCATTGCCCTGGTACAGCTGGCTAAATGGAAATCTGCACCCCATGACAAGTAAATGGAAAGGTGGGGATAAGGAATAGAAGAAATAAAATGAGCTTTCTTACCAAGTTATTACCTTTTTTTATATAAGATACTAAAGATATCTGAGCACTCCATCCAGAACACCCAAGAATATCAACCCTAGACTCAGTTTTCATTCAATATTATGACTCCAAGTTGAAGAAGAAAAACTGGGTATAAATATATATGAAAAAAACTAAAGCATTACTCTACTGATGCCAGAACCACAGTGATATTCCCTGTAGAGATGGATCTCAGGTAAACACTTAGAGAAGCTATAATTGCTAACAACAGAACTAGTTCTTCATTTGCCAGACAGAAGTTTTCTGTATGAGACACCGTGAATCAGAAGGTAGGACAAAAAGTGTGGAAGCAGAACTTCCAACCAACACCTCCTCTCCTGTGGCTGTAAAAAGCAGATAAGGAAGTCCACTCCTTTTGACTCACAATGTTCCCTATTTAACATCATCAACAAAAGCCCACAGTTTCTCCTCCCCCACTAAGGGAGTAACTAAAGATAGGATAGGGAACCATTTTAGAAGTAGCCACTCAGTGACTACACGGGTTGTGATTTTTCTTGGTTCAGCTGCCTCTTATCTCTTTCTGCAAATGTGTCAACTTGGGGTGCCTGTAGAAGAATCCAAAAAATGAAAGGCAAGAAACACACATACACTCACACACAAATCATGGTGTCTCTCAAAGTCAGTTTGCTTGAGGAAATCTGATCACACTGTTTGACATGACAGAAAGATACTTCTATTTTGCTCTATTCCCTCAATGGGAATATCTCAATGGGAGAGAGAGATGGGGGTGGGGACTGAAGGGCAAAACAAATGTTCTTTTGTAGAAATGCTACCTTCACTTAATCATCCCTCTTTTCTCAGCCTACCTGTCTTCTCCCTCAGGAGAATGTTTGTATTTGGGTGTCTGATTCACACAAGGCAGTAGGATGAGTTGAGCCCAACATCATTGCCAACCAGAAAGAGAGGACTACTTAAATTCATCACCAAAAACAGCTGAGAGCTGAAAACTAGCATTTCATTTCCACACAAAACCCGAAGAAATAACCCTCAGAGACATTATAAAATGGCAACTTTCGGAGCTCCTCTAGTTATTAAGTAATGAGATAGCTGAGATTGGAATGAAGGAAAGGAGTCAAGTCTGAATTTGTAGAAAGTGAAGAACGCATTGTTTTAAAACTTTTGATGGCCTTCTGCAGAGTTTTAAGTATGAATGTGATAAGAAACAGCAAATGAGCTGGTGAAGGATGAGGACACATTCACTATAATAAAGATTAGGTCAAAAAATACTATTAATTCTGAAAACTAGAAGGAGCACTTATCCTACCTTTTTATCCTAGACATTACTATCTTACACAGATCAATTTACTTTCCCCCATAACATGTCCTTAACCGCTGGGATTCAAAACATTACACAAGAGAAGAACCATAACTTATTTTTACCATTTGTTTTAGGTAAATCAATAGAGAGAAGTTTAAAATTAAATTTAAAGAATCATTCATCTCCTTGTACAATTTCTTGGCCTATAAGCCAATTTCTCAAGGACAATATGATAATTTTACAGGGGGTGAGAACTCTTGATGTTTCTCTTCATACATTCAAAAATCACTAAGTTAAAGTCATTCCTGAGTTGCCATTTCTTTTCCTTTCTAATTTTTCTTACTTCCCTTCCCAAATGCACACACACATTCCCACATGCATTAGTTGTTGATAAAAGTTTCTCTGAGGCAGACATCTACCCTCAGCACTAGGTCACCAACGCCACCACTGTGACCATCACCAGGGATAAGACAGTGGCAGTCCTCAGAACTTCCAGCACGTGCCTCTTTAAATAGCTGACATCTGGAGCAACTATTTGATACTTGTTACTTACACTCCACTCAGCATGAACGGAGGTTGGCAGGGAATTTAGCAGCATGTCTTATTTTTAAAATATCTCACACCTCCTCCTCACCCTCCCTGCCTTCAGAGAGAGGTTTAAGCAATACACTCTTATTTTCTGTAACATGAGCCTAGCACATTCTTCCTGGACACGCAAAGCTTTAAAAAGAGGACCCAAGTCTTTTATCTAATGCCAAGGTGGGCTCCCCAAACTAAACACAAATAAGATAGCAGCCAAATCTCTTCATTTCAATGGATTAAACCAAGAAGTGAACTTCATAAACCTGAAGTCGGCCAGTCTCTACTACATGTCTCTCTTCCCCACCCCTACTCTCCCTCCCTCTCTCTCTCTCTCTCTCTCTCTCTCACACACACACACACACAGACACACACACAATATTTTAAAAAGTCTGCCCATTCCTTTACTTCAAGTATTCCAAAGGAAGATCATTATCAGGTTAAGAGAATTTTCTTGACTTGAGAAAATTAACAGGACTTTTAAATTCAATTGACCTGAGAGAAAGCCTCCCGATTTGCCTTGCAGCAGATTAGGCTATGCAAAAACTTCCCTATTTCCAGTTGCTGTGAAATCAAATGAACAAACATCAGGAGGCTAATGCTAGCCACTTAAACTCTTGGGGAACCTAGATTGCTACGTGATGAAGCTGCCACTCTATGCAGTAGCTGTTTTTCGGGGTCTCAGAGAGCAAATTGAACTGAGAGGTGTGTGAAGGTGCCAGGGGGCGCTCTACTACAGGAAATAGCATTGGTGATTTAGCAGGGAGCTTGCGGAATTCGGGGAGTTCTGTGTGACTGCTAACAATTCAATAGGTGTTATCACAAAAAGTGGTGGGTGATACCTGAAGTTGACTAGTGACAACAGTAATTATTATTAGGGATAGTGCTAAAAATAAAAAGCTCCAAGAGTTTGAGAATTTTACCTTTCCTTGGAACCACTCACAGTAATTTATTTATGCAGCAAATTCTGTAATTCCTTATAACATTCTTTTAGGTAGATGAAATATTCTGGAATGGGTGTGTGTGTGAAAGAGAGAAAGAAAAAGGAGAGGCAGGGAAAGATATAGAGATATAGATAGAAATAAGTACATAAAGAGAGAAGATAGATAAAAACAAAAAGAATATATTTAATATGGGTAGGCAAGACAGAGTTTTGTCCTTCTCTTTTCCTAGATTCCCAAAGCTCAGAAATCTGAGAGAATCACCCTCTGATTCAACAATCTGAGGCAGCACTGCCAATCGGCTTCTTCAGCAAAGACTAAATTAAAATCCATTGTCTGGAGAAGAAAATGTGCTAAGTTATCATCATGCTTATCATCCCACTGGTCTTCAGCCACCAGCTCTACTGTGCACCAATTTCAGAGCCCAGGATCCTTGCCACATAACAGGGTGTTGGAAATGACACTTAAACATTTGGAGATAAGAAGTGAGTAGTAAGCGTAATAATTAATAATAAATAATAATTTATTTTTTACTGTCCATCAGGCACTATGATAAGTGCTCTACCTTAGATGATCTCATTTAACCCTGACAACAACTCACAATAGCTACAATTATTCTCACTGTATAAAGGAGATAATTGTGGATTAGAAACTTGTAGATTAGATACGTAACTTGGCCAACCGTCACACAGCAGTTAAATGGCAGGATTTGAACCATGTCTCTGGCTCTGGAAGTCACGTTCTTCATGTGTACCCTATACTCCCTATGAAACACCTAGCATGGTAGCAATCTATATGTATTAGCTATCATTAGAGAGCATTATCCCCTAGCACTAGGATGATCTGGCTTAGTGGAGAAGGCCCAGAAGACCTCTGAACACTGAGAGAAATTCCTTTACATGATTATAGAGGCAGAAAACAGTGAACTAGATGATCTGGGCCACTTCCTGGTAGTGTGACTGTGATCATTTCTGTGCAAGGAGTTTAAGAGGACAGAAAAGCAGTTGCATTTCAAAGTAGGACCAGAAAAAAATCCAGAAATTTCCAGAAAGAAGATATCATTGATTTGCATCTTTAAATGGTCTATCATGAAAGGAGAAGTGTCATTCCCTTTCAATGAGACAGGCTTTAACACTGTCCTTCAGGAGCGGGTGTAACGGGTTGAGGCAAAACTGCCAAACAAATGCAGGTGAATAAGGCAAAAGACGTTGAATCAGAGACACACTGACTACACAAACAAACAAATGCACCTCCAAAGTTCCTAGCGTTTTTTTTTCACCAGGTTGCCTTTCTGAAGCCTGCATTGCAGGACATTTTTTTCTTCATATAGTTTTTTCTTTTCCTTTCAATTGACTGCACCTACAGTGGTCAGAAGCCAGCATGATAATGAACTTTGCCCGGGAGACTAGGCTCCTGGATCCAAGGGTAAGGCAGCTTCCGCCCTGGCCTGCCTGTGTGCTCATCACCTGTTTGCACCACTTCAGCATAGGTGATCAAAGCTTCTTATGCAGGAAACAAAGAGACGCTCTTAATCTCTCCCTTTTCTTAAGCTCCCAAAACAGAATAAGAAGGTGAAATATTTCTTTTTGAAGTCTAAAACTTGTCTCTGAGAAGCCTTCCAGGAGCCTCATTCAGTAAGTCTCTGCAAATGAACTGATTTCCCCCATTGCTTGGGACCAGTTGCTCTTTTTTTTTTTTTTCGCCCTTTAACAGACAACAGACTGCTGAAAGTGAGTTTCTGCTACACAATCCTTAGAATCAACTAGAATCAGCAAAATACTCTGGGGCATCACCACATGTCATGCACTCTTGTTGCCGTTATGGCAGTGGGACCCCTTCTGCTGATCTCAGCCCTGAGAAGGGCCAAGGGCACTTTCGGAAGAGAGTCTTCATTTCAGGTCGCACCCAGGATGTCATAGGAGACACACATGGCTTTCAGACCTTCTCCTGCCTCCTGTCTGCAGGAAAAGGGGCAGCCAAGAAGAAAAAAAAATTAGACCATAAAATAGAAGTGATGAGATATGGATTCATTTGTGTAATAAGGATCTCCCTCTCAAATTATTTTCCATAGAAATTCCTGACTGAGAAAAGAGCTTCTGATGTCTATTGGATTTCTAACCCCGTGCTCTGGAGGCCATGTGTGTCCTTGAAAGTTTGTACTGTGTCCCCTGTGGAGCTGGCAACCACATGTAGGCTACTCCCTTCTTGGGCCCTTGTCTCTTTCTAGCCAGCAGTACAACACATTCCACTTCTCATGAGGCAGTACATTCAGAAAGCTCTCCCACAGAACAGGAAGGTCCTGACTGCCAAGGTACTTCCCCTTGCAAACAATCTTTTCCCAAAAACCCACAGACAATGCAGGGAAAGAAGATCTAAGGAAGTTTAGAAACAGCTTCCAACTTGACCTGGAACCACCTCTTTTCTTCAGCATCTGAGTCATGCTATTTATTCTAGCCCATGGGTCAGGTTGCATCTTTGTAGTGAGTCTCTCTTAGGGACCCCATTTTTTCTTCTTTTAGTCTGAGATCCTTGGGGCCCTTCAGGTCTTCCCCCAGATCTTTATGCATCTGAACCCCATGGGTTCCATGGAAATCAATGGGTGGGGCTGGCCAACTCTTGTGGTGCGTTCTGAACATTTTCATCACAGTTAAAAAGTTCTCTGAATGGTGTATGACAAGGAGAAGGCTCATCTTTGCAAAACACAGTGGGATGGTGTGTTCCAGCTTCAGAAGCTGGCAGAAGAGTGTTGTCTCCCAGCCTGTATTTCGCAGTTGTCATTGGTTTGTCATTCATTTCTTTCAGTGGAATTCTGGCATTATCTTACTTTTCTAATTCCCTCGGAAATCCTGTCTACTGCCTCTTAAATATGAGACAGTTCCATTCTGTTTCGATTCCCCTACTCCCTCCCTTAACATCTAATCTCATTCACACCAATCTTTAGGGAAATCATACATGCTAAAAGGAGATTCTCCTGCCGCTTAAATAATTGTCATGATGGAAGGAAATAGGATATCAACCACGAGATCTCACAGAAATAAGAAAAGAGAGCCTTGTTTTCCATATAAATATCTCTGGTAATTAAAAAGGAAAATGACAGAAATAGGGTGAAAAACAACTGAAAGGTAAATAGATTTCATTTCTAAGCCCAATCAGTCAGAAATGTTTCCTCCTGAGAAGGATCTCCTATTAAGATCTTGGGAGATAAATTAAATTTCTGGTTATTATGCATTAGTGTTACGCCAATCACCTTGACATCCAGGTGTACTTCATTTGGAGAAGTGGAACTGGAAGCATCTAATTTATCTGCTCTATTAGGCAAGACTTTGATTAATACAAATAGATATTTATATTCATATATTTGTGTGTATTAATATATTTGTATATAGGACATTGATTAATACAAATGCATATATACATACACATATATATATGTATAATCTGCAGGCTAAATATACAGTTCTTGTTTTGGTGGAAGGGATTAGTTGCCTGGTGTTGTAAGTTTTAGATAAAGGTATTGTCAGGTAGGGAAGATAAAGGTTAGGTACAATAAACATAAAAATTTCTCATTCTTAAATTTTACTTTAGTTTGTTTTTCATCATTCACCACTAAACGTGTATTCCCCCAAGGCACTTTCCCCCATGATATTGTTCCATATTCTCCCCTTTGATGACCTCATGTGACTCATCCCATGGATTCAGCTGTTGCCTCTAAGTAGAAGAGCCCATATTTTTGTCTCTGATTTCATCTAATAATTTGAGCTATAACCACCTGCTGGATCTCTTTGTATAAATGTACTCTTCACCATTTTTATTACTACTTTCCACACCCCCATCTTACCCTGAACTTACTGGGTGTTCCATGCCATAGTCAATGACATCATAACTTTTCCATTTATTCAGGCTTAAAACTTTAAAGTCACTCCTCGGTCAGCTCCCTTCCCTCTTCATATCCCTTCCCTTTTGAAATGGACAAACCACAGAATGTCCATCTCAAAAGTATCATTCACTTCTGGCCCCTCCTTCCCATTCCCAGAGACCTATTCAGTCTCTCAATACTTCTTTGTCTGAACAAATAGAAAAGTACACTGATGCAATTCTTAGATGCTAACTCTTTTTTAGAACAGAAGCTGCTACACGGTTTCCCCAGAGAACTCTGCCTAATGCACGGCTCACGTAATTCCATTTCTTTGCACGAAATCTTTCAGTGGCTACTCAGTGCATACATACAAACAGCTCCAACTCTGCATTATGCTATTCAAAACCCTCTGGACTGGGCGGTACGGTGTAGCTGGAATCTGGATGGAGGAATGAAATACATGCTGCTGGGAAGGGAGAGAGACAGCAGAAGGTTAATAACTTTGTGAGTGATAAAACATTTGTATTTCACCCTGAGGTCACTGAAGAGTCATCTGGGGTGGGGGGGTTTGCAGTAGGGTCAGAAAATGTGTCATATGTGAACATTAGAAAGTTCACTCTGGGGCTTGTCTATTTCATAAGCATTGAAAACCATCACAAGCTCTGAGGGAGTGCCGTGGGTTATAAGTGGTGGAATGTGAATTTAGAGTGTTTTTCATAAAAGCCAATAAAGCCATACACATGCATACATATACACACACCCCCCTGACACACAACTTAAAGTATTGTAATGCAGAATAATAGAGGTAAAAGAAATAAATTCCCAAGTCTTTCAAGAGTCAAGGACATAAACCTGAAGAGCAATATAAATGCAAGTTAAAATATAAAAGAAGCTTATTTATGTAACCAAAACTTTGGAGGAAAACATAGACATAATGCGAAAAAGAATTGAGGAATAGATTCAATGAAAATGAAAAAGAATAAGGCAAGCACCTAGCTTTGGGCTATTTCCATTTTAAAATGAAATTCAGAAGTTAGAAGGAAAACAAATATTTATCATTGAAATGGAAAAAAATAAGGTAATAATTTTCTGCCACAGAGAATTATGTGTGAAGAACCTTGTTGGCCTTTCTTTACAGAAAAAGACCTGCTGTGGAAGGTTTCACAGATGGGAGGGTTTGATTAGTTTTGGGAAAGTGGACTTGTGAAGTGAGGACACGAACAGATTGTTCTATTAGTATGGTGATAGATATTTTACTAATTTTTTCATAACCTCTTCTTGGTTTAGTGACATTTAATGCCAGAAGTGAGAAATAAGTCTGCAGGACTTAGAAACAAAATATTTCTTCTGGTCCATAAGCTGTAAGGCTTTGAAAATTCAACTTCCTTTGGGGAATAATGATACTAGGTAGTGGGGAGCAGGATAAGTGGGAAGTTGGGAAGGAAAGAAATAATGAAATAATATTATGCAGCACTTCTAGTGAGGTATTTCATTCATTTCCTTTATAGCATGGGTTGCATGATCAAATGCCTCCGGAGTTCAAGCAGGTAATACAATTCATGAAGTAGGTTAGATTTAAGAATTCCAGCATTCAAGAATTTTCATATTTAGCTGTTATTATTAGAACTGGCCATGGGTTTTGGGGTTTGTTAAAATGATAGGAAGTGGTGGCTGTAGCCACCCAAAGAATGTTTAAAACAACCACCACTGGTCTCTAGCAAATTTTGGCCACATGGGAATATAGACCCAGTTTTGCAGTGTCTTCTGATTTGCAAGGAGTGGCTAATGATTTTCATTTCCACTTGAAATATCTCATCTCTTAAAATATCTCAAAAGTATGTTTCAACCTTGTGGGGGAAAGAACAAAACTCCTGTGAAAGCTCCACTGAGCTCTGCCCTCGAACTCAGAACAGAGTTAACCTGCATCTTTCATTTTCTTTCAAACTCCTGACCTTGCAAAAAGACCAGGATGTGAAAAGAGGTAGAAATGTGTGTGTCAAGAAAGGCTGTTCCCATGTTTACGACCACAAAGGACGGGTGAGACCTGTCCTGGATGAAGATGAGGCTGTATGTGAGTAGACGGAGAGGTTCCCGTGTTGGGAACTGTCCTGCCTGGTATCAGAAGCTGTAATTCCCACCCCCCTCCCCCCCCCCGGCCTAGGCTAAGGCTAAGGGAACGCCCTTGGAACCATAAGCCAGCAAGGAGACAAAAGCTTATCTCCCTGGCAGGAACGCTGCTTCTGCTGCTTCATTCATAACTGAACCCCAAAGCTTGGTGGGTTAGCCAAAGACAGGTAAGATTCCCCAAGGGGGGAACGATCTAAGACAGGCACGATCACGTGGGAGGCCCCCAAAAGAAGGACTTTGGGGGCTACGGCAAAAGGGGGTGATGGACCCTTGCTCCTTGGCTTTGACATAGCCTGAGTTCTCATCGTCTGGGAGAAAATCTCCTAATCTCTTGGTTGCCTTAGTTCCCTTGCTCTACCTAAGCCTGAAACAATGACAGGGTGGTGCAGCTCTGTGCTGAAAAGGGCGGGTTCCCCGGGTGATCAGGCCTAAGAAAGAACATGTAAATTACTGTGAAACCTGCTTTGTTTAGAATGCTCTCAGTTGAATGAGAAGGGTCCAAAGAGGAAGTTAGTTTGTTCCTCAAAGTCTTACAGCTCTTTGACCCTGACTCAAAATAGACCCTCAGACTTCCTTGTTATCTATTGTTCCTTACTTCCTGGTAATGAGTACTGTGCTTTACCTGAATTATTATGTAAAACGAACCCAATAAAAGCAGGTTTGGACTATAAATCGGTGCGCTCCCCACTGGAGGGGGTGGCCATTCCATCCCTACTTCTCCACAGAAACTAGTCTGTCTCTGTGCATGTGTTTTCTTGTGTTTTGTCGAGCCATCCGCAGCATTCCGTGATTGCTGCTGACCGGTGACCCATGCATCAGTCCCGGCACAGAGTGTGGAAGAGCCTCGGATACCAGGGGTGATACCACCACCATTTGTTTCAAACACTCTCACAAGGGGTATTTCATTTGACTCCTTGAAACTACTGTATATGCAAGGGGAGAAGCAGGTGGACAATTCTGGCACTGGAAATAGGCCAGTCAGGCTGGATTCTAAGTCTGAGCTTTCTGGGCCAAAATCATCCTTAGCTAGGCCAAGTTGACTCAGCCAAAGCGGAATAGAAGTAATTTAACTCCCTCTGCAATGCTGGCTATGGGACCCAGCCATGGGAATACATTACTTCGTGAAAAGGCTCCCTCATTGTATCAATAACTCCTATACAAAAAAAGGAAGAGGGGAAATACATTAAAATTGACACACTATCATGGGCAAACTGGGGGTTTTTTGGGGGGTTTATTTTGCTCTTCTGGTGTTTGTGAAATGCTTCCAGAGGGAGAATTATCACTTTTCAATAGGAATGGCGACTTCATTTAAAAAAAAAAAAGTCGGATTAGCACCTAAGTTTCTCTGCCACCTTTGCAGTGTCCCTGGGCTAGTTAACCACAATTGTGCAGCTCCTGACACTTTACCAGCACATCCCCCTTCTTCTGTACTCCTCCCTTCTTCTTATCCCCACACATCCTTATTTCTTCCCTTTAAGAACAATCAAGGAGTATTTCTGTGTGATGGATGCTGTCCAGAGAAGAAGAAGCATGGGCTCCAGCATCCTCACACATGAGCAGAAGAGGCAGAAGTCTAAATGAATGATAAGAAATCCATCAACAGAATCAGGAACACATGTGCCAGAAATGCTGGTAACAAAAATGAAACTTCATCTCAAATAATAATATTAGATTATACCCATTAAGAGTTTGTTATGTGTCAGGCACTGCAGGAAGCATGTAATGTCAATTATCCCCCTTGCATCAAAATAGAGTTAAGATGTGGGCAGTACTGTTTTACTGATAAGGAAACTGAACTTTAGAAAGGATGGATATCTTCACTAAGATTAACATAGGCACTCATTCATTCTCATTCCCCTCTGCTCTCACCCCTTCCCCAACCCTCATCTCCCCTCCCCCCACTCCTCCTCCTCCTCCTCCTCCTCCTCCTTCTTCTTCTTCTTCTTCTCTCTCTCTCTCTCTCTCTCTCTCACATCTCTGTCTTTCCTCTCTTTCTCCCCTTCTCCCTCTCTCTTTTCTACTTTTTCCCCATCTCTGGATTCTGAGGATTCAAAGACATGAAGTATGTAAAACATGTTGCATAGTGTGTAGCAATATCATAACTTCTCAATAAATTATTACTTTTATGTCTGGGGCACACGAGGGAAGGTAGCACTTGAACTAAAAATTGCAAGGTACTCAGGTGTAGTAACTGTGGCATTTTTCATTTCATTTCATATCTGTTGGGAACCTTGTAAGACTGGTATCATTAACCTCACCTTGCAGACAAGGAAACCAAAGCTCAGCAGTTTAAATAACTGACCGAGGGCCAAAGAGCTTGCAAACTGGAGGTCTGAGACTGGGACCCAAGTGTCCTAATTCAAAGGCTATACATCTCTGTCCCGACAAGTTTTATATCCAATGGTTGAAACTCCTAATGCTTCAGTAAAAGCAGAGTGGAAAACAGGATAGATACCAGCTTCTTGTTAATCTTATTCCTTGGAGTAAAGCTTTCCCTGGGAGAGTTAAAAGATACCTGCAAATGAGTAAAAGTCATTGCCTGTTCAAAAATGCTTCAAATATGTGTTTGCATCTTCTCAAGTAACTGAAATAATTTTATATACGAAAGAAAGAAAAGGGGAATAAACCTGGTGTAAAGAGTATGCTTTTAGGAATATCTCCTTAATGAGCTCTCTGCTCGGTACATTTTGTCTGTAAAGGAAAGGTGTGAACAGAGCCAGTGTGGAACTGCTAAGAATTAGCCCAACTTGCTCCCATCAATTACACTGAATTTTCTGACAAACCTCTACTGCTCATGGGAAATTTCCTGACAGGATGCTAATAAATATACCTAACCTTGTCACTCCCCCAATCTGCCAAATTGGTAGCATTAGAAATAAATAACATTTATACATTATGAGGTTAAACTTGACTTCTCAGAATTTCTATAATGTTCTGGCAGGCTAATGAGAGATTTTTTTTTTCTTTTTTGTCTCCAGACTATAAAAGAAAATTATTGTCTTCAAGAAAGGGCCAAATTGGCAGCCAAAGTGCTTGCGGCTGGGCCCATTTGAGATGCCAGGGAACATGGGACTGAAAGGGACAGGGCTGTGGTGTTGTGTATCTGCACAATCCAGCACCATGGTGAGGACCACCATGAATAATATAGCACTAGACAGATACTCTGAAAGAAACTCAGTCCCTAGATCTTGGGAGTTGACCTGCCGATATCAAAGCTGATATGTGCATGTTTACTTTCTACCTAAATGATTAAATTCCAGTTTCAGAAAGAAAATTTATCACAAGTTAGAACTAAGCTCATTGCCCCAGGGGAGAAGTGATTATTGGATCCAAGAAGACCCAAAGTGGCTTTGTTTAGTGATGTTTCTGGGTGATACTCCATAGTAAACAACAGTGTGACATCTTTGTTAAGAGCCGAACTCTGAAGCTAGAGAACACGCGTTCAAATCTCTGCTCTCCACTTGCAAAGTTTATAAAATGGTGATAATAACAGCACACATCTCTTGGGTTGTTTTAAAGATAGCTTAAACTGATTGTGACAGTGTATGGAAAGCACTTAGTATTCAGCCCCACTCATCACAAACCCTCAAAAAAAGACTAGTTATTTTTATGTAGGTGGATCATATTCTAGTCAATACTCTGCTCAGGTGTTGCGTCTCACAGGAATCCTTCACCTGCCTCCCTGGTCCAGGAGGGTATGTGTTCATTGCTCGCTCTCATGATATCCTGTGTATGACCTCATTACCACACTTAACAAGTTATGTTATAAGCAATGTCATAATCTTCCTCCAGGAGGTTGTGAAATCCTTAAAGGCAAAGAATTTGAATTTCTATCGTTTTCCATTATATTTATCTCCCAGATCTATAAAGTACATGGGAGCTCATTAAAAATGTGTGCTGAATTAATGTATGAATACAATGTCTCATTTTGCTCATCCGAAACATAGAAAATACTAATGTTTTAACTTTTACGTGGCAAGAGCAGCTTGAGACATTGTTCATTGTGTCATGTTAATGTCAACTAAGGTTCTTCTGTGTTTTTTTTCTCTTAGTAAAATTATGGGAGGGAAGAGCTCTTAAGTTCCAGTACGTTAGTAGTATAATTCCCAATGGTGGGTGCAAGGATGTCATGATCCATTATGAAATGGTGTCCACTGTTATTGTCTCAGTAGGGAAAGCACATAATGAATGAAGCCCAAGTTCCTTCTTAGAAAAGTCTTCCTTTCAGGCAGGTGCTTGAAAAGGGACACTTGAGTTCTGCAGGTCTTTGCTGGATCTACCTGATGAAACTGAGAGGCGTTACCCTCAGATGTCCAGCCTCGTACCTCCTAGTAACCTCGTCAGAAGACTGGCAGAGGAAAAACACTGAGCTAAAAGGAAGTTCCATCACAACCATTAAGCAAAATTACAACTTTTGCTCACTTGTAGATAACAACCTCCATTCCAGTTTAAGGATCAAGGTAGAGTAAGTAAACTCCACCAGTGGGCCAATAATCATAATGCCCCACAGGGTTGCCACTATTTATCCAGAAGATCTTGAACATTCAACAGAAGCAGGTGGACAGTAGAAAGGCATTCTTCTAGGCTCAGAAACCTAGAAAAACAAGCCAGTGTTCCTGCTGACCGGTCTGGCATATTCTTCCAGCTGATTTTCTAGACTTGGGGTTTTCCTTTCCACAAGGATACATTTAGATATCACATCAGTTAAAAACCTAAGCTTTGTGGTCAGACAGACCTGGGGCTTGAATCACTGGACGTGTTACCTTGGACAGGTAACATGACCCTTTTGAGCCTCATTCTTTTCATATGGCAAATAGGTGGTGATCCGTTATCTGCTTCATAGGGTTGTTATGAAGATTTAACTTTAAACATAAAGATAATACACATGCAAGTTTCTAGCATAAGAAATCCTCAGTGTCCTGACTGAAGTTATGGGTTCTGTCCCCAGTTGGGGGCATATGGGAGGCAACTGGTTGATATTTCTCTCTCACATCAATGTCTCTCTCCCTCTCTTTCTCCCTCCCTTCTCCTCTCTCTAAAAATAAATAAATAAAATACTTTTTTAAAAAGAAATAAATCTTCAAGAATTGTTACCTTTTTTGTTGCTATTGTTGCTGTTTTCATTACTATAGCTTTTGCTATTATTAACCTTGAACAAATTCTTTTTCTGATAAGATGATGATATGTATTAGTCTTAACTCATTCTAGAAGAAAAATTGGCCCTCTGATGTTGGTCTTTCTTTAGTTTTACTAGGTTATTTTTTGTCTTGTCTCATCTCAGAATGGTCTTTCAAATTTTCCCATGTGACACGACCAACCATAAGAATACCACTGATGGGCCCTGGCTGGCGTAGCTCAGTAGACTGAGCTCGGGCTGCAAACCAAAGTGTCGCAGGTTCGATTCCCAGTCAGGGTATGTGCCTGGGCTGCAGGCCATGACCCCCAGCAACCACACATTGATGTTTCTCTCTCTCTCTCTCTTTACCTCCCTCCCTTCCCTCTCTAAAAATAAATAAATAAAATATTAAAAAAAAAAGAATATCCCTGATGAAAGGCTATTGATTTTAATATAGGTTATCTGGGATTTGTATCATTTCTCCAAGTGAATTCAAATGAGATGTAAACAAGAGGCTGTGGATTTTGTAAAGATAAATACATAGAGAGGAAGGACATACACATATACATACACATACAGACACTTTTAAATTTTATTGCATGGGCCCAGTTGGGGGAAACAAGATTTCACTTTTAGATTTTCTACCTGCAGAGCATGGGCATAATGAAAATGCCTGTCAGGGAAAGTAATGTGTTTAATATCACACCAGTCTTAAACATCAGCAGAGATTTCTGTGTATTGCAAATAATTCCATCACCTGCCCATATTACATTGCTCTGTGTTTTATCTGTGGTAGGATGATGTCAATTTGAGGAAAAAGGATGCTTCATGAGATTGATGTAGGAAAGCACAATGACAAGTGCATAAAAAGGGCATCCAAAGGTGCCACAAAGTGTCAGAGGAAAAGGCCATGATCTCTCAATGGTGCGCATTGAGTTAATTCTTTTCTCAGCAGGAGTCCTGAGACTGTCAAAGCTGCCTGTGGCCTTGATCATGGATTTTAAAGAAGATAAAGCAACACTGATTTTTTTTTTCCTTAAAAAAGCCTTTCAGTAACCATTGGTGCCTGGGATGTAAATAGTAGGTAAAAGCTGTTAGGGAGCTTATGGGAAATGAATCCGAGTGTTCCAGGGTGAAGAAGTGAGCAATTCCCAAGAGAGCCCGATTTTGCCAGGTACCATGGAGTGGAATGTCTTTGAGACCTGGAGCATAATCAGAGGGAGGAGGGTGGACTTTTCTACAGGGAAGGATCTTCATTCTAGATGTGGACCATTCTTACAGAAACAAAACTAGAAGAGGACGTAGAGATCATTTTCTCAATTCTTACTCTTAGGACCCCATTTTTGGCTTTATTACCTCTTCTCTACATTTTCCTAACAACCTCTTTCTTCTTCATTTCATTCTGTATAACCAATTGACTCCCTATTGTTTTCTTAAAAAAAAAAGCCTCACCTCCTATAGTCACTATTCAAGGTCCCAAACCACCTTCTCATTGCTCTTTTTTATACACTGCATAGTTAGAATGAAATTCCCAGGGCTCACCCCACAACTTCTCACCTCTGCTATTCCCATTACTTAGAATGCTTTCCATGTATGACTTCGCTTGTATAAATACTTCTTATCCTCCAAGGCACAGAGCAAATAGAATTGTGTTCATGAAGGCTTCTCTGATTACTTTAGATTTAAAGATTTCTTGCCTCTGAAATGCCAGGACATTTGACCAATACCTCATTGATTTGCTTTTAATTTTTTACAGTTGTTCACATATAGGTACTAGAATGCAAGCTCCTTGAGGATGGGGTCTAAAACCTTAGTTATAGTCCAGAAAGTGAGTCTGGCACAGGATGGCCCTCGGTACATATTTGCTGAATGAATACTGGTATATGTTTTGATCCATGACAGTATGTTATACAGTGCATATCATATAAATAATAAGTAATCATTAAAGGAATGAATAGATGGAGTTAGGGCAGTCCTTAAGATGTTGAGAATAGCTTTATATGTTAAAAGAAGCATGGAAAGGAATTAGAGGAGGAGGAAGAGGAAGTTTTCCAATAGTCAAAATAAACAACTCTGACTTCTAAGAGTTCTTTCAGAAAATGTGGCTAGCAATGAAAAGATTCTAAGTGATGAATATTCTTTTGGACAGACGTGCTATTATATTTCTAACTCTTTTCATTCAAGGTCTCTGATACAGAGTGGATACATGGTAGGCCACATCTTCAGAAGCTGCTTCCAAAATGCACTTGACCCCAACTTGGTTAGCTGCATTGTCTTTTCTGTTTTAAAATCTTTATTATATTTTTTCATTATCATTTAGTCCCCTTATGCACCCACTCCATCCAGCAATCACCACACTGCACTTCCAAACAATCAATCTTACATTAGTGGTAGCTTGACATCCAGATGGGCCTGCATTGGATATAGGGTATTGTTTGGTAAAACAAACATTTACTGTGATTTTGAAAGAGGCCCAAATAACACTGAGAAATGGTAGTTACAGTATTCTTTATCTGGGGCTGCTGCTGAGGGCTACTAGAAAAAAAAATCACTTAATCCTCTCAATTATACATAAATACCAGAAACACCATATGAGCAATCCCTTCACTCAGTGTTTGGAAAATGTGTGTGGAAACCACCTGCATCAGAAGCCCTTGTGGTGCTTATTTAAAAATGCGGATTCCTGGCCTCATTCCAGACCTACTGATTACTAATGCTGCAATATCTTTATAAGGAGGAGAATAAGATATATTACTAATATCTACCATTTATTTCATGTATTTCTTGACCTTGAAACACAAGAGGCTTTCAATTGCAGGTATCTATTACTTTTAATAATGTTTTCAGGTTTGCCTTCTTTCCTAAGCCACAGACCTATACATGCAACTTTCACTCCTCAAGTGCCTCATATCCTACATGAAAGAATATGTCAATATGTGCATATGAATGAATAGATGGATAACTGTCAGATGTAAAAATAAATAACTTGGTGATTAATGGATTTGGTATGTAACCAAACTAAGTATTTATGATGTCTGTTTGGAAAAAGTCCAGCCATTGTTAATACAATGAGAACAGTTTGTGCCGTAACAATACAACCCGGCAGTCAAGGGCAGTGGAATGGAATGCATATGCTTGAACAATGATGACTGCGCTGTACTAGTCAGTACAGGTGGTAGACACCATTGAGTGAGCATGTGTACTGTGTCGCTGTCACATTCAAAATGACTGAGCAAGTAGAGCGAAGAATCTGTGTCAAATTTTGCCTTAAGCTTGACCATTCCTCCATGGAAACTATTTGGATGATTCAGAAGGCTTTCTTGGGCGATGCAATAAATGCAGCACAAACAAAAGTGTGGCACAAGTGCTTCAATGATGGTTGAAAATCTGTTGAAAGTGATCCCCATTCTGGAAGGCCTGCAACAAGCAGAACACCTGAGAATGTGGAACGTGTATGGGCTGCAATCAGCACAGGCCAGAGACTGACAGTGTGAGAACTCAAAGCTGACCTGGGGATTCCAAAATCTACTATGTCCAACATCCTGACACAGGATCTTGGCATGAAATATGTCATGGCAAAATTCCTTCTGTGGCTTCTGCTACCATGGCAGAAGGAACATTGTGCTGCAGTTGCTAGTGACTTGATTCAAACGACTACCAATGAATCATATTTCCTCTAGAAGGTCATAACTTTGAAGGGTTTTGAAATGTCATTGTCCTATATACAATAAATTTCTCTATTTTTCATATTGGATGGATGGATACTTTCTGGACAGACTTCCTATACACTCAGCATGTCTACAGCCCAGACTGACTCTATAGCTCATGAGGCCCAGTAAAATAAATATTTGCAAAATGAAAAGGTGAGACCCCGTGTTTAAAAATTATCAGAACTTTCAAGATGGTGATAGCATAGCATTAAACTAGGCCCAGGCTCCTTTTAAGTGCGGGGCCCCGGGCAACAGTGCATCCAGAAATCTGACCTTGTCTACCGCATACATAATGTTCTTCCTAGACCCATCATTCTTCCAATAACTACATCTGTTTCCCTGATTCTTTTGTATTCTGACTGTACTATCAAACTTGCATTAATCAAAATACGTCATAAGCAAAGCCAGATCATTTTTGCATGTTATTTTTCAAAGAGCATCCCCAAACACTGCCACATTGAAGTGTCACAGTGTCCCTGTGAGACCAAGCATCATCATGATCCTCATTTTACATATAATTGAGGTTCAGAGTTGCAGAGAACAAAACCATGAGAAGCAGAATAAGGATTTAAATCCAGGTATAAAACCTTCCTCTCCATAAGCCAAACCTCACAGCCTTTCCTTCATATTGCATTTGACTCTTTGTCCTTAAACTGCTCCAGGGTATGGAAGATGAGTTTACCTCTTTATTTCCCCCGGCTTTTAACAGGTAACTCATAATACTCAATAAAGGCATGTGAAAGACAGGCACTTCTCTGTAGAATAAATGAATGAGAGAAGACCCAGTGTCTCTTCTGATGCCAAGAAAAGGGAAAGGGGGCGGAACCAACAACATTCTTCTCCCTGGAACCACCGGCCCTTCAGCAACACACAGCCTTCCCTAAGCGCATTTGCTTCCCTGGTTCTGCATGCCCCTTTGGCCATCATGATTTGCATTTCTGCAGTTTGGACTGAATTTAGATAGTTCTTTGTTTGTTTCTAAAGCTATCTTCCCTGTTATCCTTAATAATCAATTTGAAACTTGTAAGCTCACTACAGTAGCTATGAAGTCTTCACAATACTCTAAATAAGATCTGGACAAGCCCTGATCCTTTGGTAAAACCAGTGGCTGCCTCTTATCCAATCAGTTCATTCTTATTCTCCTTTCCCTCTTCTGCATTCCTCTATTGCAGTAAAATGTCCAGACACAAGTTCATTTTAATTAATTTTTCAAGCTTCTTCTCAAGTTCATTTATTCAGATCATTACAAGTAAAGAAAAAAATAGCAATACCCTTGTGACACCACACAGTATAATTAGTGTGCAGTGAATTTTTAAAATATATGTCCATGTTGGCAAGTAGTAAATATTTTTTTTCAGAAATAAATAGAGGAGGGGAAATCTCAGTTCCTGGTATTTTATGATACACAGCTCTAACACGCTTTAATAAGAAGCGACCTCCAGACAAAGAGGTAAGTATAATTTTTTCACCTTGTGGAGTGGTGAATATATGGTTGAATGCCCTCATGAATGCTGATGGAAAGAAGAGAGTTTTCCGAACATTTTCTTCTGAGTGAAAATATTGAGAGTTGGTGTATTAAGAAAAATTAAAGTCATTGGGGCTATAACACCAGCAAATGATGAATCACACCTACATATATACATATGAATATACTGTTATATAAATACTTATATATCTAAAGCCTAGAGATAAATCATGGAGTGTTTTCTTGTGTGAGTGTGGAAATGGGAAGGTAAGTTCAAGAGTATGCATGTGGTATCTGCATCTGAAACTGATTTGGAAAGTCGACATCTCAGGTTTATAAATATATCCCATTTTTCACAGCTTCAGCCAGATTTTCTTTTCCACTTTTTCTCATGGCATTGTGAGAAGATATCAATAAAGTGTAATTATTCTCTTGCTGGGCCATATGTGCAGTAAATTTCCAGATAACCAAATTCTATTACTGTCAGAAGTTTCAGAGGGAACATTATTTTAGAAGAGCTGGTGTTTGAGTTTTTCAAATAGTAATTAGATATGATAATTCTCTACAGAGTAAAAAAGAATGAATAATCTGACATCTTTCTGTATAGAATAGGGTGGATAAACTCCAAATGATCCTAGGTCATTCTTTTTTGCTCTTGTTTTTGAATCCTCACCAGAGGATATGTTTTGTTTTTTAAGAGAGAGAGAGCGAGAGGGAGAGAGAGACATCTGTATGAAAGAGAAACATCGATGGGCTGTGTCCTGCAAGTGCCCCAACCAAGAATTCGAACCTGCAACCTAGGTATATACCTTGACCAGGAATCAAACCTATGACCTTTTGGTGTAGGGGACAGTGCTCCAACCCAACTGAGCCCCTCAGCCAGGGCTCTTGGTCATTTTTTTTAATCTTATCAAATAGCATTTTGTTTATCAGGGGAAATCCAATGATTATGATTATAACTTTTATTCAGTCATTCATTACATTTTACACTTCCATACCTAATCACTTTGCCTCAATTATTTTTTGGCAAGGCACAAGTAAATCAACTTTGGACTAAAGATTCACCAGGTGTCTTTAAATTGTCTTTTAATCCATGCCCCACCCCCACCCCCAACACGCAATTTTTTTTTTCCAAATGGACTTTCCACTGAAACACAAGTGGTATTGACAATGTTCTAGCTATAAAGAGTGAAAACAAGTAAAGAGATGACAGGGAGCAGGTATAAGAATTACAGAATAAAATTAGAACTGCTGAGTGAATGGGATCATAGGAAAGTATGAGTTAGACATATGGGCATTTTCCTTTAAAACACTAGGAGGGATTTATTCAAATGTCAGAATTCTATTTTTGCTTAATCCCCACATCATTCATTCTCTGGTGATGGGAAATGATGGTCATTGTAATTATACAGGAAGAATCAGATAGGGCACTCGTTGGCCCAAAACTTACAGCAAACCCAATAAATAAATAAATAAATAAATAAATAAATAAATAAAATAGATTGCCTGACATTTTTATCCAGTTATTTTCTTCTTATTGTCATCCTGCTCTGTAACATACTTTTCATGGGCTACCCAGAAGTAGGTTCTCCACCCTCCCCACATAAATATAGGTATGCTATCTTTCATGTGGCATAAGAAATGTCCCAAAAAGTTGAATATAAATTTAGCTGTCATAAATCAAATACCGAAGAGAAGAAATCCCAGAATGGGAGACAGGATAGAAGTGGGAATGAGTACAGTTTGCATTCTTTAACACATGTTTATTATATTTTCAAAAATAATTACAGTTTTAAAAATTACTTGAGTACTATTTTAATGCACTTGAGAAACTTACATTAAGAGGAACTCTTCATAAAATAAAGTAAAAATAACTTATGAATATAAATAAGCACATCATTCCTTAGCAATGTGAGAATCTTAAATAAAATTTAAAAGGTGTGTGCACTACAAGCCTTCACAGAACCTTTAATTTGCTAATATGCACTGTGAATATCTGAGGGCAGGGACAGGATAAAAAAGCTTCCCAATACGTATTTACCATTCACTATCTTCTCTACTTTTTATTCCCAAGGAAAATACCTCGGGACTGGTGTTTAAGGGAATACATTTTGCCAACAGCAGTCTAAAGATAATTTTCTTTAAGCGAGGCTACCAATATATCAGCTGCTATTCGGGTATCTCATGCTGGGTGAAGGTTTGATGCAAGCCCAGTGAATGTGATTTTGTGTGTTTCTTATCGCAGCAAACATCCTTTAGGTGCCAAACTGAGAAGTCTCTTTTCACTTCCAGAGTTCAAAGCACTGTGCCCTTTGTAACCAAAAGAGCATTATTCAAAAGAAATGTTTATACATTGCACAAATCTTTCCTCTCAGAATTACTTATTCCTTCATGTCAAATAGCAACATGGTTAAACACTGCCATGGTTTGATCCAAACAAACTGACATCAACCAGACAGGAGCAGGGAGGGGAATAGCAGGAGGAAAAAGGGGAAGGGTCATCAAGAAACTTGTGTAAAGGACACATGGACAAAGCCAAAGGGGGATAGGATCAAGGGTGGGAGGTGGGGATGGGGGGACTGGGGGGGGGATGGAGATGACTGTACTTGGAAAACAATAAAAAATACCATAAAAATAAAAAATTTAAATAGCATTAAGAAAAAAACCACAAAACCAAACAAATAAAACTTAAGCATGGATATTCAGTTGAAAAGGCTCTTAATTGTTATTCTCTATTCCTTTTCTAGGATCGACATGGGACTTGTCTGTAGAATTCATGTAGAAAATCATGTCAAATTTAAGTCTAATCATCTTTTACCAAGAGTTTCACACACACACACACACACACACACACACACACACACACTACAGTTATGCTAGAACAGAGACCTCTGGGTCACTCCAGGTTTGAAAAAGAACCAAAGCTGTCCCAAGAATTTCTGAGGTGGAACATGGACAACTCTCTCCAAATGTCAACTGAACTAACTGGAATCCACTACAGTCTCTTAGGAGCAAATCAAGAGGGAGACTAGGCTTCCATCTGTCAAAGCCCAGGTGATATGAGGACCTGTCCAGTAAGAAGGGGACAGTAGATAAAGAGGGATCTTGCTAGTATATGTAGAAGGATTTCCCGGCTCTCTCCCCCTATACCCTGCAACCTATTTACATGTTTGTGTCCAGCACTTTACACATTATTGACCCTCACCACATATTTGTTAGAGGAATGAATACTCATCTGGAGAGTGAGCCAGGGATGAAAATAAAATATATCTAGAATAATGGCCTTAAAAGTCAAATCTCTCCTGAGATTTCGCAGCAATAAAGATTGTTAGGATTGCTATAAGGACTTACTGGTTAGTAAAACTGACTGATCTGTTTTGTTTTTTTTTTTCTTTCAGAGAAATTTAACAGAATTTATGTGACAGGATATTCATGAGGATTAATGAGTTCATTTTAGGAAGATACTTTGAGATCCCTGGAGGAAACATGAAAAGATTTTAAGTAGTTTATGTTTAATGAATAACTACCCTAGTTATCTAAACAGAACTCAGTCTCAACTATTATAGTATTTATTTTGCTGCACATTTAATATGGATCCATGTATGACAACCATTATACAAACAGTACATTATGTCATAGGTTCAGATTTTATGCTCTATACATAATGAGGCTCTGTAAGAAAGCTTTAGGTTAGCAGAAAGTTGGATCATGCTCTTGGCTTGTGTATCTGCAGGATGCTAATGGGGAAAATTCCTTCCTAACCACCATAAGTAATCAGTTTATTCCCTGAAGCATGAGATCTGATTACTTTTATCTGTACTTCACACACAAGCAGTTTATTGGATCTGTCATCCTAACTGAAAGAGATTCCAGTGTGGTACCTGTGATTTAAAGAATTTCTCCAATAGAAAGCAGGCATCACGGGAAGTGAGCAACCCTTTAAGGAATTGTAAGGAGAGATGCACTCTAAGTTAATACTGAGAAGTTCAACAGCCACGAAGTATGAAGTATTTTTCTACAGCACTCAAAAAAGGAAAAGAACTATTTGGAACTGTGTGTTCTCAAACTTTTGTTTCCCTCTTTTTTTCTTTTATTGTTGTTTAAGTACAGTGGTTTCCATTTTCCCTCACCATCCCCCACAACCCCAGCCATCCCCACCTCCCACCCTGAATCCTACCCCACCTTTGGCTTTGTCCATGTGTCCTTTATACATGTTCTTGTCTTGACCTTTCCCCCCATTATCCCTTCCCACCTCCCCTCTGGTTACTGTCAGTTTGTTCTTTATTTTGATGTCTCTGGTGGTATTTTGCTTGTTTGTTTGTTTTGTTATTAGGTTCCCCTTATAGGTGAGATCATATGGTATTCATCTTTCACTGCCTGGCTTAGTTCACTTAGCATAATGCTCTCCAGGTCCATCCATGCTATCATGAAGGGCAAGAGCTCCTTCTTTCTTTTTACTGTATACTATTCCATTGTGTAAATGTACTATTGTTTTCTGACCCACTTATTTACTGATGGACACTTAGGTTCCTTCCAACACTTGGCTATTGTAAATTGTGCTGCTATGAACATTGGGGTGCATAGGTTCCTTTAAATTGGTGTTTCAGGATTCTTAAAGTATAATACCAGCAGTAGAATTGCTGGGTCAAAAGACAACTCAATTTTTAGTTTTCTGAGGAAATTCCAAACTGTTTTCCATAATGGCTGCACCAGTCTACTTTCCACCAACAATGTACTAGGGTTCCTTTTTCTCCACAACCTCGCCAGCACTTGTTTGTTGCTTTGTTTATGATGATCATTCTGACTGGTGTGAAGTGGTAGCTCCTTGTGGTTTTAATTTGCATCTCTCTGATGGCTAGTGATGCATATGTCTCTGGGCCCCCTGTATGTTTTCAAACTTTTAAGAGCAAGGTTCTCTTTTTAATACAATCTCAAGATAGTAGATACCTAGATATCAACTCATTCATCCAACATTGTGTGCTTTAATAATGATCTTAACAAGTTTTTAAAAGAAAGACCAGAATAAAAATGTGGGCATGAACAGAGAGAATGGAAAAATGTAGGAAGAGGTAGTAATTTCAGATGCCATAGGACACAAAAGCTGGCAAATTCACCTTTCAGATGAACACAGTCTCAAATCTGGATTCTAGTAGGTTCTCGCCTGCCACGAAACATGAACCAAATTACCTAAGCTTTTCGAGCCTCAGTTTTCACCTCACAGCATATAAAATACTTTTAATGTTTATTCCATTTCCAATGACTTCCCTATGTGTTCATGTTCTTCTCTGAGACCAATAAAGAAGTAGCTAATTTTAATATGAAATATATATTTATTTTTAATGTAGATGCTGTAATCTCAACTTCCTCTTATCACTACCCCCAGTCCCCACTCTACAACAACCAGTTTAACATTTTCTTTCCAGTGGGATGGCAATTTTAGATGCTCCAAGTTTAGGGCACTAAATGTAAAACAAAAGCCTGTTAGTTTATGCTTTAAATGTGGTTATCTGTTCAATTCAAGATATGTTTCTAAGACAAGCTACACTGCTGCTAATAACTGAAAAAAATGAGAAGATATTATTCTCTTTAGTAAATTAGCAGGGAAGTCAGACATATTGACTAATTATCGAATGCCTCAGACTCTTATCTCTCAGGTCTTGAGCTACATGCAGCTTCAGATTTAGTCTAAGGAAAGCATGCTTAGAGAAACAAATTAGCATTGCCATCTTCCATCCAGCTGACAGGTGAGCAACACACTATCCTATTGAAACAGTGGGACACTTTTATACCAAAGTTGACTACTAAATGAGGGTGGAATGGGGAACACAGAGGATGTTTTGTTCTCCTCAATTATCAGCTTAGCCACCTTTGGCACACATCATTATGACACTAACAAGTACTCACATTGGCTTGGACTGAAACCTAACAGATACAAATACCACAACTACCATTTCAGCCTTTGACATGTGAATATTAATCAGATTAAAGGAATAAATGGTAACTGGTCTATTTATATCCCCAAGATCATTTTAAAGAGTTCTCTTTGGTCTAAGGATAAAGCTTTGCCTCATCCCCACCTCTCCACCAAGTGAAATGAAAACAGGGAAAGTAAAGTCACAGTCAAGAGAACCCAATGGCATGATCCAGGGAGTCAAAGCATTTTGTCTTGTTTCTGAACATCTCGCTTTGAAACAAAAACTACTTGTGTGCCTGAGAAATGCATCAGGACTTAGCTATCATTAGCCAGGAATCATGATTCAGATTTTCAAATACAAATCAGATGGCTTAAATAAATATAACTTTCCCGACAATGGCTCATGACAGCTTATCAAGCACTCTCAAAATCTCTTATATGTCAAGGAAAGGATAAAAGGCAGGGAAACTATTGCTCCCCATCTTTTAGGTGAGTAAAATGAGGCTCAGAAATGTTGAACAATCGTAGGAAGACACGTTACTAACAAGTGGCAAAGCCCCTTTGGGAACCCAATCTTCTGGGTCAGAAGTGTCCTTTCTCGACATCACACCCTTCCTGCACCTGTCAGGGAGAAGGCAGGCAGGAGAAGAGAGAATGCTAGCAAAGATGCTAGCTCCACAAAATGAATTAATTAGGATGATAATTCACCAAATAAGAAACCATCCCTCATGGGTGACCAAGGCCAGTGAACTTACAATGAAATGGCTGGTAGCTGCTGCCATGGAAGATTTAAACAGATGTAGACATTGGTAACTAAGGTTAGTAGTTTCAACCTGTGGCCCTTGTGTTTTGTGGCTAAGTCACAAAGGTGGAAAGCAAATGCATGTCTCACTTACTCCTATAGGGAATATAATGACCATTGCTTCAAACCACCTCCCCCCCAGTCTTCAGTTAGTGGTGCTGAGATGTCATGCTAGAATCCTTGGCCAGCAACCCTTGTGGCTTTAAAGAGATAGGCAGGGATGTGTCTATGGTTTGGTTATGAGGTGGCAACACTCACACCACAGTCCCTTATCACACCAGGCTTCTCTCTTCAAAATTGTTACCCAGGAAATCTGCTCTGAATTCCCTTTGGGGGGAAAAAAGATGGCATACACTCCAGTCTATTGTCTGGTGTTTCCCAGAGCCTGTTTCTTTTCCAGGTGCTTGTTTGAAATGCTCAGGCTCAAGTCCAGATACAAAGTGCAGCAGATTGCTTCATTTAGTTACTCTGAGCCTCATTATGGCTCACCTCTGGGTATGTAATCAGCCCTTTATTCACCTACCAGGATCACTCTCTCATAAGGTGCTCATGTAATGAGTTTTCCCCACAGGGTCTGTCTCTCTGAGAGCTTCTGGAGTGCTGATAGGGAGAGTGTGCATGCTGAATATTCACTCTCTGCAAACAAGATTCCCCTCCCTTCCAGGTTTTGAGCTATTCTGAAGGCTCTGTGGCTGCATTAGATCTGCAGGGCACAGGCCGGCCAGTAGCAGTGCAAAGGAGGGAAAAGACAGAGATGCACCAGGACAAGATGGACAGCTGGCAAATTATATCCAAGTGGGCTGCTGCCCACTGGGAGAGCAGCCCTGACTTCCTGGGTAATCCATCTTCCTGACACATCCCCTGCCCGGGAGTTAGTTTTCTCCAACATACTTTCTGCTCCTGACAAACAGGACAGATCTGTCTTTACTCCTTTCCTCTACCGATGAGACAAGCTGAAAGAGTCACCCCTGGAGCGCCTTCAGCACTCCTCTTCTCTCATGACAGGGCTATTCATCTACCACCTCATTTATCGATAATTATCAGAGACTGCAAGAGTGCGGTGACTGGATAAGCGTGCGGCTAGAGCTGGATGCCAGTTTGTACTGAAGTTTCCCTGGGCCATGTGCCCCCTTCCACCCCACTTGAAATCAAACAAATAGGAGCTGTTGAAGCTAAGCATCAAAACAGTAAGTTTCAACCAGGAGAAGCATCACCAATTAAGTGTTGTATTCTAATTAAAGGGATTTTAAAGGCTCGGAAATCCTACAAAAGATGCCTAAAGGAGATTAGAGAATATACTATTTTAGAAGATCTCTTAATAAAAAGGAAGACATAGGCTATATTTAAGATGTTTATTCAAGCAACTACAATGTCAGTAGAGAGAGGGTGAAAAGCAAGCACTGTGCTAGAAATGAGATTGATGCGGGTCTTAGTCCTGGCCAGGCTGCTAAATATTTGGGATTTTAACTCTTCCTTAACTTCTTGGGACCTAAATTTGCTAATCTACGAGAAGGTGGTTGTACTAGATAATACATTTGCTCCATTTCAGCACTAAAACTCCATCTGGAAGTCTCATCTCAAAAGTGATGTACAGAAAGAGTGTAATATGTGTGCCAGGAATTTTAAAACTCACTTCTAAAAAAATTTAAAAGGTGAACTTCAGAAAATGTGTAATCCAGAAAGAAATATGATATATTTACATTTCCAAGTGTCTGTCTAATAAATAGGCATCTTTTTGATAGGGAGAGCTTTCAAAGTTTCCCAGGCTCGTAACCTAATTGTAAATCTCCTGTCTTTGGAGAACACAGGCAAGCACCAGGTGCAAATCAGTCAGCTAGAGCTAATGTACTTTGCTAATGAGCCCAAGGCATGAATATGCCCTCGGCCCCTCCATATGTATATGAAGGAAGGACCAAAGCTATGTTGGATGCTTCTTTATTTTAATTCTCTACCTACTAACTGCCTCTTCTAAGACTTTGGCATAATTCAGGGTCTGTCCTCTGATGGGGGAGGGTAGTGAGAAATAGTTAGGGATTAAATATTTGTCTTAGTCAAGTATCCCGTTGGCATTGAAACATCAAATATTTTGCTGCTTAGTCATCTAGGTTTAATGCAAATTTTTATACTTAACCAGAGTTCCTTAAGATGATATTTTTAATAATTTTTTTTTAGATTTTAAACAACCAATTATTTAATACTCCAAAAAATCTTCTTCCCTGACTGGGTGGCTCAGTTGGTTAGAGTGTCAAGCCTTACACCAAAAGGTTGGGAGTTCAAGCCCAAGTTGGGGCACATACCTAAGGTGTGGGTCCAATCCCTGGTCAGGGTGCATACGAAAGGCAACTGATTGATATTGTTCTCTCACGTCAATGTTTCTCACTCTCTCTCTCAAATCAATAAACATATCCTCAGGTAAGGATTAAAAAAAAAGTCTTCCAAGTATTCATTCCTTGCCTCCTCACTGCCAAGAATTCCAGTACAGGAAGATTTGTCAGTGAGACTTATACCAGTGAGCCCCTAAAGGAATATGCTACGCTGTTAAAACTTCAAGGAAGGCTTTTGCTCTTGCTATCTCTTGAGACCTGTATAAGGTCTGAGAGTTGACCAATATCAATACCACAGAGCCGATCCTCACCTAACAGGCAAATTAATTTGAAAAATGGAATGTCAGGCAAGCAAAGGTACCTAAATCCATGGATCTTTCTGAAATAAGCAGTGTCTTCTTCCTTCAATATGAGTATGCTCTTTGTTTTGACCTACTTAAATCATGACTTGAAAAATGGCCTTTCTATTGCTTTGGGAAAACATGTCATTGGCATGTGTTTAACTGTCACACTTGAGGTCACGGCTGGTCTTACCATTGGGGAGATTAAGTGAAAAGGCCTACAGAGAAGAAATCGAAGGGGCACCAGGAGGGGTCGTAACAAAATATATATTGTCTTTAGTAGCCTGAGTGGGATGGCTACAAATTCCACCCCTTAACAAATAGCAAGTGCATACAGAGTTATCACAATTACACCTTTGACAGCATTTTCTTAATTAGACTCTTTCCAAGTAGAGTTATTTAAAAGCCCGGCCATGGGCAAATGAGATGCTGGATATGAAATTTAAATAATGAAAAGGGTTAAAAAATGTAAATGCCAAGATAAGGAGACAAAAATCTAAGTAGGTAAGGGTTAACGTAAAGGTACTAGGAGAAGAGGACACCTACTAAAAACAAGTGTGCACTAAGGCAATGACCCCAACAGGGGCATTGAACATCTGAATCACGGGCATATTTCCAGTGCCTAGAACAATGCCTAGTAAGTACATAACACATGTTCAATAATAATGAGTATACAAATGAATGAACTCTCTTCAAAGAAATGTTTAAATATGTTTTTGTATTGTTTAATTTTATATGGATGTGAGAAGAGAAAGAATGCCAAAACATGCCGGAAATCTGCATTGGAAAACTAGACATGAGTATGTGTCCACATTTAGTAGTAAATTCACTGAAGAGAGCTGAAGCCCAAACAGAAGTCCAGGTTTCTCAGGAACATGCTTCTTAGGATAATGCTTCTTAGGATAGATGGAATTAATTATAAGATTTTTTTTTTGTTTCCCTTTATTGTGATAAATTGAGTTTGGAGAAGCAATCAGAAAGGTGAAAAGCAAAAGGAGCTTACACTTCATGAACTCAAAGTTAAGGCCAAACAGAGCTGTGAACACGGCACATTGACAATTCTACGTATTTCCTCCATGGACTGCCTATAAAGTCATCTCTTGCTTGATAACAAACCAGTGTCACTGAAGAGATGTCTGATAGTCTTAAACGTCAAAGATTGGGTTGGCCAAAAAGTTTGTTTGTTTTTTTCCATAAGACGGCTCTAGTAGTACTTAGTTACCTTTAACTTCATTGAAAACAGTTTTGTTAGATTGTATTGTGACAGCTGTCATATCAGCATGCATTTAAAAAAACTTATCAAAATTGGTGAATTTTTGTATAGGCATTTTAATATTGAAGATGGAGGAAACAGGCAACATTTTTGGTATATCATGCTTTAGTATTTCAAGAAAGGTAAAAATGCAACTGAAATGAAAAAAAATAAAAGATTTGTGCAGTGTATGGAGAAGGTGCTGTGACTGAGGGAACCTGTCAAAAGTGGTTTGCGAAGCTGGAGATTTCTCTCTGGACAATGCTCCACAGTCAAGTAGACAAGTTGAAGTTGACAGCTACCAAATTAAGACATTAACTAAGAACAATCAATGTTATACCATATGGGAGATAGCCAACATACTCAAAATATCCAAATCAATAAAGTTATTGGTGAAAATTAAAAAATGTGTCTTTTATTTTAAGGGAAAAACTAAATGGACTTTTTGGCCCACCTAATATCTTCCATTAAGTAGATTTAATTTTTAAGTCAGTAAGTTGATAAAAGGACAGATTTTTTTAAAATACCACACATATCCTA
Source organism: Phyllostomus discolor (assembly GCF_004126475.2). Classification (NCBI taxonomy): domain Eukaryota; kingdom Metazoa; phylum Chordata; class Mammalia; order Chiroptera; family Phyllostomidae; genus Phyllostomus; species Phyllostomus discolor. The sequence continues at coordinate 200,265,568 of NC_040903.2, read as the reverse complement.
TGCAGCTTGGCTTTCTCTTTTTGCTTATTACTAACATTTGCTGTACTCTGATGAAGCTGTGTCCTCCGCATAGTCCAGTGTCTCCTTCCACTCAGTCCTGTTGGGAAGTCACGCTGGTCTGCTGCAGATACTGTGGTGTCAGGATAACGGTGCCCCAAAGATGCCCATACCCTAATCCCCAGAACCTGTGAACATGTTAGGTTACATGACAAACGGGAATTAAGACAATGGGTGGGACTGAGGTTGCTGATCAGCTGACCTGAAGAAAGGGAGCTCAATCTAATCATCTGATGGGCTCAATCTAATCACCACAGAAGTCTTTAAAAATGGACAGGCAGAGTGAGTCAGAAAAATTTGAGGGGAGAAGCATTTGACCAGCTGTTGCTGGCTTTGAAGAGCCAAAGAATGCAGTAGCCTCCAGCAGCTGGCAATGGCTCCAGTTCATAGCCAGCAAAAACCAGGGACCTCCAGCCTGCACCTTGGAGAAACTGGATTCTGTCAACAACCCAAATGGGCAGGGAAACGAGTTTGCCCCTAGAGCCTCCAGAAAGGAACACAGCATGTTGAAATGTTGATTTTAGTCCAGTGCAGCCCATCCTAGACTTCTCACCTGGAGAACTGTAAGATAAACGCTTTGTGTTGTTTTAAATCATGGAAGTTGTAGTGATTTGTTATAATAGCAGCACTAGGAAACCAAAACATATCCCGATGATTTCTAGGGTAATTCCTGGGACTACTCACCTTTCAGAATTATATTAAAAAAATGAAATAGGAGGAAAAGGCTGGAATGGTGTTGGACTAATTGTACACGAGGTTATCTATGAATGAGGAAGGCAACTAAGTGATCAAGGAGAGTTGCATCCTTTTTTCAATATAAAGAATGATACCGAGGTGTTTGGTGATACTTTACTTCGTGTTTCAGGATGCACTCAAACCAGAAGCTGTCCGACCCATCTCAGGCCATTAAAGTGATTTGGGCAGTGAACACATAAATATTGGCAGGAACAGTAACATCTGGAACAGGTGATTGCCAAGAACTCTTTTAATGACTATTCCCCATTAGTCTCCCTGTCTCGTGGATCCTGGCCTCCATATCTGGCTTCTAAGATGTCATTATGATCACTCCATTTTGGTGGCCTCTGAGGAAGTCCCTCAGTGGCCAGCTGGGCTCAGCAGCCTCCCTGAATGACTCCTGTATTAGTCTGCTGGGGGCAATGTAACAAAGTACCACGAATTGGCATTTTAACACAGAGAGATGAATTCTCTCACAGTTCTGGAGACTAGCAGTCTGAAATCAAGGTTTCAGCGGGGCCATGCTCCGCCCCCCCCCCCCCCCCCCCCCCCCCCCCCGCAGCTTCTGTGGTTACCAGCAATCCTTGGTGTTCCTTGGCTTGCCCCTGCATCTTCCCAGTCTTTGCTTCCTTCATCATCTCATGATTATCTTCCCCCTGTATGCCTACCTACCATCACACAATGTTCTCTTCTGTGTGTGTGTGTGTGTGTGTGTGTGTTTCTGGGCCTCATCTCCTCTTATTATTAAGAACACCAACTATATTGGATCAAGAGCTTACCCTACTCCAATATGACCTTAACTAGTTATATCTGTAACAGCCCTATTTCTAAAACAAAGTCACATTCTGAGCTTCTGGAAAGGGCATGAACTTTGAGGGGACACTATTTAGCCCTGTATAACTCCTAACACTGAATAGGTTCTAGATGTTGGCATCTCCTTAAGCACAGGTGAGTGATTTTGTCCATTCACTCTCATCTTGGCCATTCAGTGCTGCCCTACCTGTCAAACAGTAAGCATATGTGTGAGAAACCAAATTACACCAATAATTACTTGTGTTATAATTCTTTATGAACTTATAAATAACTTTATATATCTCCAAGTGATTCACACTTACCTCATCTGTCACTCATATTGACAATGGTAATGCAAACCTCATTATCTCCATTTTGTAGTGAGATAAACTGAAACATGCAAAAAAGAATACATTCTCTAAAATTGTATAGTTAATTAAGAATCAAGTCAAACTAAAGACTGGGTTTCTTGACTTCTAGTCCCAATCTCTGGGTCTCCTCTTTACAATTATTTACAGGAAAAATTCAATATCACCCCTTGTGTCTACAACTGTTTTTAAAAAGTGTTCATAGGTGTTTGAAGGGGCATGGTGATGGTCCACAGAATCTCTGTGTCCATGTGTCCTATATAAGCCACCCTGCTGATGAATCCTTTCTTCTGCTCCTCTCCCTCCAGAATAAAGTAGAAATTCAGGACCAATAAAAGGTAAAGCGATTCTTCCTCCTCTGCCACACAGAAAGCATACCTGAGCACAATAAAGTCACCTGATGCAATTTGTAATGAAAAACATTATGTCTAAAAAGACATTAGCAGTCATGACAAATCCAGATTTGTGTATGTTTACAATGGTTCTGAGAGGAAATTTCTTTTGTGTCCTAAAATAGTGTCTTGATTTGTTATCCTCATGCGTAACATTGATAATCTGTGACTTGCCAGAGCAAAGTACTAAACAAGGTGCAAAACATGGATATAATTCTTGAAAGAGGCAGGGGACGATTTTATATTCATCCCTACTCAACTACTCAACTACTGCCAGTGGCAGAGTGTCCCCAAGACTTCACATGCATATGGGTAATACCCTTCTTTTGTTTTACATACAAGAAATGTGGTTCAGTAACATGACATTGCTACTTAAAGCATTTAATTACCCATAGAGATAAATAACTGCATTCTTTTTTAAATCATCAAAACAGTTTCCAAATGGAAACAGTGGTAAATTTCTAAAAGAAAAGACAAGAGTAAAAGAAACAGCAGGAACCTTCCTTCAACAATCTAACCTCCATCCCTGAAAACTTCATTTGGAAATAAAATAAAAACCATAACATAGATTCAGCAAAGTGATGAACAATGTCTTTCACTCCAATGTATAATCCAAAGAAACTCTTTACATATTTGGCTTATGCCTCATTCTCCCTTTAGGTAGAGAATTGGGATGCAAGTCTCCTGGCTCTCACCTTTGGTGAATTCCCTAAGACTTCTTGGCCCCTTTCATTTTATTTCACTGGAATTATTGTGAAAGAGGAAATCAGTACAGGTCAGTTTTCTATCTCACGTGTGTGGAGCAACAGGAACTCTCATTCCTGGCTGGTGAGCATGCAATAATAACATAGCCATTTTGGAGGACAGTTTGGCAGTTTTGTACAAAAACAAATGAACTCTTACCATACAACCTAACAAATGCATTCCTTGATACTCACCCAAATGAACTGAAAATGCATGTCCTCACAAAAACCTGCACTCTGATATTTATAGTGGCCTTATTAATAGTTGCCAAAACTTAGAAGCAACCATGATGCTCTTCAGTAGGCAAATGGAGATTATACATATATTGCTACATCCAGAAAATGGAATATTATTCAGGACCAAAAACAGATGAACTGTCAAACCATGAAAAGACCTGGTGAAACCTTAAAATACATGTGACAAAGTGAAATAGACCACTCTGAAAAGGCTACATACTGTGAAAGCCCAGTGATGACATTGTGGAAAAGGGAAAACTATAGAGACAGTAAAAAGATCAGTGGTTGCCAGGGTAAAGGGTAAAGGATAAATAGAAGGAACACAGAGGATTTTAAGAGCAGTAAAACTACTCTGTATGATACTATAGTGGTGGACACATGTCGTTATACATTTGTCAAAACCCATAGGATGCATAACCCCAAGAGCAATGTAAACCACGGATCTTGGGTGATAATGATGTATTGATAGAGGTCATCAATTATAAGAAATGTGCCACTCTGGTGGGGGAGGCATGGGGATACATATATGGGAACTCTGTATTTTCTGTTCAATTTTGCTGTGAACCTAAAACTTCTTTAAAAAAATCAAGTCTGTTTAAGGGGGGAAACATGATAGACAAAACATTATCATCTTTACCTGGAAAGCCTCTTTTTTTAAAGTCCTTCAGATGCAGAAGGATCATTTGACTGATATGGGGAGCATCTTTTAAACTGGAAAGCATATTTTAGTATCAGTTTACAGGCCTGAAACTCATAAATAAAGATGGCAAGCAGTTTTCCAATGAAAAGCTAAAAATAGACTGATTTACTTTGAGAACGGTAACCTACATTTCAATACAAATTCACTGCTTGAATTATAAACTAGTCTTTCCTTATATGACCTATAAAATAGCTTCTTACAAGTGTTCTGATAAAGCAAGAAAGTGAGGATTTGCACTGGTCGTAAAACCAGTGGTGCTCAAACTAAACATTCTGAAACATAGTGTGCACGCTGGTTGTGCATACCTGTCCCTGTTTTGATGGGAAAACAACTGTCTGTAGAGAACAAGGAAATTAATTTGGGTTGAAAAAGTACACAATGTAACACCATCATATAACCACATCATTCAATGACAAAACTGTGTTGGGATGCCCAAATAGAATCATTTGACCATCAGATTTGGAACTAGAAATAAGCACCCATGAAGAGTTTTAACTCTTTGCTTTCATCCTGAATAGACCCCCACCATTAAATTAAGTAGCCTCCCCCTATAGAGACCTTAAGCTAACCAGGCCCTCAGTATCACAGTGCACTTGGGGGAAAGTCTTTAAAGAAAAGAAACACAGTTTGGAAAAAAACCCTCTGCTTTTCTTATCGAATCACTCCACAAAAGCAAGGCTGATGACAGACAGAACAAAATCTTGCCTCAAGGTTTACTAATCCTTATGATAAAATAACATAAGGATAACAGCTAGCATTTACTGAGTGCCACATTGTAAGCTAAGTGTTTTGTTTACACGTACATACATTTTAAAAATAGAGTTTCCATTTTAGGGCAGGTTTAGGTTCACAGCAAAACTGAATGTTCTTTTTTTTTCATTTTTGCCAGCACCACCCCATACCAAGGCACCAACATATCTCACGGAGACAATTAAAGTAGTCTCCTAACTGGCTTCCCACCTCCCTCTTGACTCTCCATAAATAAAATAAGATAATTTACTTTCTTGCTTAAAATTCTGTAAATGGGCACCGTCGGACTTACAAGGAATCCAAATTGCTTCGCTGGCTTACATAATCAGGCCCTGCCCACCTGTCTAGTCCTACTCACTTCACTCACCCCATTGCTGACTCCATCCAGGCTCTCAGAGTGTTTCTGGCTCTCAAAAAAGCCAAGCTCCTTTCTGCTACAAGGCATTTTCATCAACCATTCCTCTGACTGAGATGTGCTATTCTATTCCAGCCTTGGCAGAACTACTTTTTTTTTTTTTTATCATTTAGATCTTGAACTTTTCCTATTCACACAACCTGAGGTATCTCCCAATCATACCCTTTTGCTTCATTCTGTTTTATCCCAGCTTCTGTCAGGAACTGACATCCTCTTCTCCTTTTTAAATTACTTACTGCCTTTCTCCCTCAAGAAAATACACAGTGAGGTTGTCTTTCTCAATACTGTATAGACTCCGTGTGCAGAACATGATCTGGGAATACTCATGTGCTCAGTAATGTTGGCCGAATGAAAGAATGAATGAGTTTAATTCCTACAGCCACGCTATGAAACAGGTATTCTATTTCCTTTCAATTTATGGAATCACAGTGAAACAGAAAGGTTACTGAAAGTCACTCAGTCATTTAACAGCATCAGAGCTCGGATTCCAACCCAGATCTGTCTGAGTTCATGATGAATCTGTACGGCAGACTTTCTAGTCAATCGAGAAAATAGGCTTATATGTAGAAATGGTTTAAATGCTTTTTATTTGCCAGTTACAGAATATCCCAAGATCTGGTTTAAAAAAATGAAAGGAAAATTTATCATCCCAAATAAAAACAGGGCAACTAGGAGTGATATTTTGGTGGTGCAATGATAACATCAAGGAAACAAGCTCTTGGCAGCTTTTTTCTTTAGATATTGGCGTGTGGATTTTGTTCACACATCCACATGTCAGATATGAGCCAGCAGTGTCTGCTCTGGAATAATCTGTAGAGGACTAAAGAGGTAAGTGAGTGTCTGTTTAGATTAGTGTCTTATTAATAAGAATTCACCAAGGCAACTAAGCATTACAATTAACGATTTTCTCATTTATGTACTTTATAAAGGGTTTAGAGTAGTGTCTCTCAAGACTGGCTACACATTAGAATCACCTCAAGAACTGTTAAATTTTGATTGCTGGTTCACACCTCAGACCAATTAAATCACTGATTCTGGAGGAAGATTCTGGGCACCAGGTGAGGTTTATTTGGGGTTTGCTCTTTTTTTGGGGGTCTTTTAATTCTTTAGGTGATTCTTTTGTGAGATAAAGTTGAGAATCATTTGTGTATCTACCCTGCCTTAAGTATTTTCACTTCTTAATTATTCACCAATGTCTCTCCTTGCTTGTACATCCCCATTTGTTTCTTACTTCCCCGTCTATGATTTTTCCCTATAACATTTATTAAATAATGGCTATTGTTAAATGAGCTAAACAAATGAAGTAACGTTGGTTCATTCCATTTATTATCTTAGAGCATTCTTAGAAAGATGAAGAAAGAGCATTTCAAATGTAGAGCATTTAAAAGTGATCTAACTTTGATTAGCATGGTAAACTGCCTGATACACCAAATATTATAAAGATACAACCACCTTGCTCTTTCTCAAAAGACTAAGCAATATCTTTGGAGAATTGGATTTTTCAAAAACAGCCTCAACAATAGCTCCCACCCAACTTGCTCTTTTGCGATGTGACTTCAGCTTGCCCTCATCAAAAAGCAGAATTTAATTCCCCCTCTTCTCTGATTTGGATTGGCTTGAGTGACTCACCAGGGACCAATACAATGTGGTGGGATTGTCACTGAGTGCTTCTGAGACTCGGTCAGAACAGGTAATGCAGTTTCCACCTACTTTCTCGGAATGTTCCCTTTCCAGAAGCTATCTCTTAAGACAGTCCCCCTGAGAAAACCAGCAGAACAATAAACTCATTTCTTTCATAATCAGAAAGTATTTTTTAAATGAGAACCTCATGAAATGGATATTATGACTGAGCCCAACACAGAATATGTGTAGTTATGATTATACAAAGTTTAACAATTACGTTTTTTTTTAATTTCAGTATATTTTTAATGAGATTAATTGACTTGAAAGGGGAATAAAAACACATCCTTACAATCGATCCCTTAGAACCAAAGAGCACAACTTTCTGGGAATGGAAATGCGAGGTGGTCCTGTGAAGTGCTTTACACTGAGGCACCAGGGCCAGGGCACTGGCCCCCCAGGGCCAGTCTCTGCTGGAAGCAGTTCCGACACAGAGAGAATGATCTGGGACAGCAGCGTGGATGGTGTCAGGCAAGTTCTTGATGTCTGTTTTGTGGATTCGAAAATACATTATTTCTTTTAAATTGTCAGAATCTCCTTTTAAATTATTCCTTGTTGCTCTTGCTTCTTTAAAGTAATTTGTGATATGGTGTATTAAGAATGTACATAAAAATGCATTGTATTTTACTATGACTCCATAAATTGGCTGATTCCATGAACAAGACAAATAGAAATTGCTTACAGAGAAAACCCACGTTTGCCCTGGCTGGTGTGGCTCAGTGGATTGAGTGCTGGCCTGCGAACCAAAGGGACACCAGTTTGAATCCTAGTCAGGGCACAGGCCTGGGCTGCAGGCCAGGTCCCCACTGGGGGCATGTGAGAGGCAACCACACATTGATGATGTTTCTCTCCCACTCTTTCTCCCTCCCTCTCTACCCCTCTGCCTAAAAATAAATAAATAAAATCTTTTCGAAAAACACCTTAAATGTACACAAAGAAAAGCTAGGGTATATTTATTTTATATTCAAATATACAATTTCCTGAGGTAGCTAATAAATGCCCACCCACAGGTTATTTGCATATAGTTTAATTAACATACCAATCCACCTACAGAGGCATGTTCCTCTACCACTTACTTAGCTTTCTTCTTTTTAGGTATACTCATGGCTTTATATGAACAGGGTAAAAATGGAGAGGTAGGAGGGAAATAGGGTAGCCACTGAGATAATGCTCTTGTAGGATATTTTTACAATCACCACTTCTGGTATTTCTATAAAAAATACACTTGCAACCTGAAAAATTAACATAAAAAATTCCACTTGAACAAACAAGCCAATTCACCCAAGCAACAAGATAAGTTGGTAAACTAAATTATAAAACCTGTAAAGAAAATTGTACAGTGCAATGCTTTTCAAAGTGTGTCCAATAGAACATTAGTCCCTAAATTGCTCCTATAAGAAAAGCATTCCAAAGTCAAATCAGGTTGGAAAATGTCACATACTATGTGTCCCTCCTGGAGATTCATAGTGTGGGTGATTTTCTTAAGGCTCCAAGAAGGCCTGCAGTAAAAAGAATTTTGTTTTGCTCAGCATTTCCCACACTTATTTGAGCACAAATCCGTGAGGGGGTGTGCTTTCTTTCGAGGGGAATATGAGAAGACAGGTAAAATATCCATTATATCCCTATAGTGAGAAAGAACTGGTCTCATTTCTAACAACAGGTACAAAGCATAGCTGTTAACAGACCCTGTTTCCTATAAAGGACTTCTCAGGAGCAGATAGGAATAAGGAGGAAGAGGCAGTAGTTGGGTTATTTTGAGATCCATCTCATCTAGTTTTTTGTATCACCTTCATCCATCTTCCCTGTCCCTTTTCTCTCAGGCAAGTTAATGGATTAACCTGAGAACATAGAGTATCAGAGGCCAAAACTCTACACCTGAAAAGACATGTAGCTTCTCATGTGCAGAAAAATAAATCATTTCACAGCCTTTCTCCCACGAAGCCCAGGAAAAAAAATCACAGACGGGGCCTTATTTTTTTTTTCTTTAGACAGTTATTAGCCATAGCAGGTGGTAGAAATGGCAATGGCAAAAACTGCACTTTGGCAACCAAAGCCGCAGCCCAAGCACTATGGCATTCACCGGGGGCGGCTCGGTCTGACTGCCTGCTGCTGAGAGGCAGTATTAACACCCAAATAGTGGCAGGCAAATTAGTGTGCTTGTTGCCCTTGCCACAGATCCCTGAATGTGCACAGGAAGCTGTCCTTCCAGCCAAGACTGGGGAAATAAAAAGTAGAATGAAGGAAAAAGAAAAATGCCAGAAACAACAGTGACTAAAACAAAACCAAAAAATCATCTCCCGGCACTTCCGGCATCGAGTGCTTTAATTTGTTAATGCTCAGAGCAACGCTGGACAAAATTGTGCTGTTACTGTAGTAACGGGGGAAGGAGCATTTTAGCTTCAGATCTGTAAAAAGGTGTTCATCGAGTTTTGTATTATGTTTGATAGAGTTTATGCAAGTCTTTTGTTTTCAGGCTATGGATTGGTCTTCAAAGGGATCAAGGCAAGGATTTTGAAGGATTTCTTTGGCATGGCCATGGGAATTTTGCTGTCATAAGATTCCAAGACTCAATGAAAGAAGTCTATAGGTACCACATGGCGTAATAGTTAAGAGGACAGGTTCTGAAGTCAGATAGGACTAGATTCAAATCTAAACTCTGCCAGTTAAGACCTATTTAGCTTCGGGAAAAGTACTCGATATTTGGGATCTCCAGTTTCCTCATTGCTAACATGGAATAATAGTGACATCTACTTCAATGTGCTATTAGATTTAAATCATGTAAGACAGACAAAGCATTCAGTGCTGTGCCTAGAATGTAGTGGGCATGTCACAAATGATAACTGCAATTATTATCATCACTATCTTTGAGGTGCAATATGTTAGTGGTCCCCTTCCTAAATTCTAGACCAATAAGTGTATATATATACCAAATTTTGAAACTTGAAAACTTGTGATATGCCAGCCATTCTTCTAAACTAATTTAATGTATTAACTAATAACACACAGTGGCATATTAGAAAGGTACGCTTAATACCCTATTTTAAAAAATGAGGTGTATATAAAGAGGTTAAACAGCTTGTCCAAGTTCAGTAACAGTAAGCAGTGGGACCAGGACACAAATCTAGACTTTTTGGTTCTGAAATCTGGACTTTTCACCACTAGATATGGGGAAATGAACTGATGTGCCCAAAGAAATGAAAACATAGCTATTGTTATAATGGAGACTAAAACCACATTTCCTGCTTATTTTACTACAGGAGTATTAGGGATGTGTAAGAGTCAATTAGTCCAGGTGGTAAAGGTAATCAACTGACACAATTTTAAACAAATACAAGGAAAGGACATTTTAAAAAGCCCTGTGTTTCACCAAGCTGCATAAGACCTACAAGCCTACCAAGGAACACCATAGTCCCAGCACACAAACACTACTCAAGTTTCTACATCATCAGGCTAGTTCTGTTGTCTTACCCTGGCTAACCGAGTAATCGAAACACGTGAACTGAGAAGGGACAACAAGAAATGACAGTGGCCGAATCATCCTTTCTGGGTAAATATCAAATATGCAGAGGTCAGAAATGTTTGTTATAACCTAAGAGCTCTTACATGGAATCTAGATAGAACTCTTGGGAGACCTGAGCTTCCTAGAGAATCAGAGAAGTCAGGAAGTATTCTCCCCAGTGAAACAACGAACATCTCATAAACTCAAGCTAGTTAAATCCCTACTGAAGCAATTTCCACTCCCACATTTAGCAGGTCAACTTAGATACAAGTAAGAGAGAACTAGTCACTGATTCTCAATGCTCAAAGGAATTACCCAGAGCACACAAGGATCCCATTTAAGTTTCTTGATATGAAGGACAGACATTGATTCTCTTGTTCACTTATTCAGCCTTTTGGGGGGAATGCTTCATATATACCAGTCACTGTGTAAGTGCCAGGGATACCATAGGGAACCACACAGATTCTGTACTGTTGGAGGAAATAAATGTGTTTTTCTAGTTAAGGTGTAAGGAAAGTCATTAAGATACTTGCTCTCAAATTAGTCTCTCAGGCCCTGGTGGTGTGGTTCAGTGGCTTGAGTGCTGGCCTGCGAACTAGAAGGTCACAGGTATGATTCCTAGTCAGAGCCAGGGCCAGGTCCCCAATTGGTGGCGTGGGAGAGGCAACCAATTGATGTTTCTCTTGCTCGTTGATGTTTCTTTCTCTCTCCCTCCCTTCCCCTCTCTCTAAAATAAGTAAATAAATAAATAAACAAACAGATAGTGTCTCTCAGAACATCCATTATTGTACAAAATAACCGTAAGACAAGGACCCTAACATAGGATTTTTAATAGCTCTGCTAAAGCTTTATCCATGGAAGACAGGGAGTAAGAGAATCCATTAATGTGGCTACCCTAAAGGCACAGCCCATAAACAAACAAAGAGAAAAGTAAAGCCACACTCACAGGTAACAGCCTAAAACCATTAAATGACAAAGGGAAATTAACTCACATTTGTAACCAATGGGCTAATGTTATTGATACTTTAATAACTAGTCCTTCCATAATTCACCTGAAAGGTTGAATATTTTGGAGTCACAGAGGACATTTTGGCCCATGTGCATCTTTTGTCCCTTTGTGCTGCAGGCTAATAGCTGTGTATGAATGATGAGAGGGAACTCAAAGATTTAATAGGCCCAGCATTCATTCACTCATTCACTTATTCACTCATTCACTTACTCACTCATTTACTCTATATATGGTTGTCTTTCATGTTTGAAGCACTATTTTAGGCCCCAGAGATAAAATGACTAGTATAGGAAAGGTCTGTTCATTCTAGAAGCTTATATTGTTAGAAGAAGGGAGGCAACAGAGTAATAAACAACCAGAATAAGCACTATAAAAATAATACAGAGTAATGAGCTAGAGTGACCAGGTAATATTATTACCTGGACTGTTATTACCAGGTTAGGAAAATTATGTTAGATAGTAAGAAAAGACTCTCTATAAATGTCGAATTAGAACCAAGCCCTGAATGTTCTAAATGATGACACAAATGAGAATCTACTGGTATAAACATACCAGTAGGTTTACTTATGGCTCACAGAATTTATACTTTACTCCTTGTGTCTTCTGGAGGAGTTTCCTTAGTACTTGCATGGCATTCCAGACAGACTGAAACATGATAATGTTCACTCTCCTGAAGAAACAGTAACTGAACCCCTTGATTCTTGACGAAGACTGCTGAACGTTTTAACAGTCACTCAGAAGTGGTTAATCTGCAATCCATTACTTTTAAACCTTTAATAAAAACATTTCTATGTTGTTGGTGGAAAAACAAATTGGTACAACATTTCTGGCAGGAAATCTGGCAAAATATGCTAAAAACTTAAAAATATGTACGCTCCTAACACTGGTGATTCTACTTCTGAAAATTTATTCTAAGGATACAATTATAAACATTTTACAGGGCTTAGCTACAGATGTGATTGCTGCAACATTGTTTATAATAGCAAAAATTAGAAAATAAATACAATATTCAATAAAATTTGATTAATCAAAGTAAATTATGCTATTTTATGTAATGAAATAGGGCAAAAACACTTGAAACAGTGACCACACAGAGTAAGAGCTCATTAAATGTCAGTTATGGTGAATGTTACTGTTATTCAGCCACAGAAAATAAAATTTTAGATAAATATTAATTGATTCAAAAATGTTTTGTGGACATGGAAATGAAAAATGCATTCTTGGCTACAAAAAGATTTTTGGTAAAGATTTCAGTGTTCTCTGTGTGAGATCTTGGTCGGAGCCCTTTGCCCTAAGAAGAAAGAAAAAGGAGGGCACTGATACTCTTGGCCCAGATTTAGAAAAAATGAAAGTTGGTGGCAGAGTCTCATGGGTGAGTTTTGATTCTGGAATCTACCTTATATGCCAATTTCCCTAAGTCTAGGAACTTTCCTGGGTAGAACCAGATCACCTGCATGCTTCACATCATTAGAAGCATCCCCCACCCTGCAATTTGCTTTTGCTGCCAGTACTACTTAAAGTCTGAGTTATGGGTTCTAATTCTTGCAGAATTATTCAGTCTAACTGCTTCAGATCGAATCCTTTGGGATGGGCTTAGGATGTCATCTCCTTTTCTACAAAAACAATGATCTGTTTCCTCCCCAGTATAGAGCCATATTTGGGAAAGTTACTGAACTTCCCAGTTTCCTTGTCTGTAATGTTGGAATTTTATTACCTGCCTCACAAAGTGGGGAAGAAGATGAAATGTGTTGATATTTTGAAAGCTTCTAAGTCAATGCTTTATAAGTATTTGTAAGGTAAAATTTAAAATGTCTTGTAACACCTCTGGATCTGCTTTTCAATGACTCATTATCAATTATCTCAATTACTGAAGTAATTCTCAAATTGTCATCTAGGAGGAAGTCCATGTTTTTCTCTCTGTTTAAGAGCCCTTTCCCCATCTTTGCTTCTCTTTAAATAATATCAATATATACTATTTAAATAATATCAATATATGCTATGTAGATATATCACAACAAAGCCAGAGGCTTCCAAGCAGAATCTTTAGTTGGTATGTTGGGGCAGGGTGAGTGACTAAAGAATTAAAAGGAATAAGAGGGCAAATTTGTGTGGTGATTTCATTGTAGGCATGTGCTCCTTGTCAGAGTGGGCCCCTTGTTTGTGTTCCCAGCTTCAACTCCATCTCCTCACTGCCCCTATTTTGAAACCTGCTGCAAAAACCCTACATTTACTCCAATTGTTAAAATGAGACCCTCAAGGGAGACAATCGCATTTTCTCTTGAAATGTTTGCTATTCTTACTTCAGCATCTTTTGTCCTGTTATGTCCTAAATCTTCATTCATTTCAGTGGACTTTCATTTTTCTCTACAATCTAAGTTAGTGTCTTTCTCAAAGAGAAGTCTGTGGACCAGCTACATCAGAGTCACTGAGGGCAGGGAAGGGGCTCTGATTCCTGAGCTCTATTCCAGATCTGCTGAATTCCGATGCAGCACTCAGCAGTTTGCATTAGGAAAGAAAAAAAAAAAAACACCAGATAAAGCTAATGCACACTAAATACCGAGAGCCACAGTTTAAGGAACCAACAGACAGCAATAGAGACAGGACAGGGACTGGTAGGTGATGTCCCATGGACACTGACAGCTGCAAATCCCTTCAAAACTCAAAGTGGTTTGTGGCAGGAGGGTCAGATAGCTGCTGTCAGGTGACAGTGTGCTTGGAGATATTCCTGTTGGAAGTCGGAAGGCTACAGACAGCTCAAGTCTGTCATTTAATCTGGTAGTATAAAAAAGGTCTTAATGATTTACTCAAATGATTCACACTAAATAAGTGAATGAGTTCAATAGTCGGAATGAACACTGAGTCTACAGCCACACGCGCCAGATCTCAGCCATACACACCCTGAGTGCACCCGATCTCGTCTGGTCTCCGAAGCCAAGCAGGGTTGGGCCTGGTTAGGACTTGGATGACAGATCTCAGAAGGAATGAGTGCTGAGACTTGTGTATTAATCTCCTGGTCACATACATTGTGTTCTGCCTTTCTAACTAGGTAATAACATTATCTATTATGTCTAATATTTGTATTTTGGCCTATTAAAAAGAATTGAAAGCCAAATGGTTTTCAATGATAAGAAAGGACAGAAAGGGTACATTTCTTATACCAACTAAAGAGAGTAACCACTCAGAGAGCAGCATAGGGATGTTAGTAACGATAACTCAGTAGAAAAAGCAGAGTTGTCACAACAGAGGGTGACGACAGTTAACATTTTTGGAGCATGGATGACTCTCCAGGATTGCCTTTAACCTGTGAATGTGTCGGCTCCTGTAATCCTTACCACCACCCTGTGAGGTCAGTATTAGTCACATACACAGTTATCAGTTACAGTCAGGTGGAGGAGAAGGACTCCGGACGTTGTCACAGAGCCAACGAGTGGAAGGAGCAGACCTGGAACCCATGTGGTCTGCCTCCACAGCCCCGCTCTCTTGCAACTCTGATTCTGATCAGAATCCTCCAAATGAAACTTCTCATCTTAAACATGGGGATAGGATATTGCCAGACTCAAATGTCCTTGTGAGAATTAACATGTGAAAATCCCTTAAAAGTGTGCTGGCATTGTATCATATCTGTATCTATCATTCATCATTATTAATATTGTTAATTATTAATGACTGCTGTAACTGGACTAATGTAACTATAATAATGCATATAATAAATTGCAATGATTATTTATTGATAGTCACATTTCATTGGATAGTAATACAACAAAAATGTGGGCAGAATAATGAATGTTTTTTTATGAGGACAGGCTGGGATGTTCCTCAAAATGTGTTCATCCTGACCACCTATACCAGCAACATCTGGGATGCTTGTCAAAAATAATAATGATAATAATATGTAGAGAAAATCAAAGAGCCCCACCTGAGACCTGCTATGATGAGATACCAAAGCTTGTATATTTAACAGGGGTCTTAAGGGCTTCTGAACACCAAAGTTTGAGATTCCTTCATATAGAGGCAACATTAAGACATAGGGAAATAGAAGAAAAATCAGGTGTCATACAATCTACACATTTCTCTCTGTGTTTGAGTTAAATATCTTGAGGACATATGCAGCTAGTCCTTTTCAGAGATGGTATTTCTGGATTTCTGTCATAGAATTAAATGTTTTCTGACTTCATAAAGTTTGCACTTAAAATGTAATTAACTAATTTCCATACCATTATGCTCTATTAGGACTGAATCAATCCAAGCAATAAAAATACAATAATAATGGTGATGGGTGATGATAGATAAAGAAGGATGATAATTATGAGGTGCTTGATGTTTTACATCAAAATTATACAGTCCTGTTTTCATTAACACAGTGCTAAACTGTGGTAACAAGGCTGACTAACAAACTTTTTAAACAGTAATTCAGGTGTAAGTCCATTTGATTTATTCTACATATGATATACTCTTTTATATCTCTGCTCACCTTTGCTAGTATCTCTCTGGTAAGAGACTAGCTCAAAAATTGTATCTTTAATGTATATGTTTAAAAACATCAACATTAATAAGCACTGAAGAGTAAAAACTAATAAATGAATTGAATGAAATACCCTGAAAATAGAGCCGCTGTAAAATTAGGTTCCCAGCCTACAGGGTATTCCACTTCTAAGTATGATGAAATGACTAAGGAAAAGTTACTATTGATGGGAGTTATACATCCAAGGTACTTGTCCAGTTTCCACCTGCTGGTACTACTTCCCCTAATCAATAATCAAGTGTTAAAGAACGAGAGTTTCCCAGTTTGGAAGCCTAAAAGGAATCATTGCTGACACAGCTCACAGTGCCCAAATATTTACTAAACACAAAGAGAAATCTCAGTTGGCGACGATGTGCGGAGAGAAGAACTCCATTCCACCTGCCAACGGGATGCCAGAAGGAAGCGACTGGCAAATAAATACAACATTATGTGTGTGTCTACACCAAGTCTCAGCCGTGGCATGCTTTGAGGACTGTCCAAAAAGCAGTGCTTTCTAAGGAGACAGCTGGAAAAGAACCTGGATGCACGCCCTTCACTTCCTTCCCTGTGCAGAAATACCGCCACCTGTGCCAGGAGAAGAGAACAGGAGGGCAGCAAGGCAGGGTGCTTTTCTTCAGTATCTACCCAACAGCTGCTCGGTTTTCCCTGACAGCCACTGGAGGCAGCCCGTGAGAAACGTGCCTGCGACTCTGTAATTGATGATGACTTAAAGTAGGAAAATGAACATATTCAGACATTTCTCCATACAAGGAAAGAATAAACAGCCAATACTAAACAAGTTCATTTCTCTTATGCCAAGATTTTGACGGTGAGGTTTTTTCGGGGCAGACAAATGTTTCTTTTTATACCCAACTCTTAGCTGAATGCCACCTATCGATAAAGCATGGGCTTTTTGTGTTCATTTTTCTAACTGAACCTTGGAGTTTCTCATAAAATTCTTCACTTTCCTTGGTAACTGTTGCCATATAACAGTTGTTAGAAGGGGGGTGTTGTGAGAGAGACACAGATAGAGGTAAAGGGGCAGGGGGGAAGCAAATTTAGAAAGAATCACTGGAGCCCCCATACTAGAGAAAGCAAAAGAAGTTTCACAAGTATAATTAAAATCATCATCTATCTTTTTCAGGCAACATCAGTACCTGATGAGAGCTCCTTGTAATGGAAATCTGCATGTGTGTGTGTGTATGCACACGTGTGTGGGACTTCTTATTGGCATGTTAACACTGCACATCTTACTCGTGCCTGGGAATGGGAATGAAGCCTGGGCAGGCACTCAGTGGCACATTGAAACTGGCTTGCACTGGCTCCCAAGGGCCATTTGTGCATATCCCTTCCCAACTCTGTGGTGTTCACTGATGCCCCAAGGGTAGCTTGAAAGCAAAATTGTTAAGATTACTTTCACCACAGAAATCAACAAATGCTACAGACCAGAGCTTTTCTCCTCCAGAAAGCCGATCATTAAATAAACATTTACCAGACTCTACTGGCCACACAGAGCCTTCTAGATATGTATCTGTGATCATAATCGAGCACCCACTATATGCCAAGAATATTGCCAGTGTATCATATTTAATCCTTACAAATATCCTTAAGAGGAGCAAGATACCTATTATCCATCCCTGCTAGATAAGGAGTCTGAAAGCCCAGAGGTTAAGTTAGTCATCTAATATCGCAATGCTTTAACTAAGACAGATTTTGAATCCAAAATCTACTTGCATGTTAACAAATTATTACACATTGGAGGAAAGCGCTGTCTAAGGAAATCATGATATAAGCATGCCAGTCAGCAATTAACATTGTAACTAGGGTGGAAATCTTAAAGGGGATGTGTAGGGATACATTCTTCAGGGGTATATATATTCTCTAGTGCCCTAATCTGTTTATAGCTCCAGCGAAGACACAGAAGCAAGCTTATCAAATCTATTGATGTCACAAAGCTTAGAAGGATATATTATCTTGCTTGTCTATTGTACATATTTATTTTAACATCTTACATCTTTTCTGAAAAAGGCTAGTTTTACAAAGCTTAATAAATAAAACAAATGGCATATGTAACAGTTGGAAAGGAGCATGACATGCATCCTAAAGAGAAAAGACTTTTGGAGGAGGCTAAAGGCTGCCTTCAACTTCTGCGGGATTCTTCGGTCTTCCTCCAGGGAATGAAATTCAACCAACAAAGGAGACACATGGGGGAAAAGTTCCATTTCAAGAGGGGGAGGAAGGAGTACACTTTCCATCTCTCTGTTTACTCAAGGAGAATCTGGAAGGCATCTCTCATAGAGAAAAGATTAAATACACAGACTTTGGAGGCAGGTGACCCAGGTTCGAAACCTAGTCCCTTCGCTTACTAGTTATTTGATCCTAGGCAAGACTCATCAGCTTCCTCACCTGTAAAACGATAATAATAGTAGTACTTACTTCAGTGGGTTTTGTACACATTAGAAGAAATGATGTGTACAGTTACACTGAAAGTGTTAAAATAGTGCCCAGCACAAGGTCAGTTACGTAAACCTTCCCTCTTGCTATGATAGTAGAGAATTCTTGCTTTGGAATAAATCAGAAGCTTGGTCAACTGTAATGATCTGTGGATTTGGGTTAACTTAGCTCCTCCTTGGGACAGAGTGCAGACTCTGGGATGGCCAACAACAAATACTTGTTGGTGAACTGAGACCCATAGTCTTTTAATAATCTATATTAAGAATGCCATAAAAATGATGGCATAAATCCTGCAAAGGAAGTGGAGGCAACATCCATTAAAAGGCCAGTCCCTACCATTCTCGGAGCTTTTAATTCCTCTAAGTGTTTTTCAATATATTGAAAGAAATAAAATGTCATACCCCTGAGAAACAGCCTAATAGACTAGCCTTCTATCAGCCTATTTTAATTTCTTTTTTCATATCTTGGTGTCTGTGTTTGATTTTTGCTTTTATTCAAACATGAAGCAAGCTGATATAGGGCAGTCATTGGAAATAAAAGCTACTTTTCTTCCCCTTTGACCACAAGTTTTATTTTCTTTTAAATAATTACCATGTACCTATTAGTTTTGATAAGTGCTCTCAGGAAACAAAAGATGCACGGAGAGTTGTTCCCAAAAGAAATCATCATAATTTCATCCTTGAATTCCTACCTAATAGGCAAACCTGACTCTAATATTGCTCACTGACACAAACCAGTGACTTCAATACGAATTTTATCCAAAGCCTGGGAGTTCAGTCTGATGCAGTCTCAGCCATTGTCCTAGGAAAGACACGTCCATAAACAAAGAGTAAACCACTTAGTATTATTTTAGCCTGAAGAATAGAAGGCTAGAGAGAGAGAAAATCTCGTGTAATACCCATTTCAAAAATATGAAGATTATTACTTGAGAGATAGTTACCATATGTTCTACATGTCCCCTGAGGATAAACAAAAAGTCCAGAAAAAATACAGCTAAGTGAAAACAATGGGGATTTTAGATAACGATGTTAAAAAGAATGCCTGGGTGAGAGTGTCATTGAGTATCAGAACAGGTTACCACAAGACTGTATGAAATCTTTTTCTCTGGGACTGTAAATTGTGTGTACACTGGTTTTCAGTTTGTTTCACTGCCTGTCTTCCTATTCGTATTAATGAAGAAAGAACAAGGGGATATTCCTTCATGGGGGCATAACTCTGAAGACAAGCAAATGATCACTACAAAAGACCATTAAGTCATCCTGGAAGAGCCCCATTTCCATCCTTCTTAGTCTCATGTGGCCTTAGAGCTCCCCCACTGGTGCTGAGGCACTTGCTATTATTCCATATGCTGGCTGGTCCTCCTGTTCTTCCAACTGCCCCTTCTTTGTTCAAGGGTTCTTCACTCTCCTACTGCACACTTATCATAAATATGGCTAACTTCTAAACACGTTATTTTGTGAAAAATATGATCTGTTTTCATGAATTCAACCATAATCTTTGGGTGGTTAGCTAACAAAACTATAGCTTTAATTTTATACTCTTATTCTCACTTGGCTATTTCATAATCATCAAAACCTTAGAACACTCATCTTCACAAAAGCCACCTCCTTCTCTGTTGGGAACCGCCCTGACTGGTATCAGAAGCTGAAACCCCCGCCTAGGCTAAGGCTAAGGGAACGCCCTTGGAACCGTAAGCCAGCAAGGAGACAAGGGCTTGTCTCCCTGGCAGGAATGCTGCTTCTGCTGCTGAACCCCAAAAAGCTTGGTCAGTTAGCCAAAGATGGGTAAGATTCCCCACGGGGGGAACGACCTAAGGCAGGCACGATCACTTTGGGAGGCCCCCCAAAAGAAGGACTTCGGGGGCTGCAGCAAAAGAGGGTGACGGACCCTCGCTCCTCGGCTTTGACATAGCCTGAGTTCTCATCGTCTGGGAGAAAAACTCCTTATCTCTTGATTGCCTTAGTTCCCGTGCTAAGCCTGAAACAATGACAGGGTGGTGCAGCTCTGGGCTGAGAAGGGGCAGATTCCCTGGGTGATCAGGCCTAAGAAAGAACATGTAAATTACTGTGAAACCTTCTTTGTTTAAAATGCTCTCAGTTGAATAAGAAAGGTCCAAGGAGGAAGTTTATTCCTCAAAGTCTTACAGCTCTTTGACCCTGACTCAATAGAGCTGCAGAGTTCCTTGTTTTCTGTATTTCCTTACTTCCCCCTGATAAGTACTGTACTTTACCTGAATTATTATGCAAAATGAGCCCAATAAAAGCATGTATGGACGGTAATCAGGGCCCTCCCCACTAGGGGGGGTGGCCATTCTGTCCCTACTTCCCCACAGGACCTGGTTGTCTCTGTGTGTTTGTTTCTCGCCTGTTTTTCAGCGAGCCATCCACAGCGTTCCATGGTCACTGCTGGCCGGTGACCCACGAGCAACACTTCTCTTGATTTTTTTTATAATCTTCACCTAAGGACAGATTTGTTGAGTTGGAAGAGAAAGAAAGAGGGAGAGAGAGAGAAACATAGAAGTGAGAGAGAAACATCAATCGGTTACTTCCCATATGCTTCCTGACTGGTAAGCAGACAATCAAACCTGCAGCATAGGCATGTGCCCTGAGCAGGGATTGAACTCACAGCCTTTTGGTGTACATGATGATGCTTCAGGAGGACCTGGCTGGGGCCACTTGACTTTTGAATAATGTTCATTGATGCCTTACTTCACTTTATGTGCCATACTTTAAAAGGTATCCCTTTTACTTTCTCCAGTCTAAGCATCCCCCACCCCCATTCTCTCACTCCCAATCAGTGACTGGGCCTCTCATTTCCTGTTCTATAATTCTGTTCACATTTTATTTCCCATGGTTACTATCAATGGGTCTCACACACTAAATATCTGAGGTTTTTTACCCTGACATTCAGGGCCTTTCACAAGCTGGCCTCAAGTTACGTTCCCATAGTTGTCTATCACTCAAAACTCTCCCACTTGAGCCAGACTTATCTACAGCTGCCTCTGGCCCTTTATACAAACAGCCTGTTTGTTTGATCATGTAGCTTTGCCCTAAATCTAGCTCAAGACCCACATTCCTTGGACTATTGCAGTGAACAGTGGTTATCTTTTCATCTAAACTTCTATCTGTAATAGTTAATTTGCTCTTAACACATACTACCTTAAACTGTCATTGCTTTTTTCATATATCTTTTTCAACATATACCTTTTTTCAACTTTCAATTGACTGCAAACAATTTGAAAGCATGAACTCTTATACATCTTCATATCTCTTCCCTTAAGAAAAACATGTTAATGAATATTGACTTAATTGATTTTTCCATCTTTGAATCTGAGTGTTGCTTCTTTTTCTGCATCATCAGAATAATTACAAACAAAGCTCAGCACATTTAATTTTGTCCTTCTCATAAGACTAGTAGCTGTTAATCAATCATTTAGTCTAAGGCCTATTTAATCACTCATATAAAAATTGAAAGGAGCAAGAGGAAAATAATCATCTAAAGTTAGAACAAGAAAAGAAAAGAAGGAAGGGGAGGAAAGACAAAAACAAAAGAAAATCTCATGGTTTTGCTTCCTCTAAGGTTGACAATTTAGAAATTACCTGTGATCCTTTTCACAGCTCATTCCTCACTTTGGAGATTCAGTCAGAAAGATTACAGCTCACATCAGTCATTCTCTGGAGACTATTCTTCAGCTTCAAGGTTTTATAAGTAAAATAGCTAACCATTTCGTGTCTACTACAGTGAAACAAGTTCCTAGCCCATTCAATCAACCTATTTGAATGGAATTACTGCTGTTCAACTTCTAAGCATCATAGATGAATTTCCTTCTATTAATTTTAGCAATATTACCTCTTTGGCTACCTTAACTTTTTCTTTCATTATTATTTTTTCCCTTTGGGATTGAATAAAGAGTAAGCATATTCTGCTGTGGCACTGTTGTAATAGCAAAGCAAATCATATCATTCTCATTAAGCCCATCAAATCAAAATACTAAAAGTGAACCACTCCTAGTGACATAAACAAATTGGTCTTTAACATGCAGAATATCGTAACAGATTAATCTTCACTATTCACCCCCACTGTATATTCTGACACTTGTTGGTGTATTAACAGTTTTTCTACTAAAAAAAAGGAAAGAATTGATCAAGGGAAAACAGCCAAGTTCAGAATGTTTTAAGTCTGTATTACATATTGTCAAAATAACTTTTAAATATATATGGAAGTGAATATTTGCAATTCAAAACAAGAGCACATAGAGGGAAAAAGAAATGCTTCCATTTCATATAAATCACATTGGGAAAAAGTCATTTGGATCCTCCATTTTCTATCAGACTCATGGAGAAATGAATGAAAAAGTGAAAGAAGAGTATCACCCTCCCAGAAATTACCCCTATAAAGAAAAATAATTATCTCTAAAAACAAAGACAAAGAGTAAGTATGAAAAATTGAGCAGGAGTTAGGATAATTCAGAGAACAATGACAGATGGCCTCTTGACAGTACAACACTGTTTTGATATCCTAAGACAAACCCTAGAAGCACAAAAACGAGTGCTTGTTGAGCACCTACTATGTGACCGGCACTGTCTCTGGTTCTTGGGATAAATAAAAGAGGCACAAGACTTGGTACCTCTCCTGAAAAAGTAAGTAATCTAGTGTGGGATATAAAAGTAATGCAAAAGAGGAATTGAGAGTGGGATACAAGGCCATGTGGGATAATGTAAAACACTATCATTGGCTAAAAGGGAAAAACAGAAATTCAGAGAAGCAACAGGCAGCTGTGGAACCGAATAGTCCATGTGATTTCACAAAGGGGTCGTGAAAAATATGGGACTGGAGACGGGGGCTTCAGGAATTGATACATCCTTATTTAGTGGTCAGAAGAGGTGAGTGGACATTTTTAATGGGAATCTTCAAGAAAGGACATGCAGACTGGATTGATGAAAAGGGGTAGTTAAGGGGGCCATCCCAGTTGGGGAAGAGGCTGTATATTGTGCAGTGAAGAAAAATCAGTGCTGCTAAGACAATTTTGGATGGTCTTGAAGATAGGAACTTGCAAGACAGCATTGCATGTCGTTAAGGCCACCAAGGGGTTGCCTGGCTTAGGTTTTTGACCGTGGAATCAGCAACAACAAAGAAAATAAATATCAGAGTTTATTTGAGCATTCTTTGAGATTTCTAATAAATTACAAAATGAGGAAAAAACAGAAATTGCAGATATACCAAGGAAATAGAAAAAAAAGAAGGAAACGCTCTGAAAAAGCATCCAACGGTCTTCCAAGCAGGAATCAGGCTCCAATGACTAACCTGACTGATTTACTAAAGACTTTTGTTCTGTGTAAGCAACGACTGAGAACAATCCCCTCATTATCCCTACTCACAGCAACATTAAGAATTCAACTAATCAATGTCATTGACTATTGTGGCCATGACTATTTGTGTCTTTTTGCCCATTCTTTTATTTTCTGATGGTTGCAGCAGGCCTAAACCTAATATGGCCACAGCTGCTGACTAAAAAGTTCCTTCCGCAGGAATTTAGATTAGGATTTGGGGATTTAAATCTAGCTGTTCTCTCAAATGGGTATGAGGCAAACCTGAGAATGAGAATTGCCATATAGCCATTTGACCTTGGAATCAGCAATGACCAGTATGTAAAAATAGAGAAGAATATGTCCAAGCTAGCCAGTTGGAACTAGAGAGGTGTGTTGGTGAGGCTGAGCATGGCCCAGGTCACTGAACCCCACCTGACCCTCAGGCCCCCGGGTAAGATTTGCAGTCATTCAGCCAATCCAAGCCTTCAGTGGCCAACCATCAACCAGCCCACAGCTCCATGAGAAATAAATGCTTATTGTCCTGTGCTGCCAGGATGCTGTGGTGGTTTGTTACACATACAGCATATTATGTAAATAGCTAATTGAATTGAACTAATAAGATTCTTGACCTAATTTGAGGCTCACAAGATACCTCTACATCCTTACAATGTATTTCCTTTCTGCAAAAATCAGTTCAAGCAAGTAAACAAGATTTAATAGACTAAAACATGTTAAAAAGGGAGAAAAAAAATGCCACAACATAGTGAGGTCATCATTCTTTTCCCTGTAATGTGGGAGTTCTGTTCAAGCCACAGACAGGTACAATCCAGTCCATCAAGTCATCCATTTCATTAAACCTGCCTAAACCTGCCAACACTCCCCTTCACTTCTTCATCACTCCTCAACCCTTCCACCCACAGCCACTCCCCAACCCCGCTCACAGACAGTGTGGTATTTCTTTCTTAGAACTTACTTTCTCTTACATCCCATCTGAAGTTATCTATTCTATTTCCCACTTCTTTGGGGCCCTGCTGTTCAGTAGTGATCTCCATAGTAAATGGATCTGCTAAAGGCATTTGTAGGAGGGTATGGTCGATCAGGTAACACTGCACCATCCTTTCTACATAAAATCACTTCTGTTCCATGAGGTCTCTTAAAGATGCCACAACTTATCCAAACATATAAATCTCTAATAGTAGGTGGGAGTCTCTAATCAGTGGGTAGGAAAGTTTTCTCCCTAATGTCAATTAAGTATAGCCTTGATCCTACGGTGTCCAGAGGCCTAAATCCATTGTACAATAAAAGGGAGAGTTGTCTGGGTTTTTTTTTTTTTTTTTTGGCATATCATGTTTGCTTTTGTTCCCTGAAGATACACAGGGAAGAACATGGAGAAAGAGCAGAGGGTCTGATATGACTACCTATCATGTGTGCTTGTGGATTGGTGGGCAAAAGGAGTCCTGGGTATCAAAACTTTATGAAAGACTCAAGACTCATCACATTCTAGCACTGTGCAAAGGCATGCCCAGGTTTCCCATCATGCTAAAACCTAGGTCTCTGTAAGAAGTCCAATGTGGGGATGAGAACTTTTCCTTTCTTCTTTGTTTCTGCTTTTCCCAAAGGCCCCCTGACATGGTGAGATCGATGGTGGCCAGTGACAAGGATCAGGAAGCCCACCCCTTGCTGCCTAGGCTCTGAAAGTCACATTTTTCATTCCCAGTGCTTTCTTTTCAGTGGGAACTTCTTGCCATGGGGCTTGGCTTGAGGGCTCTAAGGACAGGGAGCCAGGGGCACAGAGGAAAGACATCATTCTTCATCACTCAGCCAGAAAAGGGGAGGATGCGAGGAGGGGGGCAAGGAGCCATCCATGCCTGAGTCTTGATTAATTACCAGTCTTCACAGTGACAAGAATGTGAAAAACAGAGCAGAAAGGTAAAAATAAAAAAAAAAATTAAGCAACTTTATAGCCTCCTACACAGAAAATAACGGTATCTTTAATTA